>NC_089582.1:92302824-92902824 GCF_019320115.1 Miscanthus floridulus | reverse complement strand
GGAAGGCGATAAACAACGATATGAAATTGATGCTGTCGACGGCGCTTCCATTGGGGTCATTATACTCCACGAACCAGGTGTGCCCTCCCAGGCGGAAGTGCCTGGAGTCGATGCACTGGCCATTGGAGACCTCTTTGGTATGGGACTAGGACACGATCTTAAGCGCGTGGGAGTAGGTCACAGCGTCGGCGATGATGACAGAGGTGGAGTGCGAGCCATCGCCGCTCCCACTGTAGCCAGCGGCTGGAGAGGGCAAGGATCCCAACATGGAAGGGGGCATGGTGGCTTCGCACTAGGACGAGGCCGTTGCTGGTGCCGGTGCCGAGCAGCCGAGGAGAACGCGCAACTTGGTGGGGATCGGATACTCTGGAAATGCTAGGTACACGGTAACGGACTAACGGTGAACATCGGATCAAAATCGGACGAATCAAAAACTAACTGGACACGTGGCCCAATGAGTGACCGGAGTGGATGGGGCAGGATTCATATAGTAAAAGATTTGCCCATGGGTTCAACTCGATGGCTCTCCTCGCTCTTCTTCTCCACTGGCTCCACGAGCCTCGGCACTATACCGATCCCACGGGAAATTATTTCGGTGTGGCACTATACCGATCCAACGAGCCTTCTGAAACCATTCGGTCTGCTGCTGGTGAATTGGGGAGGACATGCTGTCGCTTTGAATTTGTGCTTGTGTTAATAATAGCATGTTATCTGCGTCCAATTTTGTTGGAGGTCCACATGATAAAATCTCTTCCTTCTTGTGTCCCGGTGCTCTGATAAGTGGTAGAACCATTTATTTTGGATTCATACAAGTACTGAACTGAGCTAGACAGCTACATGCATTTGTTATTGTTCATGCTACTGACCTAAACTATGCTATATTGTAATTTGAACTAATAACAAACTATCATCAGTACCACCAATTTTTGACTGTTCATTATTCCTCTGTAAACCTATTGTACTGTGTAAACCTTGATCATGTGTCAATTATATGGATATATGGAGGAGTTAAGTTTAGGATGCCCCCTACATGAGAATATAGGGGCTTCAATTTAAGAGGTCCCTTAGAGATGCTCTAACTATGTCGGGAATAAACATTTCTAGGACTCTAAACTAGCAGTCGTAACATATTTGCTTGAGTTGTCATTACACCTCCTGTCCACAGACAGTGTAAAGTAATCTACTGCTCTTCCATCTCTGTACGCGCGACAGGGGCAGGCGTCGAAAGGCTCCCCTACCGCACTGTAGCCACAGTAGGGCAGGCGCCAAAGTCAGTCCTACTATCATATCTAGTCACTGTGGTAGCCTGGCAGCCTGACATGTATGTGTACTAGGATTAAATGGGTAGAGTTGTATATATAGCTTCGTACTGCAACTCAGTAAAGTGAGCGAGTTTGGTTTTGCCATCTTCTCTACAGAGCTTTGGCCAACGCTGGTGCTTGTGCTGTGTGTGTGCGCACTTTGTTCTCCCTCCCTCTTCTATCTCTAGCCATAGTGTGTGTGCGAGAACACCGGTGACCGATTGGCTCACCCGTGCCAGAGATCCCGGGCCCAACAGACAGGACATGGAGTTGAATTTCTATGACTGAATTGAACACTGTTGTGAACGCAGGCCGTGGAGCATGCATGATGAGCACTGCATCAAGAGACAAGCAGCACCCCAACCTCATCAACTTCATCACCGCATTCCTCAATCTCCGCAAACTTGTATCTCCTCAACTCCCTCTCAGTGCCTCCGGTAACCACACCAAATCTATAGATGCCACTGACTTGCTCTTGCCATTATGTTATTATATGCATCTATGTGCGTATAACCTGATCAAGTGGACTCCAGGACTTCATCTTCAATAATGGGGGCTTGTCTGTTGCTTTTGTCTTTGAGACGAGTTGGGATTCAGAAAGGGAAAGTTGTTGCCTTCAGCAGGTGAGACTCTTCCCTCTAATGTTTGTTATAGTTGTATTTATTCTGATGGTGATGCCAGTGTTGGTATGCTTTTGCAGGGTGCATATGCTTAAGAGGCAGTTCAAAGTTCAAACATCTCTATGTTGTTGTTGTCCTTTCCACAGGAGAGCAAAATGACACATTCAATCAATCATATTTCAAGAATGCACACGCTATAATGCTAAGTGTGAAGTATATTTATTCTAGCTTCAAACATCTCTATGTTGTTGTTGTCCTTTTCAAGCTTGCACGTATGCATGGTCAGATAGTGTGGGAGAGTAATAGCTACCAAATGATGGTAAGGTGTAAAGAATGGACCTTTCAAGTGTGATACCAATCGGAGTTGCCATTTGAACACCATCCTTAGCACCATGGTTTGCTAGATACCACTTGAAAAACAACAACAAACTAGATTCCTCGTGAGATCAACATTATGAGCAAGGCTCTAGTACCACTTGTAAGATTAAATCAAGTGTCTAGCTATCCTATGCATGCTAGTTTTTCATTTCATCAATCATCTTCTACAATCTAGCATACACCGCACAAGCATGGATAGGGAATTTAAAAGCTTATGCCATGCAAGCAAACATATCTAATGCACATTCCAATGCAACATACAAGTTTATGAGCTTGTTCCCCCTACTTGTGTGCTTCAAATTTTTAATTGATCCCCTTACAATGTCATTTTATTTGTTTGCTCCCCCTATCTTACTATCTTTGTGAATCTCTCTCCCCTTTGGCATCAAATACCACAAAAGGTGAGCTCAAATTTTAGATAGGTTGGGGTAAAACCATGTGAAGTGAGGATCATTTTCCCAATTTGGTTCAATCTAGATCACTTGCAAAAGATATTTAACTCGGTTTGATCCAAGGGCAAGCTTCTTCACACCTCATTGCAAGGGTTATCTTGTCCATGTTGAGTTAAACACTTATAGCACATTTTCTAGATCAAACACTAGGTTCACAAAGCCCACAAACATGTCATATGCTACCACTAGATCATATCAAGCATAGAAGCAATAGTGGTACCATAAAAGCATTAAATCCATTTGATTTTCATGAATGAGCCAAAGACATGTGAGGAATGACTAGATGCACTAAACAAGTCCTTAGTAATGGATGAATGACATGTCAATCAACTTTACCTTGCTTTGCTCGAAGGAGAGGCATGTCATATAATGGGGTGCATCAACACATATTAGAAGTCAAGTATGTTCAATTCATTCCTTAGCTTGCAAAACCTCTTCTCATCAAGTGGCTTGGTGAAAATATCGGCAAGTCAATCATTGGTGCCCACACTCTCAATGCAAATATCCCCTTTTTGTTGATGATCTCTTATGAAGTGATGGCGAACATTTATGTGCTTTGTTCTTGAATGTTGAACTGGGTTGTTGGTGAGCTTCACGGCACTCTCATTGTCACATAGCAATGGCACTTGTTTGAACTTGATTCCAAAATCATTCAAAGTAGCCTTCATCCAAAGTAATTGAGCACAACAACTACTAACCGAAATATACTCTACTTCAGCGGTTGAAAGTGCTACACTATTTTGCTTCTTTGATGACCAAGACACAAGTGATCTTACCGATAGTTGACATGTGCCTGATGTGCTCTTTCTCTTAACTTTGCATCTCGCATAACCAGAGTCCAAATATCTAATCAACTCAAATCTTGCTCCTTTGGGATACCACAATCCAACATTTTTTGTATGCTTCCAGTACCTCAATATTTTATTTGTTGCCTTCAAATGACTTTCTCTTGGTGAGGCTTGAAATCTATCACACATGCATACACTAAACATCACATCTAGCCTTGATGCGGTCACATAGAGTAGGCTTCCAATCATAGACCGATACATCTTTTGATCCACCATGTTGTCACTAGCATCACTATCCAAGTTTTCATTTGTCCCCATTGGTGTACTAATTGCTTTAGCATCATCCATTCTAAACTTCTTGAGCATGTCTTTGATGTACTTTCATTGACTCACAAATGTGACATTCTTCATTTGCTTGATTTGAAGACCAAGGAAGTAACTAAGCTCTCCAATCATGAACATCTCGAACTCACTTGCCATCATCTTTTCAAACTTCTTATAAAAGTCTTGATTGGTTGATCCAAATATGATATCATCAACATAGATTTGTAACACAAACAAGTCATTACCAATCTTCTTGGTGAAGAGAGTGGTGTCAACCTTGCCCATAATGAATCCCTTAGAGAGGAGGAAGTCCCTCAATCTCTCATACCATGCTCTTAGTGCTTGCTTCAATCTATATGAAGCCTTTCTCAACTTGTAGACATGGTTGGGCTTCTTCTCATCTTCAAAACTGAGAGGTTGCTCAACATGCACAGGCTCTTTGATGTACCCATTGAGAAATGCACTCTTCACATCCATTTGATACAACTTGATGTTGTGGGCACAAGCATAGGCTAACAAGATCCTAATTGCCTCCAATCTTGCAACCGGGGCATATGTTTCTCCAAAGTCAAGACCTTCAACTTGAGTATAACCTTGAGCCACTAATCGTGCTTTGTTCCTTACAACTATCCCATCTTGATCTTGTTTGTTCCGAAAGACCTATTTTGTTCCAATCACATTATTATCCTTAGGCCTCTCTACTAACTCCCATACTTGATTTCTTATGAAGTTGTTTAGCTCTTCATACATAGCATTCACCTAATCAACATCCAATAAAACTTTATCTATCTTCTTTGGTTTAATGGATGACACAAATGAGAAATGTTCACAAAATGATGCTAATCTTGATCTTGTTTGCACACCTCTTGAGATATCACCAATTATAGAGTCCAAGGGATGATCTCTTGCAACATTGGTTGGTTGGAGCACTTAAACTTGATTGCTTGCACTTGATTGATCATTTGGTTGAGATGATGAACTAGCCACTTGTTGTTGATCTTGCACTTTATCATCACTTGTACTAGCTTGATCTTGATCATGAGAACCACTAGCTTGCACATTTGAATTAGAGAGCACTTGATCTTTGTCATCTTTAACTTCAATCACTTCTCTAAGCCTTATATCACCAACATCCATCTTCTTCATTGCATTAGCCAATTAAGTTCCTCTCACATCATCTAGATTCTCATCTTCCTCTTAGGAACCATTGGTTTCATCAAATTCAACATCATAAACCTTCTTAAGAGTACCACTAGCCAAATTCCAAACTCTATAAGCCTTGCTAGTAGTGGAGTAACCAAGCAAGAATTCCTTCATCACATTTCTTCTCAAACTTGCTCAATCTAGTGCCTTTCTTCAATATGTAGCATTTGCAACCAAAAACCCGAAAGTATGCAATGTTGGGCTTTCTTCCATTCAAGAGCTCATAAGGTGTCTTCTCCATCATGGAGTGACAATAGAGTCGGTTGCTATAGTAGCAAGCCGTGTTGATTGCTTTGGCCCAAAATGAATGACTCACATTATATTCACTCAACATTGAACTTACCATATTAATCAAAGTTCTATTCTTTCTCTCAACAAGACCATTTGATTGTGGAGTGTACTTGGCTGAGAATTGATGTATAATTCTAAACTTATCATATAACTCATCAATTCTAGTGTTCTTGAACTCACTACCATTGTCACTTCTCACTTTCTTGATGGTTGTTTCAAATTCATTGTGAATTCTCTTGATGAATGTCTTGAAGGTTGCAAACACATCACTCTTATCAACAAGAAAGAACACCCATGTTTATCTTGTGAAATCATACACTATCATAAATCCATATTTGTTTTAACCAATGCTAGTATATGTGGTTGGTCCAAACAAATCCATGTGCAACAACTCAATGCCTTAGATGTGCTCATCATGCTTTTCTTAGGATGTGTGTTACCAACTTGCTTTCTAGCTTGACACGCACTACATAGCTTATCCTTCTCAAATGTGACATCTTTTAAGCCTCTAACTAGATCATGCTTAATCAACTTGTTCAATTGTTTCATTCCAACATGACCAAACCTTCTATGCCATAACCAACCCATGCTAGATTTAGTGAGCAAACATGTTGACAATTGGGTTTCACTAGCATTAAAATCAACCAAGTATAGATTCTTATATCTAAAGCCTTTGAATATCAAGTTAGAGCCATCTACAGTTATGATCTCTACATCATCAACTCCAAATATGCACTTAAAACCAAGATTACACAATTGAGCTACCGACAATAGGTTGAAGTTCAAGCTCTCTACTAGTAGCACATTGGAAATGCTCAAGTCATTGAATATTGTAATCTTACCAAGCCCTTTGACCTTGCCTTTGCCATTGTCACCAAATATGATACTATCAACCCCATTGCTCTCATTTGTGTTGATTAAATTGAACATTCTTGAGTCACCGGTCATGTGTTATGTGCACCCACTATCAAGGACCCAATGCCTTTCTCTAGCTTTATAATTGACCTACTAAAGAAGATCAATTCTTTTTAGGTATCCAAACTTGCTTGGGTCCTTGAATGTTAGTCACTAAGCTCTTTGGTACTCAAATGGCCTTCTTCTTTGGGCCCAATATGGATGTACCAACAAACTTAGCCTTCACACCATTGGCACCCTTGGTAAGCAAATAACAAGAATCAAACTTAATTGAGGATATATTAGCATGTGATTTCTTGTTCTTGCAATCATGCTCTTTGTGACCAATTTGCTTGCAACTAGTGCAAAACCGACCATTGTTCTTCACAAAACTAGTCTTGTAAGGAGCAAAGGCCGCCTTGCCTTTCTTGGAGGTTAGCCCAATCCCTCTTTGTAGAGAGATGCTCTTTGGCTACCCAAGCACATAAGCCAGTGGTCCTCACCACCATAGGATTTGCCTAAGGCGAGAGTGAGCTCATTGACCTCCCTCTTGAGGGTCTCATTTTTCACCATTAGTGAGGCATCACAAGTGAAACCATCACCCAAAGGTGAAGTGGAAGTAGTAGTTCTACAAGAAGGGTTAGCGGGAGCAACAACAATGGGCTTATAAAATGATTCACCAAGAGTATCACATGTTAGTCCTACATCACATGACACAATCACTTGCTCCTTCTTGGCTTCATCCTTCTTGACTTGCTCGAGGAGAGAGGAGTGAGCTTTTTCAAGCTTTGAGTGAGCTTTGCCAAGTTTCTCATGGGCTTCCATTAGCCTCTCATGAGTGGCATTGAACTCATCAAAGGATTGATCAAGAGATTTGACCCTCTTGCGCAATTCTTTGCACTCCTTTCTCTTCATCTCAATGCAAGTATGTACTTGCTCCACATGTCCATGAGCTGCTCCTTTGTGTACTCCTCCTCCTCATCACTCCTACAATCATTACTTTCATAATCATCATCATCACTCACATCATATTTTACCTTGGTAGGCTTTGTCATGTGGCAAGTCGATGGAGTGTCGAAGATGAAAGGCTTGTTGTTGATGGCGATGCTTGCTAGTGCTTTCTTGAGAGACTTCTTATCACCATCACTAGAATCACCATCATCGGATGAGCCATCACTATCCCAAGTGACCACATAGCCTCCACCTTTCTTCTTCTTTTGGAAGGTCATCTTCTTCTCCTTCTTCTCCTTCTTCTCCTTCTTTTCTTTCTTCTCCTCATCCTCATCATTGTCACTATTGTAGGGACAATCCACTATAATGTGATCCTTGCTCTTGCACTTGTAGCATATTCTCACATAGTCCTTGCGCCTATTGTTGTCTCTTCTGTTTCTTGCACCATAGCCCTTCTTCTTCATGAATCTTCCAAACTTGTGCACAAAGAGAGTCATGGCCTCATCATCAATGTCACTAGCATCTTCATCCTCACTTGATTCTTCTTTCTTGGACTTGCCCTTATTCTTGGATGATGAGCTAGCCTTGAATGCTCCACTCTTCTTCTTCTTGTCTTCATCTTCCTTCTTCTCATCCTTGTCAACCCCTTCCCTTTCCACATGGTATGTCTCTTGTGTCATGACATCATCTAGTACTTGGTTGGGGTTAGTTGCTTCAATCCTCCCCTAATGATGATTGTTGGTATTTCTTAACACAAACAGAAATGATCCACAAGCGCACGGAAGTACCGTTGTAGCACTTCACCCGAAAGTATTCAGAGTATCGTATTTTCCATAGGGAATAGAGGTATTCTTCTAGTTAGTTCATCCAAGGACAACACAAGAGTAGAATTAGCAGAGGTTCAAATGGATTCCTATAGTTTTACGGTCTAAGGATAGATAAAACACTACTCCTACTTGCTCATTTCGGGCACCAGAGCGCACCTGGTCTGCCAAGCGATACTGGCTTGTAGCCTACATCGAACCCAGATGTGGGGGAATAGGAGGGACAGACAAGGCTGTCACCACCTGCCGCCTACCCCTCAACCATGGGGAACGAGGTAAACAAAGATAGCTTCTAGACTAGACACCATGTCTATGCTATTGGCTATTACTCTAGTGTGCATGCAAGGGATCCATCCCTATCAGGGCCCTTCTACTAGAGCATCTACCACGGGGACAAACAACGAACCCACAAACAAGTAAGAGTATAGCTTAACTAATCAAAGACTTTATAACCAAAAGAACCACAAACACTCACTTAGCGGGTGAACCCGTTAAAGTAAAGATGCTTGTTGAGGTACAAGTTGGGGAGACACCGACAAGCTCGGCACTTCCCCAAGCTCTCCCTTACTACTCTACTAGCTATCTAGGGCCTAAGCCCTTGGAGTGTTGCTCAAAAGTGGAGAAGCCCTTTGCCTTGTTGTGGTGTGTTGCAGAGGGGGTTGCCCCTCTATTTATACACGGAGGAGAGGCGGTGTTGTGGCTATTCCTGGCGCGAAGTCCATGCACCACCGCCTTCTGCATGGAGGCATGCAACCACCACATGAAGGAGAGGACGAGCGGCGCCAAGTGGGGGGCGGTGGACCCCAGGGGGTGGCCAGCCCTTGACTGGCTCCCATTGCCACCACCTTCGCATGGTGGGTTGGTGAGTGCTCCTGGGCCACTCCTTAGGTGGTATTCTACGCAGATACCTTAAATTGATGGGCCTTTCTATTTATTCTTTGCGCAATTTAGCATTAGAAAGCACCTTTTGGTGTATTCTCCCATACATTTGTGTATATATCCTACAAAAACAATAATCTTCCAAATACATGTGGAACTAGGTTAGTGGTAAATCATATAGGTGGATACCAAAGCATAGTTGGCTATATTTGCTATCGTGGAAATAACCACGTGTTGATGAATAAAAAGGAGACCGGGCGGGATGTCGATAGAGAAGCAACAAGACATGGAGGTCTTGGGTGTGGATCTATCCCCGTCTGTGTCGGTTAAGGACCGATTTACTGTACGTCCTCATGTCATATTGAATGCATACCTATCACTTAGTTGGTCAGATAACTCATTCCGACCGCGTAGCTGAGTAGCTCAACTCAGGCCAAAAGGCCAGGAAGTGAAAGTGTGCACTCTAGCGGTAGTAAGGATGTGTGGGGAGCCATTGGCGTAAGTCCAAAGGTGAGATTGACCACCTGGCAGAGTGGATTCCCTGAGAGTGCGACGCTGCTCAGAACCATGAATTTGTTCCTGAGTTGTACCAAAGGTGACCCGAGGCAACCACTGATCAGGTTGATTGGGTTTGTGTTAGGAATAATTCCCCAGCTGGGTAGGAATCGATTCAAATCACCGTCTCTCCTGGATAGTGAGAACTTGACTGAGTAGCGGCAACGTAGAGACACTTAATTGAACTTGATGGTTATAATGATGATGATGATGTTACAACATTATATCGGCTATGGTTACTATTTCCTATTACTAAATGATATCCCACATGTTTGGCATAGGTTAGTTGCTAATCTAGAGCTAAATAGCTATAATTAACTTGGTTACTGAATTGTAAAAATGTATGGCTCAACTCTTGGCTTTTATGCAAAATGTTGTTAAGCTAGCTCCACCTATAAAGCCTTGCATACTCCTTGGTGTCACTTTATTTCTGGTTTATGATAGGTAAGTCTAGCTGAGTACATTTGAGTACTCAGGGTTTATCCCATCATGTTGTAGGTGAAGTTCTTGGCCTGCTGAAGATAGTGGCTAACCGCCGGTGGGCTCAGTGACTCTATATTTATTTCTCATCTATATGCTTTTGTTAGAGGATGTCACTTATGCTAGCAATGTATTTGGAACTTATATTAATGTAATCATTTGAAAGCTATGTTGTTTTCACTAATCAGTTTTGAAACCTAAACTTGTACTATTAGTTGTGAACCCATTTGTAATATTATTTCTGCTGTAACTCTGCATATGTGATGTGTATTTGCTTAATTATACGATCTTGGTTGTGATGTTGATTTACCAAGGTCCTTCGTGACACTCGGCGGACTACTGGGTTTATATAAGTGAAAGTATGTACGCGTCAACGCGCTAAATGGGGATAGCCATACTTGATCTTGTATAAATTGGGCGGTTCTATCATAGGTATCATCATGATAATGTGGATCGATGGTTAAAAAATAGAAGTGTTCATGATTGGCTTGGGAAGCATGTTGTTGATCAAAATTGGGTTGATTATGAAGAAGAAGGTGATGAGGAAGAATATGTTTGGTAGGAAGGGCAATGGTGTCCAGGAGGTTTAACAAGAAGTCAGAAAAGAAGGGTACAATGCCTAAGGAATAGAGAGCTAGAATAGGCTCAGAAATCTGGTAAACCTCAAGTATGGCGTGATAAACAAACACCCGATAAGGGTCGACCATCGGCTAATATTTAAATGGCTTTTCTTTTGTTGTTAGAATTTAGAGCTCCAGCAGATCAATAAGTCTATGCAGATTTTGATGTATCGGAATATGAGGAGATGGTTGCTAAATTGGCAGTGATATAGCAAGCTGTATTTGATAAGCCAGTTAAGCATCGGCACTTGAAGGCTTTATATGTGAAAGGTTTTGTTGATGGGAAGCCGATGAGCAAAATATTGGTGGATGAAGGTGCTTTTGTTAATCTTATACCTTATACTACTTTTTGCAAGCTTGGTAAGGAACTAGGAGATTTGATTGAGACCAACATGATGCTTAAGGATTTTGGGGGTAACGCATCCAAGACCAGGGGACAATAAATGTTGAACTGATAATTGGAAGTAAGACTTTGCTCACTACATTCTTTGTCATTAATGAAAAGGGTTCATACAGTTTACTTGGTTATGATTGGATTCAAGCAAATTGTTGTGTACCATCGACTATGCATCAATGCTTGATTCAGTTTTGTGGAGATGATGTTGAGCTAGTTCATGCTGATGATTCTGTGAGTATAGCAACAACTGACCCAATGTATTGGGAACTGGAAGATTTCAAGTGTTTTTCTAGCAAATGATGGGAAGGAGGCTTCATTAAAATCAATGATAAAAGCCAATAGTCGATCTAAGCAGTCGGCTCTGAGAGTTTGTTTTAATGGATAATCCAATAGATGGTACAGATGGTAAACTAGGACATGGCTTTATGTCAGCCGATGAATTAGAAGAGGTAGATATCGATTCTGGAGATAGACCTAGGCCGATGTATATAAGTGCTAAGTTCGATCCTGAGTATAAGTGAGAATTGATAGATTTATTAAAGAAATTTAAAGATTGTTTTGCTTGGGAATATTATAAAATGCCTGGTTTAGATTGGTCAATTGTTGAACATTGGTTGCCAATCAAACCTAAATATCGGCCATTCAAACAAGCTCCAAAGAGATTTAATCCAAATGTTCTTGATGATATCAAAAAGGAGACTGAAAGATTACTAGAAGCAAAATTTATCCAACCGTGCCGATATGCAGAGTAGATATCGAGTGTTGTTCCTGTGTATAAGA
Source organism: Miscanthus floridulus (assembly GCF_019320115.1). Classification (NCBI taxonomy): domain Eukaryota; kingdom Viridiplantae; phylum Streptophyta; class Magnoliopsida; order Poales; family Poaceae; genus Miscanthus; species Miscanthus floridulus. The sequence continues at coordinate 92,891,087 of NC_089582.1, read as the reverse complement.
AAAATGGGAAGTTGAGAGTCTGTATTGATTTTAGAGATTTGAACAAGGCTACACCAATAGATGGTTATCCTATACCAAGAGCTGATATGTTGGTAGATGCAACAGCCAGACACAAAGTTATTAGTTTTATGGACGGTAATGTAGGGTATAATCAATTTTTTATGGCTGAGGAAGACATAACAAAAATAGCCTTTAGGTGCCCTGGTGCAATCGGCTTATTTGAATGGGTTGTGATGACCTTTGGTTTAAAGAATGCTGGTGCAACTTATCAGAGGGTGATAAATTATATTTTTCATAAGTTGATCGGTAGGATTATTGAAATTTACATTGATGATGTGGTGGTAAAATCTAAAGGGTACAAAGAACATCTAGCTGATTTGTGGGAAACTTTAGAGTGCACAAGAAAACATGGTTTAAGGATGAATCCTAATAAGTGTGTCTTTAGAGTATTAGCTGGATAATTTTTGGGTTTTATGGTCTACGAGAGAGGAATTGAAATTGGTCAAAAAAGTATGGAAGCAATTGATGAGGCAGTGCCCCCAACTACTAAAACAGAGTTACAATCTTTGCTTGGTAAGATTAATTTTATCAGAAGGTTTATTTCAAAATTGTCAGAAAGGGTTCTGCCATTTTCTCCTTTGTTGAAGTTGAAAATGATCAAGAATTTAAATGGGGTGACGTACAACAAAAGGCGTTTGAGGAGATAAAAGAATATATGAAGTGTCCACCTATGTTGGTCCCTCCTCAGCAAGGTAGGCCTTTTAAGTTGTACGTATCGGTCGATAATCAAACAATTGGATCGGCCTTAATCCAAGAGTTTGAAGGAAAAGAACGAGTTGTTTTCTATTTGAGTAGAAGGCTTTTGGATCCAGAAACAAGATATTATCCTATTGAAAAGTTATGCTTATGCTTATATTTATCTTGCACTAAGTTGCGACATCACTTGTTATCGGCTGAGTGTATAGTTGTTTCTAAGGCTGATGTGATCAAGCACATGTTATCAATGCCAATATTAAATGGGAGAATGGGAAAATGGATTCTTGCATTATCGGAATTTGACTTAAGGTACGAATCGGCTAAAGCAGTCAAGGGGCAAGTAATAGCTGATTTTATTACTCAGCATCATAAACCAAGTATTGGCTACGTAGAACTGATACCTTGGACATTGTTCTTTGATGGATCATCGTGTAAGCAAGGTGGTGGCATTGGTATTGTTATTATTTCACCTCAGGGGGGGGCAAGTTTTGAGTTTGCTTTTCCAATCAAACCAGTGACTACCAACAATCAAGCAGAATATAAAGCTATTCTTAAGGGACTTCAACTTCTCCATGAAATGAAGGCTGAGTCAATTGAAGTATTTGGAGATTTAAAGTTGGTTATTAATCAGTTGATCGGCCTATATGAATGTAAAGATGATATTCTGAGGGGATACTATGATGAATGTCAGAGGTTACTCGAGGAGTTTTCCCATATTTCTCTTCAGCATATTCCAAGAGCATAGAATCAAGAGGCTAATCGGTTAGCTCAGAGTGCATCAAGTTATCAAGTGTTCTGAGAGATCTTAAGCGGTGAAACCTTGACTAATGATTGGAGAGTCCAAATAGCCGATTACCTTAAGAATCCATCACAGAAGGTTACCAGGAAACTAAGGTATAAATTGACTAAGTATGTTTTGTTAAATGATCAGTTATATTACATGACAGTCGATGAGGTGTTGCTTAAATGTTTAAATCAAGAAGAAGCTAAAGTGTTGATGGGTGAAGTACATGAAGGGATATGTGGAGCTCATCAATCGACTTATAAGATGAAATGGATTATTCATAGGTCTGGATATTTCTGGCCAACAATATTAGAAGATTGTTTTGAATATTATAAGGGATGTCAGGATTGTTAACGTTTTGGTAATATTTAGAAATTGCCTGCATCGGCTATGAATCCAATAATTAAAGCATGTCCATTTTATGGTTGGGGAATTGATTTAATTGGCCAGATTTTACCATCTTCAAGTAAAGGATATAAGTTAATATTGGTAGCAACAGATTACTTTACTAAATGGGTTGAGGCAATTCCTTTGAAGACGGTAACCTCAAAGAATATGGTTTATTTTGTCAAGGGACATATTGTGTATCATTTTGGAATTCCTCAAACTATTACTACTAATCAGGGGACAATGTTTACATCAGAATAGTTTAGAGGTTTTGCTGCCAGTATGGGAATTAAGTTATTAAATTCTTCTCCTTACTATGCTCTGGCTAATGGCCAGGCAGAGGCATCCAATCAAATTATGATTAAATTGATTAAGAAGAAAATCGAGGAGCAACCAAGGAAATGGTACTTAACACTCAATGAGGCATTGTGGGCATACAGGATGGCTTGACATGGATCGATTAAATCATCACCTTCTGAGCTAGTATATGGGCATAATGCAGTTCTTCCTTGGGAAATCCAGACTGGATCATGACGTGTTACATTATAGAATGATTTGATAGTAGTGGTCTACAAGAATCTAATGATGGATGGTTTAGAGGACTTAAGTTGTCATTGGCTGTGTGCTCTTGAGAATATTGAAGCCAATAAGTTAAGGATTGCAAGGCATTTTAACAAAAAGGTCAAGAACAAGTAGTTTGGTGAAGGAGAATTAGTCTGTAAAGTAAAATTGCCAATTGGATTTAAGGACAATAAGTTTGGTAAGTGGCCACCTAATTGGGAAGGTCCTTATCAGATTAAACGTTGTGCGCCTGGCAATGCTTATATTTTGGAAACGCTAGAAGGAGAAGAGGAGTTTGATAGAGCGATCAATGGAAAATATCTAAAGAAATATTATCCTAGCATCTGGGTTAATACTTGATAGTCAATTTGTTTAGTCATCGGCTCTAATAGCCAGTACCCGAAGGGTATCGCCTCTTGCACAAAAATAGAAGAGTTAAATCTAAAAGGGAAAAGCCGATACAATATGTATCACCTATAGAGCAAAAACGAACACAGAGACAATCATGATATTGCAGAGAATTCACAGAGACACATTCATAAGAAATAGGAGTTTTGTTTATTGATTAGTTTGCCCCTAAGTACAAACTAATCAAAGACATTATTTGTCACATCCTGGCCTGAGGTGATGTCCACGATGGCTGCTGCGGTGTCTTCAAAGTCCTCGATCAGGTCCTCATGCATGTTGGCATCGTTAGCCATTGGGAAGCCTAGCTCCATGGTGCGGAGATCATGCCTAGTCTAGACCTACGCCACGGCCAGGGCCACCGCCGTGCTGCGGTGAACGCCACGGAGGGCGATCTCCTAGATGCGCACTGGGACATCATGCAGGCGGTTGTTGAGGAGAGGGCCTCGGGCGTTGACGGCCATCGTAGCCACATTCACCGCCAGTTGGAGGTTCTCCAACTGCACCATCAGGGCTGGCAATCACAGAAACAAAGGGGATATCAAGACAAAGACAGTGGAAATTGAAATAAGGGTTTTCTTGGAGTTCATCTTACCCGCCACCATGGCGTCGAACTCGGCCAGCTGCGCCCGAGTAGCGCTGGCCTCTTCCTCGATGGTGAGGAGGGTGGCTTGAGAGGCTCCGAGGCAGATCTCAAGCTGACCGTTCTCCCGAGTCACCTCAAAGTAACGGTCCTGGGCCACCCTCCACTCCTAGGGGAAACACCAGGCATCGTCGTTGTTGTAGGTGTCGATGGAGTTCGATGATGAATCCAACATGGAGGTGGCATCAGATGTAGCATTGAAGGGCTCTCCAGCCCTAGAAGGAAGTGGATGAAGGCTGTCATTCAGGATGAACCTATAAACAAGTTAGAAAACTTCATTGCTATGAGCAGAAGATATCAATCTCACCTCATACGGTGGAGGTGCTGACTCATTGGCAAGTTCTCCTCTAGGAGATCTTCTGCTGCGTGCTTGCCATGGTCATCCTCTCCTGCCATGGATGCTGGTATAGATCTATGAAGAGGAGGAAGAAAACTGCTATAGGGTTTGTGAAGGCAAAGAAGTGCAGAGAACAGAAGCAGTTGCAAGTGTGGATGTGTTTGAGGCTAGAGTCCTTGGCTGGTATTTATAGCCATGAAACGAGGTAGTAGGTATCTCGGGACGTGCAAAAGGCAACCGCAATTAATATAAGGCGAAGCACCGCCTCACTAATGCCGAAGAGAACGCATCATTGATAACTGAGGATAGAAGATTGAGGAATTTCTTAGTGGAAGCCATGTTTCAGAGTTAATTGGATTAAAGTCAGAGGTCTGGAATCAGCTATTTTCAAATTGGCTCTGTAGCCAAGATGAAAGATACAACAGATCTGCAGAAAATATGGTTATCATTAGTTCCACACAAAGTATATGTTACAAATGTTGGTATGCAGATTACAAGTTTAGAACATCCTAGATTACTTTCAATGCTTTTAGCCGGATAGCATCGACTTCTGTGATTTGTTGCTTGTCTTCTTTGACTGATCCAGGAGTGTTATCAAGGCTGCTGCGAATGGCCTTGCCTTCTTTGACCTTGGTCAGCATCTCTTGTTTCTTCTGTTTGATGGCATTGGGGATCTAAACCAAGTTGGACTAATGGCAATTGATGGCAGCCTTCAAACTTTCTAGTTCTTTCTCAAGTTCAATATGCCTAGCTCTCAACTAATTCAACTCTAGTTCAAATCTGGAAGAGGAATTCTTTAGATTATCAATTAGTTGTGCTAATTCCCTGGCTTCTTGTTTATTGGATTTTTTCTTGGCCATCAAAGCTTCACAGTCAGACAGGTTCCTCTAAGCATTTTTCACCCTTGGGGCTTGATCTTTAATGATGGATAAAGGTGTCAAGGCTTCGATAAGATCTGGAGAAATTATCCTTGATAGCTAAGAAGATTATTCGCATTAGATCTGCATCTTGGACCAAATCGGCTATATCCTTCTCGAGCATTGGCAATATGTCATTTAGCCGATTTCTGATCTCTTCTGATAAAGTCTCTTGGAGAGAGGTGGCTGATGAGCTAATATCACCTTCATCTATGTACTCTTCAAAGTTAAAAGAGTAGCTCAGAGCTAGTGAGTTAAGTGCCTATAGGTGGGTAAGGAAATTTTTTGTTAAGAAATAACAAGTTGCTTGAAAATAAGAAGAATGAGAAGGTACAATACCTTTTCTAGGGTAGTTTCTATCTAAGGAGAACGAATAGCTGATGATGAACCTATGGTATCTGGTTGAATCGGCTCTGAACTTTTAGTGATGGTATCTGTAGACATCAGGGAGATGTTTCAAAAGATTATGATGGTTGTAGGAAGATAAACTAGGTATATGACTTTCTTACCATCAATTGTTTGCTAGACTAGAGATTCAACAGTCTGGGTGTCAACATCGATAGGATCATTTTCAATTGGTAGACTGACAGACTTCTGCTCTTGCGTGAATGTTTCCTCAGGGAGTGTCTAGCATGGTAAATGGTCAGAGAAGGGTGAAAATTGAATAATAATTAAGGGTTTTGAGGAGATACCTTGGCAACATCAGGAAGTGAAGTGGAAGGATTCTCATCTTCTGCAGTCTTAGAAGCATCAGTTGGTTCAACCAAAATCGGCTCCTTTTGAGGATCAGCCGATGAAGGTTTGGTTGATGCTGATTTAAATGTCTAGGACAATAGTTCAGCACCCAAAGCAAATTGAGATGCAATGGCTGATAACTGTGAGGAAAGAATCAGAAGTTGAAGTTGAATATCATTTTGGGAAGAGGATGAATTCTTTTACCTGAGCAGTTGATGGTCTCGTTCTGCGAAGTCTTTTCCTAGTAATGGTTTTCTAGGTTACCCCTTGGGCTGTCTTGCGTTTTGAAGATTGATATGTTACAATTGTAGGAGCAGCCTAGGTTTTCATTAGCTTCCTTAGTGTAGGTGTAGTTGATCCCAGTCTTGAGATTGGGCATGGCGGATAATACTCTAGGGCATGCTCTTTTCTATCCACAATTGGGGGATTGAATTCAGCATCCTGCAAGGGAGTTCTATTAGATGAGTTGATAGAGGGACTTTAGTAGATGACCTTTATGGAAGAAAAGAGTTAGCTAGTTACCTCACTGTCGGAAGCAAAATCTTCATCCAGAGCTATGCAACTAGGATAAACTGTCCTGTAGAAGAGGTGGGAGTGCCACTCTTGCCACTAGGATCATATAAATGAAAAGTGAAGGAGGCTCTAGTCCATTCATGCAGATAGAGGGAAGGAAGATTTCATTCTAACTATAAAACTCTAGAAGCTTCCATTGCCTCATTGATGCCTTCTCTTGGTACCAATATATCTTTGAAAAATAGCCGGGGGGGGGCAGTTGACTAAGGCCAAACTAATGAGCTACGAAAGAAGGGTTGTAAAATTCATAAGTTGGAAGGTTATCTAGAAGAAAAGAACCTATGGACATTTTATCGTGGCCATGATGAAATTCGGCTAGTAGAACACAAGGCTTGATGAAGGAATTGAAGATTACAGCTGCCGTTTTGTCTGAGCAGCCTGATCAAATCAAAATTTGAATGGGAAGACCAACTCATTATCTTCATCTTCATCATAGGGTAGCTAGGTCAGAATGTCTGCATCAAATTCTCTATAAAACTTCTTGAAGAGGTGGCCTATATTGACATCAATTATTATGGCCATTGCAGCTTCACCATAGTTCATACACTGGCAGTTTCTTTCTTCTTTGCTTTTATATTCCTCATCAAAATTGGAGGAGGGAAAACTCAAATTCTAGAGATTTGGCTTCACAATCTTGTGCATATACAAATTTAACCACATTTGTATTAACCACCAAGGGCCGCTGATGGTGTGCACTGCTTCATTCTTCAGCAGCTAGGCAGCCACCTGGTGCATCAAGTGGTAAGCTGGTCCTAACAGATACTTTCCAAGAGGAATCTCAACGCCTACTGCTAGATGCTCTACCAAGAGTTTGTGATTGTAAGTCAGACCACAAGATGACCCACAGAAGATTAATCTTTCTAACCACATGTTTAGAAAGGCCACATGTTCTCTTTCACTAATAGTCGATTCATTCCCAATGTGATTCTAGATATAGCTTGCCCATCCTGTGCAGTTCAATATTTTGGCCAGTTTCTTTGACCCAGCGCCTAGGAGTTCATATGGCTGCATTGGTCCTATTATTCTGAGGCCAGTCAACATATAAACATCGGCCAAGGTAATAGTCATTGGGTCGTGACCAAAGATGAAGGCATTCAAGGTGTTGCACCAGAAGTAAGAAGCGGCAATTAGGAGTGAATCATTTCTGTCCATTCCGGACAATGAAAGTGTCAGGCATTGGCTTAAATCGTAAACTTCCCAGTCTCTACCCTTTTTGTCTGACACTCTATGGAACGAGTCTCTCCATCCCCTGGGCAATTTGGGCCAATTCCTAAAGGGATTTTTGGTGTTCCAAGAAGATAGATCTACCAAAGACTGCCTAAAAGGGATTTGATTGGTTTCTTGGTAGATAAAATCCAAAGGATTAGTATCTCCCATGGGTCCATGGTAATAAGCATTTGGAACAACATACGAAAGGATCAAAATTTCATTTTCCATTCCCTAGAGAACCAGATGAGATAAACTTAAGGGAAAGAAAAAATACAGAGCAGCGGTTGATAGTTGAGGGGTGGAAATTCGGAGACGTACCTTAGGGATGTAGTCACTTGTTGCCATCTTAGTTGGAATAGATCTGAATCTAAGAAAGGGTTGTAGAGGAGTGACTTGAAAAGCAGCTCGAGCAAAGTAGAGAAACTACTAGGGTTGGAGCTCTAGTGGTGGTCGCTTTGGTTGTTGAGGCTTGCTCGAAAAAGAAGGGGAAAGTAAATCGGCCGAATGGATAGAAGGTGATACTATTGGGATACTATATAAAGTTGGCCCAAAAAGTCAGGACTCACACATTTGTTTTGAAATAGCTAGTTGCAACGCGGTGAATAGATGAATGAAATTTTGGAATAAAATCATTTTTATCCCAAAATTAGGGGGCATGTGTTTACACCAAAATTTGGGAAGAAGAACGTGGGAACTCGAAGCTTCTAGGATTATGGCGTAAAGTTCGATATCAGCTGATTCAAATGCGGTACTGGGACCGACTATTTTATAGATGACGTCAGTAGACAACATCAATGGACTATGTATGGATGGCGTCGGGGAGAATATGTCAGACTCTACAAAAAGGAAAAGATTAGGGTCCAAGTTATCTTAAGTTAGGAATGTTTTGTTTTATTCCAAGAATTGTAATGAGTCGTATTTGAGTAGGATTCATATTTTGGTTCCGGGTATAAATATTGGACCCCGGTTATTTTAAAGGGACACACAATCAATCAATACAATCACTTTTTTGGCTTCATGCCAACCGTTAGGAGTAGGAGTACTATAGATCTTGACGAGTTCTTCAATAAGCAGGGCTGCATCGATCCGGTCGACCTCTGGCTTGTTTGTGAGTACCGTCGTGGCTTGTATCATACTTGTAAAGCTGCATCAGCCGATTGATCTTTTACGAGTATAATATAAGTTAGTTATCAATTTGTGTCATTATTTGTAAGGCTGCATCAGTTGATTGATCTCTTACGAATCATAATACAGATCAAAGTTATCGATCTTGTGTTAAACAATTATTGTTTAATAGAATATCACTAGTTATCGAATCTGCTAAGATTAGTAAGATTTTCCTTGCTGTTTTTGGCTGATTCACCAGTTATCAGTCTTGTTCTAATTAATGTCCCATTAATTATAATAAATCACCTGATTGAGATAGAAATAGATCAGCATCATATCATCATAATTGGTCATCTTCTAGTCTGGTCACGCTTTGAATCTTATGATTGATGACTTGATTCTGCTAGATCGGCTGTTTTATCTCTATTCTAATCAAACATAGTATGCATTCAAAGACATGTTTCAATCCTGAATAAACTCACTAGTTAATGAGATCCAATCTAATGACACTACCATAGCTACATCGATTTGGTCGAACCTCACTAGTAAGACTTTGGGTTAGAGACTATCGATTAGTGGTTTTGTTCATGGTCAAGATATGTACTATGTTTGTTTGCTATGCATGCAATCGGCTATTTTAGCCGATTCACCAGTGCTTTCACATATATGGCACGCTTTCCTGAGCCTGTCAATATATAGATGGTTTTAAGGATTCTTTGGCTTTAGTTTGTTATCATTATCATAGCTGTATCGATCTAGTCAAACCTCACTGTTGATGGTAACGGGTTAGATTCAGAGCATTTATAGATCCATTTATACCAGACAATCAATTTGTTAGCATGTCATATCCCTTCTCGTTAAACTTATCGGCTCAATGCTTTACACTGGTTATATCCATCTAGCTGATGATGTTTCTTTATATTACTTATATCTGGGTGTATTGTACTTGTTATTATAAATCAATCATGACCCACGAGCATCACAGTCCCTAAACAGTTGATTTCTTCTCGTATCAGCTATTTAGTCGATTCCTCTGTTTGGCTGCTCCCGAAGCTGCATTCTTGGAACTGCTTGGGCGAAATCGGCATGTTCCACCCTAAATTACTGATAAAACTCTCTCCTTGTCAATTGCAGGTCAAATTGACTGGTACGCCTTCTAGATTTTTAGGATCGACCGGTCCTGTATTGAAGCCAAATAGATCTCTGGGTTGACTCCACCCAGATCGTTCCGGCTTGTAGTGTGTTAGGCGCATCACCACATTTTTGCGCTGACAATTTATGGTAGATAAAAGCATCCACAACCATCCTCCTAAAGAGTTTATGAACAAGTATTAGAAGGAGGTTGGGATCCTCATAGGAGCACGTGTCACTAAGCAAGATGTCCATGGCACAAGAGTTTTTGTTCCTAAGGGATTTATCATGTAGGATTAACGTTGGATTTCGACAATCATCGACAGCAACGTTTGGATGGCCAGAGGGACATGGCTTGGGTTTGAACAAGGGTGATGGTGAAATGAATGGGATTATGAACTTCACCTCCTTGAATGAACTTCACCTCCTCAAATGGGTCATTGTTGGGATGATGCTCCGCCATTGGGATATCTAAGTGAGTGGCATAAGCCATTTTCCCAAACTCTTCACTAAGGCTCCCATGGGACGGTTTTTCTTAGAAAATATTGTCCAAAGGGTGGCCTATGAGAAGCTCAAATTCAAGTATGTCATAGATATGGAAGTCTAGGTGAACCTTGGTTTCATCTATTATGATTGGCACGTTCCTGGCGATCCCACAACACTCAAAAAATAGTCCTAAGGGACTTTTGAAAAGTTTGTTGGTCAGGATTAGCGGCATGTTGCCCAAAAGATTTTTTGCTAGAAATTCTGACATGATGCTAGTCCTGACTATGGGGTTGTGCAGGGCTTCTATGTTTGTTCCCCTTAATGTTTGTATGGTCATGGAAGGTGAAAGAATCCAATTGCTTTGGAAGAACATTTTACTTCCAACAACCATTCCTTTGATGGTTCTACTTTAGGGGAAACTTCCTCAGAAGGACGTGAAAGCTTTTCATGCCCAAAGTATTTTGAGGTATTGCCATAATCCCTGAATTTGATAGGGAACTCTGAAGGATAAATTAATCTTTCCTTCAGTGTTCGTGGTCCGGGTGAGGGCTCATAAGTCAAACCTAGGGATGGTATGTGTTTGGATTTGACTGATGAGGACTCCTCAACACTTGACATAGGGGTTTGGTTCTTATGACAGAAGAAGTATGTCTGTCTATGAAGTTTTCAAGGAATTTTACTTGTTCCATCATAGGTTTGTGTGTGAAATGAGCTCTAGCAGTCATGTCTAGGCATAGGTCAGCATGTGTGTCGATACCCAAACAAAAGAGTCACATCAATATGCTATTGGGTAAAGACAAGTTTGGACCGGTGTGTATTAACGCTGAAAACCTGGCCCAACTTGCACCTATAGACTCCTCGCGCTGCTCAAAGTTGAAGATTGCCCTTGGTAGAGAGACAATATGGGACATTGTGAAAAATGTAGGACAAAATTTATCTTTAAGTTCATCACGATCCCCATTCGTACTTTCTATGACTTTAGTGTACCACTGCTTTGCCTTCTTTGTGAGAGAAAAAGGGAAACACTGTCCACCTTAGTGTTTCTTGTGTCATACCTGAGATGCTCAGGCATGAATACATCTCCTCAAACTCATGCAGGTGATTGCATGGGTTTTCATTATCATGCCCGGAGAAGGGTTGTACCCGAACCATGGCTATGAATCCAGGGCGGAGTTCATAGCTAGATGAAATCTTTGGTTTAAAAGGTGGCTCAGGGAACTCGCCCTTTGAAGCAGAAAGGGTTGGCTTCATGGTGAAAATATTTTTCATGTTTTTTATAAAAAGAAAGGATACAAATACAAGGACGAACTAGGTTTGAAGAAAATACGGCCACCGCTCCCCAACAACGGCGCTAGAAATTCTTGTTGGTATTTCTTAATGCAAACATAAATGATCCACAAGCGCACGGAAGTACTGTTGTAGCACTTCACCCAAAAGTATTCAGGATATCATATTTTCCATAGGGAACGGATGTATTCTTCTAGCTAGTTCATCCAAGGACAACACAAGGGTAGAATTAGCAGAGGTTGAAATGGATTCCTATAGTTTTATAGTCTAAGGATAGATAAACGTTACTCCTACTTGCTCACTTCGGGCACCGGAGCGCACCTGGTCTACCAAGCGATATGGGCTTGTAGCCTATGTCAAACCCAGACATGGGGGAATACGAGGGACGGATAGGGTTGTCACCACCTGCCCGCCTATCACTCAACCGGTGGGAACAAGGCAAACAAAGATAGCTTCTAGACTAGACACCATGTCTACGCTATCGACCATTACTCTAGCGTGCATGCCGGGGTTATCCATCTCTATCAGGGCCCTTCTACTAGAGCATCCACCACAGTGATAGACGACAAACCCACAAACAAGTAAGAGTATAGCTTAACTAATCAAAGACTTTATAACTAAAAGAACCACGAACACTCACTTAGCGGGCGAACCTGTTGAAGTAAAGATGCTCGTCGAGGTACAAGTTGGGGAGACACCGATAAGCTCGGCCCTTCCCTAAGCTCTCCCTCATATCTCTCCCTTACTACTCTACTAGCTATCTAGGGCCTAAGCCCTTGGAGTGTTGCTCAAAAGTGGAGAAGCCCTTTGCCTTGTTGTGGTGTGTTGTAGAGGGGGGTTGCCCCTCTATTTATACATGGAGGAGAGGCGGTGCTGTGGCTATTCCTGACACAAAGTCCATGCACCACCGCCTTCTGCATGGAGGCATGCAACCACCACATGAAGGAGAGGACGAGCGGTGCTAGGTGGGGGGCAGTCGACCTAAGGGGGTGGCTGGCCCTTGATTGGCTCCCATCGCCACTGCCTTCGAATGGTGGGTCGGTGAGTGCTCTAGGGCCACTCCTTAGGTGGTATTCTACGTAGATATCTTAAATTGATGGGCCTTTCTATTTATTCTTTGCATAATTCAATGTTGGAAAGCGCCTTTTGGTGTATTCTCCCTTGTATTTGTGTATATGTCCTGCAAAAACAATAATCTTCCAAATACATGTGGAACTAGGTCAGTGGTAAATGCATATGTGTTTAAGTTTGTTAATTTCTTCCCTTTTTATGTCTTAATTGGCTGTTGGATTTGGTCATTAAGGACTACCAATAATGATCAATCTCAATGTGTTGGGTTCATAAACCCAGGGTCCCTCGAGGACCGGCTTCCACACCAAGGCTCGGCTCAAGCAGGCAGCACACAACTCATGGGCCAGCACAAGAGTCTAAAAACAACAGGCTAGAAGAGCGGTCCAGTCACCAACCGAAAGGTCTGATCGAAGAGGAACAGCGCCCGTTCATCAACTACTTTAGCCCACCTCTCCAACTGAAGCGCTTGCTTCGAACTCTAGCCACCTCCGGACAGCCTCTCCGATTGGAAGGCCTGGCCCAAGTGCTACTTCCGACTCCGACCCCACGTCTCCGACTGGGGTGCATAGAAACCCTGCTCACCGCTCTTCTCTGACTAGCGCGACCAGGGCTGACTAGGGCCATCTAACCAAGGTTGCCCACCTGGAAGGAGCCAGGGACGAACGGAGAAAGCAAGCCAGGGCGCATAAGTCAAACCACGGTACCAGGGACCATACCCTGTATAGTACTCTGCAACCACCCTAAAATGAATAGTATTGTAGGTGCTGACATTTCCTTGTACAGTATTGTAGGCGCCGTTAACTCCCATATGGTAAGGCCCCCCATATGCCTCTAGGTATCGATAGTGTTGTGGGCGCCAGGATTTACCATACCAGGTGAACGTGGTGAAACTCTCACATGCCTTTGGGCATCAACAGTGTTTTGCAGGTACCGACATCTGCCATTTTTGAAGAAGGCAACACAACCTCCCACGTGCATCGGACACTCTATAGTGATGACCAATAGTGTTGTAGGCACCTACCATTATCTTGTACCTGCCGGCATGGGCAACAGAGCCTAGTAGCAAAGCATACGTACCCTCACCCTCTCACTTGTAAAGCCATCCCTTTTATCTATAAAAGGCGATGCGCTCCCTCCAACAAAGGAGGGCTTCTTTAGTCCTTTTGAGAAAACCAACATCGATCGAGTTCATCAGCTCACAACCACAGAACCGCTGGGTTCGTATCCCAAGCACACGCTTGAACACTTAGCTCATAGCGTAGCTCCTATCGCTCTTGGCCCTTCCGACCAGAGTTGACCAGACCTCTTATACACCCTATCTTTCTCCTTCTCATTTGTAACCCCACTACAAACTTTGAGCACCTGAGCTCAGGAATAAAGTCACTAACCGACCCAAACTAGACGTAGGGCACGTTGCCTGAACCAATATAAACCCTGTGTCATTGAGTGCTAGGCCACCTTCGATCACAACGTACGGCAAAACTACAAATATTCACTAGTTGGTCACATTCTGGACCAACAGTTGGCGCCATCCATAGGGAAGACGATGTACGTTCAACACTTTTTGGTCATCGGATGACCCACTTTTCCACCACCCTCGCCGTGGCGGGCTCAGGCGATACTATTTGCTTTGGCTCGCTGGAGTTTCCCGTGCTCCCACCAGCTGGGATGCGTGTCCTGACCGTCTTCGAGCCATCCCAGGCCTTCCTCTCCAGAAGCCTAGACTTCGTCACTGACCAGCTCAGTGAACTGCACCTCCGCATGGAGGCTCATGTCCCAGCACCCATCGGAGGGGTGCCCTCCATCAACTCTGGGACGCATGACTTCGATGACGCAGCATCTGTGCTTCTTTCTGAGCAAACTCTCTGCTCAAACCCCACTATAAGTAATATGCGTACTATTACTTACTCTTCATTTACTATCCCCCACCGATCACCCAAAGGGACTGTATCACCCACGCCACAAACATCGTATGATTGATTCCCCTATGGCCTCGCATCCTCTGCAGATACATATGCTCGGGGGCTCTGAAGGATGCTGGTGCCATCCCCCCTCGCAACTGAATCCATGGGAACAGCATGCTACACTCCTGCCATTTTCCATGAACTCCTGAATGACGAGGGCGAGAGCGATGGTTCCAGCATCGACGATGTGGCACCCCGCCACTGTCCATCTTGGGAGTGAGCTATGGCGAATGCTCGGGGACAGCCATCGGTGGTTGTGGAATCTGTGCAGACTCACACCCCTCTAGACCCACATGCGGGGGCCCTTGCGTCTGTGCGAGCGCATGTCGAGGAATTACGACAACGGCCGTAGAACCAGCTGCCGCTTGCGCCGGTGCATTCGGCATAGCACATTGCGCCGCATGCACATCACTTGGTGGGTGGCACCCGGGGCCATGCCCGCTAGGTCCAACATGACATCGTGAATGAGGGGAATGATCCCCATAGTTCGCTCAGGCTAGCCAGAACATTGCCGCTGCGGTGATGCTTCTGCGTGGCGTTCCCGGGCCCATCGACCCCTAGGAGTAGGAGGTCTACCAGAATCTTCAGGTTCTGGTAGAAGCCGCCGCTGTTCAACAGGCAGAAACCTCTGCATCGTGACTCCGACATGTGATCTCCCTCCCCACCAAGGGAATGGGGACGCGCCAGATGGATCGCTCAATTCACTCACCGCTACAGCCACCAGGTGCGGCCCAAGGGGTAGCGGCCGCATCATGGTCCAACCTGGAGCCTACCCCACACCGACCGCCGGTGCATGAATGGACTGGTTTGCACCAGGATGCTCGCAGCATCGTCAGCAACAAGCATCAGGTCTAGCATGATGATGATGCCCACCGGGCGGTGGTAGGAGCAGGCAACATAGGTCCCGACCGGACCATCGAGGGG
Source organism: Miscanthus floridulus (assembly GCF_019320115.1). Classification (NCBI taxonomy): domain Eukaryota; kingdom Viridiplantae; phylum Streptophyta; class Magnoliopsida; order Poales; family Poaceae; genus Miscanthus; species Miscanthus floridulus. The sequence goes on along the minus strand of NC_089582.1, from coordinate 92,875,810 downwards.
AGCGATGAAACATGCCCTAGGAGCGGTCGCTGACCGGACGACCAGAGTCTCAGCCCTAAGGGCACGGGACCATGGGCCTTCGGTCAACGTATCCAAAGAGCATCGTTCCCATGGCATTTCTGACCGCCCACCAACATCACCAAATACTCTAGGGAGACAAACCTAGGCATTTGGCTTGAAGACTTCCAGCTTGCCTACCGGGCCGAAGGAGTGGATGATGACTATTTCATCATTCAGTATCTTCCCATTTGCATGGGGGAGCATGTTCAGGCATGGCTTGAATTCCTCTTGCATGACAGCATCCACGACTAGGCAGACCTCAAGAGGGTCTTCATCGGAAATTTCTAGGGGATGTAATTCCGCCCTAGAAACTCCTGGGACCTCAAGAGCTGCCAGTAGGAGCCTAGTGAGTCCCTATAGGATTACATCCATAGGTTCTCCCAATGATGCAACTCCCTCCCTGATGTCATTGATGCAGACGTCATCAGCGTGTTCCACTCCGGGATGAACTGCGAGTCCCAGATCCACACGCTTGGCTGCCTAAAGCTTCGTACCACCCATGACCTGCTTGACATCGCCACTAACCATGCCTCTGGCGAGGAGGCAGTCAGAGCGGTCTTCAGCGGAGGCCGGGACAAAGTCAAGGCCAAGCGTGTAGACCAAGATGAGGGCCCCTCCATATAGAGGGGCAAGAAGAACAAAAAGGATCAGCACCGATCGGACAACACCATGATGGTCGCCATAGCTGATCGCATGGGTAAGCAGCCCCAACAGGGGCTGCCTGACCACTTCAACAAGCTCATGGATAGTCCATGCACCAACCATGCCTACTCCATCAAGCACCTCATCAAGGACTGTGAGCTCCTCAAATGTTTCCTCCAACAGGCCAGCGGGCCAAAGGAGGGAGACGACAAAGAGGCGGCAGCCAAGAAAGGAGGCACAGCAGGCAAGGATGGAGATGGCTTCCCTGAACCTAAGGAGTGCATCATGATCTTCGGTGGGTCCGACTCCATCTGGACAAAATGCCAGCACAAGGTGCACTATAGGGAGGCATGCGCTGCCGAGACGGCCGTCCCCTCCTTCCTCAGCTGGTCAGAATCTCTGATCACCTTTGATTTGAGGGACCATCCCTCCCACATCGCAAGGCCAGGATGCTACTTGCTCATCGTTGACCCCATCATCCACAAGAAGTGCCTCACCAAAGTGCTGATGGACAGAGGCAGCGGCCTCAACATCCTATACATCGACACCCTCGATGCCATGCGCATCCCCTGATCGGAGCTCCACCCGGTAGGCTCCCCCTTCCATGGGGTAATCCCAGGAGCATAGGCATATCCGCTCGGACAGATCGATCTGCCCGTCACATTCGGCGGCCGGTCCAACTTTTGCTCAGAGGTCCTCACCTTTGAGGTGGTAGACTTTCCAAGGTCCTACCACGCCATCTTAGGGTGGCCATGCTATGTAAGATTCATGGCAATCCCCAACTACACCTATCTCAAGCTGAAGATGCCGGGACCAAACGGCATCATCACCATGAGTAGCACCTTCTCGCATGCCTTCACGGGCGACCGCAGCACTATGAGCTCGCCCTATGGTCATCAACTCATCCGAGCTCCCATGGCTCGAGGAGTCATCAACCCCAGCAGTCCTAGACTACAACAAACCGACTTCCTCGATGGCCTTCCACCCACTCGAGGAAACCAAGGAGGTAGGTATCGACCCCGCCGACCCAACGAAAATGCTGCGGATCGAGACCCAGCTCCTGGCCAAATAGGAATGCGAGCTCATTGACTTCCTATGCGCCAATCATGATGTCTTCGCATGGCAGCCTTCTAACATGACAGGCATACCGTGGGAGGTCGCCGAGCATGCTTTGCGCCTCGTCCCAGGCTCAAAGCCCGCCAAGCAGTGCCTATGTTGCTTCGATGATGAGAGACGTAGGGCCATAGGCGAGGAGATCGCTAAACTCCTGGCGGCCAAGTTCATTAGAGAGGTATTCCACTCTGACTGGCTTGCCAATCCCGTTCTTGTTAAAAAGAAGACTGGGAAGTGGAGAATGTGCGTTGATTATACTGGCCTCAACAAAGCATGTCCAAAGGATCACTTTCCTTTGCCATGCATAGACCAGATAGTCGACTCCACCTCGGGTTACGAGATCCTCTCCTTTCTGGAAGCCTACTTAGGCTATCACCAGATTGCGATGAAAGAATCCGATCAGCTCACAACCTTGTTCATCACCCCGTATGGTTCATACTGCTATGTGACCATGCCTTTTGGTCTAAAGAATGCTGGCGACCCCTACCAAAGGTGCATGCAGCATTGCTTCGCCGACCAAATCAACCCGCTCGATCAGCCTGATCAGGCCGAGCGACCAAAACCAGTGATTGTTGTCTACGTTGATGACATCATGGTCAAAACAGCTCAAGCTCATGACCTAATCGCAAACTTGGCCACAACATTCATGAACCTCCAAAGGTTCAACATCAAGCTGAATCCTAAAAATGTGTTTTCGGGGTTCCAAAGGGGAAGCTGCTTGGATACATCATATACGAGCATGGCATCGAGACCAACCCCAAAAAGATCATGGCCATTTCCAACATGGGCCCCATACGCAATGTCAAGGGCATACAAAGGCTCACCGGCTGTCTGGCTGCCTTGAGCCACTTCATCTCCTAGCTCGGTGAATGGGGGATGTCGCTCTATAAGCTCCTAAAAAAGATGGACGCCTTCATTTGGACTGAGGAGACCCAGCAGGCTCTACAAAGCCTCAAAGCATCCCTGACATCAGCCCTAATCGTCGTCGCTCCTGAACAGGGAGAACCCCTCCCCCTGTATGTCACAGCAAGCAACCATGTTGTGAGTGCTGCCCTCGTCGTCGAAAGGGAGGAACCAGGACACCAGCTCAAAGTTCAGTGACCCATATACTTCATCGGGGAGGTACTCACCGACCCAAAGGTCTGGTACCCACAGGTGCAAAAACTCCTATACGCTGTGCTAATGGCGACCAGGAAGCTCCTACACTACTTCACCAACCATGAAGTTGCGGTCATCACTTCATACCCACTCTGAGACATCATCTGCAACCGTGATGCCATGGGACGAATCTCCTAGTGGGCGCTCAAACTCATGGGCCATGACATCAGATATACCCCTTGCACCGCTATTAAGTCTCAGGCTCTCACGGATTTTGTTGCCGAATGGACGAAGGTCCAACTACCGACCCTAGACGTCACCCATGAGTACTAGACAATGTACTTCAATGGGTCCATAATGGTGCCCGACTCGGGGGCGGGAGTGGTTCTGATCTCTCCAGATGGGAGTAGGCTCCGCTATGCCATCCACCTCCATTTTTTAGCCTCAAACAACGCTATAGAATATGAGGCCCTTATCAATAGACTACGCATCGCCATCGAGCTCAGTGCTATGCGACTCTATGTTCATGGTGACTCAAAACTGGCCATGGATCAGGTCATGAAGGAGTCCTCCTACAAAAGCCCCCTCAAGACAACATACTGCCAAGAGGTGCGCAAGCTCGAGGATAAATTCTAGGGGATCGAACTGCATCATGTCCCTCGAAGGGACAACGATGCAGCCGATTTCCATGCAAAATTGGCCGCCAGACGGGATCCATCCCCAAGTGGGGTCTTCATCAACGACATCCACGAGCCGTCCGCCCGCATCCCAAAAAGTCCGATCTAGAAACACCCTGATGCCCAACCGGTGCTCAAGGGCTCCAACCCCAATGCCAAGCTGGCGCTCAGGGGCTCTGATCCTAGTACCTCTATGACAACATCACCCGCAAACGCCGTTGTCAGGTTCATAAACCTAGGGTCCCTTGGGGACCAGCTTCCACGCTCAGGCTTGGCCCAGGAAAACAACATATAGTTCATGGGCCAACCCAAGAGTCTAAAACACAATGGGCTAGGAGGGTAGTCTGGTCGCCAACCGAAAGGTCTACCCAAAAGAACAAGCACCCACTTATCAACTTCTTCGGCCCACCTCTCTGACCAGAGCACTCATTTCGGGCACCAGCCATCTCTGAGCGGTCTCTTTAATCAGAAGGACTAGCCCAAAATGTTGCTTCCTACTCTGACCCCACGACTCCGACCCCACAACTCCGACCCCACGACCGGGGCTCATAGGGAACCCTACTCATCGCTCTTCTCTGATCGGTGCACTCGAAGCCGACTAGAGCCATCCGATCGGGGGCACCCCATTTGGAAGGAACCAGAAGACATGCGGAGAAAGGCAAGGCAAGGCTCATAAGTCAAAACCACTATAGCAGGGACCATACCCTATGCAAAATAGTGCTCTACAGCCACCCTAACACAAACAATGTTGTAGGCGCTGACATCTCCCCCTATAGTATTGTAGGGGCCACTAAAACTCCCATACGGTAAGCCCCCCGCGTGTCTCTAGACATCGATCACAGTATAGGCTCTAGAATTTGCCATACCGGGTGAACATAGCATGGCTCCTCACATACCACTAGGCATCAAAAAGTATTTACAGGTATCAGCATCCATCCTTCCTGAAGAAGATAGCTCAACCTCCCATGCGCATATGATAGTCTACATCAACATCAATAGTGTTGGGGGTGCCTACCATTATCCAATCTTCATCAGCGTGGGCAACAAGGCTTAGAAACATCCGTACTCCCTCCCTCTCATCTGTAAAGCCATCCCCTTTATCTATAAAAGGGGATGTGCTCCCTCCAACTAGGGGGGCTGACTTCTTCAAGTTTAGACTCACTAGATTGATAGCTCACAACCCCACAAGCACACGCTTGGACTTCTAGCTCATAGCAGAGTTCCGGTCACCCTTGGCCCTTCCAATCGGACCCAACTGGGCCTCTTGAACACCCCTCCTTTCTCTCTCTTGTTTGTAACCCCACTATAGACTTCGAGCACCTGAGCTCAGGAATAAAAGTCATCGACCGACCCCGACTGGACGTAGGGCATGTTGCCTGAACTAGTATAAATACTATGTCATTGAGTGCTAGGCCACCTCCGATCACAACGTACAGCAAAACTACAAATATTTACTAGTTGGTCACTTTCTGTACCGATAGTTGGTGCCGTCCGTGGGGAAGACGCTGTACCTTCGACACTTTTTGGTCATCGGATGGCTCATTTTTCCGCCACCCCCACCGTGGTGGGCTCGGGCGATACAATTTGCTTTAGCTCGTTGGAGTTTCCCACACTCTCGCCCACCGGAGTGTGGGTTCCACCCATCTTTGAGCCATCCCAGGCCTTCCTCTTCGGAAGCTTGGACTTCGTCGCTAACCAACTCGGCGTACTACACTTCCACAAGGAGGACCGCAACCCAGCACCCATCGGAGGGACATCCTCCATCGACTCCGGGATGCGTGACTTTGATGGCGCGACATCTGTGCTTCATTCCAAGCAAACTCTCTGCTCAAACCCTACTATAAGTAATATGCATACTACTACTCGCTCTTTATTTACTATCTCTCACCAATCACCCAGATGGAATGTACCGCCCACGCCACAAATGCCGTACGATCGGTCCCCCTATGGCCTTGCGTCCTCCACGGATGCATATGCTTAGGGGCTCCAAAGGATGCCGGTGTCATCCTCCCTCATGTTCGAGTTTGTGGGAATGGCAGGCTGTGTTCCCGCCATTTCCCACAAACTCCTGGATGGTGATAGCGAGAGCGACGGTAGGCAAGAGGGGAGGCGCGGTAGGCAAGGACGGAGATGGCTTCCCTAAACCCAAACAGTGCATCATGATCTTTGGTGGGTCCGATGCCATCTAGACTAAACGCCAGCATAAGGTATGCCACAGGGAGGCATGCGCTACCGAAACGGCCATCCCCTCCTTCCTCAGCTTGTTGGAATCCCCGATCACTTTTGATCAGAGGGACCATCCCTCCTACGTCGCAAGACTAGGATGCTACCCGCTCATCGTCGACCCCATCATCCGCAAGAAGCGCCTCACCAAGGTGCTGATGGGCGGAGGTAGCGGCCTCAACATCCTATACATTGACACCCTCGATGCCATGCGCATCCTCCGATCAGAGCTCCGCCTGATGGGCTCCCCCTTCCACGGGGTAATACTAGGAGCACAGGCATACCCGCTCAGATAGATCGATCTACCCATCACGTTCAACAGCCGAGCCAACTTCCACTCGGAGGTCCTCACCTTCAAAGTGGTGGACTTTCTAGGGTCCTACCATACCATCTTGGGGCGGCCATGCTACGCGAGATTCATGGCAATCCCCAACTACACTTATCTCAAGCTAAAGATGCTGGGACCAAACGGCGTCATCACCATGAGTAGTGCCTTCTTGCACGCCTTTGAGTGCAACCGTGAGCACTATGAGATTGCCACCATGGTTGTCAACTCATCTGAGCTCCCATAGCTCAGGGAATCGTCAACCCCAGCAGTCCTAGACTACAACAAACCAACCTCCTCAACAGCCTTCTGCCCGCTCAAGGAAACCAAGGCAGTGGGTGTTGATCCCACTGACCTAGCCAAAATAGTGCAAATTGGGACCCAGCTCTTGGCCCAATAGGAATGCGAGCTCATCGGCTTCCTGCGCGATACTCGTGATGTCTTCGCATGGTAGCCTTCTAACATGCCGGGGATACCATGGGAGGTCGTCGAGCACGCACCATGCCTTTTCCTGGGCTCAAAGCCCACCAAGCAACACCTATGTTGTTTTGACGATGGGAGGTACAGGGCCATAGGAGAAGAGATTATCAAGCTCCTGGCAGCCAGATTCATCAGGGAGGTTTTTCACTCCGACTGGCTCACCAATCCTATCCTTGTTAGGAAAAAGACCGAGAAATGGAGAATGTGCGTCGATTATACTGGACTCAATAAGGCATGTCCAAAGGATCATTTTCCTTTGCCGCGCATAGACTAGATAATCGACTCCACTTCGGGTTGTGAGATCCTCTCCTTTCTGGATGCCTACTTAGGCTATCACCATATCATGATGAAAGAGTCCAATCAACTCGCAACCTCGTTCATCACAACATATGGTTCATACTGTTATGTAACCATGCCTTTCGGCTTGAAGAATGCTGGACCCACCTACCAAAGGTGCATGCAGCAATGCTTCACTGACCAAATCAACCCACCCACTCAGCCTGATCAGGCCGAGCGACCTAAACCAACAATCGCCCTCTATGTTGATGACATAGTGGTCAAAACAGCTCGAACTTGCGACCTGATCACAAACTTGGCCGCAATGTTCGTGAACCTTCGAAGGTTCAATATCAAGCTAAATCCTGAAAAATGTGTTTTTGGGTTCCAAGGGGAAAGCAACTTGGATACATCATATCCGAGCACGGCATCGAGGCCAACCCTGAAAAGATCGCAGCCATCTCCAACATGGGCCCCATACGCAACGTAAAAGGCATACAAAGGCTCACCGGTTGCCTGGCGGCCCTTAGTCGCTTCATCTCCCAGCTCAGTGAACGAGGGATGCCACTTTATAAGCTCCTCAAAAAGACGGACGCCTTCGTCTAGACTGAGGAAGCCTAGTAGGCTCTCGAAAGCCTCAAAACATCTCTAATGTCAACCCCGATCCTTGTCGCTCCCGAACAGTGAGAACCCCTCCTCCTTTATGTCGTGACAAGTAACCATGTGGTGAGTGCCGCCCTAGTCATCGAAAGGGAGGAACTAGGACAGCAGCTCAAGGTACAGCGACCCGTATACTTCGTCGGAGAAGTACTTACGGACCCCAAGGTCTGGTACCCCTAGGTGCAGAAACTCCTATACGCTGTGCTAATGGCCACTAGGAAGCTCCTACACTACTTCACCGACCACAAAGTCATAGTCGTCACTTCATACCCACTCAGAGACATCATCCGCAACCGCGACGCCGCAGGATGAATCTCTAAGTGGGTGTAACACCCCGGGTGTTTAAATATTAAAAAACAGGACATGTCATCATATGCATTGCAAGTCATTTGGTCATATTGCAAACTTTGATATGCATTCACTAAAACAAGTTTACATTTGTGTTATGAGTGTTGAATTGAATTATTTGAATCAAGTCAAAATTTGGTTTGGATTTGAATTTTCGTGAAAACCCTGATTTTCAGTATTTAAATCCTACCCTGAAAACTCATTTCAAAATCTAAGCATATTTTGGGGTTGAACCCAAAAGCAAAAGTGTAGAGCTTGTCAAGTTATACAAAGTTTGTTTTTAGAGTTTTCAAAGTTGTTATGAAAAATTTGGAGTAAATCAAAAAGGCGTAATTCATTAAATATTCCCTATTTGAATTCAAAAGTTCATTTCAAAATGTCGACTGAATTAGGGGTTCGTCATAAAAGCAAAGTTGTAGAACTTTTGATTTTGAACAACTTTTATTTTTGGAGATTTTTGAGTTGTTATACAAATTTGGGAGTAATTTGAATTTGAAAATGAAGGGCAATTCTGTGAATAGTGTTCACCGCCTAAGCTACACCGCCGCCGACCTTTGGTTTGCTTCTAGGCGCGGTCGTGGCCGTCTTTGGCATCACGCTGGCATGGTGAAGGCCACAGCGTAGCTTCCTTGCGCTTCTGAGCCGCTCTATTTAGTCTTGGCCGTCGCCGTTTGCCTCTGCTCTCTTGCTCTGTTTTCCCGACGCCACGGCCATAACTCCGGCGAGCTCTCACCATCGCTAAAGCGCACTCCAGCCACTGCAAAGCTTGTCATAGCTCCGCCTACTACTTGCGCACCCAACCAACCTACTTTTGTCGCTTGTCTTCACCAGAAACTCATAGTGCGCGCTCTTCTTCCTCGCGGCCAGCAACCTCACCCGTGATCCCGTTTCGTCGTGGCCAGAGCTCCACGGTGCACCTCTGCCCCTGCTGAGTCTTGCTTCAGCTTTGCCATGATGCCGTGGTACTCTATGACCCATTGATTTCTCATTTTGACCACCACAGCTACCGGAGCTTCACCACCAACGACGGTCTGCTCCGCCGTGCCTACTCGGAACGTTGACTCACCTCTCCGTTGCTCCTCCGGTCTCAGTCTTTGCTCCAATGTATTCAGGGTGAGCTGCTGATACTTCTTGTGCACTTTGTTCAATTGTTACTGGGCTCCTATCGCCGGCGTAGCATAGCCGTGCCACCACGTCCGCCATGGCCGGCGTTGAGTTAGTGTAGAGCTGTAATTAGTGCGACTAAGGACGTCTATAGGTGCGCATAGTCGTGGGAAGCATGTTGGTGCATTCGCCTTCGCCGGTAACCTCGTCGTCGTCGAGTTATCGCCGGTCAGAACCGTTGCCGCCGTGGTCAACGTCGGAGGTTGGGGATGACAAGTGGGGTCCCTTTGTCAGTGACTCAGCGTTCGAATGGAATTTTTCTATTTTCATATTTGAATGAATAGTGATGTAATTTGTTATTTTTGTGTAGATTTATTTAGAGCTCCAAAAAATATGAAAATTTTTGTGTGACTTCTATGTGATGTATAGTATTTAAGAAAAATATGAAATAATGTTTTTTAGTACTTTTTAAATGTGATGAAAATTGCTCAATTAATTAATAAATGAATTTCCATGATTTTTCTATGCTTATTTATTTATCCAAAAATTATGAAAATTGTTTTGCCACTTAGTTATCATGTGATAAACATTTACAAAAAATTTGAGGTTAATTGGAACAAGTTGATTTATTTCATAATTCTTAATTAATTAATTCATAAAAGCAAATAGTAACCTTTAGTGATTTAGGTTTTGTTTGAATTTTTGATTGAGTGATGTCCTTGGGTCATTAGTTGGTAATGATCTTTGGCAATTGATAATTAGTATTCTTGAAAGGTTTAGTTAGTTTGACTTGTAACTGTACCGCGAAGGAAAGTTGTATTTCAGTTGTTAGCTTTTGCATCCATCATCAAGCATCATGTTTCGTATTCCGCATCATGTTAAACATGGTATTGTTACTATGTGTAGTAAACGAAGGTGAACATGTGATAGTTAATCAAGTTGCTAAGGAAGTTAGTCCGTCTGTTGAGGTCGGATCGAATACTTGTGGAACGTCGCAGGAATCGAACTTTTCCGTCAACGAAGGTAAGCCCCGGATGCATACAACCCTACCTTGTGTTTTACAAATTAATTTCACTTTTGCTTTTCTTTACTGCATCAAGTGATTAAGAGTTAAGTAAAAGCCTAATTGATGCATTACCAACATTATTTTTCCGTATATACCTTGTTACCAGTTTTACATCATAAGTGTCTAGTTATGCTTAGCCATGCTTAGACAGATCAAAGTCGGGTGATTACCCGTCATCTACAAGTTTTAAATGGAACTTTGGTTACTTATGTTATCATGTGATATGAGCATGTGGAGTAATAAATCTAGACCGGACGGACTCAGTGTGTGTGAGCCACAAGACTTGGAGGTCTTGTGAGCGGATTCTTTCCATCTGTGTCGGTTAAGGTCCGTACCGTTGTTGAACTATGTGTGGTGAGACTTTGTAGTACTAACCACATACTCCGGTAAGCCTTAACTTGGCAATTCTATTACGAGAATGGCTACTCACGCACTGGGAGTGGAGAGATGGCGGGAATTGCGTGTACCCACGTGGCAATGGGCTGGATTGGTGGAGTACTGTATTCTCGGGTGACGCGGACCCATTCTTATTTTAGAGGATCTGAGAGTAGGTTGATATATGTAGGTCAGGGACCTGCATATGTCGTGTGCTCTAGAATTCCCAGCTGGGTGTTAATTGGTTCGAATCGTCGTTGCTCCTCGGTTATGGAGACTCACTTCTCTGTTCATCATCGTAGTTTAATAACTGGAACTTGAGTAAGGTTTGAGAAAGAGATTGATATGAAGTTCATGATCTCATTACGGATCATGGCAGATTCACATGTGGTACTTATAAAGTTTTACCTTTAAAGTAAAGAATTTTGTTAAAGAGCTTTTACGCAAAAGAACTTTGATTATTGTTAAAGCCATACCTTGAATCCCATGAGCCGGCATTCCTGAGTTCTATCAGTTCTATTTCGTTAAGTCTTGTTGAGTACTTTTGTACTCAGGGTTCATTGACCCTTGTTGCAGGTGAGGCTCATGAGCAGATCTCTTTTGGATTGTGCGGCATGATAGTTGTTCCTTGTAATGATGATGAGAAGTAAATGTGTGGCCCTTGGGCAGGGCAGTTTCATTGTGTGTTTTGTATGATATTATAATGCCACTCCACTATTTCATTTTGTAATAATCATCGAACTTAGTTGTGAGGTTTAAAACTACTATTTTATAAATTATGTTATTGTAAGACTTCCGCTATTTTTACTCTGGTGTAGATATTTGAATAAATGTTGTAATACTGCAATGACTCTGTAATGTGATCTTGCTCGAAAATCGTGGATGATTCAGGGTTCCCCGAGGACACCCGACAGTCTTCTTAAGTTATCGGAAACATATGCATAGATGTCAAAGGTCTTTGGATAGTGACAGGTGCATGTGGGCCCTATAATTTAGGAGGTTCTGCCACAGAATGGTATTAGAGCTGTATCATTACAAAGTCTTTGTCGTATTGGTTTACAAAAACTTCAAAACGATTTGGGATGACTAACTTAATTTGTTAATTTGGTCCAAATTGCTTCTGACTTATCTTATTTCTTTCTCACCATTCCTTATTTGATTAAAAAGGTTTCATGTGGTGGAGTAGTAATCTTACTAAGCCCTATATAAAAAACAAATGTTGTTTATGTGTATTATAAGCTTTGATGATTTTGTTCGTAAGAACGATTCATGCATCATGAATAATTCACTAGTTACTTCCTTCACCTCTGAGTCTAGAGTTGAGTAGTGAGTCTGGTTTGAGTAATGTAATCTATCCTAGCTGCTCTTTAGACTTTGATCAAATGGTCTTACTTAGATTAAATTGGCTTCCTATAGTATGGCTCGTACCAAGATGATGCCCCGTAAGTCCACTGGACCCAAAGGAGTTCCTTGTCACCAACTTGCCCCTAGGAATGATGGTGCTAGCAGTAGCAGCTCTAGGCCTGATCCCTAGGCAGGGATATAGAGGATTTCTATAGAGTTAGCACAAGCTACTAGAGATAGGGCTTTGGATGCTATACATGTAGGAGAATTATAGGATCAATTGAGGCATCTCACCACCGCGCATAGGAACTATGAAAGCATGTTAGTTCGTACGGTGGAGGGAAGGAATGAAGCTTGGCATAGAGAAAATGTAGCTAGAGCTAGAACTCATGAGCTAGAATTCTATGTAGAAGATTTAGAAGAACATAATACCTATCTGCATGAGGAAGTTCATAGGCTTAGCAATCTACTAAATCCAAATCATGAACCCCAAGCTGATGCCATGGACCCTGGTGTCATCCTTGCCAATGATGATGAATTAGAAGAAGAAGAAGAAGATCCTGAAGAATCAGTAATGATCGATGAAAGTGATAATGAAGGCGGTAATATTTTCGGAATGGATACTGAGCCAGAAGTTTGAAGTGATCAAGGAAAGGAGTAGAGTTGTATAATAGTTAGTTCTAGTTAAGTTATGTAGTCTTGTTTTGGTACTTACAGGTTCTGGTGTTTATATTAGTAAACTCTATGTAATGTGTCTGGAGTAAGCTTTTGTGCAATTCAATAAAGACTTGTGAATAAAGTTTGGTTTGTTATGAGCAGATGCATCGTATGTGGGGTTTGTATATTCCGAGAACTTCACAAGATGAGGACAGTATTCCAAATCCACCACCAGTTCCAACAAATCTGGCTGATGCTATAACCGCACTTGTTAATGTGACGGCCGAAAATTCTTGTTTGCTTCATGAGATAGCTCAGAGTAATCAGAATTAGATGCAAGGAAACCGTGGTCACCACCATAACAGATAAGAGGCTACATATGTTGATTTTATAGATACAAGACCACCAATGTTCACCAAGGTAGATGAACCATTAGAGGCTGACGATTGGCTTCGAACCATGGAGCAGAAATTTGATCTTATTCCATGCACGGAGTATTAGAAACCTATGTTTGTCGCCCAGTAACTTAGAGGAGCAGCAAGTGCTTGGTGGGCAAACTTAGTGGCTATGCAACCAGCTGGCATTCCAATAACTTGGGCTGAGTTCCATACTGCCTTCAGAGCCCATTACATCCCTGAAGGGGTTATGGCTATGAAGCTGGATGAATTCCTTGCTTTGAAGCAAGGGGATCAAACCGTGATGCAGTATGTGGGAAGATTCAATCACCTGTCACAATATGCATCTGAACATGTCAATATCGATGCCAAGAAGAAGAGGTGGTTTATGAGAGGCCTGAATACCAAATTGCAGACTATGATGACCACTTGTACCAATGTCACATACCATGAGGCAGTAAATATTACAATTGCTTCAGAGGCAAAGTATCGGCAGCATAAGGAGCTCAAGAAGAAAAAGAGTATGCCATCTAGATCCTTTGGGGGAAATCAGAAGAGGCAGAGGGTGATTTATCATCCAGTACATCATAATCGTCCTCCTTATCGTCTGCCGCAGTCTCAAGCCGGGCAACAGTCAAATGTCCATCCTGCTATAACCTACCCAAATTCTCAAAAGACCAATGCTCCTGGTGGCAATGCTCCAATGTCCCAAGGTCACAATTATCTGTGTTACAATTGTGGAAGGACCAGTCATTTCTCCAGAGAATGTTCATATCCTAGGCAGACTAATCAAAATTATCAGAAGGCCCCTACCAATTAACAATAGGGTCAAGCACCAAACAATAACCCCAATCAGAATGCTCAGAAGGGCAAAGATGAGAGGAAGATAGGATGGGTGTTCTATATTCAAGTAGGAGAAATTCTGGAAGGGGAGCCAGTGATGATGGGTATATTTCCTGTTGCCAATCACCCTGCAGTTATACTTTTTGATTCGGGTGCATCTCATTCATTCATCAATAGAAAATTTGTGGTAAAGCATGAAATTTCAATTGGGGCAACAAAGGAAAGCTTCTTTATACAGTCGCCCGGGGGACGTCTGTGTACTAAGGAAATGGTATACCAGGTACCCGTAAACCTGGGCGGGCATATTTTTCCCACTACCATGATTATCCTTAAGGATCAGGATATAGATGTAATCTTGGGAATGAATTAGATGTATCAGTATAAGGCTGTTATAGATGCTTTGAATTGGACATTAAGGGTGAGTTTGCCTAATAGTAATTCTCAACTTCTCATCCAACTTCCAACCTTAAGAAGATCAGTGGGCAAGATTTGTGCAACTGTTGTCAAAGAGATTAGAGATATCCTGGTAGTGTGTGAATTTCCTGATGTGTTTCTTGAAGATTCACCCGGTCTACCACATGATAGGGATGTCCAGTTTAACATAGAATTGCAACCTAGAACAGCTCCAATTTCTCAGAGAGCTTATAGGATGCCACCTAAGGAATCGGCTGAGTTGAAGACTTAGTTGCAAGAATTGATTGAGAAGGGGTTTATCCAACCTAGTTCATCACCTTGGGGATGTCCGGCAATTTTTGTGAAAAAGAAAGATGAGACCCTGAGGTTATATGTCGACTATCGTCCGTTGAATGAAGTGACCATCAAGAATAAGTATCCCTTACCTCGGATAGATTTGCTTTTTGATCAATTGGCCAGAGCCAAAGTTTTCTCCAAGATAGATTTGAGGTCAGGATATCACCAAATCAAGATAAAGCCTGAAGATATTCCCAAAACAACATTTACCATAAAATATGGATTATATGAATATTTGGTGATGTCTTTTGGTTTGACAAATGCTCTAGCTCATTTCATGTATCTGATGAATTCAGTGTTCATGCCTGAGCTAGACAAGTTTGTAGTAGTGTTTATTGATGACATTCTAGTATATTCCAAGAATAAGAAAGAACATGCGGAACATCTCAGAATTGTTCTGACCCGCTTAAGAGAACATCAACTATATGCCAAGTTCAGCAAGTGTGATTTCTAGCTTAAGGAAGTACAATTTCTTAGACACGTCATGTCAGCTGAAGGTGTTGCAGTTGATCCAAGCAAAGTGAAGGATGTGCTTGATTGGAAACCGCTAACCACAGTTCATCAAGTTCAGAGTTTTCTAGGATTGGCAGGGTATTACTGTCAGTTTATCCTAGATTTCTCTAAAATATCAAAGTCCATAACTGAATTGTTGAAGAACCAAGTCAAGTTTGTCTGGTCATCTGATTGTGAAGAGGCTTTCCAGACCTTGAAGAGACTGTTGACCACTTCACCAGTATTAGCCCAACCTGATATCGAGAAGCCATTTGATGTTTATTGTGATGCTTCAGGTATTGGTATTGGATGTGTGTTGATGCAAGAAGGCCGAGTCATTGCCTACACATCTAGGCAACTTAAGCAACATGAAGAACACTATCCGACTCATGATCTGGAGTTAGCAGCTATGGTCCATGCTCTGAAGATTTGGCGGCATTACCTTCTTGGTAATACATGCCATATTTATACAGATCACAAGAGCTTAAAGTATATCTTTACTCAGTCAGAGTTGAACATGCGACAACGAAGATGGTTAGAACTGATTAAAGATTATGACTTGGAAGTACATTATCACCCCAGTAAAGCAAATGTGGTTGCAGATGCTCTCAATCGCAAAAGTTATTGCAATTGTCTGATAGTGAGAACAATGGGTTTGACTTTATGTCAAGAAATAGAGAAATTGAATGTAGAAGTAATTCAACAAGGTAGCTTAACCAACATAATTGTTGAAGCCACTATTGGAGATCAAGTTATTGCTGCTCAGAAGGAAAATAAGGGTATAGCCCATATCAAAGAAAGGGTCAGGAATGGAAAAGTAGAATGCTTTAGCATAGATGATGAAGGTGTGTTATGGTTCAAGGATCGTCTGGTGGTACCAAAGGTTCCTGAGTTGCGGCAGTCAATTCTGGAAGAAGCACATGCTACTAGGTTATCTACCCATCCGGGAAGCAACAAGATGTACCATGACTTGAAGCAAAGTTTTTGGTGGACTAAAATGAAAATAGAGATTGCTAGACATATAGCAAAGTGTGATACTTGTCAAAAGGTGAAAGCAATACATTTGAGGTCTACTGGTGAATTACAACCATTACCTATTCCATCTTGGAAGTGGGAGGACATAAGTATGGATTTTATTGTTGGTCTACCCAAGACATCAAAGGGATTTGACTCAATATGGGTTATTATAGATTGACTAACCAAGTCAGCACATTTTCTTCCAGTTCAGAATACATATCCCACTCTACGGTATGCCAAGATGTATTTAGAATGAATTGTGAGTCTCCATGGAGTAACCAAGACTATTGTGTCAGATAGGGGTACACAGTTTGTCTCTAGCTTTTGGAAACACTTGCATTCTTCATTGGGTACCAAGCTCCTGTATAGTACAACTTATCATCCATAGACTGATGGACAAACTGAAAGAGTTAATCAAGTGCTTGAAGATATGTTAAGGTGTTGTGTCCTTAACTATTCCAATAAATGGGATGGATGCTTACCTTTGGCCGAATTTTCATATAACAATAGTTATCAGGAAAGCATTAGAATGGCTCCATTTGAAGCACTCTATGGTCGTAGATGTAGAACATCGCTGAGTTGGTCTGAGCCTGGAGAAAGAAGATTCTTTGGAGTTGACCTTGTGAAAGAAACAGAAGACAAGGTTAGGCAAATACAGAGTAATTTGAAGATAGCTCAGTCCCGCCAAAAGAGTTATGCGGATAGAAGATGGAGACCATTGGTATTTAACAAAGGAGATTTTGTATATCTGAAAGTATCACCAATGAAGGGAGTTACCCGTTTTGGTGTTAAAGGAAAGTTGGCACCTCGATATATTAGACCATTTCAAATTTTGGAGAGGTGTGGAAAAGTGGCATATCGCTTGAAATTACCAGAACATCTCGCAGCTATGCATGATGTGTTCCATGTTTCTCAATTGAAGAAGTGTCTCCGAGTGCCTGAGCAGAATGTTGAGGTTAAAGGGGTGGAACTTGAACCAGATCTGACTTATTCCGAATATCCTATCCGAGTGTTGGATCAGAAAGATCGCGTTACTCGAAGGAGGACAATAAAGTTCTATAAGATATAATGGAATCAACATTCAGAAGAGGAAGCTACTTGGGAATCAGAAGATTACTTGTTAGAAAAGTTTCTAGAGTTTCTAGCGTCAATATAGAATAGAGTACTATTAGTTGAGCTCAGTTGTTACAAATTGTGTTTTGTAAAAGAACCTCAGTTGTTTTATGGATAAGAATTGGATGTTTTTGGACTGACACATTTCCTTTTCCATTACTTACCCTATGGCTTTGAATCTTGGGGCGAGATTTCTTTTAGGGCGAAGGATTGTAACACCCCGGGTGTTTAAATATTAAAAAACAGGACATGTCATCATATGTATTGCAAGGCATTTGGTCATATTGCAAACTTTAATATGCATTCACTAAAACAAGTTTACATTTGTGTTATGAGTGTTGAATTGAATTGTTTGAATCAAGTCAAAATTTGGTTTGGATTTGAATTTTCGTGAAAACCCTTATTTTTAGTATTTAAATCCTACCCTAAAAACTCATTTCAAAATCTAAGCATATTTTGGGGTTGAGCCCAAAAGCAAAAGTGTAGAGCTTGTCAAGTTATACAAAGTTTGTTTTTGGAGTTTTCAAAGTTGTTATGAAAAATTTGGAGTAATTCAAAAAGGCGTAATTCGTTAAATATTCCCTATTTGAATTCAAAAGTTCATTTCAAAATGTAGACCGAATTAGGGGTTCATCATAAAAGCAAAGTTGTAGAACTTTTGATTTTGAACAACTTTTATTTTTGGAGATTTTTAAGTTGTTATACAAATTTGGGAGTAATTTGAATTTGAAAATGAAGGGCAATTCTGTAAATTCTATGAACAGTGTTCACCGCCTAAGCTACACCGCCGACGACCTTCGGTTTGCTTCCAGGCGTGGTCATGGTCGTCTTTGGTGTCGCGCTGGTGCAGTGAAGGCCACAGCGTAGCTTCCTTGCGCTTCTGAGCCGCTCTATTTAGCCTTGGTCGTCGCCGTTTGCCTCCGCTCTCTTGCTCTGTTTTCCTGATGCCACGGCCATAACTCCGGTGAGCTCTCACCGTCGCTATAGTGCACTCCAGCCGCTGCAAAGCTTGTCATAGCTCTGCCTGCTACTTGCGCACCCAACCAACATGCTTTTGTCACTTGTCTTCGCTGGAAACTCGCGGTGCGCGCTCTTCTTCCTCGTGGCCGGCAACCTCACCCGCGATCCCGTTTCATCGTGGCCAGAGCTCCACGGTGCGCCTTTGCCCCTACTGAGTCTTGCTTTAGCTTCACCATGATGCCGTGGTACTCTATGACCCATTGATTTCTCATTTTGACAACCACAGCTACTGAAGCTTCGCCGCCGACGACGGTCTGCTCTGTCGTGCCTGCTCGGAACGTTGACTCACCTCTCTGTTGCTCCTCTGGTCTCGGTCTTTGCTCCAACGTATTTGGGGTGAGCTGCTGATACTTCTCGTGCACTTTGTTCAATCGCTACTAGGCTCCTGTCACCAGCGTAGCACAGCCATGCCACCACGTCCGCCCTGGCCGGCGTTGAGTTAGTGTAGAGCCATAATCAGTGCGACTAAGGACGTCTGTAGGTGCGCATAGTCGTGGGGAGCACGTTGGTGCGTTCGCCTTCGCCGGTAACCTCGTCGTCGGCGAGTTATCGCCGATCAGAACCATTGCCGCCATGGTCAATGTCGGAGGTTGGGGATGACAAGTGGGGTCTCTTTGTCAGTACTCAGCATTCGAATGGAATTTTTCTATTTTCAGATTTGAATGAATAGTGACGTAATTTATTATTTTTGTGTAGATTTATTTAGAGCCCCAAAAATTATGAAAATTTTTGTGTGACTTCACTTTGATGTATAGTATTTAAGAAAAATATGAAATAATGTTTTTCAGTAATTTTTGAATGTGATGAAAATTGCTCAATTAATTAATAAATGAATTTCCATGATTTTTCTAGGCTTATTTATTTATCCAAAAATTATGGAAATTGTTTTTCCACTTAGTTATCATGTGATAAACATTTACAAAAATTTTGAGGTCAATTAGAACAAGTTGATTTATTTCATAATTCTTAATTAATTAATTAATTCATAAAAGCAAATAGTAACCTTTAGTGATTTTGGTTTTGTTTGAATTTTTGATTGAGTGATGTCCTTGGGTCATTAGTTGGTAATGATCTTTGGCAATTGATAATTAGTATTCTTGAAAGGTTTAGTTAGTTTGACTTGTAACTGTACCACGAAGGAAGGTTGTATTTCTGTTGTTAGCTTTTGCGTCCATCATCAAGCATCATGTTTCGTATTCCGCATCATGTTAAACATGGTATTGTTACTATGTGTAGTAAACGAAGGTGAACACATTATAGTTAATCAAGTTGCTGAGGAAGTTAGTCCGTCTGTTGAGGTCGGATCAAATGCTTGTGGAACGTCGTAGGAATCGGACTTTTCCGTCAACGAAGGCAAGCCCCGGATGCATACAACCCTACCTTGTGTTTTACAAATTAATTTTGCTTTTGCTTTTCTTTACTGCATCAAGTGATTAAGAGTTAAGTAAAAGCCTAATTGATGCATTATCAACATTGTTTTTCCATATATACCTTGTTACCAGTTTTTTGTAAGTGTCTAGTTATGCTTAGCCATGCTTAGACAGATCAAAGTCAGGTGATTACCTGTCATCTACAAGTTTTAAATGGAACTTTGGTTACTTATGTTATCATGTGATATGAGCATGTGGAGTAATAAATCTAGACCGGACGGACTCGGTGTGTGTGAGCCACAAGACATGGAGGTCTTGTGAGCGGATTCTTTCCGTCTGTGTCGGTTAAGGTCTGTACCGTTGTTGAACTTTGTGTGGTAAGACTTTGTAGTACTAGCCACATACTCCAGTAAGCCTTAACTTGGCAATTCTATTATGAGAATGGCTACTCGTGCATTGGGAGTGGAGAGATGGCGAGAATAGCGTGTACCCACGTGGCAATGGGCTGGATTGGTGGAGTACTGTATTCTCGGGTGTCATGGACCCGTTCTTATTTTAGAGGATCCGAGAGTAAGTTGATATATGTAGGTCGGGGACCTGCATATGTCGTGTGGTATGGAATTCCCAGCTGGGTGTTAATTGGTTCGAATCGTCGTTGCTCCTCAGTTATTGAGACTTGCTTCTCTGTTCATCATCGTAGTTTAATAACTGGAACTTGAGTAAGGTTTGAGAAAGAGATTGATATGAAGTTCATGATCTCATTATGGATCATGGCAGATTCATATGTGGTACTTATAAAGTTTTACCTTTGAAGTAAAGAATTTTGTTAAAGAGCTTTTACGCAAAAGAACTTTGATTATTGTTAAAGCCATACCTTGAATCCCATGAGCCGGCATTCATGAGTTCTATCAGTTCTATTTCGGTTAAGTCTTGTTGAATACTTTTGTACTCAGGGTTCATTGACCCTTGTTGCAGGTGAGGCTCATGAGCATATCTGTTTTGGATCGTGCTGCGTGACAGTTGTTCCTTGTGATGACGATGAGAAGTAAATGTGTGGCCCTTGGGCAGGGCAGTTTCATTGTGTGTTTTGTATGATATTATAATGCCACTCCACTATTTCGTTTTGTAATAATCATCGAACTTAGTTGTGAGGTTTAAAACTACTATTTTGTAAATTATGTTATTATAAGACTTCCATTGTTTTTACTCTGGTGTAGATATTTGAATAAATGTTGTAATACTACAATGACTCTGTAATGTGATCCTGCTCAGAAATCATGGATGATTCGGGGTTCCCCGAGGACACCCAACAGTCTTCTTAAGTTACCAGAAACATATGCATAGATGTCAAAGGTCGTCGGACAGTGACAGGTGCATGTGGGCCCTATAATTTAGGAGGTTCTGCCACAGTGGGCCCTTGAACTCATGGGCCATGACATCAGGTATACCCCCCGCACCACAATTAAGTCTCAAGCTCTCACGGATTTTGTCACCGAATGGACGGAGGTCTAGCTACTGGCCCCAGACTTCTCCCACGAGTACTAGACAATGTACTTCAATGGGTCCGTAATGGTGCCCGGCTCAGGGGCTGGAGTGGTTCTGATCTCCCTAGATGGGAGTAGGCTCCGCTACGCCATCTGTCTCCACTTTTTGACTTCAAACAACGCCACAGAATACGAGGCCCTTATCAACAGACTACACATCGCCATCGAGCTCGGTGCTATGTGACTCTATGTCCGTGGTGACTCAGAACTAGTCATTGATTAGGTCATGAAGGAGTCCTCCTGCAAAAGCCCCCTCATGATAGCATACTACCAAGAGGTGTGGAAGCTCGAGGACAAATTCTAGGGGATCGAATTGCATCACGTCCCTCGAAGGGACAACGATGCCGCTGATTTCCTTGCAAAACTGGCTGCCAGGCGGGATCCATCCCTAAGTGAGGTCTTCATCAACGATGTCCACAAGCCATCCGTCTGCATCCCAAAAGGTTCGACCCAAACACACCCCAATGCCCCACCGGCACTCAGGGGCTCTGCTCCTGATGCCCAGCCAGCGCCAGGGGACTTCGACCCCAGTACCCCTACGTCACCCGCGAATGTCGTCGTACTGGCACTCGATCAAACCGATTGGCAAGTACCACTACTCGCCTACCTTCTCGAGGAGGTTCTCCCACCCAAAAGGGCTGAAGCCCAATGGATCGCTCGATGTGCAAAGACCTTTGTCGCGCTCGGTGATGAGCTCTACAAACGGAGCCCATCAGGGGAACTCATGAAGTGTATCCCCACCGACCAAGGGAGGTAGCTCCTCCTCGAGGTCCATGCTGGCATTTGTGGGCATCACGTGGCCCCAAGGTCGCTGGTTGAAAAAGCCTTCCGCCAAGGTTTTTACTGGCCAACCATGCTATGGGATGCAGAGGAGGTCATCCGCAGGTGTGAAGGATGCCAGTTCTATGCTCGGCAAACCCATTTGCTGGCATAGGAGCTCCAAACCATCCCCGTCACCTGATTGTTCACGGTCTGGGGCCTCAACATGGTGGGACCCATCAAAAAGGCCCTAGACAATTTCACTCACCTACTCGTAGCAATCGACAAATTCACCAAGTGGATAGAGGCCAAACCCATCACCAATGTCTGGTCAGAGGAGGCAGTCAAATTCTTCCTCAACATCATCTACCGATTTAGTGTTCCTAACTGTATCATCATTGACCACGGGACCAACTTCACCAAAAAAAAGTTCCTAGACTTTAGCAATGGATATGGTATCAGGATCGACTGGGCTTCGGTCGGACATCCACGAACTAACAGTCAGGTCAAACGTGCCAATGGCGTGGTCCTCCAAGGGCTTAAGTCGTGCTTCTTCAATCGACTCAATAAGTACGCTGGGTGTTGGGTAGCAGAGGTTCCAGCAATCCTCTAGAGCCTAAGAACGACCCTAAACCGATTCACGGGATTCACACCCTTCTTCTTAGCCTACGGGGCTGAGGCGGTATTGCCCTCCGACCTCGACCACGGCGCACCAAGAGTGAAGGCTTTTGACCCCGACTGAGCCGCGTAGGCTCAATAGGACATGGTCGACCTACTCGAAGAGGCTCGTGAAATGACCATCATCTGCTCCGCTCGCTACCAACAAACCCTCCACAGGTACCACGAAAGGAAGATTTGGGGAAGGATACTCGAACTCAGCGATCTCATGCTCCGGAGGACCCAATCAATGAAGGGAAAGCACAAGCTCTCTCCACCATGGGAAGGGCCCTATACGGTGATCAAAGTAATCCGACTAGGCACCTACCAACTAGAGGACCACAACGGCAATGCTCTCACAAACACTTGGAACATTGAACAGCTATGCCGTTTTCCCCTAAACATGCTCCCAAAAGAGCACCCCTGCCCAAAACACTTTTGGCCTAGGTTGCTCGGGGGCTCCATAAGGGTACAATATTGTATATTACCTCTTTTTTCTTTTGTCATCACATAACAAACAACTTTGTCCCCAAATAGAAACACATTCCATGTCCTTGATTACCCTACATAACTCTGTTCTTACTATGAACTGAACACACCCTGCCTTTTCCCTACGGACACGAGCAGTCGAGCCCCATGGGCCACGCCCCGGACCCCCAAGGTCACACCCTATGGGACAAATGGGTAGGTACAAGAGAGAAAGGGTAAGAACAAAGGTTATGCTAGGATATAAATAGGAAAGGCATATCATGGTTCTGTCACAAGGACAGTACTGATGTATTCATTAAATACAAAAAAATATTCACACGGGGACTCACCCACAAACTTAACTTTTACATTTTCTACTACTGCAAATACCACTACGACCGCCAAGGACCCGCTCGGTTCCACTCCCTCGGCTTTAGCAAGCACAAACAGATACCTCAAGGGTGTCGCACCCATAGGTGTTCAGTAGGAGAACAGGGGATCAAGGTCCTGGTCAGACATTTCCAACTAAAGCCCTCCGAACCCCGTCACTCCAATCGTCCAGGTAAGTACTATCAAACACCCTCTATTTCATTACAAATCATTCATACATCCATACGCGCATTCATCTCATACGCCTGAACCCCTTGGACGGTTAGGGCATGAACCGCCCGGGGGCTCAGGAACTAAGCATCGCACGTGCAGCGAAATGCACCAGAACACTCCTTGTTGCGCCATGAAGCGGCAGTTGCCTCATTCGACATGAGCAAACAACAGAGCCAGGGGAGAAAACCATAGATGAGCACCATGCGGCCTTCGCCCGGTCTAGCAAACTGGGTCATCTCAACCTTCTCATTCGATCCTAAACCTCTAGCCAAGCCCACAGAATCTCCATCGAGGGGAGGCCATTAGGCCACCCGGTTTGATCTCCAAAATGACCTAGGCATCTGCCAGGTTGCAGGTAAAGGAGTAGTGGAATGCCACAAGAGGGCTATGCCGACCCATCACAAACGATGGATCAGGATTTCGCTCGATCACACCTATTAGTGAGCTCACTGAGCTAGTCTTCAAGCCCGAGTGATCAGGACAGGCGATGAAACTCAGCCCCTCTAGTTGTGAGAAACCAGATGGGGTAGCGCAAAACAACTCACATCAACCCCCATGAAGGCCCGAAAAGGCTCGGGGGCTCAAATGCCAAAAATCTTGGGACCATGACTCAAAACTCATGTTGACAGTATCTATGACATCTGGCTATGGCTTGGGACCGCGACTCCGAACTCACATCGATAGGATCTATGACATCCGGCTACAGCTTTGGACCGTGACTCTGAACTCACGTAACAGCTTCACTTCTGACTGCGCTACAAAAAAAACTAGGGACCGTGACTCCGAACTCACCTAACAAGCTTCACTTCCGACAAAAACCCTAGGACCATGACCCCGAACTCGCATCGATAGGATCTACGACATCTGGCTGTGACCTAGGACCACGACTCCAAACTCGCATAATGGCTTCACTACCGACTGCACTCCAAGAAACCCTGGCCAGGGACCACAACTCCAAACTCGCATAAAAACTAACTGAACTAACTGTCTCGGCTACCCAGGCCGCACCAACATCAAGACCCATGGGCTCCATCTCTGGAACTAACCATTTCAAAACCATGGCACGCATCGACACCAGGATCAGTAAGTTCTGTTTCAAACCAATCTCCACACCTAAAAATGCCTCGGCTGCACAACGACACCGTGGATTAACGAAAATCCATCTCAGACTAAAAACACACACACATGCTCCAAACACCCCCTAGATGGTTCTGCCTGAACCGCCTGGGGCTTAGGGGCTACACCCACCAAACACAAAACCTCTCCCACTGACAACACAAAAACCCCCCCAGCCGGTTCCACCTTAACCACCCGAGGGCTCAGGGGCTACACCCACGGGTGCGCTCACGCGCACCCGCCGACAAGACAAAAATCCCCCAGATGATTCAGCTCAAATCGCCCAAGGGCTCCTGTCGGGTTCATAAACCTAGGGTTCCTCGGGGACCAGCTTCCACGCCTAGGCTTGGCCCAGGAAAACAACATATAGTTCATGGGCCGGCCTAAGAGTCTAAAACACAATGGGCTAGGCAGGCAGTCCGGTCGCCGACCGAAAGGTCTACCCAAAAGAACAAGCACCCACTCGTCAACTTCTTCAGCCCACCTCTCTGACCGGAGCACTCGTTTCAAGCACCAGCCATCTCCAAGCGGTCTCTCCAATCGGAAGGACTGGCCTAAAACGTTGCTTCCTACTCCGACCCCGTGACTCTGACCCCACAACCCCAACCCTACGACCAGGGCTCATAGGGAACCTTGCTCACTGCTCTTCTCTGATCAATGCACTCGGAGCTGACTAGAGCCATTCAACCTGGGGCACCCCATTCGGAAGGAACTAGAAGACATGCGGAGAAAGGCAAGGCAAGGCTCACAAGTCAAAACCACTGTACCAGGGACCATACCCAGCACGAAATAATGCTCTGCAGCCACCCTAACACAAACAATGTTGTAGGCACTGACATCTCCCCCTACAGTATTGTAGGGGCCGCTAAAACTCCCATACGGTAAGCCCCCCATGTGTCTCTAGACATCGTTCGCAGTATGGGCTCCAGGATTTGCCATACCGGGTGAACATAGCATGACTCCTCACATACACTAGGCATCAAAAAGTATTTGCAGGTACCGGTGTCCATCCTTCCTAAAGAAGATAGCTCGACCTCCCGTGCGCATCTGACACTCTACATCAACATCAATAGTGTTGGGGGCGCCTACCATTATCCAATCTTCATCAGCATGGGCAACAAGGCTTAGAAACATCCGTACTCTCTCCCTCTCACTTGTATAGTCATCCCCTTTATCTATAAAATGGGATGTGCTCCCTCCAACTAGGGGGGTCGACTTCTTCAAGTTCAGACTCACTAGATCGATAGCTCACAACCCCACAAGCACACGCTTGGACTTCTAGCTCATAGCAAAGTTCCGGTTGCCCTTGGCCCTTCCGGTTAGACCTGACCAAGCCTCTTGAACACCCCTCCTTTCTCTCTCTTGTTTGTAACCCCACTACAGACTTTGAGCACCTGGGCACAGGAATAAAAGTCACCGACCGACCCCGACTAGATGTAGGGCACATTGCCCGAACCAGTATAAATCATGTGTCATTGAGTGCTAGGCCACCTCCAATCACAACATACAGCAAAACTATAAATATTTACTAGTTGGTCACTTTCTGTACCGACAGTCGCCATATTGGCACTCGATCAAACTGACTGGCAAGTATCGCTACTCTCCTACCTCCTCGAGGAGGTTCTCCTGCTGGAAAGGACCAAAGCCCGATGGATCGCTCGACGTGCCAAGACCTTCGTCGTGCTCAGTGATGAGCTCTACAAATGGAGTCTGTTAGGGGTACTCATGAAGTGTATCCCCACCAACCAGGGGAGGCAGCTCCTCCTCCTAGTCCATGCCGGGATCTACGGACATCACGTGGCCCCACGGTCGCTGGTCGAAAAAGCCTTTCACCAAGGTTTTTACTGGCCCACCGCGCTACGAGATGTAGAGGAGGTCATCCGCAAGTGTGAATGATGCCAGTTCTATGCTCAACAAACCCATTTGCCAGCACAAGAGCTCCAAACCATTCCCATCACCTAGCCATTCATGGTCTAGGGCCTCGACATGGTGGGACCACTCAAGAAGGGCCCAGGCGGTTTCACTCACCTACTCATAGCAATTGACAAGTTCACCAAGTGGATAGAGGCCAAGCCCATCACCAACATCCGCTCGGAGGAGGCAGTCAAGTTCTTCCTTGACATCACTAACCACAGGACTAACTTCACCGGAAAGAAGTTCCTAGACTTCAGCAATGGATATGGCATCAGGATCGACTGGGCTTCGGTCGGACATCCACAAACTAACGGTCAGGTCGAACATGCCAATGGCATGGTCCTCCAGGGACTTAAGTCACGTATCTTCAATCGACTCAACAAATACACTAGGTGATGGGTTGCAGAGGTCCCAGCGATCCTATGGAGCCTAAGAATGACCCCAAATTGATCCACAGGGTTCACACCCTTCTTCTTGGCCTATGAAGCTGAGATAGTGCTGCCCTCTGACCTCGACCATGGCGCCCCAAGGGTCAAGGCCTTTGACCATGACTGGGCCATGGAGGCTCAGCAAGACACGGTCGACCTGCTCATAGAGGCCCATGAGACGACCGTCATCCGCTCCGCCCGCTACCAACAAACCCTCTGTAGGTACCACGAAAGGAAGATCAGAGGGAGGATACTCGAAGTCAGTGATCTTATACTCTAGAGGACCTAATCAACAAAGGAAAAACACAAACTCTCTCCACCATGGGAAGGACCCTATATGGTGACCGAAGTAATCCAACCGGGCACCTACCGACTGGAGGACAACAACGGCAACCTTCTCACCAACACTTGGAACATTGAACAGCTATGTTGTTTTCCCCTAAAATTTGGTCTTACCAGTTTCTTAGTCAAACTTACCCCTATAAAAGCACCCCAGCCCAAACACTTTCAGCCTGGGTCGCTCAGGGGCTCCATAAGGGTATAATACTGAATATTACCTCTCTTTTTTACTATCACACGGTAAACAAACGCCGTCCCCAAATGGAAGCACGTTCCGTTCCTTTGATTGGCCTACATGACTCTGTTCTCACTCCCAACTGAATGCACCCCGCCTTTTCCTATGGTCATGAGCAGCCAAGCCGTGCGGGCCACTCCCCGGGCTCCCAAAGTTGCAGCCTATGGACAAATGGGCAGGTACAAAAAAGAAAGGATAAAAACAAAAGTTATGCCAGGATAAAAACGAGGAACTGATAGTGGTTCTATCACAAGAACAGAACTATTGTAATCCATTAACACAAAAGCTATTCACACGGGGGCTCACCCACAACCATTACATTTTTTCCTAACTATTTCCATTCCAAATACTACTACGGCCGCTCGATGACATTACATGATGCTGAAGAAAAACGACGCTCCTTGCCGGACATAGCCCCTGCTATAGGGGCCCCACCCGGTTCCGCTCACTCGACTTCAGCGAGCTCAATGGGTACCTCAAGGGACCCACCTAGTTCTACTGCCTCGACTTCGGCAAGTGCAATGGGTGCCTCAAGGGCGCCGCACCCATAGATGCTCCGCAGAGGAGCATGGGGCTGTGAACCTTCTCATGCAATCGAGGCAGCTCCTGGATAGGGACATCGCCACCGAAGTATGGCCGCCATGGCTAGAAGAGATCTCATCAAACTTTATGATCTAGCCAACCTGAGCAGCTGTAGGCGTGGAACCCTCCACCGTCATGATCCTAAGCAACTTCCCCTCCGACAAGGCTCGCTTGGCAAAGATCCATCGAAGAAAGTCCACACACGGCTCCATCCCGAAGAAGGCCTCACAGATGAATCTAGCACCGCCATAGGCCGCCTCTAGCTCAACATCACACTCCGGATCCACAAAAGGATCTATACGTCCTCCCCCTCGCTCACCCCCTCTCTCACTTTGGAAATGCCATGGCATACAGGCACTCTCGGTGAGAAGGAAGGAGGAGAAACAATAGTCGGCAAACAAGCAAAGGACTACAATGGAGAGCCCTCTCCCTCCCCCTATTTAAGGAAGAAACACGGCAGCCAAAGAGGGGCAAAAGATCAGAGCGAAAAACTCTCTCCCTTCCCCCATTCAATGCAGATGGGAGACGATGGGACACACTGACCAATGGAGCAATGCCTGGTCAGGCGGAGCATCGCCTAGGGAGGCGAGACATGGCCTGGGTATGGCCCACCACTATCGCATGGCTGGGCACGAAAACCGAAGCGTCACCACCGCACGTAGGTAGCTCTCCGCATCCCCAGGCCTAGAGAAACCCAAATGAAATCTCCACCGGGGGAGATCATCGGGCCCCCTGAGTTGATTGAATCACTTAGGATAGACACCAAGAGACAGGTAAGGAAGCGAAGGGGTGCCCCCATGTAGGCCATGCTGACTCTATCATGAATGATGAGCACGGGTCCCGGTCGGACATTTCTAACTAAAGCTCTCTGAACCCTGTCACTCAAGTCATCAAGGTAAAAACCAGGAACCCCCTCTATTTCCTTATAATCATTTCATACATCCATACATTCATTCCATTCGCTCATGCCTCCCAGATGATTCGGGCCATGAACCGCCCAAGGGCTCAGGAACTAAGCATCGCACGTGCAGCAAAATGTATCACAACGCTCCATGTTGCATCACGAAGCGATGGTTGGCTCATTCGACATGAGCAACCAACAAAGCTAGGGGAGAAAATCATAGATGAGCCCCATGTGGCCCTTGCCCGGTCTCAACCTTCTCGTTCAATCCTGAACCTCTCGCCAAGCCCACAGAATCTCCATCGAGGGGAGGCTGTTAGGACACCCGGGTTGGTCTTTAGAATGACCCAGGCATCTGCCGGGTTGTAGGTAAAGGAGTAGTGGAATGTCACAAGAGGGCTATGCCGACCTCGTCACAAACAACAGACTCAGATTCCACTCAATCACACCCTTAGCGAACTCACTGAGCACGTCACTCGAGCCCGAGCGATCAGGACAAGCGACAAAACTCAGCCCCTCCGGTTGTGAGGAACCAAGGATGGGGTAATGCACACAACTCAACCGACCCCTACTAAGGCCCAACATGGCTTGGGGCTCAAGACATAAAAAGCCTGGGTCTATGACCCCGATCTCGCCCCATCTAGCTACGCTTCTGACTGCGCTCCAAGGACACCTGGGTCTGCGACCCCGATCTCGCCCCATCCGGCTACGCTTCTGATTGCGCTCCCAGGACACCTGGGTCTGTGACCCCGATCTTGCCCCATCCGGCTATGCTTCCGACTACGCTCCAAGGACACCTAGGTCTACGACCCTAATCTCACCCCATCCGGCTATGCTTCTGACTGTGCTCCAAACACCTGGGTCTGCGACCCTGATCTCACCCCACGGCTCTAACTCACCCGATCCCATGACGTGCATCGACGCTAGGATCAGAGACCTCTTTCCCATCCAAACTAACTTCCTCACCTGATCCCATGGCACACATCGATGCCAGGATCAGTGAGCTTTGTCTCATCCAAACTAACTTCCTCGCCCGATCCCATGGCGTGCACCGACGCCGGGATCAGTGAGTTTTTTTGTCTCAAATCTCTAAAAAACACCTTAGCTGCACAATGACGCCTTGGTTAAAAACTCCATCCCAACTAAACGCGCGCACACATGCCCACTACCGAGCACCCCCCGAACGGTTCTGCCCAAACCGCTCAAGGGCTCAGGGGCTACACCCGTGGGTGCGCTCGCGCGCACCCGTCGACAGCACAGAAAAAAACGCTAGATGGTTCTACCCGAACCGCCCGAGGGCTCGGGGGCTACACCTGCGGGTGCGCTCGCGTGCACCCACCATCAAAAATAAAAATCCCCTAGACGATTCTGCCTGAATTGCCCGAGGGCTTGGGGGCTCCTGTTGGGTTCATAAACCTAGGGTCCCTCGGGGACCGGCTTCCACACCAAGGCTCGGCCTCCACACTAAGGCTCGGCCCAAGTAGGCAGCACACAACTCATGGGCCAACACAAGAGTCTAAAAACAATAGGCTAGAAGAGCAGTCCAGTCATCGACCAGAAGGTCTGACTAAAGAGGAACGGCGCCCGCTTGTCGACTACTTCAGCCCACCTCTCCGACCGGAGCGCTCGCATTGGACTCCAGCCGCCTTCGGATGGCCTCTCCGGTCGAAAGGCCTAGCCCAAGCGCTACTTCCAACTCTGACCCTACATCTCCGACCGGGGTGCGCAGAAACCCTGCTCACCGCTCTTCTCCAACTGGCGCGGCCAGGGCTGACTGGGGCCATCCGACCAGGGACACTCGCTCGAAAGGAGCTAGGGACGAACAGAGAAAGCAAGCCAGGGCGCATAAGTCAAACCACAGTACCAGGGACCATACCCTGTATAGTACTCTGCAACCACCCTAACATGAATAGTATTGTAGTCGCCGACATTTCCTTATATAGTATTGTAGGCATCGTTAACTCCCATACGGTAAGCCCCCCACATGCCTCTAGGCATCGATAGTGTTGTGGGCGCTGGCATTTACCATACTAGGTGACCATTGTGAAACTCCTCACATGCCTCTAGGCATCAATAGTGTTTTGCAGGTACCGACATCTGCCATTTCTGAAGAAGGCAATGCAACCTCCCACGTGCATCAAACACTCTACAATGACGACCAATAGTGTTGTAGGCGCCTACCATTATCTTATACCCATCGGCATGGGCGACAGAGCCCAGTAGCATATGTACCCTCACTCTCTCACTTGTAAAGCCATCCCTTTTATCTATAAGAGGGGATGCGCTCCCTCCAACAAAGGAGGGCTTCTTTAGTCCTTTTGAGAAAACCAACATCGATCGAGTTCATCAGCTCACAACCACAGAACCACCGGGTTCGTATCCCAAGCACACGCTTGAACACTTAGCTCATAGCGCAGCTCCTATCGCTCTTGGCCCTTCCGACCGGAGCTGACCGGACCTCTAGTACATTCCATCTTTCTCCTTCTCATTTGTAACCCCACTACAAACTACGAGCACCTGGGCTTCAGAATAAAGTCACTGACCGACCCAAACTGGACATAAGGCATGTTGCCTAAACTAGTATAAACCCTGTGTCATTGAGTGCTAGGCCACCTCTGATCACAATGTACGGCAAAACTACAAATATTTACTAGTTGGTCACATTCTGCACCAACACAATGTCTCAAATCTTGGAGGTAAGCACATCAAGAACTGATGAGAGACATCATCATCATTGATCTTCTCACCCAAAGCCTTTAAGTCATTGACAATTACTTGCAATCTATGGAACATCTCCAGAATGCTCTCATCATCCTTCATCTTGAATCTTGTCAACTTGTCCTTGAGGATGTATAGCTTGGCACTCTTCACCACCAGTGTGCCCTCATATGTTTTCTCCAATCTCTTCCACACTTCACTAGCTCTATCACAATCTTTGATTTGCTTAAACACCTTGGAGTCAATGGCATTGTAGATGGTGTTGAGAGCCATTGTATTGCATTGCTTGTTTGCTTTGTCATTGTTGGTGAGATTGGTGGGATCAATAATCACAAAGTCATTCTCGGTCACATCCCACACTTGATCATTGATTGAGCCAAGATACATCTTCACCTTTCTCTTTCAATAAGCATAGCATGTGCCATCAAAGAACGGTGGTTTGCCCCCCACATGGTTGAACACAACTTGAGCCATAATTTAACACCGAGGTTGTTAAGCCTTCAATCAAAGGGTGACCATGGCTTCGATACCATTTGAAAGGTCCAAATATGGCTAGAGGGGGATGAATAGCCTATTTAAAACTCTACCAAATCACTAGAGCAATTTGTTAGTACGCTAAAAGGCGAAATGCAATTTTGCTCTAGCTCTACAAGGGTTGTAAGCCACCTACCCAACAATTCTAGTTGCTATAATCTCTAGGCACACAAGAGGCTAAGTCACTACTCACTAAGAGCTCTCAATAAGGCTACACTAAAGAGCTCCACTAGGTGAAACTAAGCTAGCAAGCAAGCTCTCAAAACTAGCTACACTAAAGAGCTTGCTACACAACTAGTTTGCAAGAAAGTACGGGAATGAGTATGGTGATTATACCACCATGCAGAGGAATGAACTAATCACAAGATGAATACCAATTCAATCACAAGATGACACATGATTTTTCTCCCGAGGTTCACATTCTTGCCAACACGCTAGTCCCCATTGTGTCAACCAACACTTGGTGGTTCGGTGGCTAATAGGTATCACACACCTAGCCAACAAATGGCGCCACAAGAACCTACCCACATGTGGGGTAACTCAATGACACGAGCAATTTACTATAGTTGCATTTGGTGCTCCACCGGGGAAGGCACAAGACCCCTCACAAATCATCGGGAGATGGCCACGAACAATCACCAACTCATGCCGATGCTCCTCCGTCGCTCCAAGCTATCTAGGTGGCAGAAACCACCAAGAGAAACAAAAATCCGTAGCTACAACGATCCCCAAGTGCCACTATATGTAATCACTCAAGCAAATGCACTTGGAATCACTCCTAATCTCACTATGATGATGAATCAATGATGGAGATGAGTGAGAGATGTTTGCTTATGCTCACAAGGATGTATCATAGGTGAAAATGTCCAAGAGAGTGAGCCCAAGGCGCCCAAGTTCTATTTATAGAGGCCCCTGATGAGATCCTAATATATGAGTATGTTATGCCTTGGGATCAAGGGTTCCTGACCGAAGAGACCCCTGACCGACCCATCTAGGATCGCCTGGGGGCTTAGGGCTATACCCATTAGGTATGCTCACATGCACCCTCCGACCAACAAACCTGGCCGAGCCTGGGCATGGTGCAGCCCCTATAGAGGGCCTAGGGGCTTGCCTAGGCTTCAGGCTCATGATCGATGACATGCTTGAGCTCGGACCTTGGCTCCTACCTGGTTTACGACGCCAGCCAAGCCCTAGCACAAGAAGACAAGCCCTAAGCCATTGAGGCTTGGGGGCTCTAAGACGCCGCACCCTGTGCGTGGCCCTACCGGCCACTTCCGTGGCAAGGTCATGCATAGGACGTGACACAAGAAGACAAGCTTCCTACAGCCTCCAGGGGCTAGGCGACTCCTAAGCCTACACGTCAACCCCTAGAGTCAACCACCTTTGCCACCAAGAAGACTTCGGAAGGTCCACCTGGGGGAGGCCGTTCCAAGCCAACACTGCCTGACACGTAGAGTGTCAGAACAGAGCAGCCGAACAACGCCCAAGGCTTCTTTGGCTCCACGATACCACCATGGTCCATAGAGTGCTACTACAAGACCCTCCTATACTCTAGTGCATGTAGACAATAGACTCATCTCCATAAACCACCATGTACCCAACCTATCTCGTTATATAAGGGATAAGGTCAAACCTAGAGGGAGCGATGATCCGAGACAGATCATTTCATTCTATTCCATCCTCTCCTGCTCAGCACCAAGGGCTGGGGAACCTAGAGGGAGGGGCACTAAGAGATCCTCCACCACATCCCATCATCTTCCTCCTCTCCGATGAGGGGAAGGCTCCATCGATGGCAAGGCAACCTTAGGATTAGCACCAAGCTAACCCCCTACCAAACTTCTCTTTACACTCTATTGTAAACCCCTAATTTTGGGTGCTCTTGAGTATAAGGATCATCAGCTGCTGGACATAGGTCATCGATTGGCCCGAACCAGGATAAACCATTGCATCTTCTCTATGATTCTTATGTTTCGGAGTCCACCCAAGCCACCGAAGAGACACCAACTCGAACAACTATGCTTGCCATGGTTCTGACCCCACGACAGCTAGCGCACTAGCTTGGGGGCAGTGTCAAGTGCGATTTAGGCTCTATAGTGGCTAGAGCCACCAGCCTCATCGTTAGAGCAAGCGGCACCACCCTAGATGGTGGTGTTTGCTTCCCTAGTGAGTTCTTCATCATAGCTGGCACCTTCACTCTGGGCTAGGTTCTCAACTTTGGGAGCCTAGCCTACATCACCGACTGCTACGGCGAGCTTTGTCCGCTCGATGGGGTTGCACCGGTGAGCAACGAGCTCCTAGAGTCACCCCCATCATCGGGACTTCTAGGAGCAGATCTTGAGGTCCTGGCCTAATAGATCCAGTGTGGTCTAGGTCCAAGCCTCACCATTTCTGACCAACAATAGATGTTCTAATGCTGACCAACGTCCACCACCAGATCACCACCGGTGAG
The DNA here is from genome assembly GCF_019320115.1 of Miscanthus floridulus. Lineage (NCBI taxonomy): Eukaryota > Viridiplantae > Streptophyta > Magnoliopsida > Poales > Poaceae > Miscanthus > Miscanthus floridulus. The sequence goes on along the minus strand of NC_089582.1, from coordinate 92,841,115 downwards.
GTGCTCCCGCCACCTGACCGCTTCTAGTACTACCTCCCGGACTAGCCTTTTGGGATCTAGAATGTGGCGGCATCCTTCTAGCTAGAGCTAGAGCACCTCATCAGCTGCGATGTGCCAAGGGGTGCCATCCTCTCCGGCGCCACCAGGGGGGATGTCCCCTCGTTGCGCACCTTCCTCGAGATTCTCTCGGGGAATGGCTCAGAGTATGACTCCAATGACATCGACCACTATGCCTTGCCTTGCATGTGCTACCACATCGATGGTGAGGTTCCACCTAAGAAGGCACCTAAGCTCATGTCGCCAAACAACAGTCCTTGCAGCCATGCGATCTACCTTTAGGACAAGGTGGATTGCCTATGGGCTCGGCAAGTGGACCTGGAGGCCGCTGAGGCAGAGCTTAAGTGCCAAAGGCAAGACTTTGTGTGGCAACAGGCCAAGCAACACCTTGGCAATGACAACGACACCCGCATGGGGGCTCCCAGCATACTATGCTTCCCCCGCATGGCCTACAACATGGCGGCCACCTCCTGTCAGTTGGAGGACATCACCAACACGTTGAACCCAAAGACCAACGAGCGCCTACAAGAGGTGAAGAGGCTTCTCCACGTCACCCTCTAGAAACAGGATGAGCATTTTGCCTCTCGGCATCTAGCCACATTCTCTAGGTTGTCCTAGCCGACGACCACCGCCAACGGGGACCGCTCCGATGCGCACACCCTATCGATGGGTGGAAGCGGTGGTGACTCCTCCGACAGCAGTTTTGGTTGTCCATGGATAGGGGCGCCAAGCCTCGATAGGAGCGGAGGTGTGAGCCTTCTCCTTGGCATCCTCCCATGCACCACCGAATCAGCGATGACCAAGACATCCGCAACACCATCGAGGCTAGGCATCACGCTTAGGCTTAGTCTCACACTCCCGAGCGGAGGCGTGGGGGCACCGCCATGGATCACTTTGACCCCTAGGCATTCGGGGTGGTGATCTAGGCAGCGTCCTATCCCAGGTGGTTCTAGCCTCCAATGCACATCTCCAAGTACGATGGTGAGACCAACCCGGACCATTGGCTTGAGGACTACAGTCTAGCCATGAGGGCCGAGGGATCCGATGATGACTTCACCATCCAATACCTTCCTCTACTTCTATCAAGCTCGACTAGGGCTTGGCTTGAGCAACTCGAGCCCGACAGCATCCGCTATTGGGGGGACCTCCACTCTATCTTTGTCGGACACTTCTAGGGCACGTACATTTGGCCTAGGAACTCATGGGACCTTTGCAACTATAGGTAGAGGGCCAACAAGACCCTCTAGGAGTACATCTAGGGCTTCTCCAAGAAGCATAATGAGCTCCCCAACATCACCGATGCTGACATGATCAATGCCTTCATCTATGACATGACCTGCGAGGAGCTCATCCACACGATCAGCCACGAGACCCTGCGCACGATGCGGGAGCCCCTGGACATCACCACCTAGTATGCCACTCATGAGGAGGCCATCTAGGCCAACTTCTATGGCAAGGTCAAGGCCACCAGCCACCTCAATGGTGGATATGGCAGCGATCACCCCGCGTCATCCTAGCATCGCCGTGATAAGAGGAACAAGGACTGGAAGCGCCATGGGGAGGAGGTGGTGGTCGCGGCCAACCGTGTTGCCAGACCTTAGCCCCACGGGTGCAGCGCATGCTCTGAGCACTTCAAGAAGGTGCTCGAGGCCCCTGCCTATTCCATGGGGGGCAAGCAAAGCACCCCCTCAAGGATTGCGCTACCATGAGGGGCTACATCCATGGCACCCTTGGCCAACAGCGCAAGGCCTAGAAGCCTGCCTTGAGGGCCGGCAACCTAGAAGACGGTGCCTAGGAGGAAGACACCGAGTTCCTTGAGGCTAAGCACTACCTCATGACCTTTGGGGGCTCCTAGGCATATGAGTCCCGCTGGTAGCACCACATCACCGAATAGGAGGAGAACACTGTCCATACCCTTGCTGCCCCGATGTGGCTTTGATGGTCCTTAACGGCCATCACCTTCGACTAGGAGGATCATCCCGATCGCGTCCCTCACCTGGGGCGTGACTCACTCGTGGTAAGCTCAATTGTGGGCACCACGCACCTCACCAAGGTGCTAATGGATGGCGGCAATAGCCTCAACATACTCTATGCTAGCACCCTCGACAAGATGGGCATCCCATGGAGCAACCCATGCCCCAGCAAGGCGCCGTTCTATGGGATCATCCCGAGGAAGGAAGTCATGCCCCTCGAGCACATCTGGCTCAAGGTCACCTTTGGCCAGCTAGAAAACTTCCACAAGGAGCCACTCACATTCGAGGTTGTCGACTTCCCCAGCATCTACCACGCCCTCCTCAAAAGACCGTGCATCACCAAGTTCATGGTCGTCCCCAACTACACCTACCTAAAGCTCAAGATGTCCGGCCCGAAGGGGGTTATCACCGTCGAGGGTAGCTTTAAGCAAGCCTACTACTACGAATAGGAATGCATCGCCCAAGCAGTCGTGCTCATCGCCCCCTGCCCTCCCAACAGCCTCGACCGCGATGTAGCAAGGGCACCAGCGGAAGGAGCAGCCAAGGCAGTGGCCATGCTCGACCGACCAAGCATCGGCAAGGCAGCTAAGACTCCTGGCGGCAGCGATGGCTCAGCTAGGCCCTCCATCCACACACGTGGTCCCCCCCAGAAGGGGTCAACCAGATCGAGGTGAGTTTTGACCTTTCCACATGAGGGAAGGCCATCGCCGAGCCATCCGCCCAGAAGTGCCATCTCCCAAGCCAAAACCCGCCTACCAACCTCCTTCGCTGGCCCACCTCTCCAACAACAAAAACCAAGATAAGTCCCATCCTCCTGACCTTCTTGCTTCACTTGACTTCACTAATTATCTCCATAACCTTGAGCGACTCTAGCAATAGATTGGCTACGCTAAAGGATCGACTAAGCTAACCACATGTTACCCCCCATGAAGGTGAACCATAGCATAGGGCCCCCAAGTGAGGCAAGGACGGACAAATAGAGTAGGAGAAGTAGACAAGAGGTCATTGAAGCGCTAACGGAATGGCCCTAGCCATCGCGTTACCAGCTATGTCCCCTATCCCTTCTCTTGTGTTCATTTTGTTCATTTGCAACTATTTCTATCTCCTGATCCTTCTTCGGATCGCGTCTCCCAGCCACACGCCGGCACAGAACCCCTCAGAAGGGGCTTCACTAAGGGTTCTAGGGCTGGCCCAAGGGGCTTCATGGTCACCTAAGGCACCTAAAGCATGAGGGACACTAGTGGTCGGGCACTAGAGGCCTTAGCTAGATGCTCAGAAGCAAAGCTAGCCAACCATCGCGCGATGTTCGAGTACCGAGTACCGACCTAGAGCCACTTGTGGTGACCCACCGAGGGAGGCAGCGAGCCCCCGAGCACCGAAATATGGGCTTAGGAACTATATGAGTGGCTTGGCTAGGAAGCCGAGGATCTCCACTCTAAGGGACATGACTGGGACACAGAACGACTGTAAACCTAGGGTTCTCTCGGACTTACCCATTAGTAGCACATGTAACACCCCGGCCCAGGGCTTAACAGGATTAATAGGATACTCATACCAATAAGTTGCAACTTCTTTTCCGGAAGCCCATCTGCAAATAACTCCGAGGTTAAGCGTGCTTGGCCTGGAGCGATGGGTGACCGACCGGGAAGTTCTTCCCGGGTGCGCACGAGTGAGGACAAAGTGCGCAGTAAAGACCTGTGTTGGTCTGTGAGGGCAGTCAATATCCTAGAGAAGCTGTCAGATGTAAGCGGGCCCGGCCTCGGAGAGGCGGGACGTTACAGAATGGTATCAAAGCCGACTCTCGCGGTTTCACGGGCGCGTGTGTCGCAGTTGCGCAGGCATGGTGCGCATGGCTGGTGTGGATCCGTCGTGGTCACACAGCATGGCACATGCGCTGGCTCTGGACACACGGACGTGGCCAAGAGAGGACGCTCCTGGCTTGGGATTGATCGACGAGGACGTCGATCTCTTAAGGGGGTGAGGATGTAACACCCCGGCCCAGGGCTTAACAGGATTAATAGGATACTCATACCAATAAGTTGCAACTTCTTTTCCGGAAGCCCATCTGCAAATAACTCCGAGGTTAAGCGTGCTTGGCCTGGAGCGATGGGTGACCGACCGGGAAGTTCTTCCCGGGTGCGCACGAGTGAGGACAAAGTGCGCAGTAAAGACCTGTGTTGGTCTGTGAGGGCAGTCAATATCCTAGAGAAGCTGTCAGATGTAAGCGGGCCCGGCCTCGGAGAGGCGGGACGTTACAGCACAGGCATGGTGATCTTGGCCACTAAGACTATCATTGTAATAGCCCATCCCAATGAGGGACCTAAGGTCTCCGAGCATGAATCGCGAGCAGTGAGATTACAAACAAAAGTAATTTCATTTCATTAATTAGGAACGACCCGATTACAATATACGGTGGTAAAAACTGCTACCGACTAGCGTAGGGCTGGGGCACTGCCCCTTGGATGATCTCCTCTCCTCCTTAGATAGGAGTGGAGACACCAAGAGTGAGGGTCAGCCTACCAAGCCCGGGGAGCCCGACCTCCCTAGAACTTCTTCAGGTGTAAGCACCGGGGGCCCGATGAAGGGACGGTCAGCAAGGCCGCACCTCATTTGCCTCTGAACTGCTCACAACACTGGGCTCCTAGGCAGAGCATCCTAGGAAGGCATGTGGGCATGGGGCTACCCTACTATGGGCTAAAACTAGCTATGGCCAGAAGCCACCCACGCTACATGAGACGGAATCCACGGAGTCCATCACGCACAAGGGAGGCTAGACCAATCGCCCCTCCAAGAGCGATTGCCTCCTAACTGGCCTCCTACGCAGCACCGTGAGCAACTCCCACCACCTCATGTAGTTGTGGTGGCTCCTTCATTGGAATCCTTCCACCCTGGTGGGAGTGATCACCCAGCAAAGGAAGCCAGACTCACTCAGAGGGAAGCGTCGCACTTCATCATCGCCATGGCTCCTAGGAGTTGGATCCAAGAAGAAGAAGAAAAGGAGATGGAAGAGGGATAGAAGGCACCACCACCCTAGGGCTCCTCTTTATAGCACCAGTCGATGCACTAAGGATGGCTCTACGCCCTCCAATCAACCATCGACGGCTAAAAGAGGCCTTAGGGTATCGGCCAGGCATCCCTTCGATCCCTACAATGCACCTTAGAGCGGTTATATGATGGTGGCCACATAGTCAAGACAGAGTCAGGAAGGCACTAACAATGAGTCAAGTCCCCACTCCACTTCCCATCAAGCGCGCCACCCACTCTACGCATGCCTCCTCGGGGGACTTGAGGGGATCCGACTCCCCATGGGCCCACTAGTTGCCATCAATGGCTCGGATCCACATGCACCAAGTGTCGTGGCTCCTCCTCCACTAGATCCGCACCACATGGCCTCGACGTCCCATCTACTAGACAAGATGGGATGGCGTGGGAGCGCTCGCATTAACTCCTCCACTAGGCACGATGGCCCAGACGCCATCAAACTACCTGCAGAAAGCATTAGCGAACGGGATGTGCCTAGAAGCCACCGCACCCGCTGACAAGGAGGCCCCACTATGGCCTTAGGGGTAGCACTAGCTCCCCAGACAGAGCAGCCCAACCCGTGATCGATGAGGGCTCAGGCAACACACCCCTAAAACCAACCAACTCCCCAAAGTTGGGTCAGGGACCACTAAGTGATGTACCCAACAAGGGTCCCCCAAGATCGGCATGCTCCCCATGCCCTGACCTATGGCTGTAGAAGGTCAGCCCTAGAAGGCCATCCCAAGAGGATTGAGACCTGCTATTGAAGCCCCCAGAAGGGTATGGTGCTCTGAGTGATTAGGTGGCCCCAAGCTAGAGCCTAGACGCTCTCAATCACTTGACCCATAGCAGGTCCCGACCAAAAGGAAGGGTGCTCTCAGGCCTAAAGCCAGTAGGCCCAGACAAGTTCACCGAACCCTCACTCGGGACATAGACCTATGCAACATGGGAACAGGGAAGGGGTCAGCACCACTACCACTTGGCCAAGATAGCCAAGTGCCCCTATCACACTAAGGGCAAAGGCCCCACATAGGGCAACATGCTCCCATCAGCAGAAGCTGTCTCCGCCATGGCTAGTTCGATCACCAGAAGATCAAATTCAACCCTAAGTCGCCATAACAAATTAGGCCAAGTGAGGCCATAAAGGGCTCGGGGGCTCCTAACAAGATCCTAACATATGGGTATGTTAAGCCATGGTATAAATGGTTCATGACCAAAGAGACCCCCTAAACAACCCATCTAGGATCGTCCTGGGGCTCAAGGGCTATACCCATCGGGTACGCTCATGCGCACCCTCCAACCAAGAAACTTAGCCAAGCCTAGGCACGGTGCAGCCCCCGCATAGGGCTTGGGGGCTTGCCTGGGCTTCAAGCTCCTAATCGACGACATGCCCGAGCTTAGGCCTTGGCTCCTGCCTGGCTTACGACGCCAGCTAAGGCCCAGGCGTAAGAAGACAAGCCCCAAGCCATTGAGGCTTGGGGCTCCAAGATGCCGCACCCTAGACGTGGCCATGTCGACCACTTCCACGACAGGGTCACACACAGGTGAAAGGTCCTTGTGTGGTTTTGGTAATTGAGTGACAACCTAGGTGGACTAATTGTGTTTATGTGAGATACATAGGTGATTAGTCCACAGGTATATGTGTGTGAGCAACATATGCCATGAAGGTGAAAATGGCTTGGAGATGTTGCAAAGCTCACACATGTGATGATGAAGGAGCTCATTGCACATGAGACATGACATTGAGTCATGTGATCAAGGTGGAGAAGATCAAGACATGACTTGGATTAATGGACCGGTTGCAAGCGTGAAGGGCAAGTCGAAGCCTTTGGAGCGATGGACCATGTGGCGGTGAAGCTTGAGCAAGACTTGGCGCCGATGGACGAAGGCAACGGTGAAAAGCAAGTGAAGTCAAGATTGATGAACCAATATGATCATGTGATGATATGAAGTGGATCATATCATTGTTGATCATGTTGGTGCATGTGTTGCATCGACATTGGAGGAGATGAAATGGAATGCGCAAGGCAAAAGTATAACCTAGGGCATTTCATTTCATTGGTCATAGATGTGTAGAGAAGTTGATGACCGGATTTAGGATAGATGGCCAATCAAGAGAGGCAAACTTGTTTGCATATCGGTCATCTAAGTGCCACTCGAGTGATCTAACTTTGCATCGTTGCTAGGATTGAGTGGTGTGGCAAGTTGAGTGGCTAATCCTTTGAAAAATGATTATGAAAATGCTAACACACATACACATGGTGGTGTACACTTGGTGGTGTTGGCATATTTACAAAGGAGATGGAGTTGGAGTTGATGTGGATCAACTCGGCGATGAAACGGAGGTCAGAAAGGTCCCACAAAGTGGACCGAACTCTGGTCACATAGTGACTGAACGCTGGGTTCTAGCGTTCGGTCAGTAGTGGTTGTCAGCGGGCTAGCATCGGTCTTCGACCAGACACTAGCGCTGGAAGTGACCAGACGCTGGCCGTATGTGTCCGGTCAGGGTGACGTGTGGTGACGTAGGCAGAGTAGAGAAGCTAGAAGTGACCGGACGCTGATGCTGCGTCCGATCACGACCGACTGGACACGTCTGGTCATATCTGGTACCTTACTAGAAATGATCAGACGCTGGAGTTGCTACATCTGGTCAGTTCAAGATATTGCATCCGGTCAACATATGACCATTGAGATTAGGCAAACAGTATTTGAAGTAGGGGACACGTGATGTGCATCGCATGACCGGACACTGAGGTCCAGCGTCCGATCGATCGGACCGGAGCATCCGATCGTCCCGACATTTGCCTAGTGAAGGGGTAGCGACTCTATTTGTTCATGGGGTTATAAATAGGAGCTGTGGTTGGCCTTTGGCTATAAGCTTAGACAAGCTGAGCACACTAGAGCCTTGGTGGCTTGTGTAGTGCTTGGGAGCCCTCCATCTCACATATACTTGATAGTGATCATTCGATTGTGTGAGAGAGTGATTCTAGTGCGATTGCATCATGAGGTTGCATTGAGTGGCACTAGGTGATCGAGTTGCAAGCTAGTGGTGCTTGTTACTCTTGGAGGTTGCCACCTCCTAGACGGCTTGGTGGTGGTCTCCGTCGAAGCCCGCAAGAAGCTCGTGTGGTGCTCCAGAGAAGAGCTTTGTGAGGGGCATTGTGCTCGCCCCGTGGGAGCCATGAAGAGCAACTCTAGTTGAGCGTGTCATTGAGCTATCCTCACTTTCGGGGTAGGTTCTTGTGGTGCCCGATGTGTGGGCTTGGCGGGTGATACCAATTAGCCGCCAAACCACCAAGTGAGCGGTCGACACATCGGGGACTAGCGTGTTGGCAAACACGAGAACCTCGGGAGAAAAATCACCATGTCAACCTTGTTCTTCCCGTTGGTTTGTATCCTCGTTACACAAGCTTGTAATTACTTTTGCATACATTGTGCTTGTGTAGTTGCTCTTATAATTAGTTAGCTTGTGTAGCTTACTAGTTACCTTCTTGCTTGTGTAGCATAGAAGTAGCTCCCTTGTATGGCTAATTTGGTTTGTGTGTCCTTGTTAGTCACATTGCTTAGTTTGTGTAGCTAAGTTATTGCACTCTCTAATTTGGCATTGGTTGCCTTGTTATTGAGCATTGTTAGTAAGCATTAGGTGGCTTTGTGCTTTTTCTTACTAGCATGTGTAGGAGCTCCCTTGTTGCTTAAAGTACTAGCAGCATAGGTTTGTGTGACCTTGCTTCTAGAATTGGTTAGGTGAGCTCTAGCTAGCCCAGCACCTTTGTTGCTTAATTAGTATCTTTGGAAGGTGCTAGAGAACATAGATAGAGGGGTGTAGTCTTGGCTAGACCAATAGTTATAATTCTACACTTGTTTTGATTAGCCAACGTGATTAATTTTAGAAAGGACTATTCACCCCCCCCTCTAGTCCGCCATCTCAACCCTACAACTGGTATCGGAGCTAGGTCTCTCATTTGTGGTCTTCACCGACCCAAGAGGATGGTGTCTAGTGGGCTAGATGTTTGTGAGACACATTTTTTATGGCACAAACTTTGCACTTTGGAAAAATCACATGCTTGATCATTTTCATGCAAATGGACCTAAATTCTGGTGGATTGTCACTATTGGTCTCATCCATGTCTTGGATCATAGAAATCTCACCAAAGCTCAAAGAGTTATCTATGAACTTGATGCACATGCTTGTTGTTTTCTAATGGATGCATTGAGTTTTGATTTGATGAAACAAGTAAACTACACGGGAACCGCTCATGAGATATGGGAGTCCATCAAGGACACCTTCGGTGATTCCTCCATATGGGATGATGGAAAATTCAAGAAGGAGGATGAGCCTAAGAAGGAGGAGCATGAGTGCGTCAAGCATAATCACAATTTGGTGATTGTGAAAGATTGCTCCACCTCATGATCAAGTGATGATGATGATGATCGATCTACCACAAGTTCACTTGATAAGGTTGATGATGATGCCACAAGTGTTGCACATGAAGATTCTATCTCAAGCACACTTGATGGTGATCTTGATGATGATGATGGTTCATGCTCAGGCCATGATTGTGATGCTACTACAAGCTCTTCTCCATCACCACATTGCTTCATGTCACAAGGTGACACCAAGGTATCAAATAATAATGTGGTTGATCATGTTGATTCATATGATGAGCTTGTCAGTAGACTTGCTAGCATGACCATGTCTTTAGAAAATGAGAAAGCTAAAACATTGAAATTGGAAAAAGAAAACTCATTTCTAAAGAACTCTTGTGAAGAACATAAGAAATTACTTGATGCTTATAAATCTTCACATGATGAGCTAAAATTGAATCATGAGACACTTCTTGCATCTCATGATGAATTATTAGAACAACATGCTTCTCTCATTAAAATGTTTACAAAGAAACTTAAAAATAATAAGAGCTCATCACATGGATCAAATGATAAATCACAAATTGTTGCTAACCCTTGTGATGTAGGCAAGAAGCATGTATCCACCTCTAGTGATGATTTATTAGAAATACCATGCTCTTCGCAAATAGATGCTTGTTCTACTTCTATGTCTTGTGAGACTAACCTTTTGAAGGAGAACAATGAGCTCAAAAAAGAAGTGAAGAAATTGAGCAACAAGCTAGAGAGGTGCTACAACTCAAAAGTGCTACAACTCAAAAGTCACCTTTGAGCACATGTTGAAGACTCAAAGAGACTATGGTGACAAGTGTGGCCTTGGCTTCAAGAAGAAGATGACAAAGGGTGAAATAAAGAGAGAAAGAAAGATGAAGAAGATACAACAAAGAAAGCTCTCTTATACCATATGCTACCGGTGTCATGAAGCGGGACACCTTGCAAATGGTTGCTCTAACATTGAGAAGCTTAAGAAGACAAAAGAAGAAGAGAGGCTCAAGCATGTGAAGTGCTTCAAGTGCCGCACTTGGGGTCATCTTACCTCAATGTGCCCAACCAAGCAATTGGTGAAGCAACAAGTGAAGTCTCAACCAAAGCCACAAGTTGAGCAAAAGAAGACACCCCAAGAGCAAATCAAGATCAACCATGAAGATGGTGGTGAAGTGATGATGAAGAAGAAAACAAGAAGGGGTGGAAAGGCAAGGCATCCAATGCAAACTCAAGATGCCAAGATGATGAGCAAGAATGAAGATGAGAAGAAAGATTATGCTCACATCAAGTGCTTCAAGTGTGAAAGTGTGGGACACTTTGCCTCTAAGTGTCCTACCAAGCTTGAGAAGAAGGCTCAAGCAATCAATGAGAGGCAAGGCAATGAGAAGCACCACATGAGTAAAGAAGAGAAGGCTCAAGCAAAGAGAAAGTGCTACTCATGCTAGGAAAGGGGACACCTGGCACATTCATGTCCCCTAGGTGACATTTCTAAGCCTATTTCAATTGTTTATAATAATATGCTTAGAAAGGATGGTAATGGTACCTCTATGGTTGCTATTGCACAATATCCCGCTATTCATACTAAGGATATGCCTAAGTATGTTGCACCTAACTTGAGAGGACCCAAAGTCATTTGGGTACCATCAAAAAGTGGATGATTCTTTGTAGGTACCATCGGCATTGGAGACTTGGTTCAAATGATATTCACCTTGTTGATCATATAGTTGAGCCAAGTATTGCTAAGAGATGATCATTGTCCCAATGCCATGACAAATTGAGTGAAGTCCAAATGTGCTACAACATACAAGTGTCAAATTCAAGTTGTTGGTGATTCATTGGACATATTTGATGACTTGCAAATAATTGAGTTGAAGCTTGCTAGTTGGATGATCATGAGCTAACCAAGGTATATCTCTTGTTGATTATTTCATTTGGGTGCATATGAGTTGATTGAATTGGATAAATATGCAATGTTGCTTGCTATGAGATGATTGAATGGATAATTGATTAGTAATCAAGTTTGGATTGATTTGTGTTGGATAAGTTCATAAGATGACATTTAGTAAGTGGATTGAATGGATTTATGTCTTGTGAAAGTATTCAAACGAGTTAGTTTCAAGTTTGATTCATATTGGATGAAGTATAGCTCAATTATTAAAATCTGTCCTATAATTGAGAATCTGAGCTAGCTGTAATCTTAGCCATGTTTGAGTAATCAACACTTATTGGATTAGCATAAAAATTGGTGTACATGCTCTAGACTTATGGTATAAGATGCTGTACAATTTTCATGAGAATTGGATAAGAAATGCTTCGGCTTTGGAGTGGATCTTGTCAGCTATAGTGCAGCAGTTTTCAGCATGTAGCAGTGATGGAAGAATTGAAATCTGGTAGCAATCTAGAAGTCAAATGAATCTCAAGTTTTTACAGCTACTAGATAACTTAGTAATGCACACCTCCACCAAATTTCGTGGTATTTGGATTTGTACTTTGGGAAATATGCTTATTCCTTTGAAGGGTACAAAATCTGTCAGAAAAATGACAAATGTTGGATTGATCTAGAGTCACTTTGATTGAAAGGTCCTCAAGTTGGAAATATGTTTATGAGTATTTGAGGTACCTAAGTTTGGTTTTGAGATGACCTTTAAGCATGATAATCAAATAGGACAAGGCTATTTGATTATGGAGTGTACTTTGCACACATTCGGTACTCAAATTAGAAGATCAAGATCAAATGTAACACCCTAGGTGTTTGTCACCAGTTAAGCAATGGGTTTAAACTCAACCATGGCATGTTAAGTGGTGATGGAGATGTTAGGTCAAACATATGAAAATGAGCCACCACCTAAACTTGGACCATGCATCATTGCTTACATGCTGCCCTTTTTAAAAAGTATGCTTGGGTAATGCTAGATGTACTTGTTTCATGTGTCTCGCATCAATATCCATCTATATTGATCCATAGAAAAGTTTCGTGAAGTTTGGAATCAAGAAGTCACATGAAATGACAAGTTATGTCCTTGCCTGGATTGTTTTATAAAGTGAATGGAATTCTAGATCATCAACCAAACCTTGCAACCTTGCCCAAATGACTCTAATTGAACTCTACAACAAAAGTCATGAAGGGTTCGTGTTGAGCGGAGGACAAGAAAATACCTCAATCGGTCTAAAACTCAGATTTAAGCTTTACCGTGATGCTACTTTGACCTATGTTGACTGATCACTTACAGTGCTTGCATGGAGTTGCACCTTAAATCAAAGTTGAAGTTCGAGTAGAGTAGAATAAACTTTGTTTTTAGACCAAGAGCCAGATCAACTTGGAACTAAGCCGAATCGAGGCTCAAACGTTGAATCGGCAGCTGTTTTCGATACTTAGAATTTTTCTAAGTCTGGAATTCATCATCGTCGACATTGGCATTCCGCGTTCTCCAAATTTCGTTAAGCAACTTGACTTGACCCCAAAATGGAAGTTGGAGCTAAGTTCATGGAGAAGAGCATGTAAAAAGATGGCACCAGTTTGACCTCGTTTTCACCATCAATTTGAATGTTTGCTTGTCGTTGTCAATACATTGACACTAGCAGTTTGCAGCTTAATTACCCGCCGATGAAGAGCTCTAATGACCATGTGGCCTTAATCAAAGTTGGAGAGTAATCTGAGTTGAGCAAACTTCATTTTTGACCCACTGTCTGATTCGGCCTGGAAGCGGCCCAAATTGGCTCCCCACCATGTCCACTCCGGCGCTCTCCACGTGCTCGATAGTTTGTCTTCATGGCCTCCATGCACCGGAGCGCGTCCCACCATGGCCGATGCGTGTCCTACCCTAGTGCCACGCGCTGCCTCATGCCCTACTCCTCCATAACCGAGCACCAGAGCTGCCCCATCCCTCACCCGTCCCTTCTCGCTCTCTCGCTCCGACCTCGCGCCTGCGCGCGCGTGCCAGAGCACGGCCACCATGGCCGCCGCCGCCGAACTTCCTTGCCGCCGTTGCTCCCTCTCCTGCAGCCCCTCCAGCGCCACCACCGAGCATTCCTATGGCTCCACGACCACCTCTCCAAGCCCTAGTCGGAGCCGAGCCCCACCGTGCGCTTACTGTCGCCGAGGCTGCCGCTGCCGGCAGTGCCATCCTGGTGACGGCACTGCTCAGCTGCTACACTGCTGCTGCCTGCGGCTTGGCCGGCCAAGGCTAGGTGTGGCCATGGCAGGCCGCGGCCAAGCCCCAGCGCGTCCCCTCCTTGCCTCCGCCGGCCGCTGCCCCGCTGGACGAGCCCTCCGTCTCCCCGGCTGGCTGCTGCTCCGTTCCTGTCTAATGGAGGAAGAAGAAGCACCTCGTGCCGCAATAGGGGAAAAGGGAGGGGGTTAAGTGAAGAACTAGTGACTCATGTGAATAGTACTCATAAGGACCTCTTCGCTGACATTTGATTTATATTTTCCGCAGGTCCCCGATGCAAGATTTAAATCTCTTTTTTTCTTTGATTTAGGCAGATTTGAATGATCCACTTTGAAAAATCGTAGAAAATTGTAGAAAAATCCTAAAATAGCAAATGATAACTTTTTGGAATCCTTGTGAAATTATATATGCACTAGATCTATAATATGGCATGATTTAGTTTAAAGTTTTTGCTGTAAAAATCAATTTATGCAGTTAGGTTTGTAATACTAGTTGTGTCTTGTCTTTTTCATAACTGTAGTTATTTTCCTCAAATAAATGTGAAATTTTTATGGGATGCTCATCAGGTTATTGTTGTTTTGTGGTAAAAATTTCAGGAGTTTAGAATTTATATTTTTAGAGTTATAAAAATAACAAATGCCCTGTATTGCCTTGCTCCTACTCTGAACAGTTCTGCATGTTTGAATTAGTTGGCTCAGTTAAGTTGTGAATCATGACTTGATGAAAATACATGAGTTGTAGTACTTTTATTAATATTTTCAAAAAGCTAAATATCATGATTTTTGGTTAAGTAGATCTTGAGTTATACTTGCTTAAATCTCTGTGGCTGTTTCTGCCCAAACCCAGAGAGGGTTTCCTTGTTCTTACTGTGGGGCCTTCTTAATAGTAGAATTAGCTTTAGGTGTTTACAACAAAGTTGTTTCAAATTTGCTAAGCTTTCTAAAAAGTCTAGAACCACATTTATTGGACATGTATAACTTCATTTGTAGCTGTTTGAAGTGGTATATCAGTTTCTGTCTATGTTTTGGACAGAGATGCAATTATTGGATTGATTGGCCTTGCTAACTGTAGAATCATCTTAATATGAGAATAATAAAGTTGTAGGTAACTTTATAATCTTTTCAAAAAGTTATGATCCATGTTTGTTGGAGGTCTAGAACTCCAGTTATGCTTCTCTGAAGATGCTATCGGTTTTCTATACCACTGCTGTTGGGCTGCATGTGAAGTTTTGCTTGTGCAATTATTTTTGTGGTGTAAATGATGATTGCTATGGTTATAGTGAATACAAAAGTTGTAGAAAATTTCATAATATTCCTTGTGTTCAAATTGTAAGACCATAGGCCTGATAGTTTAGGAGTTACATGACTTTTAAGTCTTCTGTCAAGTTTTGATTGTATTCGGAGCAGATCTGAAAGATGCTAGTGTTTGATCTAGTTAGGATTTGAATCACACCTAGATGATAATAAGAAAGTTGTAGATAACTCACTTAAACATCTTGTGTTAAATTTTGCTGGCATTTAGCCAAATATTTTGTGAGTTATGCCTGTTTAAAGTTGGGTTTCAGATATGGCTGCTCTCTGTCAATTGTGGACCAGTTTCTGTAAATGAGTATATTTGACTTCGTTAACTTGAGAATCATGCTAAGATGATTAAAGATGAATTGTAGAAAATTTCATAAGCTTTCCATAATGTCTTATTTCATGGCTATTGGATTTGTATAACTCTAGTTATGATCTAAACATGAAGCTGTTGTTTCCAGTCCAGAAATAGACATATGCTAGTTGTGTTTGTTTACTCCATGTGTTGCTAAGTGTGGCTTATGCCCTTGTTGAGGGTCAAGTTATGATACTTGTGACCTTGTTAAACTTGTTTCATGCTTGATGTGCTTGCTCTCTATAGTTAGTTGTGTGATGTTAGTTAAATAGCTATTGGTGTCTATGTCTTGCATAATCTTGCGTTTGCCTTGAATGCTATTATATGATGCATCTTATATTACCATTCTTCATATTCATGCACTTGCATCTTGCATCTCATCTAGGTACACTAGATGAACCACGTGAAGGACGAGAG
The DNA here is from genome assembly GCF_019320115.1 of Miscanthus floridulus. Lineage (NCBI taxonomy): Eukaryota > Viridiplantae > Streptophyta > Magnoliopsida > Poales > Poaceae > Miscanthus > Miscanthus floridulus. Next base: position 92,825,436 of record NC_089582.1, on the reverse strand, counting down.
GTTGGAACCGAACCCGAAGACGGTGTATGGTGGACTTTTCCCAACGATGGAAGGACTAAGCAAGCGCTAGGACCGGAGATGTCACCAAGATGGTGCAAGCTAATTGAACTGACTGATGTTGGATCCTAGGCAAGCCCGAAGCATTCTAAGTCTCCCAGTGTTTGACAAAATATTACTTGAGTCCTTATGATTGATGCATTAGGTATAAGAGTTGTCTGGAAACACTTGATGCATGGAACTACCTTGGCCAGATACAAATACTACCTTTAACCCTATGTAGGTCTAGGATCGAATATATGCTTAGCCATGTTTAGACCAATAGAAGTCGGGTGATTCCCTGTCACCTGCGAGATATAGGTGGATACCGAAGCACGATTGGCTATATTTGCTATCATGGAAAGGAACCATGGGGTAATGTAAATGGAGACCGAGCGGGATGTTGATAGAGAAGCAACAAGACATGGAGGTCTTGAGTGTGGATCTATCCCCGTCTATGTCGATTAAGGACCATACTGTTGTTGGTGCTTCTGACAAGATTGAACGCATGCCTATCACTTAGCTGGCTGGATAACTTGTTCCAACCGTGAAGCCGAGTAGCTCAACTCAGGCCGATTCCCGTTCTGTTGTGCGCTCCTTGCAGGGAGCCAAACTGAGCCCAAGGGCAGGGTAGTCCTGAATGTCCTGGCATTTGGTGTCCCCGATTGTGCAGCATGGTATGAACCCACAAAATGTGTATCTGAGTTGTACCAAAGGTGACCTAAGGCGACTAATGATCTAGTCTGCCGGGGTTTGTGTTAGGAATAAATTCCCAGCTGGTTGAAATCGATTTGAATCGCCGTCTCTCCCGGATAGTGAGAAACTTGGCTAGTCCCAACATCATAGTAATTAGATTATGGAATGTGATGGTTCGGATAAACATGGAATTACTATACCTGCTATGGTTACTATTGTATGCTCTAAAAAGATATACCACATGTTTGGCACAGGATAGTTGCTAATCTAGAGATGGATAGTTATAATTAACTTGAGGACAAAATTATAATTGTATAATTGAGTTAATCGTTTTTTATGCAAAATGTTGTTAAGCTACCTCCACTTTATAAAGCCTTGCATACTCCTTGGAGTCAATTTTATTTCTGGTTATGACGGGTAAGTCTAGCTGAGTACATTCGAGTACTCAGGGTTTATCCCACCATGTTGCAGGTGAGGTTTTGGCCTACTGAAGATGGTGGCTAACCACCGGTGGGCTCGGTGACTCTATGTTATTTCTCATCTATATGCTTTTATCTAAGGATGTCACTTATGCTAGCAATGTATTTGAAACTTATATTAATGTAATCATTTAAAAGCTATGTTGTTTTCACTAATCGGTTTGAAACCCAAACATATACTATTATTTGTGAAACCATTTGTAATATTATTTCTGTTGTAACTCTACGTATGTGATGTGTATTTGCTTAATCACGCGATCTTGGTTATGATGTTGATTTACCGAGGTCCTGTGTGACACTCGGTGGACTATTGGGTTTATATAAGTGATAGTATGCGCGTGTCAACGTGTTAGCGGGGACAGCCATACTTGATCTTGTATAAATTGGGCGGTTCTATCACATCAAACTAAGTTCTAGTGATGATTGGAGATCATTTGGTAGAAAGAAAATGACTTAAACAAGTAGAAAGAAAAGGACTTAAAGAAGGAATCAAGGTTACTCATCAAGTTAAGTCCATCACTTGGATCAATCAATCAAGTTATTTCAAGTGAGTGTCAAGAATGGTTCTTGGAGAGAGGTCACTTCTCCCTAGTGTAGGGGCTTGCCGTGTATGTGTAGGTGAACCAAGTGTGATACTTGGAAGGCTAACATGGAAGTGGTGATCCAAGAAACATTTGAGATGCTTAGTTGAAGCATTCAAAAGGGTTGATCAAGAAAAGCAAGCAACACCCAAAAAGAGAGCTAGTCATGATATTTCAAGTAGTATTCTCAAATTGATGCTCTCATGCAAGCAAAGATCAAAAGATAAAGCAAGCCAACCATAACAAGAAAGTGCACTTGATCATAAGTGGTATTCATTTCATATGGGTGAAGAATAGAATTCAAAATGGTATCTATTGGTCTTCACCAAGCTTATAATTGGACTTCACATTGCTATTGGAGTAATGAATTGGAATCTATGTGACTATCCTCTACTCCAACATAGCAAAGGTGTCATTGTAATGTGCATGATCATTTCATCCCTTACTAGTATGCGGTTAGTGCATATAGTACATGCTTCATAAGATTATGCATAACAAATAAAATGTTTAAATTCATAACCTACCACTATTGCTTGAATTATTACTTGATCTAGTGGTTAGTATATGAATTTGTTCATGAGCTAGTGATCCCAAGTACTTGATCTAATTTGGATTGCTATAATAAGTGACAAGTACAATATTGGCAAGATAACCCTTGCAAGAGGTGTGAAGAAGTTTGTCATTGGTTCAAACTAGACTTGAAAGCTTAGGCAAATCAATTTAGTTCAAGTTAACCATAGAAGCTCATGATAGTGATAAGAGTACCAACACAAGACAACAATGCAAATAGATATCTAGTTTGTTTGTTTCAAGTGGTATCTAGACTCAAGCATGTCAACAAGAATCTATAAATGATGTCTAGATCAAGTTACAAGTGATATCCTATAAGTGGTACTCTTAAAAATAGCAAATGTTCAAGAAATAGTTTTTATTGATAAATCCAACAAGTGGTTCCATACTAGAAGATTCTTTCAAGTAATATCATATCTACACATGGTGTTAATCATGCAAGACGATGGTTCCACAAGTGATCATCAAATGAAGAATGCATCCTTCATCTACAAGAGCTTAAGTGTATCAAATGGATGACCCATGCTATCACATAGGGGGAGGTGTCCCACAAATTGATCTCAAGATCAAAAATCTTATGTGTAGTATCTCAAGAAGCCCTACACAAGATACAAGTGGTACAAGTTACAAGTGGTATCTACAAATGGTGTCATTCCAACAATCAAGTGATGTCCATAAAAAATGCAAGATTCAAGCCTCAACCATCTACCCCAAACGTATACCTTTGCATCAATGAGAAGCTCACCTTTTATAGAAATTGATGACAAAGGGGGAGAGATTGTACAAAGATGTGAAAGCTTTGAGATTGAGATTGTATAAGGGGGGAGAGATAAGATATAAAAGCTCAAAGAAGTAGAGGTTGGACATGGACATGGACAAAGAGGGAGCAACATTGAACAAAAGAGATGGATCAAAATTCTTGGACAAGAGAAGCACACAAGTAGGGGGAGCAAGCTCATGAACTTTGATTGATTGCATTTGATATGTACATATTCATGTGCTTGCTTGCATTGCATAAGCTTTCAAATTCAATATGCATGCTTATGTGGTGTATGCTAGTTGTAGAACTTGAATGATGATTTGATAACTAGCATGCATAGGATGATAGCTAGATGCTTGGTATGATTTTCAAGTAATGCTAGTACCTTGCTTTTAATGTTGATCTCACAAGGTATCTAGTGCTTTTTATTTCCAAGTGATATCTAGCTAACCATGGTGCTAAGGATTAACTTAAAGGTGCAACTCTAATTGGTACATGCTTCAAAGGTTTATTCTATACACCTTAGCATCATTTAGTAGTAATTACTCTCCCACATTTCCAATCTATGCATATGTGCGAACTTCAAACCAAACACTCTAGCACATATGTAGGGGGAGCTAATACTACCATCTCGGGTTTGTGGTACTTGTCCAAAATCATTTTCACATGGTAAAATTGCTTGGACAAGCAACATGAATCCAAAAGAGCTTAATTTCCATATCTTTGTAGAGTTGTCATCAATTACCAAAAAGGGGGAGATTGAAAGGTCCTTGTGTGATTTTGGTAATTGAGTGACAACCTAGGTGGACTAATTGTGTTTATGTGAGATACACAGGTAATTAGTCCATAGGTATATGTGTGTGAGCAACATATGCCATGAAGGTGAAAATGGCTTGGAGATGTTGCAAAGCTCACACATGTGATGATGAAGGAGCTCATTGCACATGAGACATGACATTGAGTCATGTGATCAAGGTGGAGAAGATCAAGACATGACTTGGCATGATGGACTGGTTGCAAGCGTGAAGGGCAAGTCAGAGGCTTTGGAGCGATGGACCGCGTGGCGGTGAAGCTTGAGCAAGACTTGGCGCCGATGGACAAAGGCAACGGTGAAAAGCAAGTGAAGTCAAGATCGATGAACCAATATGATCACGTGATGATATGAAGTGGATCATATCATTGTTGATTATGTTGGTGCATGTGTTGCATTGACATTGGAGGAGATGAAATGGAATGCGCAAGTGGATCATATCTTTTTCTAACTCCTCAACCGCTTCGCCCTTGCTTCCATGTTGATAACCACAAAGTGTAGAACTTGTGTGCTCGTGTGTTAGCATTTTTTTCAAAGCATTTTTCAAGGGTCAAGGTTAGCACACTAGGTTCCTAAATGCATATGCAACAATCATGTCACCTAGTGGCACTCGATAACTGCTTAGCCAAAGATTTCCCCTCTTTATAGTATGGCTATCGATCCTAAACGTGATCACACTCTCAATAGTGTCTTGATCACCAAAACAAAAAGTTATTTGATATCTTTGCCTTGATCTCCTTGGTTTTTGTTTTCTCTTTTTTCTTTTCCAAGTTGAAGCACTTGATCATCTCTTTTATGGCCAACACCTTCACCATGACCATCATCTAGCTCCACCACTTGGATTGGACTACCTTATCTAATTCACATACTTAGATCAAAGGTTAGTCCTAGGTTTTATCAATTATCCAAAACCAAACTAGGGCTTTCACATGGCCTCGCTCCTGGACAGCCTCTTATCCTCAAGTGAAGTTTGCACCAATGTGAGACGCATTGTGCTAATGCCAACTTCTCATGAGGATATATAAGAGGACGTCCACTGGTGTTTCTCATGAAGTTGTTGTGAGCTATGCCAAACAAGCCTTCAGAGCTATGCCAAACAAGTCTCCTATCACCATGGCCTCCCTCCTCATGGCCCTTCATCATGGCCCTACCTTCATCGCGTTCATCATGAGGTAAGAAGCCGAAAAGCCAAGACTGGCACTACCCTGTGCCCCAACTCTGATGGCACCATCGTCACACTGCCTTCTTGGTAGAGCTAGGCAGGGCTTTTCGGCTTCTTATCCTCATGATGAAATTTTTTCTCATGTGGCTGTGATGCTAGTTATTGTGTCATTTATATGTAGTTTTTTGCCTAAAAACAATTAATAACTGAATGGTTGTGATGCTTGTCACTCCATTTTTTAATTGTCGTAGTATTTTGCCTTGGCTACACAGACGCGAGATATATAAAGCACCACACTAACATGGTACCAGGGTTGGTGCTCCTTCAAGATTAGGTGCTTTATATTCCATCTTGCAGCTCTCACGGCCAAGAAGACATCCTGATTCTGATTAAAAAATCATTTAAACAAAAATATGTTGCGCTAAATAGGCAAGCGTAGAGGTGGTTTGGATCCAAAGGCCTAGGGGGACCATACCTTACACTAAATAGGCTAGTGATTCATCACTTCATCTCCCCCAAACCGTGTGGTAAGCGCTAAAGGGGTCGAGCCACGTGGTCGAGTTAATTTTCTCCATCCAACTTCCAACACCGTTCCATCACCATTACTTCCACTGAGAGAAGCATGCTCCACTAAGATCGTGCGAGACATGGCCTCGCCTTAACTCCTGCTCTCGCTCAGTGCAATCGAAGGGAACTCTAACGGGGGCCTATCTCACCCATCCTTCTATAAAAGCGAAGGCTAAGGCAGGGAAGCAAATACATGATTCCTTTCTAAACTCGTTACACTTACCAATCTTCTCATTCTATCTTCTTCATCTAGCACTTTGGATCGACACCCCAGCATCTAGATCTCATCAAATGGTGGATCAAGGAATGAAATGCCCAATGGAAGAGTCGCCGGAGGTTGTCCTAGCTTGTCCTCGCATTCTTGTGAGGCTATGGCAGGATGGGGAGGGCAACTCGGTGGTGCCACCACTGGAGAGCCGATCCCCACTTCCGGCTATCTCCTCCGATGATGATGGGGGCGGATGATGTCCTCACATTGGTGGAGCAGCTAGACATGGCTACCTCTACCCCTCCGTGAGGAGAGCCAGGAGGCAGACTGGCTACACCTCTCTGTTGCCACCGCAAAGCAGGAAACGGCCACGGCAGAGCTTGCCACCACCAAGGCCTAGGCGTGCCTCGCTGGTTGCCACGTAGGGTGAGGCAGCAGAGGCGATCCATCTTCACCAGGTAGTTGAGGACAACACCCGTGTCTCTTCCTAAATGGCGGCGGAGAGCAACATGCGCTACTAGGACCTCCATGCAGCAGCAGGCAATGCCATTCGTGTGCTTTTGCCTCATGCGCCTACGGGGACAACCCTAGCGGATCGCCTCCGCACCATGCCTCCATAGATCATAGAGGTGGCCACATACTGCATTCGCCTAGGGGCTGCTTTGGCCATGGCCACCGCCCTGCTTCGGCTGGGTGAGGACCTGACCATGGTGGAGCCGGGTTCCCGGGAGAGACGAGCAATCGGGATCGCGAGAACTTGATCGGTGACTTCTCTGTAGTGGGCGATGGCGTTTTGGCCATGGTGAATGTTGAGGACATCATTCATAATGCTCCCCGCGAGTAGTTCGATTGTAAAATGCCTCTGCATTCTGAATAAAAATGTTCATATTCAGTAGTTATTGAACATCTTTGTTTGCTATTGACTGGAACGTTCCATTTATGCGCCTTAGAGTTCAAGACCGTATGACACATCCATCATTAGTATGTACGGAGTAGGTGCTAACATCTCCCAACCACCATCGCCAATAGCCTTCACCACCACTTTCGTCAATTTCCAAGCCTGTGCGTGAGTCCTACGCGTCACTCCCGCGCATATTTACAAAGTTTTGCAGAAATTTGCATTCCTACATCTGATACAGTTGCTTACAAAGGACGCTTCCCACCGTGTCTTTCTCCTCCTCAGTGCTGATATTCCTCGTCACTACTCCTGCTCCCTAGTGACAAAATGTGCGACCGCCCCTACTCAGTGGCGTGCAAGCCGCCAGTCACCGCCAACAAACTAGTGCTCTGCGCCGGTATGCCTCACTAGCTGGTAGATAGCATAGATCCGCCGGTGACTAGGCTGGTACTCATCACCGCCATCGCCGCTCGAGCTCAATGCCGCAAGATCCAAAGGCAATGGTAATGCTTTTGCACTTCCCTTATGCATTGTTCTTAGATTTTTATTCCCTTCTTCACTCATCTAAGTACGAATGAAGCTTCCATTTGATTATTAACGAGCTCACGAACACATCCCCGTAGTCACTCCTTCTCTGATTCAGGCGATGGCTAGCACCGCTGCTTCCATCATCGGCCTAGCTCCACCAAATCCTCATCAAGATGGAGGAGGAGGCCCCCAGCCATCCTCACAGACCATGTCTTGGTCCTCATCCTTAGTCGTCTCACCACCCACTCCTTGTGCAGCTGCAAGTGTGTCTGTTGCTCTTGGAGCAGCCTCATCTCAGGATCCAAGTACCGTAAGGAGCTGCCCTAGATTCTCGCTGAATTCTTCTACCGCAGCTGAAAAGGCAAACACAACTTCACTAGCATCAACGATGAATACCCCTCCTTGTCCTTCTCGCCCTTCCCCATTCAAGATGTCATGATCTTAGATTGCTCCTGGGGCCTCATCCTCTGCAGGTATGCTGGGTTTCGCTATGTTGTCTGCAATCCGATGACTAAGAAATGGTTGCTACTTCCGGATAGCAACCATTCTTGTGGTTCAGCTCACTTGGGGTTCGATCTGATAGTCTCCTCTCACTTTCTATGTGTTTGAATATGGGATCAACGATGATGACTCCTTAGGTGTCAACATCTACTCATCTAAAACTAGAGCATGGATCTTTAAAGAATCTAAATGGGGTGAGGGTATTATAGTATACACATATGGGAAAGGTGTGTTTGTTAATGGTTTTATGCACATGCTGGAGTTCACCTAGATAGTTGCTGTTAATATGGAGGGAAAGACATGGAGAAAAAATCATAGGCCAACTGGTGATGCAATCTCCATCCATGAAGCTCAGAGTCAGTTGTGTTTATGTACTCCTGATACTTTGAATAGGTATGACCTTTTAATCTAGATCCTTGAAGACTACGGTACTAGTAAATGGACATTGAAGCATAAGGTGACCATGCTGCAGCTATTTGGACAGAAGAATATTGAAATTGGTACCAAGGTTTACGATGCGACCTACAGAGTGATTGCAGTTTATTTAGAATGGAATTTGATTTTTCTTGTTGGGGAGGACAAAACACTACTTGCATATGACATGAACCACAGTAAAGTTCATGTCCTCCCTGCCCGGGCCATCAGCTATCCTAGAAGTACCTAGAAACTAATATGTATGAGTTGCGGACCTCACTATCTTCCTTATGTTCCCTTGTTCATGGAGTCATTAGCAAAGCAGTAAAGGTGTATTTGTTGTATTTTGTTTGTTCAGGTAGGTAATTGTTTTGATTCTATATATAGGTCAATTTGGGCTTGGTAACTAAAGGAATGGTGTGTTGAATATCATTAATTCTGCTACTTTGTGCAGGTGGAGTCTGAGTGCTTTTGAACAATTTTTCTGCATTAGCTAAGAGTGAAAGAAGAGGGGTTCCATGGTGCATTGACTACCAATCCAAAGGATGCACTAATTATATTAATTTTTGCCTAGCAAGCAGGAGTGCCACATAGGAGGAGCACAGCTATGTCGTTTCGTTATATAAGTTTGTAGAGATCAGTGCATTTAGTTTGCAGTCTATGTAGCGGTTGTGTTAGGACATCAGTTGAGAAAGATGTTATGGTAAGCGTCCATTGTTATTGTAAGAACATGGTTTATGGATATAATGATTACATCTGTATGCTTTGTGTTCAGTAAGCTATTAAGGGTCATTTATTATTTTGTTATCACCACCGACATTGGTGGTGCAACCGTCCAACACCGTCGCTATACATATGATGCGGCAGGGATCAAAAGTGTATCACCATCAAATCATTTAGTAACCCGACATCGACTAACCGATCATCAAACACGGATCGTGGTGCAAGGCGATGGTGACCATGACCTTTGTACGGATGGTTCATACGCTGAAGCAACGGTGATGTTTACCTCTACAGACGTCTCAGTCGTCGAAGCGACAGCAAACCTGCACCGTAGACAATCAGGTCAAAGTATAAGGTGATGGAGCTGGTGACCACTATGCAGGCTGTTGATGTACCCACATGAAGGTGATGATAGCCTCCACACAAGTGGATCATTTGCCAATGCGGTGGTGTTAGTGTATGCCCACAGCCGGGTCGTGCTCCAATGCGATGGAAGTAAGGACCTTATCACAAACGGATCATAAGCCAATACGGTGGTGTAGTGTACACCACAGTCGCTCTGAGATGCCGACTGTGATGGCTATGACCATCACTGTCGATAGCTTACTGCTGAGGCCAAAATTGGACTGCAATGGGGGTTATGACGTGGCTGTGAAAGGTCTGAATCTAGTAGTGTATAAGCTGAAGTTGGTGAAGCCCCTCCCATCGAAGTGTTTGACAGGGGCGATATTGGGGGAGCCCTTGATGTATATGGGCCAAGTCTCCCCTTGAAGAGGCCCAACTAGTAGCCAAAGTAGTGTCATGTGAAATCTAACCCCACTAAGGGGCCACATGTAAATAGTCATTGCTTATATAAGTGCCCCAAGGGCATGAAGGCAAGCGAACTCACCTCCCACTCATTTCCACTTGTTGATAACCTAAGTGTGTCCCCTCTCCAAAGCCTAGCTCTCTCCACCCTCTCTCAACTGTTTGGGCCAATATAATGGACTTAAAAACATATTCTCCCAAATATTGTACATGTGCCGCTGGTTCCAATATAATGGAGTTAAAAACATATTCTCCTAGATATTCTACATGTATTTGAGTATTTGTGTTCATAAATTTTTTTTCTAGTTAAACATTTATGTGCATAGTTCATTAAGAAATTTTATGTTTTCTACAAAAACGCTAAATGAATAGCTTCTGCTATATCCCACTATAGCTTTTTATAGCTTTTGAAGGTCGCCCCTAAATATCATAGCCTACTATTTAAAACATTGGCCGCCAGGGTGATCTCATCAGCATCCTCCGCTCTCTCCATCAGGGCAGATCTCATGAGCTCGTACTCTCCCTGCACGTCCGAACTGAACTGAGACGGGTTGGGTGATACCCGCACAACCACCCAATCCCCTTGACAGGCTCCCAACCCGATCCCTTTCAATCCCTCCCACGTTTATATATTTGGCTTGGATGATCACTCTAATGTTACTTCGAGTAGCGGAGAAACAAAAAAAATATTGTAACAAGCTAGCACGTTGTCCAAAATTGGAGGATGATTGGAGGTTTTGTAAAGTGTCAGTTAAGGAATCTCATGTGTCTTGCGGAGGTGATTGTTGATATTGGTCGGAATGTAAGTGATGAAATGGGAGTTAGAGTTGATCGATTGGGGGACGACCCGGATGTCGATCCTACAGAGAATTTGACCCAGGACCATGTCAGCCAAGAGGTCCCCTCCTGATCAGAAGAGAATGTTGGGTTTGAGGCCAATGGGACTGTACCTATTAGAAGTTTGGCAAATCAGAATTCTAGTGATTTTGGAATGGCAGTTGTGAATAATGACTTCCATGATGACACATTTGAGGTTGAGGAGGCTGAAGAGGTAGAGGATGAAGTTTATGTTTCATCGGGTGATGAGGGAGACGATGGGCAGGAGGACGAGCCTGGAGTAGCAGAGGGAATGGTAAGAGGTGAGGAAGAGGTAGAAGTGGAAGATGATGTGGAACCTCTAGCCAGTGATGGTCTGGATGGGCAAGGTGCTCCTTACCACGGTCCCAATTTTGGTGGTGTTAGGATCCCACCATTGACCACGGAGGAGAGAAGGCAACTTAGAGCTGTTCATGTGAATGTCCGAAATGTGTCTATATTTGAAGACATTAGACAAACAAACAATCTGATATGTGATAACAGTGTTAGAATAGTGGAGCCTGAGGCTGATAGTGACAAGGAATTGATTTCAAATGGCATGGTATTTTATATCCTTGGTGAGCTTAAACACTGGCTAAGAGACTACTCTGTCCATCACCACCGACCATATGATGTTGTGCATTCTTATGCGAAGGTCTGGTACACAGTTTGGTGCCAGAAGGGTTGTGGATGGGGTGTGTGGGCACAGCCTATGATTAGTGATGGAAGTTGATGGAAGATAACAAAGGTTAAGCAACCGCACACTTGTGGTTCAGCAAGGCCCTCTCAGGATCAGTCGCAGTGCACTACCTGTTACCTTGCCAGGCGTATTGTGAGGCTGGTTTATGCTAATCCGAAAATCACCGTTGCAGCCCTGAGGGTCGCAATTGAGGGGTTCACCAATTACCAAGTCTTTTATGGAAAGGCTTGGCGGGTAAAATAGCACGCTATGGCTATGATGTGGGGTGATTGGAAGGAAGCTTACGGTCTAGTACCGAGGATCTTGAATGCAATGGCACATTTCAACCCGGGTTTGCAATGGTCCCCAATCACCACGGGGCGTACAAGAGGCATGACGAGCTAGCAAGATGTGGCCAAGAACAAGTTCAGGAGAAAAATAGAGAAGAAAAAATAAATTCGATGGCTTGGCCACTCAAAAGTCAGAAAACAAATGATAGCTTGGACCAGCGCAGAGCCCACTCAGTTTGTCAACCCGTGGAATGAGATAATTTTGGGACTTACAAGGCCGGGTCTTAATAAAATCTTTCATATCCATATCTTGGAAACTGGAACATCAAACAGACACTCTTATTCTAGAATTTGATTCTGTTATTCCATACGCTAGCTATAGCATTTATTTATAATAAATGGGTAAGAAACTTATCTCCTCTCTTTCCTCTTATTAATTTCTATGCCACCTCATCACTTCTGCTGATGTGACATTATAATAAATAAATGGGTATGAAACTCGGTTGAGACTGGCCTAAGATTTATTCCTCTTTTAATTTCACACCCTTTATCATATTGAAATTTAATCATTATGGTTCATATTCTTCACCAATAAAATGATTAGCATACATATAACCGTAGCTTAGCTTGTAAGGTTGCTGGTGGTGAACCCTAATCAGTACTCACTCGGTTTTAAGTCTGACTCAGAATGGATGCTCGTGTTTACAACTTTTTTTGTGGTGATTTTTATCCACGTCATAATTCATCGGTCGTCTTTGGTGCCAGAGATAAGGGTAGGATATAGGATATACGTGTACAAGTTTATACGAGTGATTGAGACCATTGTTTATCTTTTTTTTCCCCTTTCTTTCTTTCTTTTTTTGTGAATTGAGACCGTTGCTTCTGTGCCTGTTAAAAAAAGGAGTATAAGCACGAAATAGAAATCCACTGATGATAAAAGGCCCACTGAAGTCGGTGCACTTTGTGGCCCATTAAAAGGTCCACTGATAATGTTGGTCCATCTAATTTTCGGCCCCTTTGGAACATGGGATTTTTTGTTTCCGTTCCAGCGTTTTTCCTACGAAAAATGAACTAAATCCTGTGAAATTCTGCATTGTATTAGGCATTTGCTCTGGTCTTGTAGAACTTCCATTAACTGTTTCAGCATGTTTCGGGTAATTCTCGTGCATCCAAATGGCTTCATTAGCCACTATCAAGCTTGGCACAGCCGCACGACCCATGGAAAAACAGCAACCTTATCAAAAGAAAAAAGAAATGGTTGAAATCTGCTGCGGAGCGCGGACCAACTTGTTTCTGCTTGAACTCATCCCAGATTCGTGCCCCTTGGCAGATTCAATCAATCACGCGCATCACACAGACACGCACAGCGACACTCCTAAGAACTACATACAGAAATTCAATAACACACATCATACTACAGGGCAGGAACACAGCACAATTGAACTCACATTGTCACACAAAATTTATATACAGCAGATAGATTCATTCATCAGAATTCAATTCCCATGTACAAGAATATGACACACACGCACCACTGAAAAATCGCGCAACTGCAGCTCAGCGCAAGACTATATACATTGCAAGAACACTATGTACAGGCAGTAGAATTCATCCGCAAGCAAGTGGGACAAATTAACAATGGAATAGCAGTTCATCTCTTCGTGTTATCAATCAGCATAAGTTAGCACTCAGCACATATCAGGATGGCAAAATCATTTTCGATGACGCGCAGTTTGTGTAGTTCAGCTTTCGCCTTGCTTTGCAAGAGTAGAATAGCTTGGGAACCTCAGGAAGGACATAACCCATTTGGTGCTGCTTCAGAATCCCACTGCTCCTCATTTTTCCTTTTAGATTTCCTTCTTTTTTTTAGGGCTTTTTCATGTCTTCCTTCATCGATACATTCTGCGACTAGGACAAACGTAGTAGAACAAAACAGAGTGATACTATTTACAGCGTAGCTAGGACAGGTCTGACGATATTAGTTCTGGAGAGAAGAAAGCCACTGCTCTACAAAATTCTTTCCATCTGCAAATCAAAAGAAAGAAGAATATTAGAGGAGAACATACTCGTGTTAGGCTTAGATGGACTTGATGCTGTATATGATAAATATACCGAACAAGACTACAAAAGAACAAAAATGTGAAACATTTCAAAAGATTGAAAGGAGGCAACTGAATGTTATTAGTTGGTACAAGTTCAATCACAGAAAGCAGTTTAAGCAGGCAATTGAAGAGCATTAACTTGGTCACAGATTGTTGAGTTAGCTTTTTGTTCACTGAAACACCAAAAGTAGACAACACTAAGTCTTAGTGTACCCACAAATTGACTACACAACAAACTTTATAACTAACCAAATTATAGTATTTCAAATCTTCAATAGTACTACAAAGTAAGCCACCAAATCCATGAATCAACAGCACCAATCATGAAAATGGGATATGACTATTAAGCCAATTCACTCCCGCAAATGCAATATAACTACTCCAATCAGCTCATTGCTGAACAAACAACGGCATATATAAAGCAATCATTGGGGAATAACTCTTGATGCCTTCTTTATATGACCACCAATTTCTATCAGAAAAAAAGGAAAGAAAGCCAGTCTGCCTGATAAAGACAATAGCTCCTTATCCTATTATACTCTGTGTTATGTCAGCTTAACAAATTGAAATTATTGCCAAAACAAGAATTTGTAACTGAGAAGTGCCGAATTTAGGCAGTTTATTATGTCAGCTTGTGAAAACAGAAGATTTAACTATTCACAGAAGACAAGAATCAACCAGCTCACATGATTCCTTCCTAATTAATTCTACTATAGACAGATCCGAGTATTGCTAGTACCATACGTGATTTCCTTCCAATCCTGAACATGTACAGAATTGAATCTTTCCATAAATAAGCTATTATAAATACGAAGTGATATATACGTAGCACGATCGCTTCTCGATTTTATTTAATTATTAAAAGGTTAACAAGAAAGCACATTGAATTCACATACTAGTATGAGGTAAGCATGCTCACCAGAGAGGCCACCATCGGTGAGGGTGCCTGCGCCAAGAAACCTGCCCTCGTGCCTCCGGGGCTCCTGCTCTTGGCGGCCGTGGCGGTAGCATGGCACGAGGACGGCGAAGCAGTTCTCGGGGTCGCCGTCCGTCTGCAGCTCCGGCGCCTGTGGCTCAAGCCAGCCGATGGACCAGTCGGAGTCGTCCGAGTCGGAGCCGGACAGGCACCCACCGCCGTCGGACGGGACGATGACCATGTCGTACTCCCGGTCGACACGGGCCTCCCCGCGGCTGCGGCGGCGGTTCCTGACCCTCCTCGGGCGCGCGCGGCGGCCGCCGGCGCCCCCGCCGGTGTAGAACGTGACGGTTTCGGGCTCCCGGAACCCGGAGGGGAAGTCCGGGAAGGAGGAGCTCGTCAGCACCCCGCTGGGGTGCTCGTGGGTGGCCGCCACCCGCGCCGCCGCGCCACCCGGCCACAGCCATTGCGTGAGGCGGCTCAACGCCATGGACATGGCGGAGGAAAAAAAAAAGGGAAAAGCTTCTCGCGAGAGAAAAAGCCTGGGTGGGAGCCTCTCGATCGGACCAAAAATCGCGGAGAAATCAGGCAAAATTCGGCGTTCCCCTGGATCTGCCGAGTCGTCGAAAACCTAAAGCAACAAGGATATCTCTCAGATTTTAAAAAAAACGATTCACAACTAGATCCAACGGAAAGCTTTTTGGGTAGAAGTAGTAAGCAGGAAAATTACTTGTTTAGACGCCAACCACGAAATACCGGGTCCAATTAGGAAAGTTTCTTCTTTCAGAGTTCAAAACTTCACTGGATTGACGAGTAGCACAACGAAAAAATGGCTCGTTTTGGGGGGCAAAAATTCACTAACCCGAAGCGCGAGACCAACCTATATGAATCAAGTCTTCATGTGGCAAAACTGGGAATCCAAAACCAAAACCATTGCCCCAAAACACAAGCAAAAAAAAAAATCCCCCCCTAAATTGGCTCCTCCTTCAAAATCCGGCAACAAAATTGAACACCAACACACAAAACCCGCCGCGGATAACAAGTTGCGGCCCAAAAACACACACCCAAGAATCTCCGGTAAAAAGTTGTTGCCTGCTCGATATCGAGGCCCGGCAAACGCGAGTACGATCAAAACCACAACAACCCCTCCTCCCGTCCCGACTCGGCAACTGCTATTCGCTCTCCTCCATGCCCTCTCCTCTCCGCTCAGATCCTCTCCCTCGCACGCGGCCCACTCCGACTCCAAACCTCCACGGACTCGGAAGGAAGGAACGCAACGCAACCACCAATCGATCGATGGGGTTAAGGATTGTGGAGGGAGCGAGCCCCGCGGCCACACGGCCGGATAAATATAACCCTGGGCGAGAGATCCCAGCCGTCCATGTGGCGCGGGCCCACACTCACACAGGCCAATCATCCTGCCGCCAGCGTGCTGACGTGTCGCTCCCGCGGGCCGCGGCCAGCTTGCGCTGCGCTCTGCGCTGCCGTGCCGGGGCACTTCTTCACACTTGTCACCAGGCAGGCAGGCTTGCCCATTTCGTTTCAGTTCTGGGCTTGTTGCTTCGTTCGTTGCTGGTTTCGCGTCCATGCGGGTGCCGTCACGCGACTGCATCTGGATGGGTTTCATGTCTCCGTCGGGGGGCAAGTTCGGTGAATCTATTTCTAATAATTATTACAGTAATATACTCGGAGCAATGTATGTAGCTATACTACTGGTGGTGGTGTTTATTTACGTTTACCATCACGTTTGTAAAAACACGGAGGTCATTTGGTCACACCTTCCTGGCTGCTCTGCCGATGGAACTTGCTAAGAAGGCTTCAAATGTCATGATCGCTTGGTTATAAGCCATGACTGATTTGCTATGAGAGAAAATATTATTTATTGACTGAAAAAAGTACGACTTATAAACTAAGTAAAAAGAACGAAAGTACAAACGAAGATGCAGCTAGTAGTGGTTCGGCCGGAGTTAGCAGCAAAACAACGATGCTGCATTGTAGTGTACATTTTTTGTGAGATTAGTGATCAAAATAAGCAAATTACTAGTAGTAGTACTGAAATTTTGATTCACCGCATGCCTCCATCTATGTGTTTATGTTGCAATGTAGGAGTACCTTGTTGTTGCCGTTGCTGGACCTAAACCAAACAACACCTGTATACCTGTGACCTGAGATCGTGCAATTTGCTAAGGGGCTATTTGGATCTCTTTATTTTGGAGGAATTAGAATCTACATAGTGGATTAGGCTATTTAGCTTGAAATTTGGCATTCCATTACCTTTCCAAACTCACAAATAAGGCTATCTCAAATTTATAGGGTAGGAGATGGAAATGGATTCTATAGATCACAATACTATAATTCTAATCTCCAACTTATAGTGCACTCTTTAACTCACTTCCCTATAATAGAAATGCAACATATAAGTATGTCCTTTGTATGCTTAACAATAAATTTACAAATATATTTCATATATAATTATATTAGCTTAATTAATCTATGCTTAAATTCTAATTATTAGAATGAATTCAATTCCAAGAATCCAAACGGGCGGAAAAATGTGTGGAAGCAGATATTTATTTGAATATACTATGTCCATTTATATGCCAAAGATGTATGTCATTTATATGCCAAAATTTATAAGAAAATACATTAATAACTTATAACTGCAAATAAATGTACTATGAACACATGTTTCAATAGCGGTGGATCAACAACGTATGTCATTGCTTCACAAATTGTAATACCCGATAATTATACTATTGAACATGTTTCAAATGGCAACATTACTGAAACCGTGGATTCACACTTGTATTTTTTTTTTTTTTTTTTTTTTGTGGATTCCATCAACCTAGTATGTTGGGTAAATGTTAGTTCATTGTTCTATAAACATGGTCATGGAAATTTGACTTTGGTGAAACTAAAGCCCCCGTTTGGTAGATACATTGAGGGCATTCAGCTGGCAAGTAATCCGAAATTTAGGTCTAGAGATACATTAAGGGCATGTCTAGCTCTAAGAAATCTTGAGGGTTTGTTTGCAATGCAGAAATTTCACGAGAATCAGTTTATTTTTATAGGAAAAATGTATGAACAAAAAAAAATTCCACGCGTTCCAAACCGACCTTGGATCTGGAGCTCGAGATATGTTGTGGCATTTAAAACTATTCATTGTTTATATTTGTACTATATATAAATAAATATTTAAATTACCTTAACTTAATTAAATACTCCCTCCGTTCCTTAATATAAGGCATGTAGATTTTTAAAGAAAATTCCAAAATATAGGTACGTATCAGCTCTCACGCCGATTAGTTTGAAAACCTTCCCACCGTATATAGCACATACCCCAACAAATCCCTTAGATTTAGGAAGCAACCTGATTGGGAGAGAGAAGATGGCATGATTTTTCTTTTTTTCTTTGGTCTCACGTCATTCCCTAAGCCGTGCGTTAATATTAGTGCTAAAAACTATATGACTTATATTAAGGAACGGAGGGAGTAACTTGGATCTTACAGCCGGAATAGTACCAATCGGGCCTTAAAACGATGTACACTTTAGTTAGAGCTGAGTATTTGGTTGGTAGTACATATAGCATCAAGTTGGTTCATAGAGTACAAACCATATATTATGTTTCTCGAAAAACAAACTTATGTATTCTTTGGGTGGAATAGCCAAATTAGTCCCTCGTCTTTCATCTCAGGCTCAATTTAGTCTCTCAACTTTCAAAATGGCCAAAGCAATCCCTCATCTTTATATTTTTGTCCAAATTCGTCCTTGTGCTGTCGTGGCACTCCACAGTGGCAGCGCTAGTGAGCAAATGTGCTGGTACCGGCTTTGGTAAATGGGCGAGTGCTGGCAGTTGGCATTGCTAAGAATTACTCTATACTTTCATACTCAAGTTCATTGCATTTTGATTTGAAAAACATTATGATGGGATAGGATTGAGCACGGAGGATGTAGCGACAAAAGAAAAACATACTCCGATCTCTCCGTCATAAAATAAGTGTCATTCTCGCTTGTTTGAAGATATAAATGTTGTTAATATTTACTAAACTTGTTTGGAGATACAAATGTTGCTAATATATATAAGAAAGTACATAATTAGTATCATTAGATATATCATTGAATCCATTTTTATAATAAACTTGTTTGGAGATACAGATGTTGCTACTACAAATCTAATCAAACTTAAGAAAGTTTGACTAGCACGAATATCATAGCGATATTTATTTTAGGACGGAGGGAGTATACTATTGATCCAATGAAAATTTGAATAACTACTTTAGTATCCCTTTCATGGTAGAACCAATGGAATTTCATGTGAAATTAGCTTTAATACATTGCGTGGCTGCTTTGCTGACTAGAACTTCCAACATGGAGCACCACATCAGCATAAGGACGAAATTGAACCAAAATTGACAGCCCGGGGAATAGTTTGGCCATTTTGAGAATTGAATGACTAAATTAAACTTGAGACAGAAAGACGAGGGATCAATTTGGCTCTTCCGCCTATTCTTTGCTTCAAAACACGTCTCATGTTGTTCAACGAAGCAAGTATTATCTTCTTGTGGTAGCACCTCTCGTTATGGCTCCTTTTAGAACATACGAGTTTTTTTATAATTTTTCCCTGTGAAAAATGAATGGATTTTGTTAAAATTTTGTATTCCTAGAGAGCCCTACTCCATTTTGTATTTCCAGTGACAAGTAGCTTCTTGACTTGGAACCAAGATTCTCAGAATTGACGAGACGTCCTCTAGAATCTTCGGGCGTGTGGCGAAGAGGCTCTCTTTGATACGGAGTAAGCAGCAGCAAATGGGTATGGGTCATTATGTTGTGGGCCCGTAGCTACCTGGCCGCCACTTGTCGCGTCCATGTGGAGTCAAATCTGCATTCGTGCTCTTTAATTAAAAAAAAAATCTGCAGTCGTGCGTCAGATGCCAGACAACCTCATGTGGTCGTGGGGGCGAGTCAGCCTGAGCGCTTTTTCATGGAAAACTGAACACTGAACCGAAATCGAATAGAATAGTTGGCAAATCGGTTGTTTGGTTCGGTTTTGGTTTCGGTTTTAGATCCTGGGAACTTCGGTATTTGGTCGAGGAGTCGGTTTCTGACCTGGGCAGAACTGAACTACCGCAAAACCAAAGTCAGGCTCGTACCAATCTCCGTGTCCTTCTGACCGTCTCGTCTTCCCCAATGTTTGATGGCCGATGCAGCCCACCAAGGCCCACGACGTACCTATCTAGGCAGGCCCATGAGGCCTTAGCCCTCTCCCTCTCGCTGTCTCCCCTCTCCCCCGTCCCCCCGTGACCCATCTGACTCCCTCTGGCCTCTCTCTCCCTCTCCCATCCGACTCCCCATCCCAAACCCTAAATCCAGCCAGCGGCGCGCGCGACTGCGAGGTGTTCTAGCGAGCGCAGAAGCGGCGACGGGCGAGGCGAGGTGTGGACAAGCGACTACTACGAGCTACGACGGCACGGGCGCGACACGAGGCGAAGGCGTGCTCGGTGGCTGCGCGGCACGGCTGCTCCACGGCGCGATGGGAGGCGACGGCGGTGGCGCGTCGCGCGGATGCGAGCAGGAGACGGCGGTGGCACATCGTGGATGCGAGCAGGCGGCAGCGGTCTGTACGAGTGGAAGGTGGAGCCGGCGGCGCATTTGCTACTCCAGGTGAAGCTTCGCGCGTTGCGGATGCGAGCGACTGCGAGGGCTGGAGGTAGGCTCGGCTTTCTCGGTTTAAACCGCAAAACCGAAGTAAGAAACCGAAACCGAAACCGAAATGGGCGGTGTTGCATTCTCTAATTAACTGATTGGCTTCTCATTCTTAAAAACCAAACTTTTGTGAAACCGAATAAACCGAACCGAATTGTCGGTTTAAACCAAATGGCCAGGGTGAGGGGCGAGGCCAATCGCCGGGTTGTGCCGCGTCGGGCCGACCGTTCGGCAGACCGCAGCGTACGTGACAGAAATGTCTCATCGATCGGATGAGCTTGTCGCAAATTGGCAGTAACCAACACGGCTGGAAATCAGACTGTGTGCCAAATTAAATTAAGAATGCATGGAGTACTAATCACACTGAGGTGCCCGTGCGCTGTGCGCACGCGTCGGGCCAGACCCGGCACTGCATTTGGTGGCGTGTGGTGGACGTGTGTGTGTTTGGAACGAGAAGTTCCGACTGATCTTTCTTCTGCTCCTTCCTTCTATCCTTGATCGAGTACTTATCTTCTTACTAGTACATGCCTAAAAATCGATACTTATCTTCTTGCCACTAGTACATGGTCAGTAGCACGACACAGCAGCATGTCAAGTCAAACAAATTGTTGGTAACTAGATTTTTTTTTTATGGTAGAACATGGCTAGGCTATCTACGTGAGCACGGTTTTTTTTTTTTTTTGCGAAATATCGAGCGCGTTCGGCTGGTATACTTCCGACTTGTTTCAGTTTGTTTCAACTTATTCTTCCTCACATAATACTATTGAATCATCCAGAACCATTCAAAATCTACTATTCAATGCACCAGCCGAACGCCTTGATCCTTTCGGTGGTAGGGGGCTAGGTGTCCCATCATTTGATGAAGATAAACATCCTGATTTAAGTCCAGGCTTCCGAAATCAAAGTTGTTTTTTTAAGTTAAAAAAAAGGCTTCCGAAGCAGAACGTCTAGTCATTGATGCAAATGCCCCATCGAGTCGGTGATGAAATCCAAGCTGTCGAAACTAATGATGGCCTAGCTTGGAGCGAAGTGGATGATCTTGATGAGTTGATGTTTGAGACCATCTAGCTCTTGTAAATGGGATTAGCTCGTGCTTCCTCTAACCGGTAATTGTTGATAATATATAGGGCATTGGGCAGAGTACAATAGAGTACCACATGGGACATGGAATGTGTATAGATTTTCGAGCCTTGTGAGGTCTTACACCATACATCATGTGTTTGTTTATTGCTCCATGCCTCATATGTCGAGGGTTGCTCGTATGAGATGAGGTGGCGATCAAGACCTCCCTACCTATCTTATATAGTGAGGGGATAAGTTTACGAGGTGTCTCCTTGATTCATGTGTTTAGATTGGTTTGCTAGTCAGATATAATTGTCTCTGATTATTCGAGATAAAGTTTCTAGCTAATTTATACATCAAGTAAATGATGACCTCATGTAGATTTCGAACTCCAGGGAATCAACCTAGCCCCCTCCCCCTCCCCCCAACCCCACCATGGGAAGTGTCGGTGTTTCGAGTAAACACCAACGAGTAAATTTATATTATTACGCATTAGGTCTGGATGATGCGCTAAAAAGACACAAGATTTATACTAGTTTGGGCAAAATGTCCCTACGTTCAGTTCGTGGTTGCTGCTCGTGTTATTTGCACTAAAAGGTTCGTAGTAGGGGGTACAAACGGGCGAGAGAGGGACAGATCCCAAGTCTCTGATGGAAAGGTCGAACGGGTGCTGAGAGCTTGGATGTTGCTTAACTATGTGGTGTGATGTGTTGAATCGATCCGTCCCCCTAGTGGAGTGTCCTGCATTCCCTTTTATAGACCAAGGGGAAGCATAGATTACAGATGGGAGAAAGGAGAAAAACCAGAGGCCAAGAAAGTCCTTCGAAGGTGCCGGGTCTTCCTTTCCCTCCGAGCCAGCCCTGCTGACACAGCAGACGGTGACAGGGATAGCTCCATGCTGAGCGTCTGTCCATTGATGATGCCATGCCCTGGCTTGATCAGCAAGTTGTCACGTCCTGTCCCGCCTCGACGGGCGGCATGACGGACCGAGGTGTCGATCCGCAACTCCATGGGGAGCGGGCGGCATAGTGACTGCACGTCCGTCACTATAGAGGACGCAAGTCTCCTCTTGGACCATAGTGGTTGTCGTATGGTTCCGTCAGTATCCGCGTCCGAGGGCCAATGGCGGCGCCCACAACACTGTAAAACAAATATCAGCGCCCACAACACTGTTCGGGCTCTGACATGCCTGGAAGGGCCTTAAAGCGCCCGTCTCATCATATCTTGTTGGTACTTTTCTGTAGGCGTGCAGGGTATGGTCCTTGGTATTATGGTTGGCCTGAGTGTCCTGTCTTGTCCACACACGTAGTTATGAAGAAGCAGCGTGCAGACGTTGGGCGAGGCGGAGTCTATCCTCAGACATCGGGCGAGGCACAGCCAGCCCCCAGACGTTGGGTGAGGCACAGCCAGCCCCCAGACATCGGGCGAGGCAGAGCCAGCCCCTGGACATCAGGCGAGACGGAGCCAACCCCCAGACATCGGGCGAGGCGGAGTCTGCCCCTAGACGTCGAGCGAGACAGAGTCTACCCTCAAACGTCGGGTGAGGCAGAGCTAGCCCCTGGACATCGGGCGAGGCAGAGCCAACCCCCAAACGTCGGGCGAGGTGGAGCCAACCCCCAAACATCGGGTGAGGCGGAGTCTGCCCTCAGATGTCGGGCGAGGCGAAATCTGCCCTCGGACGTCGGGTGAGGTGGAGCTAGCCCCCGGACGTTGAGTGAGACGGAGCTAGCCCTCGGACATCGGGCGAGACGGAATCTATCCCTAGACGTCGGGTGAGGTAGAGCCAGCCCTCGGACGTCGGGCGAGGCGGAGTCTGCCCCTAGACGTCGGGCAAGGCAGAGCCAGCCTTTGGGGGCCGGGTGAGGCAGATTTAACCCTCAGTCGTCGGACAAGTGGTGTAGTCGCGTTCTTGCCTGTTCAGAAGCATCAACATTTAATGGTCATTAGCTCCTCCTCTTTGGGTACCCTAGTATTCAGTCCCTAACAGTAGCCCCTGAGCCCCTGGGTGATTCGAATAGAATCGCCCGGGGGTGATTTGACTTGCCATAGGGGGCGCGTGAGCGCACTCGATGGGTGTAGCCCCCGAGCCCTAGGTGATTTGAACAGAATCGCTAGGGGGATGATTCGCCTTGCCAGAGGGTGTGCGCGAGCGCACCCATCGAGTGTAGCCCCCGAGCCCCTGGGTGATTCAAATAGAATCATCTGGGGGTGATTTGGACCCTTCGCGGCTATGGCTGTGAGATTTGATGGTTTGTTGACCGGATAGCTTAAATGGGACCCTGGTATCCTATTCACGGGGACCCGTCCAGGGTCAGCCCGGCTGAGACCCGATTGTGGGCTGAGACTCCCGTGAAGCTTGTGTGCCTGAGTTTTGGCCGATCGTGGGCCCATCCTTTTGTCATAAGGGTGCCTTGGGACGGCCGTCGAAACCGTTGATGGGCCAGCCCTAAAAACTCCTAGGCCTAGGCGTGATGGAGGAACGCTTTTTGACTTGTATCCTTTTGTCGATAAAGAGTCCTGGTCTGCCCGGGGAGGCGAAACGTCCGGCGCGACTTTGAAGGGAAAGGATAGGGATTGGGGGCGCATATCCCGCATGGTGATGTGGTGGCGAATCATGGTAGGCGCGGAGATTCAAGTGGACGGTCACCTTACTCACATATGTTGCCCCTATAAAACCAAAGGGTTCGCCCCCAGGGTTTCGTATATTGCCTCCTTGCCTTTGTATCTACAACCTCCGCCGCCAATCGCCTAAGCCACCCGCATCTATATCTCAGCCGCCATAAAGTTTGCATCCACCCACCCCAATCCTTCAATGGAGCCGTGGTGCAGATCCAATATCACCCTCCAGCGCCTAGAGGGCCTTGTTTGCCATGGCCTTCTTTGCACGCAGACTACCGCCGAGGAGTGGCGGCTGCCCAGCAATGAGGACGCGTTGTCTCCGCCCGAAGGCTATGTTGTGTCCTTTGCTCACTTCCATGAGCAGGGATTCGCCACCCTCACCCACAAGTTCCTTCGGAGGTTACTGCATTACTACAAGGTGGAGCTGCAGCACCTTAATCCCAATGGGATTCAGCACATTGTGGCGTTCGTCGCCTTGTGTGAGGGGTTCCTAGGGATTAGTCCCTACTTTGATTTGTGGTGGTATTTCTTCGCCGTCACCCTCCTGAAGAAGCGGAAGAAGAGGCAAGAGTTGAACGTGCCGATGGGATGCACCGGCATCCAGCTCCGCAACAACCGGGTCAACAAGTACCCACCGATGCGTCTATCAACCTCCAACAAGGGGTGGCATTTGTATTGGTTCTACGTTAGGAATGACGCAGCCGCCCCCTTACCAGAGTTCACTGGGCACCTCATCGAGGAGGTCCCAGAATCTTGGAGGAAGTGGAGAGTCCCAGAGAAGGACAAGAACAGAATCCAGGACCATCTCACCACCATCCGGATCCTAAAGGAGAGGGGCGTGAAGGGGTCGGGGATCATTGGCGCCTACCACATGCAGCGAGTGGCGCCGCTGATGAGGCACACGCTTCCCCTGCACATGATGGCACCTGGGGTGGCACTCGATGGGACGGCGCTCACCGAGGAAGTGCTCTCCCCCTCCGAAGTGGCGTAGCGCATCAAGGAGGCGATGGAGCCTCCGTAGGACGACGCCGGTGCTGTCCTTGATTTTGTGTATCCGGTATCGGGCACCCCCCAGTGCAGCTAGAACTAGGGTACATCGCCTTCGTAAGTTTTCTTTCCTCGTGACTCCTTTTTACTCGAACTCCCGACCCCTTGATGCTGATTTTGAAATAGGGGGACTAGGCAAAGAGACTCGTCCTCCAAGACCACCCGGCTCCGCTGCTGAAGGATCCGGGCATGACGGTGGCCAACTGTGCTGTGGCCGAGCGGCACAGGAAGGTGAAGGAGGATGAGAGGAGGAAGAAACAGCAGAAGCTATGTGCGTGGGAGCGCAGGGAGGAAACCAACAGTGACGATGATGATGATGAGGAAGAAGAAGATGAGGTAGTAGCTAACGCCGAGTGGGATGACCTAGGGAGCGAGGATACGCTGACAGATACCCTCTTGTCCATGTAGGGACCCTTCCTGTTCCACACAAGGGAAGGTGCAGCCGTGAGGCTGGAGGAGGCAGGCTAGGCCATTGGCCCATCCTTAGAACCATCAGGGGCGGGCAGATCTACCGCCGTGCCCAAGGTGCCAGCAGAAGGGAGCGACCCCACCGCTGTGCGTTAGGAATCAGCGAGGGCAGGCAGATCTACCATCGCTCCCGAGGTGCTAGCGGGAGCAGGCGGACCCATCGTCGTGCCCCAAGAGCCGGCGGGGGTGGGTGGATCCGCCGTCGTGCACAAAGTGCTGAGAGAGGGGAGTGGCTCCACCGCCATGCCCCTAGATGTGAGGGAGGCGAGCCCCTCGGCCTGGGAGCAGGGGACGGGCTCAAAACGGTCTCACCTCGATGAGGTGGAGCAGGAAACTAGGGGTTTGTCTCCCCAAACGTCTCCACCACCCAACAGCGCCAACGTAAGTCACCAACTCCCCTATTTTTCTCTGTTTTCATTGTGACTTATGCCTTTCGTCTCTTGCAGCATCCTCAGACGAGGCTGCTCTTTGGCGCTGGTGCCTAAGAAGAGTGTCGCCCTTTAGGCAAGATGATGGTCCTCGCCCGATGTCGCTCCCATTTTGGGTGGGAGCAGAGATGATGTCATAGCCTCGTCGGCCGATTAGGCGCCGCCCGTGGTGGTGCCCGTGCCTTTGGCGGTTGTCGAGCAACATAGGCCTCAATGGTCCGCTCGATGAGGTCCCCAAAACATTTGAGCATACAACGCTGGTATGTAGCCCCAACGTTCTTCAAACCGAATGATATTGAGATGTAGCAGAACGATCCGAAGGGGTGGTGAAAGATGTTGCGAGCTGGTTGGACTCTTTCATCATGATTTGATGGTACCCGGAGTACGCATCAAGGAAGTAGAGGGTTTTGCACCCCCAAGGTAGAGTCAACTATTTGGTCTATGCGTGGCAAAGGAAACGGATCCTTTGGGCATACTTTGTTGAGACCCATATAGTCAACACACATTCTCCATTTCCCACTCTTCTTTTGTACAAGAATAGGATTGGCTAACCACTCTGGGTGGTACACTTGCTTGATGAATCCGGCCGCCAAAAGATTTGCGATCTCCTCATCGATGGTCCTACGTTTCCCCTCGTTGAAGCGACGCAGGCATTGTTTTACTAGCTTGGAGTCTGGGTGGATCTTCAAGGTTTGCTCAATGACTTCCCTCAGAATGCCTAGCATATCCAAGGGTTTCCACGCGAAGATGTCTTTGTTGGCGTGGAGGAAGCCGACGAGCGTGTTTTCCTATTCGGAGGAGAGTGTGGTACCAATGCGCACCGTTTTTCCCTCAGTGTTCCCGGGGTCTATGAGGACTTCTTTAGAGCCCTCCGTAGGCTTGAAAGACCCAATTGACTTCTTGGGATTGGGTACCTCTTCAGTGACCTCCTTCTTGATGGCAGCACTCGACCTCGCACTCATAGGCGCGCTGGAAGGAGGTGCCAACGGTGATGACCTCTCTAGGACCTAGTATCTTTAGCTTGAGGTAGGTATAATTGGGGACGGCCATGAACTTCACGTAGCATGGATGTCCTAGGATGGTGTGGTAGCTTATGGGGAACTCGACCACCTCGAAGGTGAGGGTTTCCGTTCTATAATTGGATGGATCCCTAAAGGTAATGGGCAAATCGATCTACCCAAGTGGCATGGCCTGTTTTCCGGGCACGATGCCATGGAAAGGTGCTCCGGTTGGGCAGACGCGTGTCCGGTCGATGCCCATCTCGTCGTGCGTCTTGGCATACATGATGTTGAGGCCGCTGCTTCCGTCCATCAGTATTTTGGTGAGCCGCTTTGTGCCGATGATCGGGTCGACCACAAGCGGATATCTCCCTAGATGTGGGATGCTCTGAAAGGGTCAAGATGACGACTAGAGGGGGTGAATAGTCTTTTCTAAAACTTAATCGCGTCGGCTAACCAAAACAAGTGCGGAATTATAACTATCGGTCTAGCCAAGACTATACCCCTCTATCTATATTCACTAGCACCTTTCAAAGATACTAATTAAGCAACAAAGGTGCTGAGCTAGCTAGAGCTCTCCTAACCAATTCTAGAAGCAAGGTCACACAAACCTATGCCACTAGTACTTTAAGCGACAAGGGAGCTCCTACACATGCTAGTAAGCAAAAGCACAAAGCCAACTAAGCTCACTAGCAATGCTCAATAACAAGGCAACCAATGCCAAATTAGAAAGCGCAATTACTTAGCTACACAAACTAAGCAATGTGACTAATAAGGTTACGCAAACCAAATTAGCCACGCAAGGGAGCTACTTCTATGCTACACAAGCAAGAAGGTAACTAGTAAGCTACACAAGCTAACTAATTACAAGTACAACTACACAAGCTTAATATGTACAAAAGTAATTGCAAGCTTGTGTAATGGGGATGCAAACCAACGGGAAGAACAAGGTTGGCATGATGATTTTTCTCCTGAGGTTCACGTGTTTGCCAACACGCTAGTCCCCGTTGTGTCGACCGCTCACTTGGTGGTTCGGCGGCTAATTAGCATCACCCGCTAAGCCCGCATGTTGGGCGCCGCAAGAACCTACCCCAAAGGTGAGGGTAGCTCAATGACACGCTTTACTAAAGTTGTTCTTCGTGGCTCCCACGGGGCGAGCACAATGCCCCTCACAAAGCACTTCTTCGGAGCGCTGCACAAGCTTCTTGCGGGCTTCCATGGAGACCACCACCAAGCCGTCTAGGAGGTGGCAACCTCCAAGAGTAACAAGCATCACCGGCTTGCAACTCGATCACCTAGTGTCACTCGATGCAACCTCACAATGCAATCGCACTAGAATCACTCTCTCACACAATCGAATGATCACTATCAAGTATATATGAGATGGAGGGCTCCTAAGCACTCTCAAGCATGGACACTAAGTCCCCCAAGGTGCTCCTCTCTAGCCATGGCTGAAGGCCACTTCTATTTATAGCCCCAAGGGCTAAACTAGCCGTTACCCCTTCATTGGGCAACTGTCGGGTCGACCAGACGCTCCGGTCATGTTGACCGGACGCTGGACCTCAGTGTCTGGTCGCCCGATGATAGCCATGTGTCACCTGCGTTCAACGTCATTCTTCCGATCTCAACGGTCATCTTCTGACCAGACACAGTAGCTTCAACTGACTAGATGCTGGACCCTTAGCGTCCGGTCATTTATAGTAAGGTACCAACCCCGACCGGACACGTCCGGTCAGTCATGATCGAACATAGCCCTAGCGTCTAGTCACTCTCCAGCAACACTACTTCGTCCGACAATAGGACTGGACGCTACCTCTAGCGTCCGGTCGACTGACCGACGCTACACGCTGACTGCTACCATTGACCGGATGTTGAGCCTCAGCGTCCGGTCACTGCGTGACCAGAGTCTGATCCACACTATGGGACCCTGTCTTTTCTATAGGGCACCGGTGGCACTGTTGGACTGTCTGTACTCTATGGGCGGACACTCTGCCGGTGGAGTTTCTAACCCTTCTCGCCTCCGTTTCATCGCCAAGTTGATCCACATCAACTCCAACTTCATCTCCTTTGTAAATGTGCCAACACCACCAAGTGTACACCATCATGTGTATGTGTGTTAGCATTTTCACAATCATTTTCTAAAGGATTAGCCACTCAACTTGCCATGTCACTCGATCCTAGCGACGATGCAAAGTTAGATCACTCGAGTGGCACTAGATGACCGATATGCAAACAAGTTTGCCCCTCTTGATAGTATGGCCATCTATCCTAAACCCGGTCATAAACTTCTCTACACACCTATGACCGGTGAAATGAAATACCCTAGGTTATACCTTTGCCTTGCGCATTTCATTCCATCTCCTCCAATGTTGATGCAACACATGCACCAACATGATCAACAATGATATGATCCACTTCATATCATCACGTGATCATATTGGTTCATCGATCTTGACTTCACTTGCTCTTCACCGTTGCCATCGTCCATCGGCGCCAAGTCTTGCTCAAGCTTCACCGCCATGCGGTCCATCACTCCAAAGCCTTCGACTTGCCCTTCACGCTTGCAACCGGTCCATCAAGCCAAGTCTTGTCTTAATCTTCTCCACCTTGATCATATGACTTAATGTCATGTCTCATGTGCAATAAGCTCCTTCATCACCACATGTGTGAGCTTTGCAACATCTTCAAGCCATTTTCACCTTCATGGCATATGTTGCTCACATACATGTACCTGTAGACTAATCATCTATGTATCTCACATAAACACAATTAGTCCACCTAGGTTGTCACTCAATTACCAAAACCAAACAAGGACCTTTCACGCTCTCTAGGTGGTCGGCCTGATCGAAGGTTAAGGCGGACTCTGACCATCGGAGGAAGGTACGTGTAGCCGGTTCGGTCATATAGACCTCGTGGCTTGCAACCTTCTAACGGCATTTGGAGTCATAGGCCGTTGATCCTCTAAAGATCATGAGGCAACTATGTGGTGTCAGAAAGCCGCCGTCCTTCTCCTCAGCGTCGTCCGTGGTGGGGTCAAGGTCCTTCTTGTGCTCCCCTTTGTTGGAGCCCCGGACAAGAACTGCCGCATGAGGCTATAGTCCTTGTATAGATGTTTGACCAAGAAGGCATAGTTCGGGCATGGCCCCTCGAGTAATTTTTCAAAATGGTTCGGAGTGCCCTCCATGGGCTTCCAACCACCCTTGCAGTCAGTGGTGGCCATGAGCGAGCCCTCGTGCCATTGCTTCTTGTTCTTCTTTTTGGCAGAACAATTGGATGCACCTTTGTCGGCGTCTTCATCCTGCCTCATCTTGCCATCGAGGTGATCGAAGATTGCTCCGACCGCTTCTTCTCCCAAGGCATGGCTGGTGGCAATGTCTAGGAGTTCCTTAGTGGTTTGCAGGCCCTTGCGTCCCAACTTATGAACCAGAGATTTGTAGGTGGTCCTAGATAGGAAGGCTCCTATAACGTTGGCGTCGGCGACGTTAGGAAGCTCGTTGCACTGCCAGGAGAAGCACTGGATGTACCCATGGAGGGTCTCACCAGTCTTCTATCGATAGTTCTTGAGGTCTCATGGGTTCCTAGGGCGCTTGTATGTGCCCAAGAAGTTCCCCACAAAGATCTCCTTCAGATCCGCCCAACTCTGGATTGTGTTGGACGATAGGTGTTCCAACCACGCTCGTGCCAAATCGGCTAAGAACAGTGGAAGGTTGTGGATAATGAAGTCATCATTATCCGCACCACCGGCTTGGTAGGCAAGCCGATAGTCTTCTAGCTATAGTCTAAGGTTTGTGTCCCTAGAGTACTTCGAGATATTGGTCGGTGGTCGGTACCTCGACGGGAAAGCAGTGTTGAGGATGTGACGGCCGAAGGCCTGAGGGCCTGGTAGGCCGAGGCTCGGGCTTTGGTCTTCGCCGCTATCGTAGCATCCGCCGTGATAAGGATGATAGCTACGGCGGGCTCCTTCTCTCGGGTCACCATAGGTACGTCTGTGGGCATCGAGGGTGCTGCGTGCGTCACGGTTGCGACCGAGACGCTGATGTACTAGGACCGTGGCACGCTGCCTGCCGCCCTATGGTGCCTGGTGGACCGACATGTCCCTGTTGGGCCACTCGGAGAGCGTGCGTTGGCTGACGTCGAGCTCGCATCGCCGAGACAATGAACTTTCTGCCTGCTGCGCCACCGCACGCTTGAGTAGCATGCGAATCTCATGGTGGGCCCAACGGTCCTCGGGCGTCATGGCCTCTGGAAGGCCATAGAGTAGGGCCGCTGTAGTGGCGATGTTCTGGCTTGCCCGGGCGAAGCGAGGGAGGGCTTCATCATCTACTATGATCCTTTGGTTCATGTCGTGGGTCATTGTGCATGCGCGCCCACCGTCTCCGTGGTGTTCGATCTCCCGATCAAGCTCCGCGCATTCCTGCTCTAGCTAGAGTCACGCTTCCTCGATCTCCCGGTGTTGGGCTTTCAGCTGCTCCATCGTCATGCGAGGTGGGGCCGATGTCTCCCCCTTGGCCTCGTTACTAAGGTTGTTCGCCGAGGTAGCCTCCTCCTCGGAGACACTTTCGATGTGTCCCTTAGGGGTACCCATCATGAAGCATTCCCAGGAGGGGTGATGGCTCCCTCTGCTAGAGTCAGAGCTAGAGGGCGACCCTGGCTCCTCTGTGAGGAGGTCATGGAGAGATTTTGTGATGTGTTCGATCACCCCCACGAACTTATTGTTTATAGGGAATGGGATCATGCGTTGTGCCACAAGGTGGCTAGCGGTCGTCGCGATGTTGCGGAGACTGAATGGAAGCACTATCGGGGCGCTCCATGCGGGGTGTTCTAGAGAGAGAGTGAGGTGGCACAGGTCCTCCCTGGATGGCTAGGGTCCTAGGGAGATGCTGAGCTGGAGCTCAAGCCTTTCGTAGTTGAGGACGATGGAGGGGAGAGGTTGGATGGCGGCGTGAGCCAACGCCAACTCTCCTCCCACCGTGACGATGAAGTCTAGGTCACCGAAGCACACGTGTGCACCCGGGACCCAGCTAATTCCATGGCTAGCAATCTATGGCCTGATGTTAACATCAGAACGTGCAAAGGTCCCCTACCTAGCGCGCCAACTGTCGATGTTTCGAGTAAACAACAATGAGTAAATTTGTATTATTACGCGTTAGGCCCGGATGGTGTGCTAAAAAGACACAAGGTTTATACTGGTTTAGACAGAATGTCCCTACGTCCAGTTCATGGTTGCTGCTCGTGTTATTTGCACTGAAAGGTTTGTAGTAGGGGGTATAAATGGGCGAGAGAGGGATAGGTCCCAAGTCTCTAATGGAAAGGTCGAATGGGTGCTGAGAGCTTGGATGTTGCTTAGCTATGTAGTGTGATGTGTTGAATCGATTCGTCTCCCTAGTGGGGTGTCCTGCCTTCCCTTTTATAGACCAAGAGGAAGCAAAGATTACAGATGGGAGAAAGGAGAAAAACCAGAGGCCAAGAAAGTCCTTCGAAGGTATCAGGACTTTCTTTCCCTCCGAGCTAGCCTTGCTGACACAGCAGACGGTACCAGGGATAGCTCCATGCTGAGCGTATGTCCGTTGATGATGCCATGCTCTGGCTTGATCAGCAAGTGGTCACGTCCTGTCCTGCCTCAACGGGCGGCACGACAGACTGGGGTGTTGATTCACAACCCCACGGGGAGCGGGCGGCGCAGTGACTGCATGTCCGTCACTATAGAGGACGCGAGTCTCCTCTTGGACCGTAGTGGTTGTCGTATGGTTCCGTCAGTATCCGCGCCCGAGGGCCAACGACGGCGCCTACAACACTATAAAACAAATGCCGACGCCCACAACACTGTTCGGGCTCTGACATGCCTAGAAGGGCCTTAAAGCACCCGTCTCGTCATATCCTGTCGGTACTTTCCTGCAGGCATGCAGGGTATGGTCCTTGGTATTGTGGTTGACTTGAGTGTCCTGTCTTGTCTGCGCGCATAGTTATGAAGGAGCAGCGTGCAGACGTTGGGCGAGGTGGAGCCAGCCCCAGACGGACGTTGGGCGAGGTAGAGTCTGCCCTCAGACGTCGGGTGAGGCAGAGCCCACCTCCAGATGGACGTTGGGCGAGGCGGAGCTAGCCCCCAGACGTCGGGCGAGGCGGAGCCAGCCCCCAGACGTCGGGCAAGGCGGAGGCTGCCCCCAGACGTCGGACGAGGTGGAGCCAGCCCCCAGACGTCGGGCGAGGCGGAGTCTGCCCTCGGACGTCGGGCGAGGCAGAGCCAGCCCCCGGACGTTGGGCCAGGCGGAGCCAGCCCCCAGACGTCGGGCGAGACGGAGCCAGCCCCCGGACGTCGAGCGAGACGGAATCTGCCCCCGGACGTCGGACGAGGCGGAGCCAGCCCCCGGACGTCGAGCGAGGCAGAGCCAGCCTTTGGTGGTCGGGCGAGGCGGAGTTAACCCTCGGTCGTCGGACAAGAGGTGTAGTCGTGTTCTTGCCTGTTCGGAAGCATCAACGTTTGATGGTTATTAGCTCCTCCTCTTTGGGTACCCCAGTATTCGATCCCTGACAGGAAGGGTCGGTTTGTCCTCCGTGCTACTACCCATGGGTCATTCATGTGTTTGGTCTAACAACAATCCAGAATAAATCATGTTTTTTTGTAAATATGCCAATACACGTAACCTGCTGGGTACCAAAGAACATGTTTATTCTTGGTTATACAACAATGAATTCAAATAAAAGATTTTGGAAGGATTCAGAGGAATGTATGTTGCAAGCCACATTCAGAATTATGCTGACATAAGGGAAACTACCATCAAGATCACATATTCCCAGCTTCGAGGGTTATGCTAGAATTGGATGAAGAGGATCTAGTGACGTCTCCGATCTCACCTATCTAGACCAATGATGGTGTCAATATGGATATGAATTGTCCTTCATATAGTCCTGACTTAAATCTCACTTCATTGATTATAAAGTATAATTGATTACAAAATATAAGGCATCGAAGTTTTTCCTAAATTATAAAGCATTCTAGGTGAATTAACTAATTGGGCACAATCATATGCATATCTGTCATTAATGTCTATTCTCAACCTAACTAATAGACCAAAAATATGAATAAGCATAAGACTTCCCACGATTAAGGGAGAGTTACATAGGAATTTGTTTTATCCCATAATTTGCCCTAGAATTTCTAAAATATCTTATATTACAGGATGGAGGGAATATATACTTAAGTTCTTTTGCACTCTGTATATTTTTTTTTTGGGAGACGAGCTTCGGCTCGACTGGCCAGGAGGTGAGGCTTAAGGCCTCTGCCTGCCGACCGGAGTTCGAGCCCCGCTGTGGGCAGAATTTTCGGTACCCACAAAAAAAAATCCCCTCGTCTGTCTCGACTTTCCCAAAGCACAGGCAACGGACCGGCCCACTCACAGGGTAACGGGCCCCTGTGTAAGGGCGGGACACGGTGTTCGGGGGTTTTCTCGGCCTGCGTGAGAAGGTCTTCTTCCTTAAGCACAAAGTTGCGGGGCTGTCTGCCCACCGTAGGCCGAGTTTTTTTTTGTATATTTTTTATTATGACTAGTGAAAATACGGTATGGCATATTGAAAAATTAGCAGATTGGGTAGGGGTAGCTAGGGATGTTAGGTCATCTCCGACAATATCTAAAAATTGAGTCTTAAAGCTAGTTTAGGAACCTTTCCAAAAAAAATTATTAGGTACGAAAAAATGCAATCCACCAACAGTCCTCTTATATTGGTTCCTAAAGAAACATACACATTGTGGCCAACGTGCTTACGGAGCCGCGCAACACCCTGTCATGGACGGCCCATCCCTGACATCCTAGCTCACATCCAAAATCTTCAAAATAGGATCTTCATTGCTTGGTCTACCTCCCGATATTCTCATATTTGAAAATAGTGGTCCGAGATGCAATCCCGGCGACTCTAGGGGACGACAGTTGGGGACATATATGGAGCACCGAGATAAAAAAAAAAAAAACAACGACGCCAAGGGTGCCAGCGCCGACTGTTTTTTTCTAAGCGTGGATATCTCGGGAGTTTGGATAAGCAACTGTTGGAGTGTGTGTTTTCATCGTAGAAAAACAAAACCGGAAGTGGGTTTACCGAAGTGTTGAAGATGCTCTTAGACCACCTTAAAAAGCGCTGATTTTTTTTTCTTTACAACTTTTTTTCAACAAACTTTGTATCATGAGTCCGTGTGACTTCATGCATACCTCGTCCTCGAGAAGTAATAAACGAATGGGACAGACTCTGCTCAAGGGTAGCTTGCAAACTTTCTCCTTGATGTGGTCACTAAAGACTATCCTTGTGATACTTGTATACGGCAAGTGTCTTTGTCCAACCTTTGGAGATGACAGATGACAGCCCTTTGCAAGTTGCAACCAAATTTACCAACCGAGACGGTGTTTTAGACCAAAGACAATCAACGTCACAGCAATCAAAGAGATGCCCCGTTAGCCTAAATGCCCTAACCTATCATCATAAGGGTAGCGCACAGGGCGCCGCATATTAGCCCCGGGGCAAAACACACGGCCCTCGTCCGCTCCAACTTGCTGCACCCTGCTGACTGTCTGGTCTGCTGCTTTCATGGGAAAAAAGGGTTTGATTCCAGGCAACGCATCCATCAGCCAACAGGTTGTTTTCGTGGAGCTTTGCCCTTTCGTGCTTGCCGAAAACTCCAGCAGCACGTAACGTTGCCACAAAAAATTTATTATTAGCATAAAAAATACTAGCATTAGCTAGTTGCAATTTGTTTTGTGTGTGTGTCTGTCGCCCGCCCTGTCCAAGTTGCTCACTTTTTTTTTGTTTTTTTTTTTGCCCTTTTTTTTAAAAGTTTTTTATAAATACATCTCTGAAGGTATGCTTTTAAAATCTGGACCCTTTGCTCGACGTCATCGTTGGTGGCGCCGAGCTTACAAGTCTCGGCGCCAAAGGATTTGGCGCTAGGTTGGGGCCACGTTGGCGGCGTGGACGCTGGCCTGGCACACAGCACGGCGCCGGGGATATTGGCGCCGAGCTTGGCGCCATAGTTATTGGTGCCGTTCTCGGCGCCAAAATCTATGGCGCCGGGGTGATGTTTTAACCCGGCGCCCAACCTTCCTGCCTGAACCTTTTTCCTCTTACTTCTCCTCTTGGATTTTTTCTCTCCCCACTTTACCCTACCTTACGAATCTACATATTGGACCTTGAAAACTTTAATTTGATCCGTAGATCTTCGAGAGCAAGGTATCCTCGCTCCCTCCTAGTTTTTTTTAACATCGATTCGGTATATATTAGTCGGATTTTTCAACTTAAGAATCGTCATTACTTAGGGTTTCATGCAATTTTAATATTTATATTATACAACCGTAGAATGCCAAGACGTGGAAAAAGCTAGCAAACCAAGGTAACCTCAACGCACGTTGTTATGTTATGGGTTCATTGTTATGGATCAAATGGGAAATCCTAGGTGTAGGGTTTAATGTTAATTACTTTCGGTTTTTAGAACGAAAATGGCTAAATTGTAGTTATAGCCGGATGACCGGAAATGCCTTCGACCCATTGCCTCTGCCTAGTAATGTTCCAGTGCCCATGTGCTTTTGCGGCGATCCTTGCAAGGTAGTCAAGTTCGATGAAGAGGACACATATAGGCAAAGGTATTGGTGTGTTCCAATTTTGCATTTGAGCCTACACTTCGTCAACGCCGCATTAACAAGATGGTGAGGAGTTGGTGTTGTGTAATAACTATTTTGTGTCATATGACATAACAATTGTATTTGTTGCAGACCCCTCCACCACTCTGTGATTTTGAGCAGTGGATCGACCCTGAGATCGAGCCTGAAGACCAGGAATGGATGCAGAACTGTTGCGGTGGAAGATAGAGGATAAGGAGATGATGGAGAAGAGACGCAGAGAGGAGGCTGTAGAAAAGAAGCACAAGGAAGAGGAGGCGTGTTGCTGCGTACAAGGAGGAGAGGGGGAAAAAGCTTGAGCGTGCACGCCGAGCGAAAGCAGCGATGGAGAAAAATCTTAATGTCCCGAGGAAAGGAAAGTGGCCTCGTTGTACTCAGTAGTCTTCATTACTTGTTAGTTCTATGGTTTATTCATGAACAATGTTGTCTATTGTTGGACTTTTCATTGTGTTGTCATGTAATGCACTTTAAGTATGGACATGCTTAGGTCCTGTACTGCGTTATTTAGTTTGTCGGTACGTACTTCTAGTATTATTGTGTTGTTTAATGTGTCATAGTATTGGACCTTTCAGTATATAATTATTTTCATTATTTGTGGTCATAATATTTGATTTAATATTGCGGACATAGTGAAATATAATCACGTACTGCAAACAAAATCTAACGAAGTAGGGCATCATACAATTCAACACACACAATACATGAAATGACATGTGAGAAAATGTACCGAACTAGGGTACAGAGGTCTTGAACTAAACCTAACATGTCTTAGGTAATTGAAGCGAACAACAAGCATACGAAATAGCATGTGAGAACATATACCAAACAAGGGTACATAGTTCCTTCGACTAAACCTAACATGTCTTAGATAATTAAACCAAACAACAAATACATGGATGTGCCATGTGAATAAGATAGGGTCGTCCTAGTAGTATGGCCACATAGCAAATTGTGTTGCACCTTCTCCACAGTAGCCTCCCATTGTTGTTGGTGGTGGTGGCGGGGGAGACGGCGGAGGCCCCTTGTTCTTGTGATTAGAGCAGACACAATATGGATCATTGCAGAGTGCCTCCTGTGAACTTGCACCATTGTTGTTGTTGTCGTCTTCGTCTTTCTTGTATCCACTGCTAACTTCTCTTTGTAGATCAAAGATTTGGTCCTACAGGTAGTAGATGTACTGCTGATGCGGATAAATTGGTCGAGGATCGACCCACCTAGTAAATCCACAGTTTTCTTTGGACTTAGAAGACTACAATAAGTATGTCCTGTGAGTTGTAAGGGTATTTGAGAAACATATTTAACAAACGAAATGTAATAACAATTACCCATGCTCGCGGACATTTGAAGAAGCGACGACCTCCGTCGATCCCCTCGGTGAACATCTGCACTAAGCAGTCCTCATCATGCATGCATTTTGGCCAATCTTTCTTCCTGTTATTGTATCCTCTGAGAGGGCACTCTTTAGTGAAATCACTCTTACTCTCGGGGGGAAACTAATATACTGGTTCCTCAAAGAAATCAGGCCCAAGAGACCCATCCCACACAATGGTAGTTCCCTTCGTCCCCCTTTCTTTCCCACTCCCAAAACCCTTTCCTCTAGATGACCCTCCAGACATCCCTACTCCAATAAAACCAAATACTAGTTTGGTTTTTCTTTTGGTTAACAATGCATCCTAGAACGTATATATATAGGCGGAGGCAGGTTTGCTAGCCATTGTATTGTGTTGTAAATGCTCCTGGAAAGTCTACTCAGAATCACTGAAAAGCCTACATCGTAGGACACTGGAGAGCCTAGATTCCATGACTAAAAAGCCTATTCGATTTTAGACTCCAATCACTATTTCAAAGGACACTAAAAAGTCTATTCGACGGTGACATGACTGAAAAGCGTATTTGATTTCATACTTTAATCACATTCAGTTCTTTTGCATAAAATGGAAGGAAAGAAAAGAAAATCTCAACCAATGTGGTATATAATCATGTTCGGTTCTTTTGCATGAAAGAAAAGATAATCTCAACCAATACGGTAGGCCGAGAGGCATACAAGCATACTCATAACAAAAAACAAATTGATTACTTAATGAACCGGAAAAAACTGATGGCGCTGATTAATACGTACTTTAGGTAGAAAATTTCGGCAAAAATTCTCCTATTTTTTGATGCAATCCATACACAAATATGAGATGAATATTTAACCTCAATACAATATATTCAAACATACAAATATATGCTACATTCATCTGAAACTATATACATGAGCATATTAATAGTCCGCACAGTCCATAATTATAGTCCATAGTAGTTTATATACGATAATAATAGTCCATACAGTCCATAATAATTCATAATGAAAGTCCACAAAGTCCATAATAGTACATAATAACATCTACAACAAACCCTCACTGTCTGCTAGTCTTACTCTTACCCTTGTGACCAAGAGCGTCGGTGTCTGGAGTGTAAGGGTCAGGTGGACGACATCGCCTAGTGCCTGAAGGCTATGTAGGCTGAGTTGAGGGAGTGTCCTAGAGCTGAGACAGACCAAGCTCCTCGTGCCTCTGGTCCACCTCGTCGTCGTCCTCGTACGCAATGCCTATGGACCCTGTAGGTGCTTGGCTAGACGAACCTAAGCCTCCTCTGCCTGTGGAAGGAACGTGCACGTCTTGCGTTGTGGCTGTCCTACAACCACAACGAGCAGCCGCACGGCGTAGCCGACGTGACAGTCTCTGTTGTATAAAATTATGTTAACTGAAAGAATTTAACGTATTAATAATATATTTAAAAGAATATTTTAAATCTTACGTCTAGGAAGCTACGCGTGTCGTCGCCCATGACTCTCAGACGAAAGCGCTCAATGTCTTCAACCGAGCATTTGAGGGTATTACCCTGCAACAAAGTTTTCAATAAGTTTGTGGTGGTGTGTTGCCTCCTCCACAACCAAACATAAACATTAAGTAATGAACTAACCACAATCAGAAACTTTTTTTCTTCTAAACTTACAAACAAAACTTGTTTTTTCTTATAAAATTCCAAACAAAGCTTGTTTTAATAAAGCTAACTTCTAATTAAAACTCCTACATTTACTTCTCAACACATAGCAACAAGTTTTATTTTCTTATGTAGAAAAAAATTCACTAAACAACTACTAGGACTAAACCCATCAGAATTTGTACCGTCACCTATAGGTCATCACGATATCCATTTGGTCATGCATCAAACTCCATCCAGTCCTCTTCTAAAGGCATGGTTATTTTGCATAATTAAATTAATTATAAGGATGCTATGACACGAAGGTGCCACTAACTAAAATAGAGACCTCAAACGCAGAATGTATTGGTATGCAACTTAACATAGAAAAATAAGGCAATTGACTTATCACTCTATCCAAGATTGGTCCTGCCTCCACCTGCCTATCAGATATGACGCCAACCTCCCTACCAGGCCCAACCACATGTATCCGGACTAGCATCCCCAACTGTCATTGTTCTTCTTCTCAACCAAAGCAAATGCCAAAGAAACCAACTTATTGTTTGCGTCACAGGATATGGCTATAAGAAGTGTGCCCTGATATTTGCCAATCAAGAACGCACCATCAATAGAGAAGATGGGACGACAGTGCCTAAACGCCTCGACACACTGAGGGAAGCACCAGAAAGCATGAAAGAATATCTGTCTCCCATCCTTCCATGCATTTGGTTTTTGGATGTACTCATAATGCATGCCTAGATTCACCGCTTTGATTGCATTGAAAAGTACTGGCAACTGCTCATACCCATCCTCCTAGTCCCCATATATCTTCTTCCACGCTCGCTGCTTAGCCCTCCAAGCTTTACCATAAGTTATCACATAACCTCCATACAACGCCTCAACGGTCCTGATAATTGTCCTAACCTTCATGTTGGATTCTTCCTGCAATATTCCCATCAACCGTTTAGCAATGAGGGTAGATGTCAACTGTTGATGCTTCAGTGTCAGCACATGGTCAGCACAATTGTGTGGCCCGACAACTTTTGCGATCTTCCACTTTCTGATGACCTTTCGCTTTCTTGCACAAACCCTCCATGGGCAGCGTTCCTTGTCACACACAGCTATGTAATGGTGCTCCGCATATGAATATAAGACCTTGTATGGTCTCTTTCGTATCACTGTAAACGTCTGCAACAACCTCTTCAATGCAGGGAGGTCCTTGAATACCCTACCCTTCTCAATTACCATGTTAGAGCTGGCCTCAGGAGCTTCTAGGAGCTCATCATAATGTCCTTCTACACACGCCTGATCAGAATGAGCAAGATCGCTGAACTCATAAACTCTTGGATCACGGCATCCGGGAAAGATACGCCTCAATATCTCAACACCACTCTCTGTCAGCTCTCCAACAAGACGATCATCATCAGAATCAAGAGCCCTTGCCATCTCATATGGCTCCGAATCATTCATAATTTCAACACTATTAGAGCCACGGAATCCATCTCCACAGTGCACTTGCACAGCAACAGGGGGCACATCCACATTGTCAGGAATGTCTCCTGCAACATAAGTAGAAAAATGAGGAAAGAATGAAAAAATGGATGTAAGGAAGGGGATAAGCTTCCAATAACCATACGGATAAGACACTTACTCGGATGATTCTATGCCAAAGGGATCTCATGTGGAGGATCTGCCACAACATCATGAGTCTAACAAGCATCTCTAGCTAGCTCATTGGGGGCAGATTGAGCATCGAAAGCCGTAGGTGCAACCTCCATATCCATATCAGGTTTCGGGATAGGAGGGTCGAAGTGTGCCTGCTGACCCATTGGTGGGGAAAACCCATGAGGGATGGGATCAACTAACACCCGACACACAACCATGTCTAAACTTTGGAACTGGCACTTCATAGCCGATCTCACATAGTTCTCCCACTGGTCCGCATACCCAATTGGGATCATCTTCCTAAGGATATTGGGAGGAAAACCTAGGTGAAGTACACCCTCAACTGCGATGCCATCATCATCATGGCAATGTAGCTCCTCCTGAGCCCTTGCAACCAAATCACTAAATGAAGGCTTCTCATTAAATAACACATGCACGCTTTGCAAGTCAACAAACTCAACATATCCATAGCGATCTCTTTCCACGGTGCCTCCATAATATGTGCTCACTAGGTTGTCCATCTATTTTATACACATAAGGACGTACAATTCCTTTAGTCCAATATAAATGAAGCATACTAAGTATAAGGTCTCTAGTATGTAATAACTAACTAAATAGATACTATCAATTCACTACTAACTACTAAGTACTACTAACTAACTATGTCAAGTAACTATCTAACTAACTATGTAACTAAGTATAAAACTATTTAACTATGTAACTAACTATATATCTAACTATGTAAAGTATCCATCAATCAACCTATCAATCTAAATATCTTTCTATCTATCTAAATCACTACCACACTAACCAACTAATAACCACTGTTAAATAACTAAATTTAAAAACTAATGTACCTCGAGTACAGGGGAGGCGCAGCCGGTCGACAAGAGGCAGAGATGGCTGGCGGGGAAGCTAACGTGCGCCCACACGTGCACCAGGGCGGCAACCGGAGTGGCCAAGCGGGCGGGGGCAGGCGGCCACAGGAGGCCAGCAAGCGGCACCCCGCTACCGGCCTACCAGGGCAAGGCAGCCGGGCCGCCGAAGCGGGGAGGCATATCGGCGCGGGCGGCCACGGCGGGAGCGCCGGGGTGGGCGGGGCGCAGTGGCCGCGGCGAGACGGGCGGGGCGAGACAGCCAGGGCGGCCGCCCGGCGCACGGCGCCTGGGGATGGGGGAGCGAGGCACGGCCGCGCTGGCCTGCGCGGGACGGGGTGCCGAACCGGTCGGCGGGGCGGGGCGCACGGTCGGCCGGGAGCGGCGACGGTGGTCGGGGCGGGAGACGACGAGGACGAGCGGCGCCGCGGCGGGAGGTGTCGGACGCGAGAGAGAGTGGGAGAGAAAGGAAGAGAGGAAAAGGAAGGAAGGAAGAGAGAAAGGAAACGGACCCACCTGTAAGGCCGGCTCGGCGTCAGGATCTTTGGTGCCCAGCTCGGCGTCAAGATCCACGGCGCCGAGCTGGCTGCCATGTCACCCCGGCTCTACTTTGATGCCGACGTGGCTCCCAACCTAGGCGCCAAACCCTTTGGCGCCGAGTTTAGGGTCCAGATTTTAAAAACATACCTCAAGGGACATATTTATGAAAAACTTTAAAAAACAAAAAAATAAAAAATTTGCTCCAAGTTGCGCTGCTTTTTGTCCTTGTGTTGGATTGGTGAACGGCCATGGCCCATGACCATGAGCCATGAATGATTAACCCTCCATCGCGTCATCAGCATTAGAAAATGAAATGATGGCGCTTGTGCCATGACCACTCAGCGATTCCCATCCGCTAATTGCATGCGTGGTTCATTATTTGTGTTCCTTCCGTGCCCTGGAGGGTAAAGGATTTGCATTATTGTTGTCATCATAACCCGGTTACTTTTTGTTGCAAATCGTAATATGCCCGTTGAATTTACAAATGATGATCAGTGGCTACGGCCTCCGTTCTAAATCGGGAAATTGTGAGGATTACTCCTTAAGTACATGTGGATAGGGCGAGCTTACGACTCACCACCGCAATTTCTCTGCTTGCGTATCCATCCACGCACACGCGCCTGCTTGTTGTATCAATGCCTCTTTATTTTGCTGTTGACGTGAATAGAAATACTACGCGGCGTTTATGCGAGATAGAGCCAAGTCTCATGTTGACTCCATTTCTTTTCAGCTTAATTAAGCCTGCAAGTAACTACGTACAGTAAGAAAAAAATGGTCTTGGCCTTCTGCTGCTTCCGTGAAAGCTGCGACTTCTGACGGAAAGTAGCCCGTTTTCCCGCATCTTTTGTTTTTCACTCTTTTTTTTTTCAAAGATTTTCACAAATACGTTCCTGGCAGTATATTTTCAAAAAATAGACTTTGATCTCGACGCATGACAATTGAGGCCGAGCTGCACGTCTCGGCGCCAATTGCTTTGGCGCCAAGGTCCAGGGTCATTTTCTTCGTGTCGTTGACGTGGCTGCTTGCGTGGCGCGGACGTGGCACGAGCTCGGCACCGTGGCCGATCTCGGTGCCAATTACTACGGCGCCGAACTATAGAAATTGATAGATTTTAATTTTTACCGTGACTTGGATATTGAGAAATATGATTAACTCTAGATTTTTTACAGTAGCTTGTTGTTTGATCACTTAAAACAATCTAGAAATACTTAAGATAAAAAATGATCTAGGATTTATGTTCATGAACTAGCCTAAAAATGCTTCTAAGTGTTGAATTAATAGTTAACTTTTTTTTTCATGATGTTGTTTTGACCAGGATAAAACTATAGTTTCTTTTCTAGATATGAAGTTTGACCTTTAATAGAAGTAGTTTGAGTTGAGTACAACAAACTTTGCTATTGGACCTAAACCTAAATCTATCTTTTAACATGGCCGAATTATGACGGTGTTTTGGCCTCTCTAAATCTTTCTAATTACCTTATCGTCGGTAGTGAATTGGTATGTTTGCGACATTTTATCTTTCAAATTTGTATAACAACTCAATTTATACCGTACTACGAGTTTGAATACTCTCTGAGAAGATGACAATAAAACAAGTCTCGTCAAGTTTGGACTTAGCCACGGTAAAAAATCAGACTTAGCCATGGTCATAAATTCTAGATTTAACCATATTTCCACGTGCTTACAGGTCATGACGTGCTTACAGGTGAGGTGTGTTGCGTCCGTGCTTGCATGCCTACATATGCACGTACGGTTGCATGCACCGATACATCTCCGGTTAGCAA
The DNA here is from genome assembly GCF_019320115.1 of Miscanthus floridulus. NCBI lineage: Eukaryota > Viridiplantae > Streptophyta > Magnoliopsida > Poales > Poaceae > Miscanthus > Miscanthus floridulus. The sequence continues at coordinate 92,781,044 of NC_089582.1, read as the reverse complement.
TGCAATAGACGCATAGAGCTAAGCCTTGCATCGCCCCGCCGTACTACAGGAGCCGAACTCTGTACTGTGTCGTCCGGACGTGCTGTAGTTCCATTTGGTCAGATAATTTTTTTTATCTTAAATATTTCTAGATTGTTTTAAGTGATTAAACAGCAAGTCACCACAAAAACCACTCTATTGTTAACCATATTTCTCAATATCCAACTTGGACAACATCCATGAGTTCTTTTCTACCATCTCGTGTCTCAACTATCTGGAGTTCTTGTCAGTGCGACTCGATAAGAACATGGATGGTCTGTTTCCTTCTCTGGATGACACAATTGCTCGGCCGCCAAAGACCCTAAGTTATTCTTTAAGCTGTAAGGGCATATACGCATACTAGCATCATGCAGCTGGATCAAGGAGTTTGTCAACGTCCAAAACTTGGACCTTGAGGTAATTTTACAGGAACAACATGACATGTATGTCATCCTGGATCATTTAGTACATCGTATCAATGAGCCCATGAAACGTCTCTGTATCAAGCCAGTTCAAGATGATGCGCTCCGTATAGACATTAATGATGAGCGGAAGTTCGCTGGGTTACGACTTGAGGTCCTTGAAATTGTTTGCACCACAAACTTACACGCAACTATTGGAAATATACAAATTTGGAAGATAAAATATCGCAAACATGTCAATTCACTACCGGCGATAAGGGAATTAGAAAGATTTAGAGGGGCCAAAATAGCGTCACAGTTCGGCCATGTTAAAACTGATTTAGGTTTAGGTCCAAAAGCAAAGTTTGTTATACTCAACTCAAACTACAACTTCTATTAAAGGTCAAACTTTATATCTAGAAAAGAAACTATAGTTTACTCTGGTCAAAACAACATCATGAAAAAAGAAGTTAACTATTGATCCAACACTTAGAAGTATTTTTAGGCTAGTTCATGAACATAAACCCTAGATCATTTTTTATTTGAAGTATTTCTAGACTGTTTTAAGTGATCAAACAACAAGTCACTATAAAAAATCTAGAGTTAGCCACATTTCTTAATATCCAAGTCATGGTAAAAATTAAAATTTATCAATTTCCATAGATCGGTACCATAGTAATTGGCGCCGAGTTCGGCATTAAGATCCACGGCGTCGAGCTCATGCCACGTCCGCGCCACGCAAACAGCCACGTCAACGACACGAAGAAAATGATCCTGGACCTCGGCGCCAAAGCAATTGGCGCCGAGAAGTGTAAGCTTGGCGCCAATTGTCACAGCGCTGAGGTCAGGGTCTATTTTTTTAAAGGATACTGCCAGGGACGTATTTGTGAAAATCTTAAAAAAAAAAGGGTTGAAAAACAAAAAAAAAATCAGCCTGTTTTCCGAGTCCTCGGTCCTTTACTACGGATAGCAGAAAAACAAAAAAAGAAAACTCGTCATTGTCCAACAAATCAACAAGACATGAGCCCAACATGCCTGCCCGTCTTCCCCGACCCAACCCAATAATACGAGGCCCATCTAAGCCCACCACCGGCCCCATACGTCATGCCACTGCCAATAGGGCCCCACACCCCAGTCCCCACCTCCTCGTTTCCCGCCCGCTCGCCGCCTCTTCTTCTTCTTCCCTCTCCCCCCCTCCCAAAATTCCCATACCCCAAACCCCGCAATCCCTAGGCCCTAGCCATGGAGGCCTCGGCGCCCGCCCCGCCGCGTTTCACCGTCGCCGACCTCCTCCAGCTCCGCCGCCCCACCGCCGGCGCCTCCTCCCTCCTTTGCCCCTCCGTCCCCACCTCCAGCTCCACCTCCCGGCCCCGTAAAAAGCACAAGCTCTCCGCCCCAGCCCCAACCTGGAGCACCGGCACGGTCCCGTTCGCACCGATGTCCCACCCTGTGCTCCTCTCCGGCACGCTCTCCCTCCCCTCCGCGTCCTCCCCGGCCTCCTGCCGCAGCAACTGCTTCTCCTTCTCCGACCCATCCCCCACCGCTGCCTCCACCCCGGCCACCGCGGCCGCCTCCGTCTGCTGCTGCATCCTCGACTTCGATCCCGCTGCGCTGGGAAGCGAGATCCTCGTCCTCGCGTGGAACTACCTACCCTCAGTGCGCCTCCACGCCGCCCCGGGCGTGCTCGAAGTGGTCCGCTGGCGCCTCGCGGAGGAGGAGGAGTCCGCTCCTCCCGCGAAACGTGGCTTCCTGGCGACGGTCCCGTTCCATTTCCCCGATCAAGAGCCCGACTTGGCCACCCGCGGCTGCGCATTTGGTCTGGTCAGGTCCGTCAGCGTGGTGTTCAGTATGCCTCTCGCCAAGACTGATGCAGGAGCAGGAAGCAGAAATCCAGTCGGGTTTCTGGCGGAGTTTTTGTGTTGCGGGTGTCGCCGCTGCTGCAGGGCGACACCGCCGGAAGATGCCCCGAGTCACAAGTTTGAGACGATGAAATTTGTCTACTTTGTGGATGCGTCGAGCATGTGGCGGCCGGTTCTAGTGTGGCTTGTGGGGAGGCTGGTGTACATTTCCGGGTTAAAGAAAAAAATTGTTTCTGTTGGGGACAAAGCCTCACACACAATGTTGGTGTCATCTGCAAAGACAGCCATAGCATGGTGCCCATCCTATAGGGGCAGTCTGCCATTGGATAGCTTCCCTGAGAAGTGCGGTGGGGAGTATGCTGGGGTTATCACTGGAATTTATTCGCAGGGTCTGGTGGTCGAGCTGGATAACACTGCATGGCTGCTGATTGATGATCAGCAGCTTCCACCACCACATTCCCTTCGAGTTGGTGCCATTGTATGTTGCAAATTGTCACCTTCACTTTCAAATTTTCAGTCTTACATTTTTCCATCTTAAGGTGCCACTTACCTATTCTACTTCTTTGTAGGTCTCTGTAAAGAACTTTCGAGCAACGTGTCTGAATTTTGCTTGGACACGGATTGTTCTGCTTGCAACATGCTGTAAAACCTGCATTACTGTAAATTATTTCTCCTCGGTGGACTCCAAGTAAGACAGGAACTATATTTCCATGTCACTACACACTACTCCCTCTGTCCATCAATGTAGGATATATTTTGATGAAGTCTTCAAAAGGAGGTTACCACCTTTAACTTTTTTCAATAGATTATCAGTTGCTACAAAATAAACATAATAATAAAAAGCATTTTGAAATACAAATATATTGATACAACTTTTATAGACGAAACATGCATATACAACAACAACAACAACAAAGCCTTTAAGTCCCAAACAAGTTGGGGTAGGCTAGAGTTGAAACCCAACAGAAGCAATCAAGGTTCAGGCACATAAATAGCTGTCTTCCAAGCACTCCTATCTAAGGCTAAGTCTTTGGATATATTCCATCCTTTCAAGTCTCCTTTTATTGCCTCTACCCAAGTCAACTTCGGTCTTCCTCTGCCTCTCTTCACGTTACTATCCTGACTTAGGATTCCACTACGCACCGGTGCATCTGGAGGTCTCCGTTGCACATGTCCAAACCATCTCAACCGGTGTTGGACAAGCTTTTCTTCAATTGGCGCTACCCCTAATCTCTCACGTATATCATCGTTCCGAACTCGATCCCTTCTTGTATGACCGCAAATCCAACGCAACATACGCATTTCCGCGACACTTAGCTGTTGAATATGTCGTCTTTTCGTAGGCCAACATTCTGCACCATACAACATAGCAGGTCTAATCGCCGTCCTATAAAACTTGCCTTTTAGCTTCTGTGGTACCCTTTTGTCACATAGGACCCCAGACGCTTGCCGCCACTTCATCCACCTTGCTTTGATTCTATGGCTAACATCTTCATCAATATCCCCGTCCCTCTGTAGCATTGATCCTAAATATCGAAAGGTATCCTTCCTAGGCACTACTTGACCTTCCAAACTAACATCTTCCTCCTCCCGAGTAGTAGTGCCGAAGTCACATCTCATATACTCAGTTTTAGTTCTACTAAGTCTAAAACCTTTGGACTCCAAAGTCTCCCGCCATAACTCCAGTTTCTGATTCACTCCTGTCCGGCTTTCATCAACTAGCACTACATCGTCCGCGAAAAGCATACACCAAGGGATGTCCCCTTGTATGTCCCTTGTGACCTCATCCATCACTAAAGCAAACAAATAAGGGCTCAAAGCTGACCCTTGATGTAGTCCTATCCTAATCGGGAAGTCATCCGTGTCTCCATCACTTGTTCGAACTCTAGTCACAACATTGCTGTACATGTCCTTAATGAGCCCGACGTACTTCGTTGGGACTTTATGTTTGTCCAACGCCCACCACATAACATTCCTTGGTATTTTATCATAAGCCTTCTCCAAGTCAATAAAAACCATGTGTAGGTCCTTCTTCTTCTCCCTATACCGCTCCATAACTTGTCTTATTAAGAAAATGGCTTCCATGGTTGACCTTCCGGGCATGAAACCAAATTGGTTCATAGAGACCCGCGTTATTGCTCTCAAGCGATGCTCGATAACTCTCTCCCATAGCTTCAGACGAAACATGCATATAATTTAACTAATTGTTTTGTAAGTTGGGGACACTATAGATTGATTATTGAAGGACAAGAACATGTACATATATAGGTAAGGATAGGGGCGGCTTATGGAAACACAACCGACCTCCAGTATCCTTGCCTAATACAACCCAATCTACTAGAGACCCAGACTTGGAGTCCAAATACAACTCCACAGCCCTGGCCAACCTCTATACAGAGATCAGGCTGGCTGTACATGAGCGCATATGGCCGAAGCTAATAAGGCCTAAGGCCCATAACATAGCCCTGTCTAACATGTTTGTCAAACCTTACAAAGTTTGATTTATCTGATTCAAAACACACCTTTTACAAACTGGACAGAGGGAGTATTACAGATATCATCCAACAGCTTCTACTCTTGGTGCAGAATTCATTTGAAGACAGAGAACAAGGGCCTCTTGGGAACATTTGTTGACTCATTGGAGATGCCTGCTCGATTTTGGTTTGAACTTTTTATGGTTTAGCTTCTATGAAATATACTTACCATGATAAATGATTGACAAAATAAACAATTTTCTGTCACAAGGTATGCTCATTGTTTTCTCCATTTCTATTTCAGGATGTTACTCCTGATATCATGCTTTAAACAGAAGTTCACTAAATCATTTTCTGATAAAGAAATTTTGGGCTCACAAAATGTATGTTTTTAGTTTATATTTCATCATTGGAACAGTTATAGACTGTTTAATTATTTACTGTCACTCCACTGTAACTGCAGCTAATTTACTGAATTAAAACTCTTGTATTGTAAGGTACCAACAGAAGCAAGGAGTGGTTCATGCCTATGCTACTAAAATTCTCCCGTCAAAGTGCCAACCCAAGGCAAGTTTATTAGTAGTATATCTACTCCCTCCATATTCTTTTATAAGGTGCACGCACATATCAAGATTCAAACTTTAAATCTTTGACCAATAATTTGGCCAACAATTTTTAACTATTATAATACAATATAATATAAAATAAATAAATGGTTAAAGTGTAATTTAGGAGAACGTGTCATACCAAGTTGTGCCTTATAAAAGAAAATGGAGGTAGTGACGTAGTGTATCATCGAATGTATGCAATGCATATGATTTCTGCTAAAAATATTGGACGTGATTAACAATGGGTTTTGTTCACTGCCAAAAGGAAATTATCCTTGCTTTTGGATTGCCCTTAATTGCCAATATATGCTTGTTTACTTGTTACTTTTGATATTTTTACTCCCCCCACAAAAGACTGATATGAGGCACTAGAATTCTGAATATCTTGTGGCACACCTCAGGGACAGGGTTCTTTATGAAAGTTACTTATATCAAAAAAAAAATCTTTAGTTGGTATAATTTTTTTTTTACTTGAACTGGCAGGGGAGCAAGGTATGTTTTTGAGCGAGGCATGTCCATGGACAAAATTTTTTTTGCTGGAAGTTAAAGTACTGCATGTAGACACTTACAATTTCTGTTTATAGTTTTCCCAACTTTACCAACAGTGTTTAATGTTAGTTGTGCTTGTTGTATTAGCCCTTTCTAATGTTCTTGTCCCACCTCTTTTGCTTGTGAATTAATTAGCTTGAACTTGGTTGTTCAGGAAAGTTTAATAATGAAATTCTGTAGACATAATTGTGGTAGCTTACGCCTTGGATCTAAATTGGAGGGTTGCAAATTGGTACTGGTATCTTACTATCTTCTTTAATTGTTTACTTGAAACTAGTTTGGTTTATCCTCATTACTAATTAAGTATTGACTTCCCTAGGCCATACCATTCTCTAATCTAGTCTTCAAGGGTGAATCATTGTGGATATCATCGATGCTTAAATTATGGAATGGTTCTGAAGAAGTGGGCAAGAGCCAGGGTTTCTTATGCGATGGTTTTTCCTATACCAGCAGTACCAAAAGATTAATTTCGAGTGAAGATCTGGATTTTGTTTTAGTGGGAAGCATCAAGGTTATTTGTAATTCTTGCGTTATCTACCTCAAAGTAATGATATTTATTTTAATTTTTTTTTATCAAGTCATAAGATACTAGAATTGTGCTACCTCGAATATTTTGTAAGATTTTTGAACCGAGTTTTCCTTTCACTAATTTTTTAATAGCTGGAATATTGATCTTTGGTACTAAAATTTGTTTTTGTTGTTTATTTCTGAATTCTCTGATGGGACATTTACCTGGGAACTCAACATGTATAGCCCTAGTTCATCTATTATTGTATCCAGAGCTGTATTTTTGCAGGTTTAGTATTGAATATAGTTTGCATGTAGACAGTTCAAGTAAATAGATTAGGCCAATTAATGTGACAATTTTGAAGGCATAGAGTTTGGCAACTGTTAAACATTTTAGTAGTATATGGAGGTTTTTGGAAATAGTTCATTTGCATGTGATTGTGCAGACTAGTGAATGAATTTGCTGCGTAGCCACATAGGTGATTTTACTTCATGACCTAATTCTTAAGACTCAGTATTAGGATACATTTTGAAATGACTGTGTCCTTTCTGCATACAGACTTCTCCACTGTCAGGGAGACTGCAGTTGGTTGATTCCACTGGATGTATAGATATTTTTATACCTGATCTTCCACCGAATGAGAGCTTGTATGGCATCTATGAGGTAATAACCATAGTTTACTATGAAATATTTCTACTTGAATACGTATGCAATAGCCTACCCCAATTTGCTTGGGACTTGAAGGCTATGTTGTGAATATGTAATGCATCTTATTATTCTAATTTTGTTACTCGATTGCGTGGCCTGCCTTGTTGTAAAGTTTATGATTTTCACTTAATCACTTTGACATCAGAATAAAGACCTTTGAATGGTTGTTTAAGAAATCCGGCAGAGGTGGATGTTGTATCACCCTAAATCTATGATCAACTAGCACTATGAGGTTGGGTATAATCCAGCTGGTGCCATAGTGGTGGCAGTGCAAACAGATAATCCAGTAGCAGCTGTTTTGTCTCCTCGGCAGACACAGAAGAGGTAGCTCCTCCAGGGTTTACTCCCTTGCTGCACAATCTTGTGCGGAGTGCGGACAGAATTCTGTTCTGTAGAAATGCGTTGAGATATATAATGGTTCTACGGGCATTACCAGCTACTAACTACATATGTTGGATTGCAACATACTTATCCTAATACAAGGGTTTTTAAAGCAACGTAATGACGCAATGTACAGAACAATGGTGCGTCACTGTTACAGTTCTGACAGTGCCTGACTTGTATGCTTTTGTTAGCTTCATGTAGTACTAGTAGAGATTGCCAGCTCTCAATTTACTAGGGAAGTTTCAAGTTCCCAATAAGGATGGTCCATCAAGAGTAGATGATCTCAGGCCCATCTCCCCTCTCAGTTGTTCAATTATTCTCATCAAAATTTTTTTGGCAAACAGATTGCAGAAGCTGACCATGATCCTTATACATAAAAACCAATATGGGTTCACTACAAGGACAATTCAAGATCGCCTCAATTGGTCCTTCGAGTATTTACACTTATGCCACCAATCTGAAAAACCTGACCTGCTGGGGGAAGACCACCCCCGCAGCATTGCATTAAGAAGCAGCTTCTTGCATGCAGGCTGATCAACACCCCTACGGCCGGCTGCCCTGAATGTGCCACAAAACGCCCAGGACACATGGCCGGGGCACAACTGAAGAAGGGTGTTTTTTTTTAACCCGGTCCTATTTAAATTCTCTCCCACAGGCGAGGTGTTACTAAGGCTCCTGTGACCACTAGGCTACAGACCTGTTCGCCACCAATCCGAAAAAGAATTGGTTATCCTGAAGGTAGACTTTGAAAAAGCTTTTGACAATATTGAACATGAAGCTATGATGGGAATAATGAGGTATCAGGGATTAGGGGATTTTTGCCGCTCCTGGATGTCAGCAATTTTCAACTCAGGAACTTCTACAATGCTATCAAATAGTGTAGCCGGAAAAACTTTCCATTGCTAGGTGTGAGGCAAGGATACCCACTCTCTCCCCTCTTATTTGTGTAAGCTACTGACTTGCTCCAAACCATCCTGAATAAAGCAAAGAATCAAGGGTTCTTAAATCTCTCAATTCCAGTCTACTCAAATGCAGATTTTCCCATGATTCGGTATGCTGATGATACACTTATAATCCTTGAAGGGTGTAGTATAGTTGACACCTTTTTATCTTGGAAGCCTTGCTCAACACCTTTTGCTGATTCTTCAGGATCCAAAGTAAATTACTCAAAGTCAGTAATGCTTCCAATAAATGTGGAGGCTGCCAAAATTGATATCCTTGCAAAAAACTTCTGCTTGCTCCAAAGGCACTATACCTTTCACATATTTGGGGCTTCCTTTGGGAATTACAAAGCCAAAAATTGAAGATTTCTTGCAATTGGTCACCAGATGTGAGAGAAGACTTACAATTCATCCATCTATCTTTAACAGGCAGGTTGGCTGCAGTTAACTAACTCAAGTCTTTGCCTCATTCCCAACCTTCTTCGTGTGCACATTCAGAACGTACTCTACAGCGATGGAACATGCGGATAAGTTTAGGAAGCATTACTTATGGAGGGGCGGCCGGGTGGGAGTGGGGTGGGGGGGGGGGGGGGGAATGTAAATGCTAAAAATCCACCAAAAGCTACTTGATTCATGGTTTGCAAGCCCAGGGGTGAAGGTGATTAAGTGGTTATAAACTTGAGGACACAAAATGATGCTTTGTTGATGAAAAAGTTTGCACAAATTCTTCAATAAGATATCCCATGGTTTGAATGAGTTTGGGGGAAAATTACCAAACGGTAAGTTGCTGAGTCATAAATAAGGGTTCATTTTGGCAATTTGGTGTAGGGACATTTTGAAGCTTCTGGACATTGCAACAGTAATCATTGAAGATGGTAAAATCTGTTTACTTTGAGATCTATGGAAGGAAGACTTACCTGTCAGACTTATCTGAAACTTCACTCTTTTGCTAAAGATAAACGTATGCCCAGCTACAAGCTTTGAAACTAGAGTTAGAGGGGATAAGGTGGGCATACGAAACTGGTTGGTGGACACACACTTGTGGTTCTTATCTTTACATCAGCCCGGGCATAGAAGTCTTTAATTGGACATTCTGAGATGCATCCAGTTTTAAGTGGCTTTGGAGTTTGGAAGTCCTATCAACACAAATACAAAGTCTTCTTTTGGCTGCTCCTACTCCTAAACGACAGGCTCAGTATTAGAATATTCTCAGAAGAAAAAAATATGGACCTCCCCTCCTATGAATCAGAGAGTTTCAAAAGTCATTGGGAGTTCCATTCTACATGGAAATCATCATTCTCATGTGATGGGGTATTTCGGGCTTCAAGAAATGATTTCTTCAGGGGAGTTAATCCGAGAACCCAGCAGTGCAAATCTATTTTTAAGGAATTTGCTCTGGTGAACCATCGAGCCAAGAAATAAGCATTTCCCAGTTATTAAAGCAATGGCTAGAAGCTTTTGTGTAGTTGTTTTGATCTTTTTCATTTCCTTGTTTGTTTCTTGTTTGATCTTCTATTTGTTTGCATCTTTAACTCTTTTAGTAGTATTTATAATACGTAGTGGTTTTTTTACCCCTACTGTTTTCTCAAAAAACAAAGATGGTCTAATTAGAGCTGCCGGAAGTTTTTTGCTGGGAGGCAAAATTGTCTGTATAATGTAGAACCTTCATGATTCTGTTTGCCGTAATGACCTTCTCACCTACAAGTGGCATCCATTCTTAGTTGCCTTGCCCTTTTTAAAGTTCATGCTGCTATGTTAGGGTGCTATTTATTATTTCATATTTCTTTGCACTCAAAAAGAAAATATGTAGAGGAAATGTTCGTATGCGTCTGATTTCACAAGAAGATATTGAGTTGTTTTTCTGATTTTCACATCTAATACAATGTCACTTTCCGTTTTCTTTCACAATAAGTCGTGATTTTGGTATACTATTATCTCCTGCTGTATGCTGCACAAAATTCACAGAACAGTAAAGTTGCCATTTTATCTTTTGGCTGTATATATTAAACATTGTTTTCTTGTTTTCATTTTGCCATTCAGATCGTCGATTACAAACTAGCCCTTGAAGGCCCAGTGGCTTACGTAGACCATTATGATGTTGCTGATCCCCTGTCCTGCAAAGCTGTGTTTCAGAAGCTTCCTTACAAAAAAAGATTGCAGCACCTCAATATTTATGTTATAGTTCAATGGAGGGAATTAATTCATATTGGCCCTTCCTTGAGTATTGTTTCTTATATTAATTATAGGGCCAGGTTGTTTCACCTGCTGAAGTTGTCCCACATATTTCCTGTGAACAGCAACGTGAGTCATTTTTCATATGTCAATAATCTTGAGATTTTTAGCATAATCATGCCCCTAAATAGTGTCTGTGTTTTCGATTTGCCATTTCAGATTCAATGTCAAAACATGTCAGGGTCCCTGTATGCTGAAGCTGTAATACTTCCATACGTTTTGAAGTTTATTGGGCAAGGTGAATTTCTTGAGGATGCTGAGGGCTTTATAATGTCACACTCTACTTTACTAGGTAATTCTGGAGCCTCTGTGGCAAAATCATGTAGTATTCCATGTTCGCTAAGCTTTGGCAGCACCGATCTTTGTGGTACTCTGGTGTCTACCTATTCCTCTGGATCAGAAGGTACTGTTCTAAATGAACCTATTGTACAAAGAAGAGAATACTCATCAAGGATTTTGTTGGAGTTCAAGGCGGGAAGTTTTATGAAATATCAGGTATAGTTTTGATGAAGAAGCCTATTTTCTCATTATTTCATTGCCACCTCCACATTAAGCTGTGTTTCTATAGCTAGTATCTCTAAATTCTACATAACCACATCAATATGCAGTTACCGCGAATAAATGGTTCCTATATTCTCCAATGTCCCAGTGGAAGTTTTACTTGCACCATGGGAAGTTGTGGATGTGTGCGAGGTGGTAAAGTCTCGATAGATTCTCAAGATAGTCTTTGGAGCTTTGCCGTTACCATTGATGGTAATATAAACATCAAGGGGCCAATTGGGGATCAATCTATTGGAGGTACTTCAGTGAAGATGGATGAGCTATTTTCCAGAAATATCATCCATGATGAGCTAAGATTAATTCAGCCTTGGAATGACTTTTACCATAATTCTTATTTCCATTTGGATTTTTCTTGTGAGGCAATAAGCAAAAAGATGGAAGAATATAACATCGTATGTCATGTATTAAATGGGCTGTGTGCTTCCTCCAGTGAAGTTTTAAGTGTGTCATCATGTGTTGATATTATGATGCCTAAAGATGCTTCTGTGTCTGCTAACTTCAAAACTAAAGAAGAGGCTCATGGAGATTTATTAATATCGGTACAGGGAAAAGTAGAAAATATACATTCACTTGTCTGTAAGTGGGAAAGATGCGTTCCTGGTAATGAGAAGTACAGTCTATGTATCCATATTGCTGATAATAATCATGCGGTAAATAACCAGGTTACATTTTTTTATTAAGTGCGTAGTTGTTAGTTTGATATTCCATTTCATGGCAATCCTTTGCAGGTATATATCCGTGGATACTCAAACAAACATTCTACTGTTGGCATAGGACCAGGGGCAACAGTGACATTCCATCGCGTCCGTTTGAAACAGTTTGCTCCTTCCCTTTCTTCTGATTTTCTTTAATTGTTTCTTCCATTGTTTTGTTAGGATCCTTGCAGCAAAAGACCCCTATTTACCCATATGCAGCATTGTAGCTTTTACCTGATCTGACTAGGAACCTGATGTCGACCCTTGCTTTGTAAAAAATGGTAGTTTGGTGGTACACGGAATAGAACGAGTTGAGCGTAGTTATATCTTTATTTGTAGAAGTAAATTATGCAGCTTGAGTGAGTGTGAGTACTAGTGAGCCCCGCTTACATGTTATACTCCACATGGATAAACATGTCAATCAACTTAGTTGCATCCTAATTTTTATGAGTCTACTTTTGTCAATCCTTACACAGTAACTCACCGTACTAATTGCTTGGGATCACACATTCTTTTTACATAATATCAGGTTTAATGTTTAAAGCTGAACTTCAGGGTACATTTTACTTCTAAATAGGCAATTGCATTCTCTATTTGCTTGTTTCTTATATTCTCTGTTTTCTGGCTCCAGGCATAGATTATTGTTAACCTCCGAGACATATATTGAGGTTAGCTCCATCAGCCATGCTAACTTTACTGAACAAAGTGTTATTTCGTCACCAAAGTCTAATTGGTTAAAAGATGGTTCACTTAGCACAGCTTCACCGTGCTTGTTCTTTCATCAGAAGTATTTTACAGACAGTAGACCCATGCAATTTCACTGCAGGGTAGGTTGCTTTCTGCTCAAAGTTCACTCTACATGTTACAGATGTACTACATTTGAATCTTTCAGGGTTGTGTTGGTCAGATGTATTCTTTGGTTGCTAGCTCAATTTTATCTTTTGCTTTACTCATTTTGAAGTTATCATCTGATGTCATCATCTTTCTTCCAGGTAGCAACTGTCCTTGTGCTGGTGTTGAACAAATCGACTAATCATGGTGAAACTCCAAATGTAAAAGTTCGGCTAGCTGGTTTTATTCTTGGTAAGATATGCAGTATTTTTTCTGTTTAAGCTACAGAATAGTATACATCATACCCAAATTCGAAATAGCTCCAATGATTCACAGGGATGTTTTACAGTTTGCATAGTGCACATGTTTTTATTAATCATGTTATATTACCTATGCTTTTTGCAGATGATGGATCATCCCTGTGCTGTGGCTGGGCTGATGATGCTAGGGCAGAATTATTGCTTAGACTGCAGGAAATTTCACATCTGGATGCTTCTGTTAATTTAAAGCTTTCATAAGGAGGAAATAGCACAAACTTACAATATACTATTGGATGCTGCCTTGAAAAAATGTTGAAGAAGCACACAAGCGTTACCATAAAGAACTGTGGAATTCCTCCTGATTTCTCTTGCCGAGATTTGGATGCATCTTCTGTTTCAGACAAAGTCTTAAGTCGCATGGAAGACAAACTTCTGAAATTTATTGTCCTTAATGCTTGTTGGAAGGGATCTCTGGTGAGTTCATCTATACATTGGTTGTCAAAGCATGTTTGAGTTTGGATCAATTATCTAGCACATATATCATTGGAGCTAATAAAATATTTTTATATTAATACCGTACGGTTATATTAGATAGAAAACTATACATTATTCTACCAGCCTTTGAATTGTTCTGTAACAAAATATTTGCTATTTGTGTCATTAGTCAGGTGATTTGTAGTTCATTTCTATGATTTGATTTGTCTCATGAGATATACACCTAATTTTCTTTTTCTTTATGTGCTTTCTAGTTTCATAATGACTAGAAAATTGCTGCATTGGTTGGTCAGGCCTTATGCTTATCAGTAATATACTTGAATTTTCTTAAATGTATGCTATTTGATGAACTCCATATTTTTGCAGAATGTTATCACATCAGCTCTAAACCCAGATGATATAAATGGGTTCAATGTGGAGCTCCCTGTTCCAGTACAGAACATGCGGATACTTTGGATAGAAGAAGTTTTCCCAGTAGATCCTTTGGAAGAAGCTCGCAGACTTTGTGATATTTTGGAACACAGCTAGTGTTGTTCAGCAAGCACTGCACATTCTGGATGATTTAGTATGCAGTATCCAAAAAAGGATGGATTGTCCAGATCGTACGGCCACTTTTCTGAGAATTTTGCAGACAGAAAACGTGTTTCACACTTTCACCATGATACTGTCGTGCTTACAAGGGGACAAACGGAGTTTCTAATTGGAGGGTGCTGCATCATCATTTTAAGCACTTCAGCATTAAGTGCTCTTGGAACGGGCAATTCTTTTCTTCTAGTCTGCGGGCAATAATTCAAATGTGAATATGCTTTCAGGGTTATATTGGAGTCATGTCAAAAATTCACGATGAGCCTTCACTGAGATTGTTTTTAGTTGTTAATGGTGGCCAATGTGAAGTCAATATAGAAATTTCTAAAGTGTAGGGGCATAATTTTTTGTTGTATTTATGTACTTATGCCCTTTGAGGCTGTGATTTGTAATGGCAGCTTCAGCACCTTACAATTTACAATCTGAGATTCATGTGTGCACTTTGCTCTCAAGTCTCAATGAGATAAAAAATAGCAAGTTCCTGCCTGATTTATACTTTGTACAAAGTTTAAGAATTTTGAAATGACAGCTTGTGTGGTAGACTACAAATTTATGATCTAACGATATTTATTATGCATTATAAATATAGTAAATTTTATGTATATTTGGTCAAATTTAGATGGATTGACTCATCGAAAAATGAGATTTATGTTCTTTCTGTGATGGAGGGAGTATCATACAAGCAAGCTATAACATGACGTCTAGAAACAGCAAAAAGCTTGAGAACTTGCCAAAAGTGGAGACTGATCTCTGGGTGCTCAATTGCTCATCTCTGTTGAAGTTGATCCCAGATTGTTCCTCCACATTTTGCAACGTGTAAGAAATATTGACGGTGAACGAGTTTGCAACGTGTAAGAAATATACTGACAGTGAACGAGCGAAATATACTGACCGGGAACGAGCGATATATCCTTTTGATGTTGATGCTTATTTGCAACGTGTATACAGACATAAATTTGGTTGTTCGGTCTCTCTGCTATCGATGTACCCTTTTGATGTTGATGCTGATTTGCTGAACGAGCGGGCCTTTCGCCCTTTTGTATCCAGCGTTCCAAGCTCCCAAAAGCAACACAATGTAAATATTCTTATGTCCCAACGTTAAATTTGGCTAATAGATCATGCTTCCTGTCTCCTACCCTACCACCATCTTCTGAGGGTGTCAAGGTCAGTTGTAGAGTTTGGACACACACCATAGTGACTGAACTATCACATATGACAATCTTAGAATTGCGAGGACCACAAAAGCACACAGCACACAGCACACTTTTGTATCTATGGTACAGTTAGTAGACTATCATGACCAATTTGCCTCAGCTATATATCATGTAATCGATATTATCACATTTCAGATTTAGGTCAGCAAGAATTGCAAGATGGTCACCTCAGCTGCTGGTTGCCAGACAACAGAATGCGCTTGTACAAACATGTAGCAATTGATGCATAACCTAATCAACAAACAAATTATTTATTTTCAAGCCTGCCGACCGGACCAACAGCGATTTCTTGTTAGCTATCACATGTCAGGCCAAAATGATGTCAAAAGGGGCGAACAGCAGGGTCCAGGGGAAATTTCAGCGTATACAAGACATTCCTCCATACACCAAAAAAACGGCAATATTCATGGAAGATCATGGGCTTGACCCTTTCTTGAACAGCTTGATTTCATCACCGTAGTAGTAAGCACTGCCAATCATCAGAGCAACTGTAGCGCCTTGAACAAATACATATGCCCTCATTAGTTTCTGACCCAGCTGAGAGTTCCCATATCGGAAACTGATAGTTTCTGACCCAGCTGAGAGTTCCCATATCGGAAACTGATCAGACCAGCAGTCAGAACTCCAGCAGTAACCAGTGCACCTGAAAAAGATGTGAAACATTATAAGAATTTAATGGTCAAGTGATTAAGCTTAAGGCATCCAATCCAAACATTACTAATAAATTAAAATTTTATCAGCAAGTGCCAAGTCAAGTTTCCATCTGCTTCATCACAGAATGACGAAAGTTTCATTGGTAACTATAAAGTAAAACTGTCACACACACGCACAAAAAAAAAGGTTGGCAGATCCTGTAAGGGCATCATCAAATCAACTCTTGAAGTGTTGCACATGGGGGTGCCACATGTCCTGACTCGAATATCCATTCTTTATGCTACAAACTCAGGCATCACCGCAGTATGTCCCCTAAACGGCTAAACCAGATGAAAGTTCCTCGTTCCCATCTCAGACGGCTACAGGTTACCCTGAGCTGACCCAGCTACCTCATTTTTGTTTCCATCAACAGTCTATTGGTCAAACAAAAGCTAGGATTCTCATACACCCAACCAATTCCACTAGCCACCAGAGCCGCACGTTCGCCTCTCTTGCTGTCATACCCCCCCCCCCCCCCCCCCCCCCCCCCCCCCACCCACCCACACCCACACACACACACACCCAAAGCACGCGCGCACGGTTCTCTCTTCTTTCCTCAAGCTACCTTTAGTTTCGACTGCTCTGGAAACTCATTGAGCAACCTCCAAAGTAGGCATTCATTATAAGATGAAGAAAATCTGGCTGGCAATAAATCTATACCTAATATTAAAAGGAGAAAAATTCTTCCTCCAAGGTCCATCACACTCTCTCCCAGTTTGTCTGTCCCTCCACTCCCCCGAGCATAAGAGTCCTGGCCGGTTTTACTAATAGTAGTAGAGTAGTACGTGATGAATTAGGGATAAGAGTCTAATTGGTCAAACTGTACGTTCCGTTGCTCGGACATGTTCGCTTGTTTTATATAAAAGAAGAAAGTTCAATTAACCAATACCAGCACCAGACATCTTCAAATTAGTCACTAATTTGGAACTAGTCAACTAACTTGATTCCACCAAAGCATATATTAGATAACCATAACGTGCATCAAGAGTAAGAAATATTGATTGTCCTAGCATGCACACATAAGCAACTCAGCTATTATCATTCATAGAGGAACATGAAAATGGATGTAAATGTGCTTACGAATAACCATCCATAGAAACCTAGGTCTATTCCACAGTTTGTCTACCCCTATCATCAACAAAGCAATCCTTTATGGCCATGTTTTACAAGGTCAATCCCTATGCACTATTTGATTATTGATAAGGCATACAAAACAGGGGCATAAAATTCATGCAAGGCAAATTGCTACATGGTACCACCTCAAATTTCGTTTTCTCCTGCTCAGCCCACATAGTGCAGTTACTGATCAATGCAAATAAGAATGCACGCTACGCAAAAGAAGTAAAACGAATAGACAAATTACAGCACAGCCTATATGGATTATGTATGTAGCAGTAGCAAATCAAACAACAAATATCCAATTTCATGCCAGTTGTCACAACTTAACCCCTTCAGTAGCGGCTCCATCAATCTAGTGCCGCCATAAACAATCAAAAACAGAAAAAACACGGTCCTCTTCATAGGAAACAACAGAGCCAGATCCCCCACCCCACCCCACCCTACCAATCCAAAACCTGAACCCCGCACGAATTACATCCCACGGCCCTGGATCCGGGGCAGGTACTCTCCCCGTCCTCAGTGCGAAAAGGGACTAGCTAGGGCCGCTGGCTTCAACGAAAGAGAGAGAGGCCGGAGGCGCGTACGTACATACCGATGGGCACAAAGGGGTTCTTGACGGGCTTCTTCCCCTCCAGCTGGAAGTCCTCCATGTGGAGCGGCGGCGGCGGAGCGCTGCCTCCACTGCCCTTCTCCATTCGCGTCGCCGGGGTGGAGGAGAAACAAGAAAAAAAAGAGGCGCCTTTTGCAACAGGAGCCTTGCTGCCGCCGCTCTTCAGCTAGTGAGGAGAGGGCGTGCACTCCGTTGGATTGAGATCGGAGGGCGGAGGGATGTTGGGGTTAGTGGGGCAAGCCAATGGTCTGCTTGTGGTGTCGAACTTGCCAACCGGGCCTCAGCGATCTTCTCCATCGTCGATCGTCACTCTAGTCTAGCACCTTCTGGAATGCGTATTATTGGTGGTCAGTGTTTAAATTCTTTTTAATTTGTACCCAAATTAACCAAATTGACACTCTTAGGCCATTGGAAAATTTAATGACGATGTTTCCCGGACAATGAAACTCAGATGAAACACACTCTCTCATAAAGGCCCCATTCGGTTTACTCCATATTCGGTTTTTTCGACTTCTTTTTTCAGTCGGAACAGCGTTTTTCTCTCACAACAATTCAACCAGAACCGTGTTTTTCAGCCAGTTTCAGCCAAAATTCTACCAGCCGAACAGGGCCTGCATTTAATTCCATGACTTATAGTTGGTAGTCGTGCCAATAGAGTTTCATCTATATGGAACTCATTTCTTCTCTCTCTTCTTAAATACGATGTCATGTTATTAAAAATATCTATGTAGCAACATATTTAATGCAAATAAAACTTACATAAAACTTCTATTGAGACTAGCCTTAGGGCATGTCTCTAGATACACATGTAGTACTAGTTGGAGCTAAAAATTAATTACAATTAGCTAGCTAAAATTAGCTCTACTGCATTCAAACATAGGGCTAATATGTGAGCTAAATTTTTAGCTAGGTCTTCAACTAGTTGTTAGTCAACTAGCCAATCAACCTTAGCTAATTTTTAGCCTAACTAGTAACTAGCTCTAGCACATCCAAACAGGTCCTTAGAGCATCTCCAAGAGTTCCAAAACACTCTCCTAATACATTACTCTTAGCAAAATTAAAAAAAATAGCTCTCCAACGGTTCCTAAACCCACCTCCTGATCTTTTAGCACTTCCAAAACCGAACCCTCCAACGCACAAAGTTACGCACGATTGCGCGTCCGCGTATCCTCCCTCACGCGACTGCACCCGTCGCACAGGGCTCATCCGATCAGAGGTGCTCCTCATCTGCTCCGTCGTATCCGTTCGCTCCATTGGAGACGCCCCTCGAGGGAGGCATGAGGCGTGGGAGCTCTCCTGTCCGCTCCCCGCCCTGGCTCGATCGGAGGACGGATGTGCGCACGAGGTCATGGGAGATCGAACGGAGGCGTGCGAGCCTGAGAAGAAGAAGGGGTGGAAAAGGAAAAGAAGGAAAGGTAGGGTTCCAGGTGAGAAAAGCGCAAGAGAGAAAGATCAGGTTCTGATGCAAAACTTTTGAGATAAAAATATTAGAAATTATTGGAGATGACCTTCTTTATTCCTCATAATACTTTTTTTTAGGAGTTGTAAAATTTTATGTTTTTAGGATAAAAATATTGGGTACTCTTAGAGATGCTCTTAGTTGTGGTCTAGTTCAAGAGTTAGCTAAAAAATCAGTCACATTAGATGTGCTCTAGCTAATGTGGTTGATTCTTAGCTAGCTAGCGATTAGCCCGGTATCAAACAAGCCTTTATACTATGTCTGTTTGTTGGATATATCAATAGATGGTGTTTAATCTGATTAATTATTCATTTTTTTCTGGAGAACGGCTAATATTAAAGCATAACTTTGTAGAGGGGACAACTGCACGCGAATTCAGATGTCATGGTACAACATTACAACTGACGTTGTATATTTTCCGAGTCAAAGGTTCATAACAGTGCAGAAAAGTTGCTTCGTGAATCTCGTGATTTGCCGGTTCGATCCTTCGGAGGTGCTCATAGGGATAGGGTTTACGTACGTGTGTTCATAGAGTGAGTATGCGTGTGTATTATGGACGTCTACGTTATACTGTGTAATTCTAAATAAAAAACAACACAGAACAAGTTTAAAAACCGTTGATCAATTTTTATTGAGGTACATATTGCACCAACCAAATAATATCATTCTAATCATCAACCCGAGCTCCTATAACGGCTAACAATTTTGAGGCGCATGAGTATAAGAAATCTGTGAATAAATATGGTTCCATAGTTAATGATTTTTTATATTTAATCATTGTCAATTATTTATTTATTTTCTAACATGTACAATACCCCCTAATATTTATGCAACTGTGATAGATTTTGATTACATATTACTATATGTCTTTTTTCATAATTGTTACATTAATAGGCTTAGCACTCCTTGCTTGCATGTATATGTGCAATGCATAACACACATCATGGATGTATACTTTGACGTAGTTTTTTTTTCCATGTATTTATAAGGAAGTTGCTATGTTTGGGTCGCTTGAATTTTCAGGCGTCAATCTTAAACAATCAACTTGTACAACTAAAAGATATTTTATTTTATAATCAAACAATGAAAAAATTACATTGTTGTGTATACCACAACAAAAAATCAAGCACATGAAAATATAGGAGAAATATATTTATAATAGTAGAAGTGCCACTAAAAACACAAAAGTTGGTAATTTGGAATCATGTATGTATGGGTATTTTAGGTTTTTTAATAATGATAGAGGTGAGAATTTAGATAATAATTTTTTGTAATAGTAAATGTGGGTAATTTAGATGGAAAGTCGGAGGTATGTGAAATGCCTAGTTGTAGTATTGAGTGTGTAAGACCGGATGCTGCTCATGTGCTTCCACTTGGTCAGTAGTCAAGCTCAAAAAAAAAAAAAACCTTGGTCAATAGTCAGTAGGTACCCTGCTCATGAAATACCGGAGTCCACAGTGATAAACTCTCAAGCAAGTGCAACGTTCTGCGGACCTAAATGTTCACCAACTAGATATTTTAATATAATAACCAATAAATAATTCATAAGTCCAATCTGATGACGAAGGCCAGATCTAATGCTTTTGAATTCTGGGCACACGAACGTGCACACTGTGCATGCGTAATGTAGCGACTCCTGTTAAGTGGCGAGTTTGGTCATTTGTTCGACCTACACCCAGAAGGCAGAAGCAACCACCTCACCTACAACTTCACCGCCCCGGCCTGCAACTGCAACCTCGAACTAACCCGTCGCCATCACAAAACTTCAGAGTTCAGAGGACTGATCTCCAACCAAAGAAACGCTTGCGAAACAAACTTACCCCACTAAAGACGACTGATCGTCCGTTTCACTTCACCGCGTCGAAATCAGCCTGGATTTGGATGATCCCATCAACCGCTCGCTCGCCTCTCTCCCGTTGCAACACTGATCAGATCATTATCTACAGATCTTGCGACGATGTTGACCCTATCACAGTATATTCTTCTGGTTAATTACCCTTGAAGCTGTAGGTATATGTATATATATTCTTTATTAACTAATGTGTATCATCTTCATCTCCTTCCGTTGGCCGGTTCGCGGTTTTCATTTGGAATGTCGTGGACAGATTGAAAACCAAAGAAGAGATCGACCACCTGGATTAATTGCGGGGTTGGTTCGGCACAAAAGAAATTCATCACTACTGGAGCTTGACAGCTTCCTGATAACGGCTACATTGCAACCACCGCCACCGCTCCTTCCTCCTCCTCTTCCTCATTCCTTGTCGCTGTCACCGCGCCCATTTGTCCCTCCAGACGTCCCCGTCGCCACGCACCATTTCGCCAGAATTTGTGCCCAAAAACCTATCCCACAGCACCAACCAAACAGGCTTCATCTCCCTCCCACTTGTCATTCAAACTCGATGCATTTCCGCTTCTCGCAAAGCTACAAGCTTGTTAATTTGCTGCAACTGCAATAACCTGTCGTCTGTTTGGGCATTTCTTGGCCCCAAAGCAGGCTCCATGGCCATCCATCTATCCATGCCTTGCTAGTTGCTAGTTGCCATTTTGCCAATGCCTTGGTCGCCCACGCCTGCTCGCTTCGCGTTGTCCTCTTTTTACTTCTTGGCCAACACCACTTAGGTGGCGCGTCTCGTCGTCGTCCTTGCCTCCCAAGAGACCGTCCCCTTCTTTACCCTTGATCCTTCCTCGCTCGCTGCCTGCACACGCCTGTGCTGTACTGCACCTCCGTGCGCTCCTGTACGTCCTCTCTCACCATTCATCCATGATCCATCCTTGCTTGTGACCCTGTCCATCCACTGTTCACATCAGATTCTCCGTGGCTTCTCTCAATCAGATCAGGTCAGCCTTCTGATCTTTGCATGTTCATCCTGTGTTTGTTTTTATCTCCAACTGAATCGCCAACTGGATCCTGTGCCGTGATACTTGCAGTGGTAGCCATATTTCCAGTTCCTCCAGGACACGTGCTTTTCTCATAAAGTGTACTAGTCCTCTGTGCGTGCAAACGGCCAGAGCAAGGAATATATCTCGGTTGTTCATCACGGGAAGGTATCCTGGAAGAAGAAGAAGAACTGGATAGATGCATCGTCAGAAAGTGTGACGAAACACGAAAGGTTGCTTGGCGTCCGTAGTTCCATCATTAGCCTTCGGCTCAAATGGAGCTAGGAGGCTTTAAGATGTTCAACATAGTTTTATCGTGGAACAAGAGGCGGAGAAGCAGATCACTTGATCAGTTAAATCCCTGTGAGTAATACAACTCTTCTTTTTCTCTCGTTTAATCGAATTAATTAGTCCTTCTGAATTTCCTATCGTTTCTCTTATGATGATATGAGTTAGCATTAGCAAGCAAAGCATGCAGGAATATAATCATTTTTTTTCGAAAGATCGGAATATAATAATTTCACTTGACTACTAGTTGATGCCCTGCCCTGTGCCCTACATGGAATTCTGATGATCTGAACGGACCTCCTCTGCATTCTGCAGGGGTGTACAAGCCGGCCGAGCTATGGCAGGCGAAGGAGCATCAGCCGCCGCCCAAGAAACGCAGCTGCACGATGGTGTTCACGCTCAAGGAGATGGAGGAGGCCACCAACATGTTCAGCGACCGCAACCTCGTCGGCAAGGGCGGCTTCGGCCGGGTTTACAGAGGCGTCCTCAAGGATGGCCAGGTGCTTGCTTGCTTGCTTTTCACCAATCCTTCTCTCTGTCTGTCTCTTTCTTTTTTTTGTCGGCGCGGGCTTATTCTCAGACGCACGCTAACGTACTTGTTTGGTTAAGCTCCGGTGTTGATGTCAATGTGTCAGCTTTGATGAGAAGCATTTCAAATAATTGAGTTTTTGTCCAATGATTCATGTTCGGAAGAGAAGCTCTTTCTTGTTGTTGCATTGCATGTATTTGTTGGCATATCATTAAATTTTGTAGGCGATAGATAGTCAGCTGACCTGGATGTGATACGTCAGCAGATAGCGAAGATCAGACTATCAGAGTGGTGTGACATTTCGTCTTAACATCCACTTATGAAGAAAACAATGTGGCAACCACCGGCCAAATTGTGTCACTCATCATTTGATTCTTCTCGAGACAAAACTTGAAACTGAAGTTCTGAGCATATGACCAACAAACAATACACCAGTTTTGAGATCGTCTTAGCTCACTAGTTTCAGTAATTCATCAATTACATGCATGGTTCAGAAGTTGCATCTGACGACCGTATATGATTGAACTCTGCTGTGCTGAACGTGAAGATCGTTGCCATCAAGAAGATGGACCTGCCCACTTCGAAGCAGGCCGACGGCGAGCGCGAGTTCCGGGTGGAGATCGACATCCTGAGCAGGCTAGATCCACCCCAACCTGGTCACGCTCATCGGCTACTGCGCCGACGGCAAGCACCGGTTCGTCGTCTACGAGTTCATGCCCAGAGGCAACCTCCAGGACATCCTCAATGGTACTGGTGACACCACAGTATTCACTATTCAGAGGTGGCAGGATGATGATGTTCAGAGGTGACACTCTGAGTCTGACATTCTTTTTCTTCATCAGGCATTGGGGAGGTGAGGATGGACTGGCCACTGCGCCTGCGGATCGCACTGGGCGCAGGCGCGGGCGCTGGCCTACCTGCACTCCAGCACGGCCGTCGGCGTCCCCGTCGTCCACAGGGACTTCAAGTCCAGCAACATGCTCCTCACCGAGCACTACGAGGCAAAGGTACGTAGACACGTAGCAGTTCCGGCCACGGCAATCTCTGCTCTGCTCTTCTCCGCTGCTCAAACGGAAGCATGAAAAGCTCACCACCTCTGCTCTGCATTTCACTGCACGCCGGCCGGCCGGATCCAGATCTCGGACTTCGGGCTTGCCAAGCTACTGCAGCAGGACCAGGACCTGCACACCACCACCAGGGTGCTGGGCACGTTCGGCTACTTCGACCCCGAATACGCGCTGGTATGGTCTCGATCATGAATCAAGAATGATCCTTCGCATTGAGCTCAGCTCATCAGGTTCCTGCATGCCATTGCCATGCCACTGCAAAATCAGAGTTTAGTTTGTTTCCAGACAGGGAAGCTGACGCTGCAGAGCGACGTCTACGCGTTCGGCGTGGTGCTGCTGGAGCTGCTGACGGGGCGACGAGCCATCGACCTGAGCCAGGGCCCGCAGGAGCAGAACCTCATCGTGGGCATCCACCAGGTGGTGGGCGACCGCAAGAAGCTGCGCAAGGTGGTGGACCGGGACATGCCCAAGGGCTCCTACACGGTGGAGTCCGTGTCCATGTTGGCCGCGCTCGCCGCGCGCTGCGTCTGCTTCGACAGCGCCGGCCGCCCCGCCATGCAGGACTGCGTCAAGGAGCTCCAGTTCATCATGTACGCCAACATGAAGATATGATGATATCGATCACTCTCTCGCTCAGAATCGGAATGTCCGATCTGGAGGGTGCAAACCGCGCATGGGTTTTGAGACGGGGCGCATGCAGTGCAGCTGCTGGATTGCAATTGTAGCTGGTCTGCAGCTTTTGTTTGGTTGATTGATGAAACGAATTGTTAAAAAGGGATGCTCTCATGATCATGATACTTGTACAGGCTTATATAGTTACTACTAGTAGTAACTACTCTTTGCGATAGGAATGTATGTACTTTGGTCTGCAAATGCGAAATGCATTTCGTAATAAACAAAATGTGGATACCAAACAATAAGGGCTCTGTTTGGGACCGAAAATTCCATTTGAGATTAATTAAGGAGAGATTTTAAAATCAAGAATTTCCTAGTAATGCATTTGTATTTGTGATTTGTCACCCAGCTGAGCGGAGTTCACTGCTCACATGCATAGGCTTGTTTGTTTGGGCGAAGACTTCCAAAAGTTACTTTTCAAATGGTAATGCTACGCATCTTACAATGGACACGAGCAAATCGTCGGACCCTCCCGCAGGTCCACCGCCTCGTTGCTTACGCTTTTATCCCGCCGCTCACTTTGTCCGTGAGTTTATTAAAAAAAATCACTCATCCTTATCCCTTCCGCTTCCTCCTCCCCTGTTGCAGCGCCTTGCGGCTGCCCCGTCCTGGACGCAGACGCGCACTCCCCTCGCTGCTGCCGCACGCCCCGTCGCTCGCCCCCTCCCGTCGCGTGCTTTGGTGTTGGTGGTGCTCGCTCCGCCCGTAGCGCGCACCGCCCGCCCAGGCCGACCCAAGCCCGGTGCTGGTGGCGGTGGTGCTCTCGCGCACGCTGGTGCTGGATGCTAGTGGTGCTCTCGCGCCGCCACTCGCCGCCGGCTCCCACCTCGACGGCCGAAACTGACCGGCACATGCGCTTCCTCTCCCCTATGTTGCAAATATATGTTTCAAGTGTTTTAAACGTTTCAGAGGTATGTTGCACATGTTGCATACGTTGCAAGTGTTTCAAAAACATGTTGCTAGAGTTTGTTCAAAATGTTTCATCTCCAAACGTATGTTGCAAGCGTTTTGATCTACATGTTGCATATGTTTGACACATATGTTGCAACAGTATGTTTTAAATATTTCATCTGTCACAGTCTTTCGTTGCGGCAAGTGTTTTCATGTTGCAAGTTACAAGTGTTCTATCTAGTTGCTGCATATGTTTTCACATATATGTTGCAAGTGTATGTTCCAGATGTTTCATCTGTTTCAGACACATGTTGTTGCACGTGTTTCATATTGTTCGGAGAGTCAGGGGAGCGGGGGAATGATGGTGGCACGGCATGGGCGCCGGGGAATGGGGCACGACGAGCCAGTGGGACGGTGGACATGGCATGCGACGCGTTGGGGGTCGGCGGTCGGGGGCATGACAGGGCACGACGAACGTATGGGGACGGGGTGCGCGAATGAGGGCGGGTCGAATCGAGGTGAACGAGGCAGATTGCGAGCAAGTCTTACAGACGCGACGACGGCACAATGCGCATACGGACAGGGCGAATTAGCGGATAGGGGGCAGGCTCTGTAGGCGCGCGGGGGAAACGGCCATCCGACAGAATCCTATCTTGTCGGACGTTCGGGCGCTAGCACGTCCCCTTTTCAAAAGTTGTTTGTGAAAAGCGGCTTTTAGATTAGCTTAACCTATTTTAGCTTTTTTGTCAAAATTTAACGACATTCATATAAAAAGGTACTAACGTTATGTATTATATGAACTAAATATCATTACATTATTAATCAAATAATATATTTTTATAGCGAATCTATTTAGACATATAAATGTTGAAATTGATTTTTATTTAATCAAACTCAAAAAATAATTTAGTCGAAACATATATAATTACACTCCTCTTAGAGCAACTCTAGTAGGTCCCCTACTTGATCCTCCATATAGTGAAATATAGGTATCTAGTCCAAAAACACAAATGCAGCATGCCCTACTATAGCCCTCAAATTTGAGTGGGCACCCAAATCCTCCATCCGGCCCTAGTTCCTGGGACTCTAGAGGGAGCCCATACTTTCCAAATGCTGTTGTTTATCTCCCAGTCCCGTCCAGAACTACTCTCCCGAGCCCGACATGCCGCCGGCCGCCTAAAAGCTCTAGTTTGGTTTTGGTGAATTGATGAAACCCTAGGTACTAACCTTTGGCTCTAAGTGATTATAAGATAGGTTAGTACACACCAAGTGATAGAGCAAATGAATGAAGATCATAATAATCGTGGAGGCCATGGAGATGATCAAGCTCCGGACTTGGAAAAGAAGAAAGAGAAACACAAAATGGGCTCAAGGCAAAGGTATATTTGATAGGGCCATTTTGTTTTGGTGATCGAGACACATAGTGAGTGTGATCACATTTATAATAGATAGTCGTAATATTAAGAGGGGTGAAACTCGTCGTGAAATGCGATTATCAAAGTGCCACTAGATGTTCTAATTCATTGCATAAACATTTAGATTCTAGTGAGTGCTAACACCCTTGAAAATGCTTGTGGAAAATGCTAACACACATGCACAATAGTGATACACTTGGTGGTTGGCATATATTGAGCAAGGGTGGTGAACTTTGAGAGGTGGAGGAGGCGTCTCGTAGTGACCGGACGCTGCCCTAGCAGTGACTGGACTCGGTGCCTGCGTCCGATCAGTGGCGCACAAAGAAGGGCGTGCTTAGGCATGTGACCGGACTCTGGTCCAAGTGAGGGACTAGACACGCAGGGGTGCGTCCGGTCTCGCTGAAGTGGCATGGCGCGAATGAGCTGGAGAGGACCGAACTCTGCCTAGGTCCAATTAGCCTCGACCTGACGCGTCTGATTGTGTTTTGCCGGCTCTAGACCCTCTCTGGAGTCGACCGAACTCCAGACGGCTGCGTGTCTGGTCGCTCCATGGCTGGTCCAATCGGTGGCGTTGTGGCGCCAGCACGCGCGTGAGCGGATGCTGCTCTGGCACGTCTAGTCCTACCACGGTGCATCCAGTCATTACTTAACGCACGTGCGCGAGGGTTACTGACCGTTGGGATCACGCGGCGGAGTCCGGATCGTGGGGACACATTGATGAGGATATCCCAACAGTACATGCTAGCTCAAGTATCAACAACTCACCATCCAACATCAAGAATACAAATGAAGGACCGCTTACATGAAGTCGTGCCAAGAAACTACAAGAGCAGGTGAATTCATTCCAAACTGATTATAATTTCAACACTTCTAAGAATGTTATACTACCTAAAAGTTCTATCTTGATGTTGCTTAGGTATGCACATGAAGACATGGAAGACATGGTGCTACAAAATCACCCTGTCGGAAAAGTATCACGGATGGACGACCGGACCTAGGAAGAAGTAGCACGGATGGATGACCAGACCTCAAAAAGAAACAGTCATGAAGGTCCATGCAGACATTTTGGAAAGCTTCTCAAGTCTATTTTCCAATGCAACAAGCCCCACCTCATTTGGACGTCACAATAAGGAGTTATGTACAGATTAGTCAAGACTGCTCAGAAGGTCAACAGTTTCTTAAAATAGAATGTTGGTACAACTTCCCATGTAAAACTGTACCACTCTACAATGTTTCGTGGTGCATGTTGCACATGGCTGGAAAGATTATTGAGTCTACTTTCACACCCAATAAACGGCTCGTCATTTTGACTTCCCACTAGGGAGTTACAACTCTTTTAGTGGAGACTGCTCTGGAGGGAAACAACCGCGTGAAGACTCTTGGAAATCCATTTCGTGGAAGCCTTTTCACATACTCTATCTTTTCATTTCCTTTTCATGTTCATACCTATCAAGGAGGGTTGTTCCTAGTATAAATATCCCTATGCTTTCAAGCAAACGAAGACTTTAGATGATCAGAATACAAACCCCTTTGTTCAGTTGTGTGCTAACAAAACCAGAGAGAGATCTCTACCCCTTGCTCTTGTGTTTTCCTTCACGGAGATTACAGAAGTGGCCGCGTCATCGGCATCCAATCCATGCTCCTGGTCCATCGATTCCAGGTTGCGTAGGTTGGATTCTTTGAGAGTGTGGTTGGGCAAATCCTTGGTTCAGGCTGCCGTATAGAGACGGTGGTTAGCTCCTTGTGTGTGTCGTCAGGTTGCACTAGTTATCGCTGGTTGCAACAAGTTATCGGCTGTTCATCAGCTAGTTGTCAAGATCAAGATCCTACGTCGTGAAGATCGAAACCAAGGATCTCATCATCTGGTATCAAAGCTTCAGTTGCCATGGTAGGATTCTTTACCCTTAGCTACATATAAATTTTTGTTCATCCTATCCACCAAAAAACCAGAAAAATATTTGCCATAGCCCTTTGTTTCAATCTGTTTTTCTAGTGAGCTTTGTTAAGTTTCGGTCCATTAGAGTGTTTGTTTTAGTTGCTGATCATATTATCCTTCGCGTGTCCTTTGTGCCTCTTTTATATATATCTGAAAATCCCCACAAAAAAATCTAAAACTCGTATCATCCTTCGCGTTAACTTTGATCCTATCAAGTTACAGCCGACGGTTGTGTCTTGTTTCTATCAAATAAAAAGTGTGCAAGTGTTATATCTAATCTTGTTTTTAGTTCTATAAAAAAAGTGTGTCAACAATAAAGAAGAAAGAAAAGTTGCAAAAAAAAAGAGTTGAGAAAAGTTGTGAATGAAGAGTTGAAAGATCAGTTTGTTATATGCACATGTTCTGAAATTTTTCATCAAGTTACACAACCAGATTGCTATCCATCCCTTAGTGCAAAATTTTACTTGGGTTTGATTGAAACACTTGCATCCTAAGCATACTCCTTGTTTGCATCAAATCTGAATTTTCTTTGCGCGTGTGTTTGATCCATTTACATCACTTATGTTTTGTAGTCAGCACTAGGCATTGGACTTCTAGTTTGGACTACAATTTAGCTTTACAATATCTAGAATTCAGATTGCATTCCTTGTGTATCATTCCCCCACCAAGCTTCACTTAGAAACCATCATAATAGGAACGCTGATCTTATATTCGCTTAACCATCACTTTCTTGTTACCACCTCGCATTGCCCTTCTGTAATCCGCAGGAATTCATAAGAGCTCGGTTGGTAAGAGAGGTGAGGTTGTGAGATTCCACATATATTTTCCTATTCCACAAATATCTATTGTTCGTATTTAGCTAACCTTATAGGAAGATGGGTGGAGTTGAGATAGAAGATTGTGTTACTATGGCACAATTTAATGAACTAAAGCAAAGCATGGAAGACAAGCAAGATCAGTTGTCATAAGATCTTCAGGCCCTTATGATTGAAATTAGAGGACGTCGCCAACCTCATGATGGTGCAAGCAACCAAGGTGAAGATGCCGTTGAAAGTGAAGAAGAAGGTGCTGCTCGACTTGTAAGAGAACAACAGAGACGTAGAGAGCGAGCTGCTGCACATGCGAGAAGGCCTCCACCTCTAGGGTGTGGAGATGGTGGTAGAGGTGCTGATTGTGATTGTGGAAGAGGTCTTGGACTAGAGGGAAGTGGGACTGAAGAAGAGGATGGAGAAGAAGAAGAGGTTGAACAACCCCATAATGATGGTCGTCGTCACCGAGGAAATCGTGGGCGTAATTAGCTAAATGAGGAGAGGTTTGGCAAGCTAAAATTTAACATGCCCAGGTTTGATGGAGGGTTTGATCCTGAAGCATATCTTACTTGGGAATTGAATGTTGATAAAAATTTTCATGTGCACAATTATTCTGAGCAGAAGAAGATGGCCATGGCTGCTCTTGAGTTTGATGGTTATGCTCTAATCTGGTGGGAACAAATGCTCAATGATAGAGAAGAAGCTGGGCAAGGTGATGTTTGTTTATGGGCTGAAATGAAGAGAGAAATGAGAGCAAGGTTTGTCCCCAAACATTATCGTCGTGATCTATTTGACAAGCTGCAGAATTTGAAGCAAGGAAGCCTTAATGTTGATGAGTATTATAAAGAGATGGAGAAGGCGATGATTAGAGCCAATGTAGATGAAGATGAAGAGTAATCAATTGCACGTTTTATGTCAGGGCTGCATCGCAATATTCAGCACATTGTTGAATTTCAGCAGTACCGCAACTTTATTGAATTGGTACGTCAAGCTAGTAAAGCTGAGCGTCAGTTGCAGCAGGACATGAAGTCCAACAGAGGAGTATCTTTCAGCACAAGAAGTATACCAAGTGGAAGCAAATTTACACCAAGAGGTAGTACAAGCAGAGGTACAATTTCCAACTCAAGTGGTGGTGCACGATCAAGCAATTTTGGTGCTTCTAGTGGCAAAGAGCTGGCTGCTCCAAGTAAGAGGAACAAATCAGCAAACTCATCATCTATTTCAGTGGGTTCTTCAACCAAGAGTAGTGGAATTCAATGCTTCAAGTGTGGAGGTCATGGTCATGTTATAAAGGAGTGTCCAAACAATCGAACCATCATTGTAAATGACCAAGGAGAGTATGAATCTGCTAGTGAGAAAGAACAAGAAGATGTTAAAGAGGAAGATAATCATGAGAAGAAAATCTATGCATTTGAAATTGGTGCTGCTCTTGTTGTAACTCAGATTTTGAGTGTACAAATGAGTGAAGCTAAAAGTGGACAGCGGCACAATCTTTTTCAAACTAGAGCCAAGGTTGAAGACAAGGTGTGCCAAGTAATCATTGATGGTGGAAGTTGCCACAATCTTGCTAGCAAAGAAATGGTTGAAAAGCTTGGTTTAAAGTTGCTGAAACATCCTCATCCATATCATGTGCAATGGTTAAATAATTCAGGTTCCATTAAGATTGGACAAAGAGTGAAAGTTCCTTTCAAGATTGGTGAATATGTTGACACCGTGGAGTGTGATGTGGCACTGATGACAGTATGCCATATGCTGTTGGGAAGACCCTGGCAATATGATCGGTCATCTCTACATTGTGGTCGAGCCAATCAATACACCATCAAGTGGAAGGGCAAGGAGTTGATACTTAAACCCATGACACCACAACAAATCCTAGCTGAGCACTTGCAAAAGAGCTCTGATGTGAGGAATGAGAGTGAAAAAGAAGGAAAGAAAAATAATTTGAGTGCCTTCCACAAATAGGAGAGTGAGAGCCACAAGCCAAACATGAGAGATAACAAAAAAAAGAGAGGGAGAGAACTTAGTGATGATAGCCACAAAATCTGAAATGAGAGATGTGAGGAAAAAACCAGATCAAGTATTAATCATACTTGTGTGCAAGGACACATTGCTTTCAGCTAACGACTTAACATCTATCCCTAGTGTTGTTGCACATGTTTTGCAGGAATACAAAGATGTTTTTCTAGAGGAAACACCTGCTGGACTTCCCCCCTTACGTGGCATTGAACATCAAATTGATTTCATCCCTGAAGCTACACTTCCAAACCGTCCTGCATACCGCACTAACCCTGAAGAAACCACGGAAATTCAAAGGCAAGTACAAGCACTTTTAGATAAAAGGATATGTGCGTGAAAGTTTAAGTCCTTGTGCTGTCTCCGTGATTTTGGTGCTAAAGAAAGATGATTCATGGAGGATGTGTGTAGATTATAGAGCCATAAATAACATCATTGTTCGCTTTCGTCATCCTATTCCTAGGCTAGATGACATGCTAGATGAATTGAGTGGATCTATGATATTCTCTAAAATTGATTTGAGAAGTGGTTACCATCAAATTAGAATGAACATTAGAGATGAATGGAAAACTACTTTTAAAACAAAGTTTGGGATGTACGAATGGTTAGTTATGCCTTTTGGTTTGACTAATGCACCTAGTACATTCATGAGATTGATGAATCATGTCTTGCGAGCATTCATTGGAAAATTTGTTGTTGTTTACTTTGATGATATCCTAATTTACAACAAGTCAATGGAGGATCATGTTGATCATATTCAACAAGTTTTAGACGTGCTCAAAAAGGAAAAAATATTTGCTAACCTTGAGAAGTGCACATTTTGTACAGATCAGGTTGTGTTTCTAGGTTTTGTTATTTCAGGTTCAGGAATCTAGGTTGACGAATCAAAGGTGGAAGCATTGAAGGATTGGCCAACTCCTAAAAATGTAAGCCAGGTGAAAAGTTTTCATGGACTTGCTGGTTTTTACAGGAGATTTGTGGGAGATTTTAGCACCATAGCTGCTTCATTGAATGAGTTAACAAAAAAAGGTGTTGCCTTCCAATGGGGTGAGCCACAAGAGAAAGCTTTCCAAGAATTGAAGAAAAGGTTATCCGAAACCCCCTTGCTTGTGTTGCCGGTTTCACAAAAACCTTTGAGGTTGAATGTGATGCAAGTGGGATTGGGATCAGAGGTGTTTTCATGCAAATTGGATAGCCCATGGTGTAGTTCATGAGAAGTTGGGAGGAGCACAACTGAACTATTCGGTGTATGATAAGGAGTTGTATGCTTTGGTAAGAACACTTGAGACTTGGCAACATTACTTATGGCCAAAAGAATTTGTTATTTATTTAGATCATGAGGCTTTGAAATATTTAAAGGGCCAAGCAAAACTGAACTGTAGACATGCCAAATGGGTTGAATTCATTGAAACTTTTCCATATGTTGTGAAATACAAGAAAGGTATGGAAAACATTGTTGCTGATGCTTTATCTCATAAAAATGTTTTGTAAAATCAACTTGATGTTAAGGTGCCAAGACTTGAAAACATAAAAGAATTATACCCCGCTGATCATGACTTTTCATAACCATATACAAAATGTACAACTAGAAAAGGATGGGAAAAATATCATGTACATGATGGATTTTTGTTTAGAGCTAACAAATTGTATATTCCAAGTTGCTCTCTTGTTGTTACAGGAAACACATGCATGAGGATTGATGGGTCACTTTGGATGGAGAAAGACATATGAGATGTTGGATAACCATTTCTATTGGCCAAAGATGAGAAGAGACGTTCAAAGACTTGTGCAAAGATGCATCGCTTGTAACAAAGCTAAGTCAAAACTAAACCCCCATGGTTTATATACTCCCTTGCCTGTTCCTAGTGCTCCATGGGAAGACATTAGCATGGATTTCTTTTTGGGTTTACCAAGGACAAAGAGGGGAAGGGATTCAATTTTTGTTGTTGTTGATAGATTCTCTGAAATGGCACATTTTATACCATGTCATAAAAGAGATTATGCAACCCACATAGCTTCTCTATTTTTCAGGGAAATTGTGAGATTGCATGGCATGCCCAAGATGATTGTTTTAGACCATGACACCAAGTTTTTGAGGTACTTTTGGAAGACGTTGTGGGCAAAACTAGGGACAAGGCTGCTGTTTTCCACCACTTGCCACCCTCAAACGGATGGGCAAACTGAAGTAGTGAATAGAACACTTTCTATGCTACTGTGAGCCTTGATAAAGAAGAACTTAAAGGAATGGGAAGAGTGCTTACCACATGTGAAATTCACTTATAACAGGGCAGTACACTCTACAACTAATATGTGTCCTTTTGGAGTTGTATATGGTTTCAAACCACTTGCTTCGATTGATTTGTTGCCTCTACCATTGCAAGGAAGAAGTAACATGGAAGCCTCCAAGCGTGCGTCTTATGTCAAGAAGATTCATGAGAAGACCAAAGAAGCAATTGAGAAAAGGTCCAAGTACTATGCTGAATGGGCAAACAAGCATCTCAAGAAGGCGACATTTGAACCTAGAGATTTAGTTTGGGTACATCTTCGCAAAGACCGCTTTCTAGAGAAGCACAAATCCAAGTTGATGCCACGAGGAGATGGTCCATTTAGAGTGTTGTCCAAGATCAATGACAATGCCTATAAGATTTATCTCCCTGAGCATTATGGTGTTAGCAGATCCTTCAATGTTGCTGATTTAACACCATTCTTTGGGTTAGAAGAATCAGAGTCGAGGATGACTCCTTTTCAAGAGGGGGAGGATGATGAGGACATCCCAATGGTACATGCTAGCTCTAGTATCAACATCTAACCATCCAACATCAAGAATACAAATCAAGGACCGCTTACACGAGGTCGTGCCAAGAAACTACAAGAGCAGGTGAATTCATTCCTAACTGATTATAATTTCAACACTTCTAAGAATGTTATACTACCTAAAAGTTCTATCTTGATGTTTCTTAGGTATGCACATGAAGACATGGAAGACATGGTGCTACAAAATTGCCCCATCGGAAAAGTAGCATGGATGGATGACTGGACCTAGGAAGAAGTAGCACGGATGGATGATCGGACCTCAAAAAGAAATAGCCATGAAGGTCCATGAGGACATTTTGGAAAGCTTATCAAGTCTATTTTCCAATGCAACAAGCCCCACCTAATTTGGACATCACAATAAGGAGTTATGTATAGATTAGTCAAGACTGCTCAGAAGGTCAATAGTTTCTTGAAACAGAATGTTGGTACAACTTCCCATGTAAAACTGTACCACTCTACAATATTTTGTGGTGCATGTTGCACATGGATGGAAAGATTATTGAGTCTACTTTCACACCAAATAAACGACTCATCATTTTGACTTCCCACTAGGGAGTTACAACTCTTTTAGTGGAGACTGCTTTGGAGGGAAACAGCTGCGTGAAGACTCTTGGAAACCCATTTCGTGGAAGCCTTTTCACATACTCTATCTTTTCATTTCCTTTTCATGTTCATACCTATCAAGGATGGTTGTTCCTAGTATAAATATCCCTATGCTTCCAAGCAAATGAAGACTTTAGATGATCAGAATACAAACCCCTTTGTTCAGCTGTGTGCTAACAAAACCAGAGAGAGATCTCTACCCCTTGCTCTTGTATTTTCCTTCGTGGAGATTACAGAAGTGGCCGCGTCACCGGCATCCAATCCGTGCTCCTGGTCCATCGATTCTAGGTTGCATAGGTTGGATTCTTTGAGAGTGTGGTTGGGCAAATCCTTGGTTCAGGCTACCATATAGAGATGGTGGTTAGCTCCTTGTGTGTGTCGTTAGGTTGCACTAGTTATCGCTGCTTGCAGTAAGTTATCGGCTGTTCATCAGCAAGTTATCAAGACCAAGAACTATGGCAAAACCGCCCGAAATAACACATTTATGGAGGTGATAATCTTCCACTAAACACTAAGCACTCCAAAAGTGAGCCACATCAGGCAGTTCCATCGAGCGCACCCCATAGGAGAACCCGAAAATCTACATTTTTCAACAGGATCATAAATGGGAGAATAAAGCTTCCAACATTTTAGCCATTTCTTACATCACTTTTCATGCAACATCAGAGTATAATATTTATTATTTAAAACAATGGAATATAATCATGTTATTCGAGTTTCAGTGGAAATAAAATCATTTAATGATAAGATAAACATTAACATGATGATGCGTTATATACAACACAACAGGTGATAAGTTTTTCCATTGTAAAAACATTTTGGGTGAAAGTTTCAAATAAACTATATGTCTGCAACGTTAAGGAAATTCTCGCTGAGCCCACCAGGAGGTTTCCACACATAAGTGTCAGCTCCATATGTTCCTATCACCTGCAGCAGGGTAGAACAAACCCTGAGTACTTAATTGTACTCCACAAGACTTACCCGTCAGGAGGAAAGAAAAGACTCCAAGGATATGCAAGGCTATCTGGCTTGTGGGTTATTGCATCTGCAGGAAGCATTGCTAAAAGTGCGTCCTTATATTCAATTTCATTAGCAGTCACCATTAGTTCATTAACTAACCATTCTATATAAGCACATGTGCTACTTTCAAGCAGGTGGTAAGCAATCAGACCATTTTATCATCTTTTATATTCATGTTCTTACTACAGTGCTAGATCATAGACAAGTCATACCAGATTACTCGGTGATTCACGAATCAATGTGCCCAGTTGGGTACCCCAAAACACACGCCCCGCTTGTATCCCAGGCACAAGCAGGACCAACCCACCAGTCTCTTATCAAGGGGTCCACGTCCCCATCCAAACTTGGACTCCAAGCCCCCACACCTGAGTCCCAGACTCAGTGTGGTGCTTAGACCTCCACCATCCCCGTCTCCAATGAGTCGCTCTAGAAAGAGCCAGAACCCACAACAAGAGAGCAACGAGTCTTTCCTGCTCCCATAAACAAGTATGTGCTTAGAATAATAAGTCTGTGACCTGACTAGAATCCAATACAATAGACGGTCCTTAACCGACATAGGCGGAACAAGCGTAATCCGAGCCTTGCTTGAATGTCAAACCAAGTCTAGATCCAAGTACCATTCTGCTCGGTCTCCAATTAGCATTCATATATTTTCTATGTGATAGTAATATAACAACAACAATAATATCTTTCCTATCTCTCGCGAGTGACAGGCAATCACTCGACTTCTACCGGAGTCCTATAGCATAGCAATATACACAATCCTATCATACTAGTAAAACTCATAGGATAAGGACATATATATATGCAGGTAGGTTTCATTCAACTCCTTAAACTTAATGCATAAGCATAAAATAAAGTGCAGAATAATAAGGGTTATGCACCAGGACTTGCCTGGGTAAGATATAACCAAAAGTTAGCATTCCATCATGGTGGCATGATCCTCTAGACCATCCTTTTGATACTCTAGATGACTCCATGATCCTTCATTGTTCCTGTTAGGGTATACGTGGATGAAATGCAGAGACGTAATTAACCAACTACAACCGTGACAAGTAAAATATGATTTACGCCTCTCGAGCTAACAAGCTAGTTCTAACGATGACCGTACTTAGGCTATGTATCCATGTTGCTAAACCAAACGTTATTTCCCAATGATTGTTATAACTATACAAACCTAAGTTGTTTCTTTATTCCATTCTATCGATTTAATATCTATTCAAAATAGGGCATCATTATCTATCTAACAAACTAATTACTCTGGAGCTACAAAAAATTATAGGGAGCAGATAATAATATTAGGAATTTACTGTAAAATTTTCAGAGTCAACACTATCACCATTTTCCCACAAAAATTCCTACAAGTTTAGGTCTTATTAAAACTAAGCAATTTAAATTAATTATGGCAACCCTAAAAAATAATACAAAATATATGAACAAAATACACTAATAGGTAGATCATGATTTTAGGAATCTAACAAAATTAGTTTCATAATTTTTGGACACTTACACAAATTTATATTGACTTTTACAAGTTTGCCTCAGATAAATAAAAAAATGCTTTAGAAAACAAAAAGGGCTGGCAGCAACCAATTTGGCCCAGCAGCACAACGCAGCCCGCGCGGGCACAGCCACTCGCCAGTAGGCTGGCCCAACCGGCCCGCTGCACAAGCGCACCAGCATGTTTTGCAAATGAGTCCCTATGTTATGGGATAATCAGCGTCACCATGAAACACTATTGCAATAGACTCGAACTTTGCATCAAACACCCTAGATTAAATCGCCTTCTCAATTAGGGGGTCCCTGGCGCCACTGCGAATGACAGCACGACCCCAACTGGCACTGCACACCTACACCAGTTAGTAGAGCGAGGCATCGGCTAACTGAGCAAGCCGACGAGCATCATGGGGCCAAGCCAGACTCCTGGACAGCGGTTCGGAGATAAACAATGACCCTAGTGCTCTGTCTGTGCTGCCAGACCACCTGCCATGGTGGCATGAGCATTCCAGCAACCTAGGATACTAATGGAGAGGTAGAGACAGAGGGGAAGTAGCAGTGGCTTGCCGCGGTCCATGCTGCGGTGGTGGTGGAGGCAGAGGAGGGCCGAGGTGACCTAGCCATGTGCGCGTGAGCACGGTGGCAGCGCTCCGAGGCAGACACAGCGCGTCACCACCCCATCAATGAGCGTCCTATCCAAAAGAAGACAAGCACTAGCCCTAGGGGGTCAAGATAAGCTCCAAAACACCATCAATTGATCCTTTACCGTTGGATTTGGGGCTTACCACCAAATCGTGCTCTGTTCGGGGCGAGATGACCGGCGGCTCAAAAATTCCCAAACCCAGCCGACCAGAGAGGATTGAGGGGCTCGAGTGGGTCAACTGGCTAGCCTACCTCCAAGCCTAGCTACGGGAACACTGAATCGAAGTGGGATATCATGAACCGCACACGTAGGCTTACGCCATGGTGCGCTCCATCGACGGTAAGGCGAACGAGGCAGCGGGCTCATGGCTCAATCAACCTTGACCAAGGTTGCATTAAAAGAGCAGAAACACCCACATAATGAGTCCCTAAGGGAGCATGCCATGAGCTGCCGAGATGGGACCACTTGGCCTTGGCCGAGAGCGGGCGGTGGTAGCGGAACAGCGAGCGTGTGGGAAGAGTATTGACACCACGACAAAGGCAGTAGCTCGACAAGATAGCGGAGGGTGGAAGCTACTTTGGGGTAAGTGGCTCATGTGGTGAGAAAAGTGCCACATCGCCCTGATGGCGGCCGCCGCGGCGTCGGCCCGGCCTAGCATGCTGCCAACCGCAACGGGGTCGGCCAACGACAGTGACCACAGCCAAGGCAGCCAACGGCAATGGCGTGCCCGTGTGGTGACTATAGGGCAACAAGAAAGGCAGGTGTGACACACGCGTGTGGTGTGCTCGAACACAACGGTGTAATGTTGTGGATGTGGTGACCACGGCCACAGGGCTAAATGGCCGAAACTAGTGTCGTGCACGCTTTTTAAAGCTAAACAAAAATAGTAATCATCTCATCTAAGGTTCAACCACTTATGCTAGTTCAAAGCCAACACTACCCGGTCCCTAACAAGACAATCGTTATGGTCAAAGAGCAGCTAGAGAAAAAGATAAACGAGTGCCAAAGTAAGCTCGTCACTGAAATGCTGGTTCACGAACAGAGAGCCAAAGACATGCTTCCAACACGTTCCAGCAAAGTTTGGCCAATTTTTGAGTGAGCATCATAACCCTTAACACAACTACGCCCTGCTCCATGCTCAAGCACTCACCTTGATGCAACCCCTATGTAAAACACATGAGGTTAGTGTTTAAATATTTTAGTTATAATCTAAATGTCAAAATGATGTTGTCTACTACCTTTCCAAACTTAGAAAGGCTAAGGATTTCAATTTGGACTTAACAACCACTAACAATTTTGTCATAATTTTTAAATGGTCTAAGCCCCTTTAACTTTACCCAACAAGTATATCACGTAGAAGTCCATACTTCATGCTAACCCGTAGGAACAAAATATTTAAGCACTTTTTAGGTATTTTCCACAATATAATTTGCCAAAGATAGCATTTTAAACATAAGCTTATTTGTTTGCCGACTTAACCAAGAAGAGTTGATTTAATTTCAAATCGATTTCTGCGCTCCCCAAAATACTAGCTAACAATATTTATTCTCCAAAAATTTAACATTGCATGCCCATCTACGTAACTTGCTATCTTTATTGATCTATTTCTCAGGACATAATCTCAGTGTTTAGCGAGCTCATAACACCAGTGGTGTTACAACCAACCCCCCCTAAAAAGAATCTCATCCCAAGATTCGGAGCAAGAACACAAAAGGGAACAAATGCGATTTCCCTTCGTAGATCCGAAATTACACGGAAGATTACACGACGTCGATCACTAAACCGCACGGGGATTTAAGGATACATGGTTAAGAGCAATCTAGCACAACCAAGGCTTAATCTAGTAGTCGAGATAGACGAGGGCAATGGAGAAACAACAAGAAAATGATTATCCAAAACATGGCGTATGTCCAATAGATCCAAAAATAGGAGACTAAGAAGTCAAACATCATGAACCCTAAGACCAGACTAACTAAGGGGACTTGAACTTCTTTGAAAACCAGATCCCTCCTTCTTTCTGGATTACACAATCACCTCTGACTGGCGACCCTAGTTCCATGAATGATGACTGGATCTCGTAGCTCTACTTTGGATTCAAGAGGGATGGGGATGAAGGAGGAGAGCAAGTGCATCTTATAGTGGCAAACGGGGATGGGGAGCAGTGCACCGAAAGTGGAGGCGGCGGGGATGGAAGGCACTGATGGCTCACGCTGCGAGGATAAAGTTGGCCATGGTGCGCTCCCTACGCGAGCTTGAGTGGAGGGAGGAAAAAAGGAGCGGAAATGGCTCGCTCGACGAGGGAGACATGCGGGCGACCGTGTCCCCAAAAGAGAAAATAGGAGGGGTCTGATACGGGGATGAGGGCGAGGATCAAGAGCCAATGGATACCGGGAAAAAGGGGAAAACACACAATGCACGAGCACGGTGGATGTGGTGTAATGCTGTGGTTACGCAAGGATAGGGTGCTAGTGGCCCCTAACA
The DNA here is from genome assembly GCF_019320115.1 of Miscanthus floridulus. NCBI lineage: Eukaryota > Viridiplantae > Streptophyta > Magnoliopsida > Poales > Poaceae > Miscanthus > Miscanthus floridulus. Next base: position 92,740,282 of record NC_089582.1, on the reverse strand, counting down.
CAGACGACGTCTGTAGGGCATGCGGTAATAATGACCTGGCGTGCATAGTGTGGGCGAGCTAGTCATAGGCTTGGGACATGACGTCCACTCAGACTTTTCCAATCACTCCCTACTACTCGAGACTAACTCTTCTGGGTTGCTCTTCTTTTTCTTCCCTTCCTTGTCCACAATATGCACCAACCTTTTGTATAAACTGAGATCGCGACATATATGCTTCCTCCGAAACCACATTCTCTTGTTTTCTTTGAGGGGACACCATTTCATCAACCCATTGTGGATTTTCCATTCAAGCACCCGAATATTTCCAAGAAGAATATTTTATAGCAAGAGTGGTACAGTGGTGTAACCTGGCAAAGGTACTAGTCAACAACCTCGATACCAGCACGTGCCAAGTAGCGTCACCCTATGTCAGCTGTTCCATAGGGGCCCTCGGTCTCATCGTGGCACCATAACCTACTAACCAGAACACTTTACAACTTACATGTAGTGAAAAATAGTGAGGTCATAGACCATAGAAATAAAAGAGTATTGCAAGGGAAGATTTAGACAAGGGTTCCCTTCGCAACAAGGGACAAGGAATTCAAATCCAACAACAAATTTGATTTAAAAATATTCAAGTGTTCTATTGGACATCCATAATTAGTCGATACAGTATCCTATGTTATCCAATCATGTCTGGTCTGCTGGCATCTGAATGGTAACTTCTCTTATCACCCACTTAACGTCATCTTGACAATCCTAAACACGTCTAACAAGACTTAAGGGTAGATGGATGCAATAAACACAATGAAATAAACAAAATACACATTCCAAGGTCCTTATATTGGTACAACATACATGCACTCACTCTCCCATTCTTGACACATCATTCACCTTCCCTATGATCGGATGACCTCAACAACTACGAACGAAATACAACGGAAAGATTACAATACTAGAGGACAGCGATGAAAGACACCACTAACTACTAGTACATCTCCCCAAGGCAACTAATCTACTTTGCTAGACTACACATCTTCATTCCTAGGCTCGACGGATTCTTCTACCGCCCTGGCTATGGATCTGCCTCCGCTCTTGGCAGTGGCTGAGTGAGGGAAAGCAAAGGTTCTACTTCTGACACTTTCAAGGGTGAGGGTGCTGGTGGTACTGTAACAACGGTTCTCCTTCTTTCTAGCGGATGGACAGGGATTCCCTCCACGAGCAAGGGATCTTGCTGTTCAGTAGCCAGCGTCCTACGCTTTGCCCTAGTGACAAGGTAGGCCTCTCCCAACTGATGGGCATGCCGATCTTCAGCCTCCTTTAAGGCTTCCAACATGGCAGTCTCCTGACTCTCTATGGTAGCCGCACTGGCATGCGCTTTGGTAAACTGCACCTGGAGCATCCTGGAGAAGATCTCAGCTTCCTTGGCTCACCGGAGGCACTTCCTCAGCTCTAGGGCTTGTCGGTCATACTGCTCATCCAGAGCAAGCATGTACATGGTCAAGTGCACCACGGTTAGACTGTCTTCTTACGCATCCCGCCCATGCAAAGCCTCCATGCGAGCCCTCCATGCCCGCTGATTCTTTTCCAAAGGTGGAAAGAACCTCATGGGAGTACGAGCAATGGGCTCTTCATAGATCTGGCAAAGGTACTGCAAGGCTTTGCGGGCCATAACCTGGTAGGTGTTGACGAAGCGAAACCTAGTTGCAGTCACATTCTAGGCTTTAGTGATGTCGAGGAACTCCTCACTCTTGCCAATGTAGATGGTAACTTCACACCGCTCAGTGCCATGCTTTTCATACTCACGGCCCTCATACTCAGGACGATCATTGACTTCGAGCTTTTGCAGGGTGGCATACAGGATTTTAGGAAAATCCTCGGTGTTCAGGCAGTAACTACTAACCCAGGCTCCTGCCATCCCTAGCGATGGTTGCAAGGAAGGACTGAGCGAAAAGCTTGCTCAAAAGAAAAAGCTAGGTGAGCTAAATTGCACCGAGTGGTGGTACCAATGGCTAGGTCAGGCCCTACTTATAGTGGCAAAGTGGTCAGTGGTCCTGGCGTGGTCCACCAAGGTTCCTGCGTGGGATTACTATGAATGAATCGACCAAATTTTTTGCACGTTCAAGACGAGCGATGTTCGAGGCCATTAATGACTAGTATGACTGCATGGCAAGGGTCCGACAAGAGCACAGAAAAGAGTATGAGGAGACGTGGGCCACGGCAGGCATGAACCATAGGTGAACACGGAGCATGAAGTCACAGTGCAGTAATAACTACCAAACAAGGGCCGGTCAGTCGTGCACCATATGACTCACGTGACAGCTACGAAAGGCACATCTACAAGCAATACGGCTACTAAGGCATTACTAGCACGCCTATCTTAAAGGTCATATACTACACGAGAGCCAATCCACCAAAGAAAGCCTAGTTAAACCTATTCCGGATTCTTAACTATAGTAATAGGGCTATTTATATACTTCGTATGCAAACGCCCTAACCTTTGTAAAAATAGGTTATCAATTTTTAATTTAGAAAAGGGTTTCAAAGATTTATTTCCTCATTTATGCTCTAATACCACATGTGGCAGAACCGCCTGAAATAACACACTTATGGAGGCGCTTGTCTTCCACTAGACACTAAGTACTCCGAAAGTGAGCCACATCAGGCAGTTCCGTCGAGCACACCCCATGGGAGAACCCAAAAATATATATTTTTCAATAGGATCATAAATGGGAGAATAAAGCTTACAACATTTTAGCCATTTCTTACATCACTTTTCATGCAACATCAGAGTATAATATTTATTGTTTATAACAATAGAATATAATCATGTTATCAGAGTTTCAGCAGAAATAAAATCATTTACTAACAAGATAAACATTAACATGATGATTCATTATATACGACACAACAGGTGATAAGTTTTTCCATTGTAAAAACATTATGGGTGAAAGTTTAAAATAAACTGTATGTCCACAATGTTAAGGAAATCCTCGCTGAGCCTACCAGGAGGTTTCCACACACAAGTGTCAGCTCCACATGTTCCTGTCACCTGCTACAGGGTAGAACAAACCCTGAGTACTCAATTGTAGTCCACAAGACTTACCTGTTAGGAGGAAAGAAAAGACTCTAAGGATATGCAAGGCTATCTGGCTTGTGGGTTATTGCATCTGCAGGAAGCATTACTAAAAGTGTGTCCTTATATTCAATTTCATTAGCAGTCACCATTAGTTCATTAACTAACCATTCTATATAAGCACCTGTGCTACTTCCAAGCAGGTGGTAAGCAATCAAACCATTTTATCATCTTTCATATTCCAGTTCTTACTATGGTGCTAGATCGTAGACAAGTCGTACCGGATTACCTGGTGATTTGTGAATCAATGTGCCCAGCTGGATACACCAAAACACACGCCCTGCTTGTACCCTAGGCACAAGCAGGACCAACCCACCACTCTCCTATCAAGGGGTCTAGGTCCCCGTCTAAACTTGGACTCTAAGACCCCACACCTAAGTCCTAGACTCAGTGTGGTGCTTAGAACTCCACTATCCCTGCCTCCAATCAGTCGGTCCGGAAAGAGCCGGAACCCACAACAAGAGAGCAATGAGTCTTCCCTACTCCCATAAACAAGTATGTGCTCAGGATAATAAGTCTATGACCTGACTAGAATCTAATGCAACAGACGGTCCTTAACCGACACAGGTGTAACAAGCGCAATTCGAGCCTTGCTCGAATGCCAAACCAAGTCTAGATCCAAGTACCATTCTGCTTAGCCTCCAATCATCATTCAATATTTTCTATGTGATAGTAATATAACAACAACAATAATATCTTTCCTATCTCTCGGGAGTGACAGGCAATCACTCGACTTCTACCGAAGTCCTATAGCATAGCAATATACATGATCCTGTCGTACAAGTAAAACTCATAGAATAAGAACATATATATATGCAGGTGGATTTCATTCAACTCCTTAAACTTAATGCACACGCATAAAATAAAGTGCAGAATAATAGGGGTTATGCACCCAGGCTTGCCTGGGTAAGATATAACCAAAAGTTAGCATTCCATCATGGTGCCATAATCCTCTAGACCATCCTTTCGATACTCTAGATGACTCCATGATCCCTCATTGTTCCTATTAGGGTATATGTGGATGAAATGCAGAGACGTAATTAATCAACTGTAATCGTGACTCGTAAAATATGATTTACGCCTCTTGAGCTAACAAGCTAGTTCTAACAATGACCGTACTTAGGCTATCTATCCATGTTGCTGAACCAGACATTATTTCCTAATGATTGTTTTAGCTATACAAACCCAAGTTGTTTTTTATTCCATTCTATCGATTTAATATCTATTCGAAATAGGGCATCATTATCTATCTAACAAACTAATTACTCTAGAGCTACAAAAATTACAGTGAGCAGATAATAATATTAGGAATTTACTATAAAATTTTTAGAGTCAACACTATGACCATTTTCTCACAAAAATTCCTACAAGTTTAGGTGTTATTAAAACTAAGCAATTTAAATTAATTATGGCAACCCTAAAAAAATAATACAAATATATGAACAAAATACACTAACAGGTAGATCATGATTTTAGGAATCTAACAAAATTAGTTTCATAATTTTTGGACACTTACTCAAATTTATATTGACTTTTACAAGTTTGCCATAGAATAAATTAAAAAATGCTTTAGAAAACGAAAGGGCCGACGGTAACCAATTTGGCCTAGCAGCCCAACGCAGCCCGCGTGGGCGTAGCCACTCGCCAGTAGGCCAGCCCAACCGGCCCGTTGTGTGAGTTTACTGGCATGTTTTGCAAACGAGTCCCTGTGTTTTGGGATAATCAGCGTCGTTATGAAACACTATTGCTGTAGACTCGAACTTTGCATCAAACACCCTGGATTAAATCGCCTTCTCAACAAGGGGGTCCCTGGCGCCACCATGCACGATGGCATGACCTCGGCCAGCACTGCACACCTACACCAGTTAGTAGAGCGAGGCACCGGCTAATCGAGCAAGCCGACGAGCATCGCTGTAACAAACCGGGTTTTTGGAGAAGCCAAAAATACGAACTTTTTAAATTTTTCCTGCAATATGTGAAGCATGTAGATGCTAGGTCAAACTAAGAACAATTTATAAATAAATTGTTGCATGCATATGGAATTACTTGTAGGGGTTTGTCGGAATTCTTTTGTTGGTTTAGTGTTTTGTGTTGGAGAGCACAAGTCCATAGCAAATCCTTTTGATCCCTTCTAGAATATCTTAAGAACCCCTTTTCATCTCTCTTAATTCACCTTCTTGCTTTTGAACCTCATTCGAACCCCTTGATCTAATTCATAAAGTCAATTGACCTTCCTTGTAAATCAATGCCCATCGATGCCAACCCTTGACATGGACCCCACTACCCTAGTTGACCTCTAGTGGACCCCACTAGGAAGTGTACAAGTTGGCGACACATGTATACAATATAGGAGCCTTGGTTAATTTGGAAAATAGGAAATGAAATGGAAAAGCCTTCGGCCCAAAACAAAGCCCCAGCCCAACCAGGCCATCCCCTCCCTCTTTATCCAATGCGCGGCCCGCTCACCTCACTTTGGCCCATGCAAGCAGCAGGCCCAGCCAGCCTCTCCCACTCAAAGCCATGGTCCAGCACTGCCCCGCCAGCTCGGCTTGCCCCACCCTCCTCCCTTCTACCCACCCCGCCAGCGCCTTGGCCTAACCAGCCCAGCTCACGCGTGGCCACGCCCATATCACCACGGAAGCACCGCATGCCCCTCCAACCCTAGGGCGCACGCGCCCTAGCTCCCAGCGCTACCGCCGCTCGTCTGAGCTTGCGTGCGCGCAACGCAAAACCCCGCACCTCACCTGCTCTGCTCCTCAATGCGCGCCGCGTGCCCCTTCTCATCCATTTCTCAGCCGCCGCCGCCATCCCTCTCCCTCTTCCTCCGCGCGAGCTGCCATCTTTCGATGTGCCACCAGTCGCCTCGCCACCGCAAGCCCTACTCCACCTTGCCATGCCCCGCATCTCGCCGGAGAGCACGCCAAGCCGGAGCCGCTGCCGAAGCGGCAGCACCACCCGCGATGTTGTGCTCCCTGGCCGCCCGACGAGCGTCGTCCCAAACCCAAGGGTGAGCCCAAGGTGCCGTCCTCCATCCGCCACCGCGCGTCTTGTAACACCCTAGGTGTTTGGCTTCCACTAAATTGCATGTCATTTCATAAACATGTGCATTATCTATGTCATCATGTCATTATCTTTGAAACATACATATGCAACATTTTTAATTGTATGTGTTTCATGCTTGATTGCTTAGAGTGGTAGAACAATTTGGTTAAGTGGTTGATCATGGTCTATTACACCCTAACTATACCTAGGTTACTTGTTGGGACATTGTTCATATAGGTCAAAATGACCAAAATGCCCTCAGGTGCGTGTTTGAATTGAGTTGACCCTTGGAGTCTCACTGTTTGACTGTTTAAAAAGTGTAACTTGGAGTCTATGCATGCTTGAGCAACCTAAAGCAAAGTTGTAGTAAAATTAATAAGGAACAAACTTTGTTTAGAAGCCAAGTCATGAAAATGTGTGGAACATGGTCAAACATGGCCCACAAGACAGAATTTCATGCTGTTCAACACTGAAAAATCTTGCTAAGTCATCGATGTCATTTCAGTGTGATCGAGCCATCTTTGGCTTCATGTAACTTCGGATCCATGACTTTTTAGGTGTTGATCATTGAAAAGAAATTGTAGAGGGAAGATAGGTCTATAGCTTTGATGTTCAAATCTTCCACTAACTCGTCACGGTTTGGGAGCTAATTATCGTTGAACTTGCTCTGTTAGTCACCATCGTTAAGCTCTGAATCGTGTTTTCAGAAAACGGTCAGTGACCATCATGGCCGACCGGTGCAGAGGCTTGACGCCGCGTGTCCGCCACCCATCGCCGGCCTTTTGTCGCGTAGGCCACGCGTCGTGGATGCCCTGGCACGGACAGCCGCGTCTTGAAGTGCCCCGCGCCTGCCCGACGCCTTCACCGCTCCATTTTTTAGCTCTCACCTCCCACAGCGCTGAGCCAACGCCGCCCGCCATTGCCGACCGAGCATCACAGCCACCATGTGCGCATGCCACTGTGAAAACATGTTGCCCCGTCCGCCTGTAGCCTCGCCGTGATCCCCTCCACCTCCTCCACCTCTCTGCCGGGTCAATCGTACATCGGTAAGGGCCAATCGTCGGTTTTTCCCCACCACCGCCATGGCGGAAGTTCACCGGAGTTGGTGCTCCACGCGGCCAGTTGTCCTCGCACCCTTTACACCCCTCCTCTGGCTCGTGCTAGGTCATAGAAATACCACTGTAGCTTGTAGGGCTGGCCATTAGGGCTGAGACGCCTTGGCTTCGCCGGAGCCGGCCGTGCCGTGGCCGTGCGCCGCCGTGCTCGTCGCTAACTCCAGTAGCCGTGACGATAGCTTCGATTGAGGGTTCCACTAGGTGTGCGCGTGTATGGCGAACACGGTAGAGCCATTGGTCTCGCCGGAGGAACCACCGGTGGCGAGCTGCGCCACCGACCGTCGCTCCTCCCTTGTTTCCCTCGCTGACGCGCGGGTCCTCCCTGTCAGCGTCGCGGCTGAGGCGGGAGCCCAGCGTGGGCCACGTCGTGTTGAGCCACGCCGTGAGTTGGGCCGCGGACGCCGCGTCTTGGGCCGCGCCGGTGTGCTCGCGGGCCGCTGTTCCGTCGGGCCGGTCCAACAGCTGTGGATGCATTTTGATTTTTATTTGTTTGCTTTATTATTTCACCGAATTGTGTTGTTATTCAAAAATATGTAGCTCCTAGTATATAGATCCAATTGATGTGGTTCTAATTTTGTTAAGTTCCTGGTCATGTCTAGTATTTAACAAAAATAATATATGAGCACATGTTTTAGAAATTTTTGATGAATTAATTAGGACTTTGAAATGTGTTTTTAGATGCATGCAAATTTGTTTGAATTTTATCTTGAGTTTTTGTGGTCCAAAAATTATGAAATTTTGTGGGTCCTCTATTTTGGTTTAGTAGAGTCTCTGGTTAAAATTTCAGAGCTAGTGCATGTGTAGTTTTTAAGTTATAGAATTTCCTTTTATTAATGGGTGGCTCTTGTGTGAATTTTCATAATTTTTCTATAGATCCAGTAAATGTGAAATTTGATGGGTGCTATTCTTATGCTAGAAGGATGCTAGGAAAAATGGGAAATCTGTTGCTTGACACTTTTCATTAGGATTTCTTAATTATGCCATTTTAAGCCAGTATGCCTTATCATTTTTGTGGAGACTGTTATACTTACTCCATGGCTTTGAAATTTTTATGGTAGACTATGTGAAGCATGAGATAGCTACTGTAATTTTTGTAGATTTTTCTGAATAGTTTTACTATATATTGCTTTAATCACCTAATTAACTAGATAAAATAGAAAAGGGTATTAAATAATTATTTAGAAGTTGACACTATACTTTCTGATGTTTATTAGGTATGAAAAACAAGTTGGTAAACTCGGTTTGGTCAAATTAGGCTTTTGCACCATTATTAAATAATTAAGTTACTACTTGTTGCATATGAAGCTTTAACTGTTATTTTAAGTATGTCTTTACTATTCTAAGTTCATGGTACTGTTCCTAGGTGTTAGGCCTTTAATTGAAGATGAGCATCTTTATCTTAGGTTATGCAAGTTAGGTAAGTTGCTCTTGTTATTTAAGTTAAGTTGGATACATGCTTAAAGTGATTTGAATAGAGCTAATTACTCGGTAAACGAGTGTCCAGTGATGTTTTCATAAACAACCATTGTGATTCATTCATCATGAGCGTCATGTCATTCCTTATGCATCCATGATACTTATCTTGTGCATCGGCATGCAATAGGTGTACCAGAAGGAGTAACCCTGCTGGAATTCGAGGAGCCGAGCGAGCAGCAGCAGCCGACACCGGAGATTCAGGAGGAGCAGCCTTCAGGAGAAGTGCCAGACGAGGTCACCGTTGAGTGCCCTGACCACCGTCCTTGCAACTTTGTGAAAGGCAAGCCCCGGAGCATATTAAGCCTCCTAATTTCCGAAATGCAGTACAGTATTATTGTTATATATATATATATATTGTTGCATTAAGTTTAGGTGTTGGATGCAAACACTTGCTGCATTGGTTACCTAATTCCTTGTCTAGATATTGTTACCCTGAATCCTATGTAGCTCAGGCTCGAGTAGTGCTTAGCCCTGCTTAAATGCGGTAGAAGTCAGGTGATTTCCTGTCACCAACGAGATATAGGAATATACATGTGGTACGGTTGGCTATATTTGCTATCGTAGAAAAGAACCAGTCTTAATTTGAAATGAAGACCGGACGGAGGCTTGCCGGTTTGCAGTGACTCCGTCTGCGTCGCTTAAGGACTGATTCTTGGAGCCTTTCCTGTTCATGTTGAACGCATGCCTCTCTCTTAGTTGGCCGGGTCTGGAGACCGACCGCGAAGCCGAGTAGCTCAACTCAGGCCAGGAGTCGATAAGTATAAAGTACGCCTCGGAAGGGAGCCGTAGGCGTGAGTCCAAGGGCAGGTGATTTAAAAGTCCTGATCGTCCTGGCAGAAGGGTAATCCCTGAGAGCGCTGGCGCTGATCGAACCCGCGAATTTGGTTCCTGAGTTGTACCAAAGGTAACCCACGGCTACCCTTGCTAAGTATGCCAGGGTGAGAGTTAGGAATACCCCCTCAGCTGAGTTGTAATTCGATTCGAATCGCCGTCTCTCCCGGTTAGTGAGAACTTGACGGGCTTATCTCCAATGTAGATACACTTAATAACTTAATGGTTCGGAAATGATGATATGATGATGATAGCCTTATTATACCTGCTATGGTTAATACTGTTTGCTCCTAATAAGTGAGTGCTCTAGTATAGGTGCTAATCTAGTGGACAGGTAAATAATGATAAGCTGGATGCTAAGTTTAAATTGGTTACTATAATCATAAGCTCTTTTATGCAACTGTGTCAAGCTAGCCCACCTGAAAAGCCTTGCATGATCCTTGGTGTCTTTATTTCTGTTTTTGTCGGGTAAGTCTAGCTGAGTACCTTCTCGTACTCAGGGTTTATCTCCCACCTGTTGCAGATGACCAGTTCTACTTTGGTTGCTGCAAGTACTACCTTCTCCCAGCTGGGGATGAAGACTAGACCGTTGGGCATGGTCTCTACTAGTTCTCGTACCTGATAATGCTTTTGTGGGACATGACTCAGACTTGGCAATGTATTTGAAAACCTTGATGTTTTGTACTAAACTATGTTGCTTCCGCACACTCAAACTTGGTTTGTAATATTCTAATTCAACTCTGATGGATGTAATCCGAATGCTACTTGTGAAATGTTGTAACAGATGATGTGTTGTGTTGAATCATTACGATCTTGGTTTATATGTCGAGAGTTGGTTGAAATCCTTCGTGATTTCCGGACTACCGGGATTATGGGAGCTTAAGTACAGGAATTTGATCGCTTCGGTGATTGTTTTTGTACTTACGTTCTTATGATTTGGTCGGTTCTGTTACAGCTGGCATCAGAGCAAGATTTGACACTAAACACGTCATTTGTGTATTTAAAACAAAAGTATTTGTGAAAATCCTAAATTAAATACTAAGTATTGCCAGTGGTCATATCCCTTATGCCCAAATAAGGACTCTTAGGTGGCTTATTAAAGTACTAACTTGGGGGTTCCTGCTTGTTGCTGTTTCATCGTCCATACGGCGTGCTATTGTATGGATGCCATCCGCTTGGGTGGTAATGTATGGATCAAAATACCTCTACGCTCTGGTAAGTGTGAGTTGTGAGAGCATGACTGTCCAACCGTCAGTCTAGGGGAGAGTAGTTGTGGTTGCTCGCATACTTACATGTTTAATCATGTATCTATGAGAGTACTTAATTATGGGTATCTCTGACAGGTAGCTGTGATACTAGAGTATATGCATTAGGGGATGTATGTATGGAAGTATTTAGTTTACTGCTTGTTTTCTATGCTTTTTGGGAAATTATTGGGCTGAAATGAATTTTCTACAGGTACACTAACAACGTATCGTTGTAGATCGACTAGCTACCGTATACGAGAGAACGTATGTATGCCACTGTATATTTCGCTAGCCTTTAAATTTTTCTAGGTTTGTGAGGACGTACGGATCATGCATGCATCATGTTCAAGCATACATGGCATTTCTTGCATTACTCCCTCCTTTAAAATTGATAGTCCCGAATAATTAAATTTCATATCCCTTAAATGATTCTCCCCTTACGTTGTAACTTTTTGCTACAGATGGCGCGTACAAAACGCACTGCTCGTAAGTCCGCTGGAGGTAGGGCGCCTCGTCACCGTTTAGCTCCTCGTGAGCCCCGTCCTGAGCCTACTGAGGTGGAAAGGCTGAGGGCAGAGCTGGCTCAGGTGACTGCTGAAAGGACTGCAGTTCAGCAGCGTTTGGAGCAGGTCACGCAGGAACGGGATCAAGAGAACCTGGAGGTTCAGAGGTTGACAGTTGCTCACCGCAACTGTGAGCGTATGTTGGTTCACATGCTGAACCAACGGAATGAAGCCTGGCACGAGGAGAATGTGTTGAGAGCAAGGCAGATCGAGCTAGAGCAGCAGTTGGCAGCTACAGAAGAGTACAATGACAATCTCCATGAGGAGGTTCATCTACTGCACAATCAACTTCACCCTATCCTGCCACCTGATGAGGATGAGATGGGTTCTGGTGTCATCATGGCTGAAGGTGATGATGACATGGAAGTCAATGGACCTGAGGACGCTCCACCTGATGAGGAGTTAGAGCCTCCTAGTGACGAAGATGGAGGAGAGATCCTCGACACTGACTCCGAAGATGATGCGTAGTTTAGCTTACTACTAAGCTAATGCGCTAGATCTAGTCTTTTGTTGCTCGTCATGCATGAACGAGTAACTTTGTAGCAAGTTAATCATTGGGATGTAATATCGAACCCTATGTTACCTTTGATGTAAGTTGGAACCACTATGGCTTGGATGTAACCTATCAAACGTATTATGCTCCACGTATGTGAGCATTTGATGAATTTCGCCTTTTGCGGTCTATGGATCTCGTTGTTGGTTAAGTTCATTGCATTTATATGTCAATTGATACGCTTGATGAGTTGGGTGATTGTGATGAATGATTGTGCCTCTGTTGATTATTAAATGCATTCCCTCTAATGGACTCAGTTTGGCATAATCATATAGTTCATCTACAAAAATTTCCACATCGTCAGTGCTCATTGGCTATACCTTTTGCAGATGGCTCATAACCTTCATTGCGGTCGTGGCATGGGAAATGAGGAACAACCACCTCCGCCACTGCCCACACCAGCGGAGCTAATGCAGATAGTTGTGGAAAGTCAGCGCATGCTAGTTGAGGCTATGCACTAGATGGCTAACCGTGAGGATAGGCATGTCCGCCAGGGACCCGAGCCGAACCAGTACAGCAGTTTTAAGGACTTCATGGACACGAAGCCTCCTATCTTTCATGAGGTAGAAGAACCCTTACAAGCGGATGAATGGTTGAGCACGATAGAGCAAAGATTTGGATTGCTCCATTTGACTGAAGGCATGAAGGCTACGTATGCAGGACACCAACTCCAAGGCCCTGCAGGCATCTGGTGGACCCATCATAGGACCACCTTCCCTGCTAACGTTGAGATCGTTTGGAACCAATTCTAGGCAGCCTTCTGGGGGCACTTTATCCCTCCTGGTCTCATGGCCATTAAGCATACTGAGTTCATGAAGCTCACCCAAGGCAATAAGAGTCTCAATGAGTACCTCCAGGCATTCAACAACTTGGCATGATATGCTCCTGAGTTCGTCGATACTGACGCCAAGAGAATAGCTAGCTTCAAGAGGGGACTTTCCCCAAAACTGATGAAGTCAATGGGCAATTGCAAGTGTGTCACCTTCAATGAGTTTATCAGTGACACTCTGACTCAGGAGAACAATGACAAGATATATGCTGCTTCCAAGAACCGTAAAAGGAACTTTGAGGCTGGTGCTTCCCAGTCTAAGGCTCCAATGGTATCTAAGGCCCCATACCGTCCACCCAATGCTAATGTCCGGTACCGCCCACCTCAGAAGAAGAACCAAGCTAAAACCGGTTTCCGCAAGGGGTATACGATTTCCTTGCCAAAGAATACATCTGGGCAGAGTAGCTCCAATGTTCCACCAGCAAACAGGCCGTGCTAGAACTGTAACCAGCCTGGTCATTGGCCAAATAGATGTCCCCATCCTCCCAAGAATGCTCAAGGAAACGTCCGTCAGGGGCGTGTTCACTATACTACAGTGGAGGAAATTCCTGCAGGTGAAGTGGTCACCGCTGGTAAGTTCCTTGTTAATGATCACCCTGCAGTTGTGCTCTTTGATTCTGGTGCTTCGCATTCCTTTGTGAGTTCAACTTTTGCATCTAAGCATCAGATGAATGTGATTACAATTGTCAAGGGGGGTTATTGTATTAGTGCTGCTGGGAATAATATCATGACTAACCAAGTAGTTAAAGATGTAAAGATTGAGATCGGGGATTGAGAGTTCCTCGTGGATCTTGTAGTTCTACCGGGGGTAGGAATCGATGTAATCCTAGGAATGAAGTGGATGAGCGGGAATGGAGTGTTGATCGATACATCAACCCGGGTGGTTATGTTGAGGGATCCTGTGGATAAGAAAGGTTTTCTAGTGCAGTTACCTCATGATATTGCTATCCACAGTACAGCCAATGCTACCTTAGCCAAAGCCATTAAGGATCTACCGGTTGTCTGTGAGTTTCCAGATGTCTTTCCTGATGACTTGCCTGGATTACCTCTGGACCGCGATGTAGAATTCAAGATAGAACTCATTCCGGGTACGGCTCCCATTTCTCGAAGGCCCTATAGAATGCCACCCAATGAGTTGGCTGAGCTGAAGAGTCAGTTGAATGAGCTATTGAAGAAAGGGTTGATTCGGCCTAGTTCTTCTCCTTGGGGTTGTCCGGCTATATTTGTGAAGAAGAAGGATGAGTCTCTACGCATGTGTGTAGATTATCGTCCCCTAAACGCTGTTACTATTAAGAACAAGTACCCTCTTCCTCGCATCGATATTCTGTTTGATCAACTCTCCAAAGCTAAGGTATTCTCCAAGATCGATTTGAGGTCTGGCTATCATCAGATCAAAATTCGTCCTGAAGATATACCTAAGACAGCTTTCTCTACTCGTTATGGCTTGTTCGAATACCTCGTCATGTCATTTGGGTTGACAAATGCTCCGGCACACTTTATGTACCTGATGAATTCTGTATTCATGCCGGAATTGGACAAATTTGTCGTCATGTTCATTGATGATATCCTGGTATATTCTCAGAATGAAGAAGAGCATGCTGGACACTTGAGAATTGTCTTAACTCGGTTACGTGATAACCAGCTTTATGCCAAGTTCAGCAAGTGCGAGTTCTGGTTGAACAAGATACCTTTTCTTGGTCATATATTATCTGGTGATGGAATTTCGGTTGACCCTACTAAGGTGCAAGAAGTCCTGGAGTGGAAGGCACCTACTATGGTCACAGAAGTCCGAAGTTTTCTGGGTCTGGCTGGCTATTATCGTCGCTTTATCCCAGATTTCTCAAAGGTCGCCAAGCCCATGACTCGGCTACTGCAAAAGGATGAAAAGTTTGTGTGGACTCCGAAGTGTGAAGAGGCTTTCCACACTTTGCGGACCTTACTAACCTCTGCTCCTGTATTGGCACAACCCGACATCGAGAAGCCTTTCGATGTCTACTGTGACGCATGTGGCACTGGTTTGGGGTGTGTTCTTATGCAGGAGGGTCAAGTAATTGCTTATGCTTCGCGCCAGCTCCGAAAGCATGAAGTCAACTATCCTACCCATGACTTAGAGCTAGCCGCAGTTGTTCATGCCCTGAAGATCTGGAGACATTACTTGCTTGGTAATGTGTGCAACATCTATACTGACCATAAGAGTCTCAAGTACATCTTTACGCAGCCTGAGTTGAACATGCGTCAATGACGATGGTTAGAATTGATCAAAGACTACAACCTTCAAGTGCACTACCACCCTGGTAAGGCAAATGTGGTTGCTGATGCCCTAAGCAGAAAGGCCCATTGCAATTCCTTAGTTAGTGAAGACTTTCATCTGGCACACCTCCTTCATCCTGTAGTACTCCACAATATCACTGTGGATTGCTCTCTTAGAAGTCGAATTATTGAACTCCAGAAGACGGATGTGGGGGTATTTCACATCAAGCAGAAAATGAAAGAGAAAGAGACCAAGCACTTTAAAGTCGATGACAAGGGAATTCTCTGGTTTAATGATAGACTTGTGGTACCCAAAGATAAAGAACTTAGAAATCAAATTATGGATGAAGCCCATTCTTCAAAATTGTCCATCCATCCTGGTAGCAGTAAAATGTATCAAGATCTCAAGCTGTATTATTGGTGGACCAAGATGAAGAAAGAAATCGCAGCTTATGTGGCAAGGTGTGATAACTGTTGCAGAGTCAAGGCTATTCACATAAGGCCCGGACTATTGCAGCCACTATCTATTCCTGGCTGGAAGTGGGAAGAAATTAGCATGGATTTTATTGTTGGATTACCCACTACCAAAAAGGGTTGTGATTCCATCTGGGTTATCGTAGATCGTCTAACTAAATCTGCTCACTTTATTCCGGTCAAGTCTACCTATCATCCTCATAATTATGCTGAGATTTATTTTCAACAAGTGGTACGTCTCCATGGTGTACCCAAATCCATTGTTTTGGATAGAGGACCTCAGTTCACGGCTCGCTTTTGGGAGTGCTTACATCAGAATCTTGGCACTCATCTGATCCGCAGTTCTGCCTATCATCCGCAAACATCAGGACAGACTGAGCGTGTTAATCAAATTCTTGAAGACATGCTTAGAGCTTGTCTTATCTCTTGCAAAGGCTCTTGGGAAGACTGGTTACCTCTCGCTGAATTCTCTTATAACAACAGTTATCAAGAGAGTATCAAAATGGCTCCTTTTGAAGCTCTTTATGGCCGCAAGTGTAGAACTCCTTTGAACTGGGTGGAACCCGGAGAAAGAAGATTCTATGGTATTGATTTTGTAAAAGAAGCCGAAGAGCAAGTCCGAACTATACAGAAGAATATGACTGCCGCACAGGCTAGACAAAAGAGCTATGCTGACAAGAGAAGAAAACCTATTGAGTTTGAAGTAGGTGATCATGTTTATTTGAAGGTATCCCCTATGAAAGGAGTCAAGCGCTTTGGAATTAAAAGGAAGCTTGAGCCCCGATATGTTGGACCTTACCGCATTATCGAGAAAAGTGGAAGAGTAGCCTATAAACTCGATTTACCCCGTGAAATGGGCGCTATATTTCTGGTATTTCATGTGTCCCAGCTTAAGAAGTGTCTTCGTATTCCTGAGGAGAGAATAGCAACAAGGAAAGTCAACTTGAAATCTGATCTTTCTTATGAAGAAAAGCCCGTGCAAGTCCTGGATACTCAAGAAAGAGTGACTCGTACACGAGTAGTTAAATTATACAAGGTAGTTTGGAGTAATCATAGTGAACGGGATGCAACCTGGGAGCAGGAAGATTATTTAAAGGAAAATCATCCAACTTTCTATACTAAATGGTACGCTTTCCAAATCTCAGGACGAGATTTTTCTAAGGGGGGAGGGCTATAACACCCTAGGTGTTTGGCTTCCACTAAATTGCATGTCATTTCATAAACATGTGCATTATCTATGTCATCATGTCATTATCTTTGAAACATACATATGCAACATTTTTAATTGTATGTGTTTCATGCTTGATTGCTTAGAGTGGTAGAACAATTTGGTTAAGTGGTTGATCATGGTCTATTACACCCTAACTATACCTAGGTTACTTGTTGGGACATTGTTCATATAGGTCAAAATGACCAAAATGCCCTCAGGTGCATGTTTGAATTGAGTTGACCCTTGGAGTCTCACTGTTTGACTGTTTAAAAAGTGTAACTTGGAGTCTATGCATGCTTGAGCAACCTAAAGCAAAGTTGTAGTAAAATTAATAAGGAACAAACTTTGTTTAGAAGCCAAGTCATGAAAATGTGTGGAACATGGTCAAACATGGCCCACAAGACAGAATTTCATGCTGTTCAACACTGAAAAATCTTGCTAAGTCATCGATGTCATTTCAGTGTGATCGAGCCATCTTTGGCTTCATGTAACTTTGGATCCATGACTTTTTAGGTGTTGATCATTGAAAAGAAATTGTAGAGGGAAGATAGGTCTATAGCTTTGATGTTCAAATCTTCCACTAACTCATCACGGTTTGGGAGCTAATTATCATTGAACTTGCTCTGTCAGTCACCGTCGTTAAGCTCTGAATCGTGTTTTCAGAAAAGGTCAGTGACCATCATGGCCGACCGGCGCAGAGGCTTGACGTCGTGTGTCCGCCACCCGTCGCCGGCCTTCTATCGCGTAGGCCACATGCCGTGGATGCCCTGGCACGGACAGCCGCGTCTTGAAGTGCCCCGCGCCTACCCGACGCCTTCACCGCTCCATTTTTCAGCTCTCGCCTCTCACAGCGCTGAGCCAACGCCGCCCGCCATTGCCGACCGAGCATCACAGCCACCGTGTGCGCATGCCACCGTGAAAACGCGTTGCCCCGTCCGCCTGTAGCCTCGCCGTGATCCCCTCCACCTCCTCCACCTCTCTGCCGGGTCAATCGTACATCGGTAAGGGCCAATCGTCGGTTTTTCCCCACCACCGCCATGGCGGAAGTTCACCGGAGTTGGCGCTCCACGCGGCCAGTTGTCCTCGCGCCCTTTACACCCCTCCTCTGGCTCGCGCTAGGTCATAGAAATACCACTGTAGCTCGTAGGGCCGGCCATTAGGGCCGAGACGCCTTGGCTTCGCCGGAGCCGGCCGTGCCGTGGCCGTGCGCCGCCGTGCTCGTCGCTAACTCCAGTAGCCATGACGATAGCTTCGATTGAGGGTTCCACTAGGTGTACGTGTGTATGGCGAACACGGTAGAGCCATTGGTCTCGCCGGAGGAACCACCGGCGGCGAGCTGCGCCACCGACCGTCGCTCCTCCCCTGTTTCCCTCGCTAACGCGCGGGTCCTCCCTGTCAGCGTCGCGGCTGAGGCGGGAGCCCAGCGTGGGCCGCGTCGTGCTGAGCCACGCCGTGAGTTGGGCCGCAGACGCTGCGTCTTGGGCCGCGCCGGTGTGCTCGTGGGCCGCTGTTCCGTCGGGCCGGTCCAACAGCTGTGGATGCATTTTGATTTTTATTTGTTTGCTTTATTATTTCACTGAATTGTGTTGTTATTCAAAAATATGTAGCTCCTAGTATATAGATCCAATTGATGTGGTTCTAATTTTGTTAAGTTCCTGGTCATGTCTAGTATTTAACAAAAATAATATATGAGCACATGTTTTAGAAATTTTTGATGAATTAATTAGGACTTTGAAATGTGTTTTTAGATGCATGCAAATTTGTTTGAATTTTATCTTGAGTTTCTGTGGTCCAAAAATTATGAAATTTTGTGGGTCCTCTATTTTGGTTTAGTAGAGTCTCTGGTTAAAATTTCAGAGCTAGTGCATGTGTAGTTTTTAAGTTATAGAATTTCCTTTTATTAATGGGTGGCTCTTGTGTGAATTTTCATAATTTTTCTATAGATCCAGTAAAGGTGAAATTTGATGGGTGCTATTCTTATGCTAGAAGGATGCTAGGAAAAATGGGAAATCTGTTGCTTGACACTTTTCATTAGGATTTCTTAATTATGCCATTTTAAGCCAGTATGCCTTATCATTTTTGTGGAGACTGTTATGCTTACTCAATGGCTTTGAAATTTTTATGGTAGCCTATGTGAAGCATGAGATAGCTACTGTAATTTTTGTAGATTTTTCTGAATAGTTTTACTATATATTGCTTTAATCACCTAATTAACTAGATAAAATAGAAAAGGGTATTAAATAATTATTTAGAAGTTGACACTATACTTTCTGATGTTTATTAGGTATGAAAAACAAGTTGGTAAACTCGGTTTGGTCAAATTAGGCTTTTTCACCATCATTAAATAATTAAGTTACTACTTGTTGCATATGAAGCTTTAACTGTTATTTTAAGTATGTCTTTACTATTCTAAGTTCATGGTACTGTTCCTAGGTGTTAGGCCTTTAATTGAAGATGAGCATCTTTATCTTAGGTTATGCAAGTTAGGTAAGTTGCTCTTGTTATTTAAGTTAAGTTGGATACATGCTTAAAGTGATTTGAATAGAGCTAATTACTCGGTAAACGAGTGTCCAGTGATGTTTTCATAAACAACCATTGTGATTCATTCATCATGAGCGTCATGTCATTCCTTATGCATCCATGATACTTATCTTGTGCATCGGCATGCAATAGGTGTACCAGAAGGAGTAACCCTGCTGGAATTCGAGGAGCCGAGCGAGCAGCAGCAGCCGACACCGGAGATTCAGGAGGAGCAGCCTTCAGGAGAAGTGCCAGACGAGGTCGCCGTTGAGTGCCCTGACCACCGTCCTTGCAACTTTGTGAAAGGCAAGCCCCGGAGCATATTAAGCCTCCTAATTTCCGAAATGCAGTACAGTATTATTGTTATATATATATATTGTTGCATTAAGTTTAGGTGTTGGATGCAAACACTTGCTGCATTGGTTACCCAATTCCTTGTCTAGATATTGTTACCCTGAATCCTATGTAGCTCAGGCTCGAGTAGTGCTTAGCCCTGCTTAAATGCGGTAGAAGTCGGGTGATTTCCTGTCACCTGCGAGATATAGGAATATACATGTGGCACGGTTGGCTATATTTGCTATCGTAGAAAAGAACCAGTCTTAATTTGAAATGAAGACCGGACGGAGGCTTGCCGGTTTGCAGTAACTCCGTCTGCGTCGCTTAAGGACTGATTCTTGGAGCCTTTCCTATTCATGTTGAACGCATGCCTCTCTCTTAGTTGGCCGGGTCTGGAGACCGACCGCGAAGCCGAGTAGCTCAACTCAGGCCGGGAGTCGATAAGTATAAAGTACGCCTCGGAAGGGAGCCGTAGGCGTGAGTCCAAGGGCAGGTGATTTAAAAGTCCTGATCGTCCTGGCAGAAGGGTAATCCCTGAGAGCGCTGGCGCTGATTGAACCCGTGAATTTGGTTCCTGAGTTGTACCAAAGGTAACCCACGGCTACCCTTGCTAAGTATGCTAGGGTGAGAGTTAGGAATACCCCCTAAGCTGAGTTGTAATTCGATTCGAATCGCCGTCTCTCCCGGTTAGTGAGAACTTGACGGGCTTATCTCCAATGTAGATACACTTAATAACTTAATGGTTTGGAAATGATGATATGATGATGACAGCCTTATTATACCTGCTATGGTTAATACTGTTTGCTCCTAATAAGTAAGTGCTCTAGTATAGGTGCTAATCTAGTGGACAGGTAAATAATGATAAGCTGGATGCTAAGTTTAAATTGGTTACTATAATCATAAGCTCTTTTATGCAACTGTGTCAAGCTAGCCCACCTGAAAAGCCTTGCATGATCCTTGGTGTCTTTATTTCTGTTTTTGTCGGGTAAGTCTAGCTGAGTACCTTCTCGTACTCAGGGTTTATCTCCCACCTGTTGCAGATGACCAGTTCTACTTTGGTTGCTGCAAGTACTGCCTTCTCCCAGCTGGGGATGAAGACTAGACCGTTGGGCGCGGTCTCTACTAGTTCTCGTACCTGATAATGCTTTTGTGGGACATGACTCAGACTTGGCAATGTATTTGAAAACCTTGATGTTTTGTACTAAACTATGTTGCTTCCGCACACTCAAACTTGGTTTGTAATATTCTAATTCAACTCTGATGGATGTAATCCGAATGCTACTTGTGAAATGTTGTAACAGATGATGTGTTGTGTTGAATCATTACGATCTTGGTTTATATGTTGAGAGTTGGTTGAAATCCTTCGTGATTTCCGGACTACCGGGATTATGGGAGCTTAAGTACAGGAATTTGATCGCTTCGGTGATTGTTTTTGTACTTACATTCTTATGATTTGGTCGGTTCTATTACATGTCTGCCTCTGCTCCGCGCCTCATCCACGGCCACGACCACGCCAAGCCCCAACCCTGTCTCGGCCATCGACGCCGGCTTGTCCCCAGAGCTACTCCGCTCCAGGACACACACGCGCACTCACGTACATGGCCACGGCCTTGCCTTGCCGGGCCGATGGTGCCCGGGAATGCAGCCGGCCACCTGGAGCCCCAGCACCGCCTTCCAGCCCTGCGTCGAGACCAAGCCACCGCCGTGCCATGAACCTTTTCTCCCATCTCCGGCCACCCTGTGACACGGGATCTAGCCATCGAGATTCACCTTGATTCCATGAACCTAGCCATGAAGAAGATGAGGCCCTAGCCCCCTCCTTGCCTCCAATCGCTGCAGTCATGACCTCGCCGGAGCTCCGCCGTTGACCTTGCGCTGCTACGGGCTCCATCATGAGACCCTATCTCCAGTGAAGCTGTTGGGCATCACTAGGACCTCGGAGGCACCCTAGGTACCCTAGCTTTCCCTCAGACTCACCGCAACACGCGGAAGCGTGAGCTCGTCGACGGCGACAGCGCCGCCGCGAGCAGAAACTAAGGAGCAGAGGAATGGTGACCACGCCCTAAGCCTGTCCACCATGAACCAAGAGGGGAAAAGGGGGGTGGACACAGTCCACCATGGACCCAGTGTGCGGTCCATGGACCCGCACACACACATCCACCATGAACCGGTCCCACGAATCGGAACCAGGAGAAGCACCCGCCTGGTGGACTCGCTCCATCGTGAACCTAAGAGATAGGAGGAGAAAGTGAGCCTGGTCCATAATGGACTGAGTCAGTGGTCCACTAGACCCTGCCTGACGGTGCACCGTGAGCCAGCTCCGTGCACCGAAGCCCACTAGAGGCCCAACTAGCCACGTGGATGGCCTCCCCACGTAACACGTGTCTAGGCTGAGCCCAGCCCATATCCAGGCCCAACTAGCCCAGTCTAGGCCTGGCCCGTATTGACTGTTGACCGGTCAACATTGACCGTTGACCGGTCCCACATGTCAGCGACACAAAGCCGCTGGACCCACTTGTCAGTAGGTGACGTCATGCTGACGTCAGTGGGACCCACCTGTCAGCCGCGGTTTAGCCCTGATGATGCCATGCTGACATCATGCTGACGTCAGCATGCCACGTGAACCAGTCACTGTGGACACGTGTCAGCCCTGAAATAATCAGCCTTTATTATTTTCAAAAATGGATTTAATCTTCGGAAATTCATAGAAAGTTCATACGACCTCAGAAAAATGTGAAACCAGTTCCCACATTTTTCTAAAATCAAGCCCTACGAGGTGGACCAACCCTTAAGTACTTTTGACCCCTTGAAATTAAAGAGCCCACTCTTTGCTTGCGCTCACACCGTTCGCGCAAGACATGTACGATGCCCAGGAATGCCACCATATGGTTCCAAGCACCCCTTGACCATGATCTATGACTAAGCCACTGACTTGACGCTCTTAGCCATGCCTGGCCAGGCCATAGCCAGCCCTTGGCCAACCTTAGCCACTTGTAGCCAGCCACAGCCAGCCATAGCGAGCCGTAGCAAGCCATAGCTAGCCACAGCAGGCCGTAGCTAGCCAGAAGAAGCCATAACCCTCCGGGACAAGTTATAACATCCCTTGGGCCTCCACATCTTCTGCCGTCATTATATGGAGTCTGTTCTCGACATTCCAGCTACCTCGTTAAAAACGAGGGCGAGCCGTTGAGAAACCGTGTGAACCCTAGCATCGTACCGATGACAAGTGGAGTTTTTCTGACATTTCAGTCGCCTTGCCTTGCAAGTACGTGCCGTTGAGGAGATATCGAGACCACCGTTGCCAAGACCACCGTTGTCGAGACCACAGGGCCTCGATGGCCGAGACCACATGGCCTCGCTTGCTGAGACCACCATGACCCTATCTACTATGAGCTGTACCCTCTGGACCATGAACCCTAGTCGTATGTCTTACCGAGACCAAGGGAAGCCCTATCTCGCATCTTTCCGTATACGCATATCTACCTTGTTGGGCCCTATTCTTACAACCTATCTGTCCATGACTGTCTTACAGGAATTCACCTATCACCTAGCTATGGAATGTGCTACTCCGTAGTCATGTCAAGTTGTTGCGTCTTTCAGTCGTGTTTGGTTCTTATCGCTGGTTGTTGGTGTTGTTGCCTATGTGCCGAGCCTTCGAGCTGGCTGAGGGATCGTACCTTATTCAGATGTTACGATCGTGGGATCCATCTCACCATGACTGTGATGCCGAGTGTAACTCAACCCCTCGCTTTTTAGTTGACTTCATAGTACCACGAGTGTTAGCTCCTGTCTTTGGCCCTAGAACATGGTCGTGATGGATTCGATGTCGATACTAACATCGATGTGGATATCACCCACACGCTTTGAGCCCTCCATGACCAAGTCCTATGGGAGATGACCTGGGAGATAACAATCATGGAACGATGGATGCCAACTTGTTGGTGTAGCTTGGGGCCACGAGTTCGCCTCGCCATGACCATGGAACTACACCTCTCTTTCGCTTTTGTTTGCTTCTTCATGCACAAGCCCTTGTATGCTTGTACCCCATTCAACCATCGCGTTTCTTTGATTCCCATGGTGACCACCGCACTGTTATGAATCAGAAAGATGACTTAGTGCCAGTGCACCTAGGTCGGGTACCCTATCAGCGGTTTGCACACTTGTATTCTTTAATAAGTCGCTCCTTCCGATGCCTCGTCTTTTGTCGTGGCATGTGTGTTGGAAGGAGCAGACCTCTGTTCTCTACTGCTATTGCCCTATTAGCCCACTCTATTCGATCCCGCTTGATCCATGGCGATTGGATCAAAGACCGGACTATCTCTTTTTGGTTAGCGAAGCTATGGTCTATGTCGTACATCGGACCCGTGCGTGTCGACCCGATCGACCGTCTAAAACCATCTTTCCCAAAGATGTATCTGAGAACATAACATGGATGTGCCTAGCTAATCCCTGCATCTTTTGCCGTGTTGAGCGACTCTCTTCTTAGCTCCCGACGTTATTATGTCATGTGGATCAAGAGGACCCGTTGCTGTCCAATCTCTTTGCGCTACCACATTCTACCATAGCGGACAAGCCAAAGTACGTTGGAGCCAAGTCACAATAGTGTTATTTGTTCTTGTCTACTTCTTGTATCCAATGGTGACCTGCGGGATAAGGCTATATGAGCCAAACCCCGTCGTTCTTCTTTCTTGGGGCCCGACTTCCAATCCCCGTCAATTCAATGACACTGGATTGAAAGATCGTGAGCCGTGGTGTTTGCTCTGGATAAGCTCTGGCTTAAACCATTTATCGTAAAGCCATACTGGCTTGGCCATGACTTAAAGCTTGTGTTCAGCATACCACCACTCGTGTTTCTTTGGCCCGTGGATCGGACATCAGTCGAGAGGGCCAAGTCATTTCCTCTTTGTGTTCCTTCCGGGTTCTGTCACCTTTTTGGAATATTGTTTGTTCTCTTGCCTTGAGTGTGTTTTGGAGGTAATTGCCACGAGGACAACGTTGGATCAGAACCTGATGGAGAAGGAGAACGTGATCGATGATAGGACCCTAGGAAGAGGAGACCTTGCTGATCGACTACATAAACTAATGGAGATTGGTACCACTACTACCTCGACATCGCAGGTGTCATGGCAACACCCTCTGTTAGAGAATCCTATTAGACATTGCATAATATCTAGAACTGCTAGCGCTTTATATTTAATCATTTGCTAGTATATTGATGCATGCTACCACCTGAGCCATTATCACCCTGATGCAACCCACTCTACCACATCACCCTGCCTTGCGCATTCGCTCACTTACATATGCTTACTTGTCTGTTTGCTTGCATATTACATCACTATACTTATTATTAACTCCACTTCACATTATGTCAGGGATGTGATGCTGGTGGTGAACCCCTGGGAATGTTTTGGCTATGGGAGCCAAACTTGGTGGTGTGTGAGCGTGCTGCGTGTGTCTTGGGTGCGTGGAGAGTGAGGGTTGTGTCGACTGAGCTGGAATAACGATGAGCCTAGGGCGAGTCTTGCCATGTGAACCTAGGCACTTGGATATAGAATACCTATGGCGGGTAAATGGTAATTGGAGGTGGCCTTGGGTGTGAACCTCAGAGAGGTGGAGCCTAGGGTAGAGGTGCTGTGGTGGCACATAAAATGGAAACCCTGATGAAGACATTCTGGCTTGGTCATCCCTAAGGACTTACTAGTACTCAGACTCACTGGGAATCCTCTATATCCCACTCGCCCTATATGGTGCGGGACGGTTGGATTACTTGGTAGAGCGATGCCACTACGGCTAGGTGAACGTGTGCAAGGAGGTACAAGGTGCGTGGTTTTTCTCCCCACACCCTTCTGAGACTTCAGGAGGCCTTGTGGACTGGCTCTTGACATCCGGTGGGCCCCGGCTCTATCTACGACTCACAGTATCAGCCATCCCAGACTAGACTTGGGATGTTCTAGGGCTGAGAGGTCGGGTGGCATCATTCTAGGTTAGCAAGCGACCGGAATTCTACCTAGGAGATACATGGCTCCGAAGATGGCTAATCTTGTGGGCATGTAAAAACCTCTACAGAGTGTTTGGTTGATCGATCGATACATATGCCAACTTATCGGCTATGGACCTTTCCTGGGTTTCGCTTAAACTAGATAGGAGATGAGTCCTTCTTTTCACTCTAGGGTTGGGGTATTTTCTGGTTGTGAGCCTTGGGGGCTATAGGCCGTTGAGACAAGGCCAAGAGGGAGTTGGCCTATCGACCTGAGTGTGTGAGATGAGATAAGGTGTGGTGGTGTGGAGATGGTTTGGGATGGATGGTTGGTGGGTGGATATGGATGGTGTGGTGGTGAATGTGTTAAAAATTGGATATTATTATTATAATACAATTGTTTTTTACTTCTCATGTGCTAAGAATTCAAACCACAACCAAATATTAGGATCGCCAGATCCCTTGTTTATCTTTTTCCACTAAAGCTCATCGGTGCTGACCATGGCCTGCACACATCTGGCGGTGTGCAGATTTCCTGCTTCTCAGAGATGCTGACTTTAGAAGGATTAGAAGGTCTCATGCCTACACTCAAGTTTGGTTCGGAGATGGAATCTACGCTGCACTACGCCAACTCTGATGATGCCCGTGAAGGAGGAGCCTTCACTCGATAGTCTTCCGCTAGATTAACTCTGTAATAGGTGTGTTTCCCAGTGATGTAATATCTTGTATTCTTGTAATCTTACGATGTATGACTGTGACATCGACTGAAATATGATAATATGATGGAATCAGTTCTCGGTTTTATCATATTATAATTCATTCTGTGGATTTTCCCTTCATGGAAAATTGAGGATGTTTCAATCGCGGGGCCAAGCCGGACTCCTAGATGGTGGTTGGGAGATAGACAATGACCCTAACGCTCTGTCCATGCTACTGGACGGCCCGCCATGGCAGCGTGAGCATTCCAGCGACCTAGGATACTAACGGAGAGGTAGAGACAGAGGGGAAGTAGCAGTGGCACACCACGGTCCACGTTGCAGTGGTGGTGGAGGTAGAGGAGGGCCAAGGTGACCTGGCGATGTGCACATGAGCATGGTGGCGACGCTCCGAGGTAGACACAGCGCGTCACCACACCATCAATGAGTGCCCTGGCCAAAAGAAGACGAGCACCAGCCCTAGGGGGTCAAGATAAGCTCTGAAACGCCGTCAATTGATCCTTTACCGTTGGATTTGGGGCTTACCCCCAAATCGTGCTGTGTTTGGGGCGAGATGACCGGTGGCTCAAAAATTCCTGAACCCAGCCGACCAGAGAGGATTAAGGGGCTCGAGCAGGTCAACTGGCTAGCCTACCACCAATCCTAGCTATGAGAAGACTGAATCGAAGTGGGATATCACGAACCACGCGCGCAGGCTTACGCCATGGTGTGCTCCATCAGTGGCAAGGTGGATGAGGCAGCGGGCTCACGGCTCGGACAACCTCGACCAAGGTTCTGTTAAATGAGCAGAAACACCCACACGGTGAGGCCTCAAGGGAGCATGCCATGAGGTGTCGAGATGGGACCGCTTGTCCTTGGCCTAGAGCGGGCGGCGATAGCGGAACAGCAAGCGCGTGGGAAGAGCATTGACACCACAACAAAGGCAGTAGCTCGACGTGACAGCGGAGGGTGGCAGCTACTTTAGGGTAAGTGGCTCGTGCGGTGAGAAAAGTGCCACGTCGCCCTGATGGCGGCCGTCGTGGCGTTGGCCCAGCCCGGCGTGCGGCCAACCGCAACAGGGTCAGCCAACGGCAGTGACCTCGGCCAGGGCAGCCTACGGCAACGGTGCGCCCATGTGGCGAATGTAGGGCAACGGGAAAGGCGGACGTGGCACACGCGTGCGGCGCGTCCGAACACGACGGCGTAACGTCGTGGACGCGCGACGTGGTGACCACGGCCACAGGGCTGAACGGCCGAAACCAGTGTCATGCACGCTTTTTAAAGCTAAACAAAAACAATAATCGTCTCGTCTAAGGTTCAACCACTTATGCTAGTTCAAAGCTATCACTACCCGGTCCCTAACAAGACAATCGTTATGCTCCAAGAGCAGCTAGAGAAAAAGATAAACGAGTGCCAAGGTAAGCTCATCACTGAAATGCCAGTTCACGAACAAAGAGCCAAATACATGCTTCCAACGCGTTCCAATGAAGTTTGGCCAATTTTTGAGTGAGCATCGTAACCCTTAACGCAACTATGCCCTACTCCATGCTCAAGCACACGCCTTGATGCAATCCACTATGTAAAAACATGAGGTTAGTGTTTAAATATTTTAATTATAATTTAAACATCAAGACCTTTCAAGTGGTATCGGAGCCATGGTCATGGTGATTTGAGGCTTAACAACCTACGGTGTCAAAATGGCTCAAATCAACAATACCAGGAAGCCACCCCAATTTGATGGTATAAATTATCCATATTGGAAAGCAAAGATGACCACTTATATCAAGTCAATCAATAGAAAGGTTGAAAGACCTACTTTGATTTTAGATAATTGATGAAACCTAAGTGTACTCACCTTTGTTATGAGTGAAATGCAAAGCTAGGTTGGTACACACCAGGTGATGGTGCTAGACGATGGTCATGGTGATGGTGATGGAGATGGCCAAAAGATTGTGATCAAGTGCTCCAACTTAGAAAAGAAGAAAGAGAAAAATAAAATAGGCTCAAGGCAAAGATATATTTGATAGAACCATTTTGTTTTACCATTCAAGACACCATAGAGGGTGTAAGTGGATATATGATATATAATCGTACTACAAAGAGGAAAAATTTTTAATTGCAATGGCTATCTAGTGCCATTAAGTGTGAGTCTCATTTGCATTTATCCTTGCGTTTAGTGACGTGGTAAGATACATGAGAAAAGCATGTGAAAAATATTTATGAAAAGCTAACTTAAGTGTTTAATATATTTTGGTATATTTTGATGAAGTTAGCATTTAAAATGGGTTGAAAAGAGGTACTGGAATTACCGGTTGAAAGCAGTTGAAAGGAGTTGGAAGTAAGTGCTGCTGCTCTCTTGGCTCGGCTGCTGCATGTTGGCCAAGGCCTAGTTTAGTTCGTAAAATTTTTGACGAAATGATACTGTAGCATTTTTGTTGTTATTTGGTAATTAGTGTCTAATTATAGTTTAATTAGGCTTAAAAGATTTGTCTCGTAGATTTTGTCTAAACTGTGTAATTAGTTTTACTTTTTATTTATATTTAATGCTTTATGCATGCGTCTAAAGATTCAATATGACGAGGAATCTTAAAAAATTTGGCGTTTTGGAGGGAACTAAACAGGCCCCAAAGCCAAAAATAGGAGCTGGGCTTGTGCGTAGTCTGGGGCATGTTTAGTTGCCTGAATTTGGTGTCGATAAAATACTGTAGTATTTTGTTTGTATTTGATAATAATTATCCAATCGTTGACTAATTAGGCTCAAAATGTTTGTTTCGCAGAGTACAACCAAACTGTACAATTAGTTTTTGATTTCATCAACATTTAGTACTCTATGTATGTACCGCAAGTTTGATGTGACGGAGAATCTTTTTGCATAGTATCAAAGTTGGGAATTGGGGGTAAACTAAATATGGCTGAGGAGCTGCTGGCCGCTGTTCGTAGCATGCTTGCATGTGCGGGGCCCGCGCCTTAATTAATGATGAGCGAGCTGTGCGTGGGAGCAGCATGGGGCCTGCTTGCATGCTATTTCTTTGGTCTGTGAGGCTGCTGCTGCCGCCCCCGTTGACCCAGAGAAAGACCAGCGTGCGACTGTGCCTGAGTACGCGCTCGCTCACGGGATCAGCCAGGGCAACGTTGCTGTTTCGCTGAGAGGGGCACGCGGGGTTGGCCCGCAGCCGCTGCCGCCGCTCGTTGAGCCGTGCGAGAGAAGGAGCCGCGTGGGGGTCCGCTGGGACCCACGCCCGAGAGAAGCAGAAGCGCCTGGCTTCTGCCCGTTGGCTGGGTGCCGTTGCCCGTTGGATCGTTGCGGTCTGGTGCGACCCGTTGGGGAGCCGGGCTGGCTGCGCCTGGCCGAAGGGATAAGACAGTGACCTTGCCCTTCCCCTCTCTAGCTGGCTCCCATTCCTCATTCTTGCATCTGTGAGAAAACAGAGAAGAACAAGCTCTCTCCTTCCCCTCTCTCACTCCCAAACATTTGTGCTCTATTCAAGTGAGAGATTGAGTTCTAGTGATTGATCTTAAGAACTTCAAGAGCATCTTCTCCCTCTCCTCTCCTTCTCTAAGCGTGGTGCTTATCTTAAGAGGATTTGGGAGAAACCCTAGTGTGTATTTGGGACTGCATATTTCGTGGAACTAGGTGATTCTTGTGACTGTGGATTTCTTGTTACTCTTAGTGATTGCCGTCACCTAGACGGTTGGTGATTTGTTGATTGGTAGAGGATTTGGTGATTGTGTCTGCCCTCAATCAAGGATTATATTTGTGAGGGATTCTTGACCCTTTTCCCACGGGAGATCGCAAAAGGTATTTTTGTGGATTACTCGTGTCATTGAGTTACCTTCACTTGTGGGTAGGTCCTTGCGGCGCCCATTTGTTGGGCTAGGTTTGTGAATCACTTATTAGCCACCAAACCACCAAGTGTGTGGTCGACACAACGGGGACTAGCGTGCCGGCAAGCATATGAACCTCAGGAGAAAAATCATTGTGTCATTTGTCTTCTTGGATCATTTGGTTTTCACTACTTGATTTATTGATCATCGCTTGGCGTGATTGGTAATCTTATCCATCACTCGTATTTACATTTCAATATACTTGTCTTGTGGTAGCAGCTAGTTGAAACCAGTTGTAATTAAGTTGTAATCAGTTTTCTCACTAGTTGTTTAACTTAGTTGAAACCAGTTGTAACTAGTTGTAACCAGTTATCTCGTTGGTTGTTTAACTTAGTCCATACCAGTTGCAGCTAGTTAGAACCAGTCATAACCAGTTTTCTTGTTAGTTGTTTGGCATAGTTGTAACTTTTTGTTTCTTTCTTTAGCTAGCTAACTAGTGTAGAAATAGCAACCTAGACCTTTATATGCCATAGAGATTATAATTCACTAGAATTGATTGGATATGTGGCTTGCATCACTTAGTAGAGCTGGAGCAAAATTCGCTACCACCTTTTGTCATACTAATTATTTTGCTCTAGTGTTTTATAGAATTTTTATTAGGCTATTTACCCCCTCTAGCCATTTAGGACCTTTCAAAGGTGTGGAAAGTGGTGGAGACCAAGATTGAGATTGCCGATGCGAAAAATCCTACCATGGCCGAAGAAGTATTGCTACAAAATAATGACATTGCTTTTAGTGTCATTCATGATGCTTTAGATGAGAGGACATTTAAGCAAATCAAGAACATTGAGATGTCTCATGAGGCATGAAAGAAGTTGGAAGAATCATTTGAGGACACTCAAGCGGTGAAGGACGTCAATGCATATATTCTCAAAGAGAAGTTTGCAAACTTCAAGATGAAGGAAGATGAGAGTGTGCCGAAGATGTTTCATAGGCTACAAGTGCTTGTCAATAATCTCAAAGCACTTGGAGAAGAGGTGAAGGACAAGGACTTCTCCCACAAGTTCTTGAGATGCTTACCATCAAGGTTTGGCACATTGGTCACTATTCTAGTGAGGAGTGGTTTGGACACCATGACATCAAAAGTGTTGGGAGATGTGATGGACACATATAGAGATGATGATGAGAAAGAAGAAAAGAACAAGGAGAATAAAGATGACAAGAAGTATGAGAAGAAGAAGAGTGTGGTATTCAAAGCCGCATTGTCACACCCAATTTTAAGGATAAAATTGAATACACAAAACTCGTGTGTGCACAAGGATCAATCACACACACAAGCTGACAAATTACATAATGTATCATCACGGTGTCTCTTACATCAGATTCATAATATAACTTAGTCTTACATCACACAGCGGAATATAAAAAGATAACTCTCTCGTGGGACTTCATCACAGGGAAGGTCAACTGGTTGACCATAAGCCTAATAATCCTCAGGAAATTCCTCATACCCGTTGTCATCTGTTACCTATCCGGGATTTTTGTCCAAATAAAGAAATAAATAAGCGTAAGTACTTCCCATACTTAACAAGATAACATGGGGTTATGAAGCTCAAAAAGGACGACACTGGTTTACTATAATTAGCACTTTTAGTAAGTCCAAATTTTATTATCAAGTTTAATCAAGTTATGCTTAAGCTCCCATTTGAACCCACTTAATTAGATATCAGCATCATCTGGATCATATCATCATAAACCATCATAACTGAACAACAATGAGTGACCAATTATTCTGTGAGTTTTTCGGGCCGCTCATGACCATGAGCACGACTGTTATAACAGTTTGTTACCCTCTGCAGAGGTGATGCACATTCACCGCGAGTCGTGATTTTCATATGCCCGGGTTAATTACTCCCATGTCACTGCCAAGGTGAGCGGGAAGGGTACACTATGAAGCCATTTCATAGGTTTCTCTAACAAGTTAGGGCCGCTAGGTTTCCTCGACAGGTAGATGTAGGAACCCCCCTTTCCTATGGCACATATCCATCGCGGCTATACACATAGGAACAGAGGCAGCCCTATACCCAACGTGGCAAGCCCCTTTTGCGCCATAAAGGTAACCTCTAATAAGCTAGAAAAGGTCCTATTACTGAGCTAAAGTCAGAGCCATATGACTCTCCCAGTTGCACTGTCAGTCCTAGCTTTTGCCGATAGATAAGTCCTTATGGAGGGCCGGGAGCAACATGATCCAAAGTCATTTGCACCTTCGCCCTATGGATCAGTTGTTATAAATCATGTTATACTTTTAGTTCCATAGAACCATTCATCATCATGTAGATCATGTTCAGTTAGAGCACTAGCAATCTACCCATATGCAATTAACCTATAGGAGTCAAGGGAACAAGTCATCAAATGACTAGAATGTCCTTATGGTTATCAAAATTAGACACATGCACATGAGTAAATGATTAAAGTGAATAGGACATCAAGGTAGGCCCATGCTATACTTGCCTTGGTTCACAAACTCTTGCTGGTCCTGCTGGTCGTCGAAGAATTCTTGGTCTCCAACGATCTCCTCACCGTCTGAACGCGACCAACACGGCAACATACAACATTCCAAAGGCAGTCATGCAAAGCAAACATTCCTATAATTAGAATAGTACACCAATAGTATAGAAAACAATATAAAATGTTTATGAAAATAATCTACGTCTCGCTACGATCACGTCAACGCGAAGTTCACGAAAAACGGAGCTAAAATGCGAAAGTTGTGATTTAAACGGGATTTCCTATAGCAATATATTTAATTAAATCTAACCATGAAATTTAAAAGTTACAAACTTGATTAACAATGGTACTAACGCGTAGATTATGAAATTATGAAGCTAACACAATTAGAATGGGTTAATTCAGAGCTAAAACGCCGATTTTATAAGCAAAACAGTACAAATTGCATTTTTGTAAATACTGAAAACATATTTTAGACTAAAACAGTGAACTTTACGCTTTCAAAACGAGAAAGCGTACTCGGGGAAATGCGCTAAGGACACCGGGTTCTATTACGCGAAATCAGGGGGGTTCTTTAGCAATTTGACCCACGAAGGGGTATCGGCCAACGGTGGCCGTCGGATTTGAAATGAACGGCCAGAAATAGATCTGAGGAGAGAGAAGAAGGTGCTGGCGCCGGAACAGTGCGGCTGGCGGCAAGGCGCCATTGCTGGCGGCGTGGAGGTCGCCAAAGCGTGCGGTATAGGGGCTAGGGGCCACGGATTGCGTATCCGAGAGCACCGGGAGAGAGAGTGGGAGCAGGGGAAATCGCCAAGGCCAGAGAGGTGGCCGAAGAACGCGGCTAGCGGGGTGGTCGCCATGGCCGGCGATGCGGAGGTCGTCGACGCACACAGCTAGGGCGCTAGAAGACATGAAATGGGAAACAAACAACATGGGGGGAGAGAGGGGATCACGGTGAAGCTCACAGCGGGGAGAACGGAGTCGACGGCGGCTCGAAGACGACGGTTCGCACGTAGGCGGGCGGCGGATCCCGGTGTCACGGTTGCTGTGGCTTCTGAGCACGGTGAGTGCGAAAATGGAGCGGGGAGCAGCAGGGGAGCGCGTGGTGGGGGGTCGGCTTCGTTTTGTAGAGGCGGGGGTGCGGGCGACGCGCCCACATCGCGAGTGGAGCATGGGGCAGTTGCGGCTTGACCGCCGCTGCGGTTGCGGGGCGCGCGGGAGGAGGTGGGGGGGAGGAGCTGACAGGCGAGGCCGGGTGGTCAGTGGCTGAAGAGGGGAGGAGGGGCACTGGTGGTTGCCACTTGCCTGGTTGGGCCAGTGAGGCTTGCTGGGCTGAGCGACCGAGGCAGTTGCCAGCCCGGCTGAGTGGGCCAACACCTTGCTGGGTTGGCGCGTTGCGCAAAAGAGGAGAAAAATAAGAGCTGGGCTAGTGGGGAGAAAAGGCCTGTGGGCCGAAAACAGAGAAGGGGAAGATAAATAATAAAACTCCTTTTCTATTTCCTAAAATATATTTTCAAAACCAATTCCAATTCAAATTTCAATTCTCTTTGAAATTTTTGATCAATACCAAACATTCACAAAATAATATGCAGCGACATGAATGCACATACATGTTACTATTTTATGATAAATTTTAAATTCATGAGAAATTTATTTATTTCTACATTTCATGAGCACAAAATATAGAATTAAATCATTTTAAACCTATTTTCCAAAAGAGGCAAATTTTAGGGTGTTACAATTCTACCCCCCTTAAAATGAATCTCGTCCTCGAGATTCGAATGATTGCTTACTCAAACAGTTGGGGATAAGACTTTCTCAGATTCTCTTCTCTTTCCCAAGTAGCTTCATCCTCTGTATACCGATTCCACTGCACCTTGCACATCTTTATAGTTTGGCTTCTTGTAACTCTTTCATTAGTTTCCAAGATCTTTATCGGATACTCTTCATAAGTAAGATCTTCCTTGATAGCAAGTTCTTCCAAAGGAATTTGCTCTTCTGGTACCCTCAAACACTTTTTCAATTGGGAAACATGGAACATGTCGTGCACACCTGACAAACTCTCAGGCAGTTCTAACTGATAAGCTACTTCTCCGCGTCTCTCTAGGATCTTAAAAGGTCCAATATACCTTGGTGCTAACTTTCCCTTAATATTGAATCTTTTCACACTTCTCATTGGTGATACCTTCAAGTACACATAATCACCAACTTCAAAAGTCAGCTCTCTTCTTTGAGTATCAGCGTAACTCTTCTATTGGGACTGAGCCACTCTCAAATTGTCTCTAATCATTCTCACTTGTTCTTCCGCGTCTCTAAGGACATTGGGTCCAAACACTTGAGTTTCACCAGTCTGATTCTAGAACAAAGGCGTTCTACATTTATGTCCATACAACGCCTCGAAAGGTGCCATCTTAAGACTCTTCTAATAACTGTTGTTATACGAGAACTCTACGTATGGCAGACTCTTATCCCAACTATCACCATACTATAGTGCATAGGCTCTCAACATATCTTCCAAAATCTAGTTGATCCTTTCAGTCTGTCCATCAGTTTGCGGGTGGTAAGCAGAACTAAAATTCAACTTCGTGCCCAAAGATTTGTGTACTTTATGCTAGAATTGCGATGTAAACTGAGTGCCTCTATCAGACACAATCTTCTTGGGAACACCATGTAAACACACAATCCTTTCCATGTACAACTCTGCTAGTATTGCACATGTATAGGTAGTCTTGACTGGTAAAAAGTGGGCAACCTTGGTGAGTCGATCCACTATTACCCATATTGAATCATAACCTCTTTGAGTGTGGGGCAAACCTACGATAAAATCCATACCAACTTCTTTCCATTTCCATTTAGGAATCTTCATTGGTTGTAGCAACCCTGTAGGTCTTTGATGCTCAGCTTTCACTCTTTGACAAGTGTCACACAAAGCCACATACTCTGCCACATCTCTCTTCAAACCATACCACCAATACTTCTCCTTGAGATCCAAATACATCTTGGTATTTCTAGGATGTATAGAATAAGTAGACTCATGGGCCTCTTGCAGAATTGCATCACGGATAGCCTTCACTTTAGGTACACATATCCTTTTTCTGAACCAAAGAGTACCATTCTCATCCATCCTGAATCCTAGTGCCTTTCCAAGCACTACATTCTCTGCTATCTCCTTAAGTTTTTCATCCTCCAATTGACCTTTGCGTATCTCTTGCTCCAAAGTAGGCTCTATCACCAATTCCATTGCATTAGTGACAAGGCTCAAGTTGAGATACTCCATTTCAGCACACAACTCTACTGACATAGATGTCATCTGAAGTCCATTGGCATAGCTCTTCCTGCTAAGTGCATCAGCTACGATGTTTGCTTTTCTCGGGTGATAATGCACTTCCAAATCATAGTCTTTGATCAATTCTAACTAGCGATGTTGTCTCAGATTTAGATCTGATTGGGTAAAGATATACTTCAAACTCTTGTGATCCGTATAGATATCACTCTTATGCCCAATTAGATAATGTCTCTAGATTTTCAAAGCATGTACCACAACTGCCAATTCCAAGTCATGAGTAGGGTAATTCAACTCATGCTTCCTCAGTTGTCTAGATGCATATGCCACCACTCTTCCTTCTTGCATAAGCACACATCCAAGACCCAAACGGGATGCATCACAATAGATAGAGAAGTTCTTGCTTAAGTCGGGCAAAATCAATACTGGAGCTGTAGTCAATCTCTTCTTTAGCTCATCAAAGTTTGCCTGACATTTATCCAACCATACATATTTAGCATTCTTTTCCAACAGAGCTGTCATAGGCTTGGTTAGCTTGGAAAAACCTTCTATGAACCTCCTATAATATCCAACCAATCCCTAAAAGCTACGAATCTCACTTACAGTGGTTGGTGGTTTCCAATTCAATACATCTTGCACTTTGCCTGGATCCACTGCTATTCCCCCATTGGAGACAACATGACCTAGAAAAGAGACTTCCTTCAACCAAAACTCACACTTGCTCCGCTTAGCGTACAACTTATGTTCTCTAAGCTTTTGCAAGACCATCCTTATATGTTCAGCATGTTCTTCTTCATTCTTGGAGAATATCAGTATGTCATCTATGAATACCACCACAAATTTATCCAAAAACTCCATGATCACCTTATTCATTAGATACATGAAGTATGCAGGTGCATTGGTCAATCCAAAAGACATAACGGTATACTCATACAATCCATACCGTGTAGTGAATGCTGTCTTGGGTATGTCCGAGTTTCGAATATTTAGCTGATGGTACCCTGAGCGGAGATCAATCTTGGAGAACACATAGGCTCCTCTCAACTGATCAAACAAATCATCAATCCTAGGCAAAGGGTATTTATTCTTGATTGTAACCTCATTAAGTGAACGATAATCCACACACATCCATTGACTACCATCCTTCTTATCCACAAATATCACAGGTGCCCCCTATGGGGAAGAACTGGGGCGTATGAAACCTTTTTCTTCCAACTCTTTTAGTTGTTTCTTAAGCTCTTCTAATTCATTAACCCCCATTCTATATGGACGTTTAGCTATTGGTGCAGTTCTAGGTAATAATTCAATAATGAATTCAATGTCTCGATCTGGTGGCATACCTGGCAAGTCATCGGGGAAGACATTCGGGAACTCCTCCATGACACGATCTTGTTTATTGGCTTCACCATCTAGCTGGTTCACTGTGGCTGTAGGCTGAGCTTGCACTACCACTTCTACAAAGATTCTATCTCCATTGAGTGATGTCACAACCACAGATTTCTCCTGACACTGAATCACTGGCCGGTGTTGTTTTATCCAATCCATTCCCAGAATAAGATCAATTCCCGCTGTTCTCAACACAATTGGTTTCACTTTGAAGTCTACCTCCTTAAGGAAATGCTAGTTGAGGGACTCCTATATGAAGCGAGCATACTACCTCCCGGTAAATTTACTAGTATGGGGTTTTTCATGGCACACAAAGGTATGCTATGCATTCTAACAAAAGCTTGGGAAATAAAAGAATGCGAAGCACTAGAATCAAAAACTACTGTAGCAGAGATAGAGTTGACGCTGAACGTACCCAACATGACCTCAGGCGTCTCCTGAGCTACATCAGATGACACATAATTCACCTTCGCAGTGTGAGGTGGTCGGGCATTGAACTTTTGATTGCCAGTCTAGTTCTGAGGTGCTTGTTGGTTCTGCTTCTTAGGACACTAATGAGCATAGTGACCTACTTCTCCACATCGGTAGCAGACATTGGGGCTATTGGGGTGCACCACTCTTCATAGGAGCATTGTTGGATGGTTCCTAGCGTGTTGCCGGATTGCTAGTCTATTGTGGGGGACGCTGATTACCATACTGTTGCTGGTACTGAGGGCGTTGCTAGAACTGATTACGTTGAGGATACTGACCACGGTTTCCCTGGTTAGATGGTCCTTGATTCCTTTGTTGAAAACCTTGCTATGGATATGGACGTGGGTGGGTGTTACTTCCAAAAACTTGCCCTTGAAGCCTCCTCTTCTTGGCTTCCATCTCTTTGCGCTTATCGTTGATCACAATAGCGCGGTTCACTAATGACTGAAAGTTGGGGTAGGTGTTGGACATCAGTTGAAGCTACAGTCCATCATAGAGTCCCTTAAGGAAACAGCATTGCTTATCCTTGTCCTCTACTACATCATTTGGAGCATAACGTGACAGTTGAGCAAACCTATCATGATACTTCGCCACAGTCATGGATCCTTGCTTGAGGGACCTGAATTCTTCCTGCTTCAATTCCACGAGTCCATTAGGGATATGATAAGACCAGAAATTGTCCTTGAATTCCTGCCAGGTGATAGCAGGAGCATTGTTGGGACGTCCATACTGGAAAGAATCCCACCAATCTTGAGCTGCTCCCTAGAGTTGACCAGAAGCATACAACACCTTCTCAAGATCGTTGCATTGTGCTATGTTAAGTTGCTTCTCTACAGCATGCAACCAATCATCTGCCTCCATAGGGTCTGAGGCATGAGTGAACACTGGTGGATGACCCTTCATAAACTCTCCACGCTTATCTCTGACCTGAATAGGCGGTGGTCCTCTTGTAGGTTCATTGTCCAAGCGCTGCATCATAGCTTGCATCAACTGTGCTTGTATTCCTAATATTTGTTCCATGGTCACAGGTGGCGGTGGTGATGGATTTATGAGAGCATCACATCCACGACCACGGCCTCTACCTCTTCCTCCTCTTGCGGCCATCTGTTTTCCAACAAATGCCCAAAATTTAGAGATTTTCCAAATTATAGAGAGCTTACAAAAGATAAGAAACAATGCTGAGAATTTTCTGGACAAGATTCAAATTCAGCAGTTCAGTAAATCTGTTATAACTCGAGTTTCAGAGATCCAACAGAGGTGTACCAAGAACAGTTGGAAAGCTTAGGAGATCAGCTACAACTTTTATTTAGATCACTTTTACAGATTCTGACACACACATGGTCAAAAGTAGAGCTAAACCGAATCTGTTCTGGGTTCCAGACTGCGCAGGAACATCAACTTATGACAGCTAGATCTCACAAACCTGAACAGCTTTTGACGTGATTCTAGAGACATTTGAAAGATACCGAAGTCTAGTTATCTCCACAAAAATTTTAGAATTTTTGACAGCCCAGATTTTGAGATACAAGATAAAGAACATAGGCTGCTCCAGAAATCAACACAGCAGAGATAAGATAAAGCAAACCATCTACATTAAGATTTCATCTAATCTTAAGGTTCCAATCTAAGAAAGTTGTGGACATGCCCACAAACTTCCAGCAAACAACCAAACTCCAAATCAACCAAGTTCACAAATTAAAACATCTAATCATCCAAGTTCACAAGACCAAACAAGACTAAATATGAAACACGAACTAACGATGCGGTAATCTAAATCAAGGCACCTAATACCTATGGAGCGGTGTCAATCTTGGTGAACGACCGGTGCTTCTTCTTGTAGATCGATGGCTGCCCAAGTTGAGCTTGAAGTTCATCCACTTGCTTCTGGAGGTGTCTCTCAGCCCTCTGTGATGCACACAGTTCTCCCTTGACCTCTTCATCCACCCCCTGCATGACATGGACATGCTGCACCGTTGCTTCTAGAGTTGGGTCACTCTCTAGTGGAGCCAAGACCTGCCAAACACCCTCATGATCATTGCAAGGAAGGAACCTAAAATGATCCTCCCTCATGGCCTCAAAGCGACAACCATGGTAGTAGATGTAGGCGTCCTGTGCTGCATCTTCCATGCCATCCAAGGCATGGGCCCTTCTAGCAGTGGCACGGTGGACAGTCTCCACCTCATGTCCATTCTTGATATTGTTCCAAGCAGTGACCACCAGCTCTACCTTCCAGAAGGTGGCCTCCAATGGATGCTGGTACTCTGCATAGTGGTAGCTGATGGAGGCGTGCAGGTCGGGGTAGTAGTCGTCCAACACGTGAGTGAGGAGGGTGTGGTAGTAGGCCATCTCTGGGGCTAGCTTGAAGTAGTACTTGCACTTCTAGCCTATCTCCTCATCCACCACAGGGATAGCTAGGGATGGTGCAAGTGTAGGTGAAGTGGCTGATGAGTCCTCAGGTGTAGCTACAACAGGATAGACCGGTATGACAGCTGGAGTAGGAGCAGGTGCAGGTGTCGGTGTAGTCATCTCCTCATCGTCAGAGATGATCACAATCTCCTTCTCCGCCTGTGGAGCACGTGGGGTGAACAAGGCATGATAGCCAGCAGTGCTGAGGCGGGCAGTCTTCGGGTTATGAGACATCTATAGATTTAAAGTGAGATAGAATTATAATCAACAATTTTATATAATAGATTAAGGTATGAAAAGCATAAATGTTTTAATAAAATAACAAGAATAAGACAGTAAGTAAGAAACCAGAGGAGCAAAGATGCTAAAACGACCGTTTCTAACTAGGCTTGTGTCCTACAGTCAACATGGCTCTGATACCAATTTGTCACACCTAATTTTAAGAATAAAATTGAATGCACAAAACTTATGTGTGCCTAGAGATCAGTCACACACACAAGCTAACAAATTACATAATGTATCATCATGGTGTCTCTTACATCAGATCCATAATATAACTTAGTCTTACATCACACAGCGGAATATAAAAATATAACTCTCTCGTGGGACTTCATCACAGGGAAGGTCAACTGGTTGACCACAAGCCTAATAATCCCTAGGAAATTCCTCATACCTGTTGTCATCTGTTACCCATCCGGGATTTTTGTGCAAATAAAGAAATAAACAAGCGTAAGTACTTCCTGTACTTAACAAGATGACATGGGGTTATGAAGCTCAAAAAGGATGACACTGGTTTACTACAGTTAGCACTTTTAGTAAGTCTAGATTTTATTATCAAGTTTAATCAAGTTATGCTTAAGCTCCCATTTGAACCCACTTAATCAGATATCAGCATCATCAGGATCATATCATCATAAACTGTAATAACTGAACAACAATGAGTGGCCAATTATTCTGTGAGTTTTCTGGGCCACTCATGACCGTGAGCACGGCTATTATAACAGTTTGTTACCCACTGTGGAGGTGGTGCACATTCACCGCGAGTCGTGATTCCCATATACCCGGGTTAATTACTCCCATGTCACTACCAAGGTGAGCGGGAAGGGTACACTATGAAGCCATTTCATAGGTTTCTCTAACAAGTTAGGGCCGCTAGGTTTCCTCGGCAGGTAGATGTAGGAACCCCCCTTTCCTATGGCACATTCCATCGTGACTATACACATAGGAACAGAGGCAGCCCTATACCCAATGTGGCAAGCCCCTTTTGCGCCATAAGGTAACCTCTAACAAGCTAGAAAAGGTCCTATTACTAAGCTAAAGTCAGAGCCATATGACTCTCCCGGTTGCACTGTCAGTCCCAGCTTTTGCCGACAGATAAGTCCTTATAGAGGGCCGGGAGCAACATGATCCAAAGTCATTTGCACCTCCACCCTATGGATCAGTTGTTATAAATCATGTTATACTTTTAGTTCCATAGAACCATTCATCATCATGTAGATCATGTTCAGTTAGAGCACTAGCAATCTACCCATATGCAATTAACCCATAGGAGTCAAGGGAACAAGTCATCAAATGACTAGAATGTCCTTATGGTTATCAAAATTAGACACATGCACATGAGTAAATGATTAAAGTGAATAGGACATCAAGATAGGCCCATGCTATACTTGCCTTGGTTCCCAAACTCTTGCTGGTCCTGCTGGTCGTCGAAGAATTCTTGGTCTCCAACGTTCTCCTCACCGTCTGAACGTGACCAACACGGTAACATACAACATTCCAAAGGCATTCATGCAAAGCAAACATTCCTATAATTAGAACAGTACACCAACATTATAGAAAACAATATAAAATGTTTATAAAAATAATCTATGTCTCGCTACGATCACGTCAACGCGAAGTTCACGAAAAACGGAGCTAAAATGCGAAAGTTATGATTTAAACGGGATTTCCTATAGCAATATATTTAATTAAATTTAACCCTGAAATTTAAAAGTTACAAACTTGATTAACAGTGGTACTAACGCATAGATTATGAAATTATGAAGCTAACGCAATTGGAACGGGTTAATTCGGAGCTAAAACGATGATTTTATAAGCAAAACAGTACAAATGGCATTTCTGTAAATACTGAAAACGTATTTTAGACTAAAACAGTGAACTTTACACTTTCAAAACAAGAAAGCGTACTTGGGGAAATGCGCTAAGGACGGCGGGTTCTATTACGTGAAATCAAGGGGGTTCTTTAGCAATTTGACCCACGAAGGGGTATCGGCCAACGGTGGCCGTCGGATTTGAAATGAACGGCCAGAAATAGATCTGGGGAGAGAGAAGAAGGTGCCAGCGCTGGAACAGTGTGGCTGGTGGCAAGGCGCCATTGCCGGTGGCGTGGAGGTCGCCAGAGCACGCGGTACAGGGGCTAGGGGCCACGGATTGCGTATCCGAGAGCACCGGGAGAGAGAGCGGGAGCAAGGGAACTCGCCAAGGCCAAAGAGGTGGCCGGAGAACACGATTGGCGGGGTGGTCACCATGGCTGGCGATGCGGAGGTCGTCGGCGCACGCAGCTAGGGCGCTAGAAGACATGAAATGGGAAACAAACAGCATGGGGAGAGAGGGGATCACGGTGAAGCTCACAGCGGGGAGAACGAAGTCGACGGCGGCTCGGAGATGACGGTTCGTGCGGAGGCGGGCGGCGGATCCTGGCGTCGCGGTTGCTGTGGCTTCCGAGCACGGCGAGTGTGAAAATGGAGCGGGGAGCAGCAGGGGGCGCGTGGTAGGGGGTCGGCTTTATTTTGTAGAGGCCGGGGCGCGGGCGACGCGCCCATGTCACGAGTGGAGCGCGGGGCGGTTGTGGCTTGACCACCGCTGCGGTTGTGGGACGCGCGGGAGGAGGTGGGGGAGGAGCTAATAGGTGGGGCCAGGTGGTCAGCGGTTGAAGAGGGGAGGAGGGGCACTGGCGGTTGCCACTTGCTCGGTTGGGCCGGCGGGGCTTGCTGGGCCGAGCGGCCAAGGCAGTTGCCAGCCCGACCGAGTGGGCCGGTGCCTTGCTGGGCTGGCGCAGTGCACAAAAGAGGAGAAAAAGAAGAGCTGGGCTAGTGGTGAGAAAAGGCCCGCGGGCCGAAAACAGAGAAGGGGGAAGAGAAATAATAAAACTCCTTTTCTATTTCCTAAAACATATTTTCAAAACCAATTCCAATTCAAATTTCAATTCTCTTTGAAATTTTTGATCAATACCAAACATTCACAAAATAATATGCAGCGACATGAATGCACATACATGTTACTATTTTATGATAAATTTTAAATTCATGAGAAATTTATTTATTTCTACATTTCATGAGCACAAAATATAGAATTAAATCATTTTAAACCTATTTTCCAAAAGAGGCAATTTTTAGGGTGTTGCACGCATCATCCTCCAAGGGCAAGGTAAAGCAAGAAACATCAAGTGAAGATGAGTTCTCAAGCTTTGATGAAGGCGATGATGAGAAGATGGCTCTCTTTGTGAAGAGATTTATCAAATTCATGATGAAGAAGGGCTATCGTGCTAGAAGGAAGAAGTCATCATCAAGGAGCAAGGATGAACCAAGAAGATACTTCAAGTGCAATAGCAAGGATCATCTCATTGCCGATTGTCCATACAATAGTGACAATGATGATGACAATAAGAAAAGCAAGAAGAAGGACAAGAAGGAGAAGAAAGAAAAGAAGGATAAGATGACCTTCAAGAATAAGAAGAAGGGTGGTTCATATGTGGTCACTTGGGATAGTGATGCTTCCTCAAGTGATGATGACAAGGCCACCAAGAAGAAGGCTCTTGCAAGCATTGCTATAAATGAGAAGTCTTCTCTCTTCGACACTCCATCGACATGCTTCATGGCTAAGGCCACTAAGGTACAATCCGATGATGAGTGTGATGAGAACAATGGTGAAAATGAAAGTGATAGTAATGATGATGATAAACCAACTAAAGATGAACTATTCGACATGTTAGAAGATGCTAAAACTCATTTTGACATTAAGAGAAGGAAATACAAAGACTTGAAAAAGGAGCTTAAAGCCCTTAAGCAAGCCTTTGATGAGCTCAATACATCACATGAGAGGCTAGAGGAAGTCCATGAGAAGCTTGGTAAAGCTCACAAGAAGCTTGAAAAAGCTCATTCCACTCTTCTTGAGCAAAATAAGAAAGAAAATGATATTGTAACATGTGATATATGCTTAACTTATGATATTATTGATGAATCTTTCTATAAGCCTATTGTTGTTGCTTTCACTAACCCCTCTTGTAGCACTTTCACTTCTACCTCATCAAGTAGTGATGGTTTCACTTGTGATGCCACACTAATGGTTGAGAATGAGACCCTCAAGAAGGAGGTAAATGAGCTCACTCGCGCCCTAGGCAATGCCTATGGTGGTGAGGCCCACTTGCTAAAGTACTTGGGTAGCCAAACATTTTCTCTCAATTGTGTGATCTTGGATTTAAGTACATATTTGGAGTAGATGATGTAGCGATCATAAGTGTAGATGGCTCTAATTTGATCTTCAAAGGCTTTAGATATGAGAATCTATACTTGGTTAATTTCAATGCTAGTGAAGCTCAATTGTCCACATGCTTGTTCACTAAGTCTAGTATGGGTTGGTTATGGCATAGAGGGCTTGGTCATGTTGAAATGAAATAATTGAATAGATTGGTTAAGCATGATCTAGTTAGAGGCTTGAAAGATGTGGTGTTTGAAAAGGATAAGCTTTGTAGCTCTTGTCAAGCTAAAAAACAAGTTGGACACACCCATCCTAAGAAGAGCATGATGAATACTAGCAAGGCATTTGAGTCATTGCACATGGACTTATTTGGGCTAACACAATACACTAGCATCGGT
This sequence comes from Miscanthus floridulus, assembly GCF_019320115.1. Lineage (NCBI taxonomy): Eukaryota > Viridiplantae > Streptophyta > Magnoliopsida > Poales > Poaceae > Miscanthus > Miscanthus floridulus. The sequence continues at coordinate 92,695,296 of NC_089582.1, read as the reverse complement.
GAAAACAAATATGGCTTTGTGATAGTGGATGACTATACTAGATACACTTGGGCATTCTTTCTAGTGGACAAGAGTGATGTGTTTGCAACTTTCAAATCATTTGTCAAGGGCATTCACAATGAGTTTGAAACAACTATCAAGAGAGTTAGAAGTGACAATGGTAGTGAGTTCAAGAACACTAGAATTGATGAGTTGTGTGATGAATTTGGTATTAGACATCAATTCTCGGCCAAGTACACTCCACAATCAAATGGCCTTGTTGAGAGGAAGAATAGAACCTTGACTGATATAGCAAGATCAATGCTGGGTGAGTACAATATGAGTCAATCCTTTTGGGCCAAAGCAATCAACATGACTTGCTATTGTAGCAACCGCCTCTATTGTCGCCCATTGAAAGAGAAGACACCATATGAGCTCTTGAGGTAGGAAGTCTAATATTGCATATTTTTGGGTTTTTGGTTGCAAATGCTATATATTGAAGAAAGGCACTAGATTGAGCAAGTTTGACAAAAAATGTGATGATGGATTCTTGCTTGGATACTCAACCACTAGCAAAGCATATAGAGTTTGGAATTTAGCAAGTGGTACTCTTGAGGAAGTTCATGATGTAGAATTTGATAAAACCAAGGGTTCCCAAAATGAAGATGAGAATCTTGACGATGTTAGAGGGATTCAATTGTCAAATGCAATGAAGAACATGGATGTTGGTAACTTAAGGCCTAGACAAGTGATAGATGAAGAAGATGATCAAGTGCAAGTGCTCTCTGACTCAAATGTGCAAGATGGTACAAATTAAGCAAGTACAAGTAGCTCTCATGACAATGTGCAAGATCAAGTGGCTAGTATATCATCTCAATTGAATGATCAATCAAGTGCAAGCAATTTGGTTTCAATACTCTAGCCAACCAATATTGCAAGAGATCATCCATTGGACACTATAATTGGAGACATTTCTAGAGGTGTACAAACAAGGTTAAGATTGGCTTTATTTTATGGGTATTTCTCATTTGTGTCATCCATTGAACCAAAAAAAATAGATGAAGCCTTAAAGGAAGTTGATTAGGTCAATGCCATATATGAAGAGTCGAACAACTTCACCAGAAATCAAGTATGTGAGTTAGTTGAGAGGCCAAAGGGACACAATGTGATTGGAACCAAATGGATCTTTCGAAACAAGCAAGATCAAGATGGGATAGTAGTAAGGAACAAAGCAAGATTGGTAGCTCAAGGTTACACTCAAGTAGAGGGTCTTGACTTTGGTGAGACATGCCCCGGTTGCAAGGTTGGAAGCAATTAGAATCTTGTTAGCCTATGTGTCGGTGTTTTTTACCGGGAGATATTTGATTCTTGGAGGAATTCACCGAATGTGAAGAGCAAGCGCAGTGGAGACATAGAATTTATATTGGTTTGGGCCTCCGGGAAGCGAGTAAAAGCCATACGTCTAGTTGCTACTTGTTTGTATTATGATCTCATTGAATAGTGAGATAGCGATTACAAGATGGCTATGCCTATGAGAGTTTCCATGATTACAACAGGGCAAATAGCTAGCTATTTATATCCGAGGCCTACTTGCCCTACAAATTACATAGTCATGCCCTATTCGGAGTCTTGGCGTGATCTTCAGATATCCTTCCTTGAATAGGCGAGTTGTGAACCTTTGGGCCTTCTTCGGTACGGATTCGGTAGCCAGCATATCTGGTAGTCAGGAATCCTGGGAGTATGGCACCATCAGTAGCCCCCGAGCTTATCGGTCAAGTGAGACTCGATAACCTTCCTGTACTCGGGCCTTTTAGGGTGCTCAGAATCGGGACTTTATCTCAAGAGCCCGAGTTCATACCCATGACGCTAGGCTGATCAGGTAGAAGTTACAAGGTTGCATAGTTGGGCAATGAGCTATAAAAATAAAATAAGCCATACTGTAGAGTTGGAAGAGTAAAGACTTAGTAGGTCAATTTTGACAGCTTTGTTGCTCTTTATGTGAATATTCAGGAAAAATTCTAGATAAAGAGCAATGATCTACTTGGGCAACTATCGAACAAACAACCAGGGTAGCCCCCAAGCCTTTGGCTGACTTTACAATGGGCTCGCACAACACTATCGGTAGGCTCTAGCCCCCGAGCATGCGAATTACGGAGCGGCAAGATATTAAACCATACATATAGAAAAGATGTTGATTGAACAGTGCAAAATTGAAGGAAAACTTATCTTTAGGCATAGAAACACCATAGTTGATCCATATTCCAAGTATTGGGGAGTATGCCACCGTCAATTTTAGCCAATCTATAAGCCCCTAGGCGAGCTATCTCGACTACGATGTATGGTCCTTGCCAAGGAGAAGACAATTTTACTTTGTCCTTTGTACGTTGGTCCTTTTTTAGTACTAAATCCCCGATGCTTAAAGCCTGACTGCGCATGGTTGTGATATTTATGAAGGGATTGTTGATATTGTTGTACTTGGTAAGCGGTTCTATCATGCTCTTCCTCGAGTAGCATTAGGTCGAGATCACGACGCTCAGGCTCTTCTTCTTCGAAAAACATCAATACTCGTGGCGATTAAAGTCATATATCTGGCAGGAGTACTACTTCGGCACCGTACACAAGGAAGAATGGGGTTTCACCTGTAGTGTGGCTAGATGTCGTGCGCATTGACCACAATACTGTCGGGACTTCTTGTGCCCACTTTTTGTCATAGGCTTTAAGCCTATCAAAAATTCGGGTCTTAATCCCTTGCAATATGATGACATTTGCTCGTTCGACATTTCCGTTGGTCATTGGGTGGTTTACTGAAGACCGAGGATGTTTTATTCCATAGGCGACACATAAATTTTCAAACTTCTTGCTTATAAATTGTGTTCCATTGTTCAATATTAATCGGTTGGGTATGCCAAAGCGCATTACTATGCCATGAAAGAATTTGACTATGTTTTCCTTGGTTATACGTCCGACCGACTCTGCCTCAACCCATTTAGTAAAAGTATCGATGGCAACGATTAGGAACTTGTAACATCCTCGGGCCTTTGGAAATGGTCCTAGTATATCGATCCCCCATGTGGCAAAAGGCTAGGATAGTGGAATTGTATTCAATGCTTGGGTCGGCTAGTGTATTTGCTTTGTGAAAAATTGACATGATTCACAAGTTTTGACCAAGTCGGTTACGTCTTGAAGAGCTGTTGGGCAGTAAAATCCTTGTCGAAAGGCTTTACCTACCAATGCCTGATGAGAGATATGGGACCCATAGATTCCTCCGTGGATGTCATGGAGCAAACTAATGCCCTTGTTCTGTGTGATGCATTTGAGAAGAACCCCATTACGGCCTCGTTTATAGAGGACACCGTCAACCATTGTATAGAGCATGGCTTTATGACTGGTTTGTTCCATATCTGCACCATCAACCAGAGTATCCTAGTTTGTGAGGTATGCCTAGATTGGATCCATCTAGTTCTCCCTGTTTCCAACTAGAGCGGCAGCACGAGCCAGATCACCCAGCGTAGACTTCCTGAGGAATTCGCTGAGTATTGCCCCATCGCTTGACGGATCAAGCGTAGGGTTTGGACCTGATTTTGAGATCGGGATAGAGGGGTTTTCAAGCACTTTGACCAGGACATCTCCCGGTAGGTGCTGTCGTGAAGCTGCTCGACTAGCTAGAGAGTCAGCATCGGTGTTATATTTTTGCGAAATGTACTAGACTTTGAGTCCATCAAATTTGACTCTAACCATCGATATGCCTATAAATATGAGGCCATGTTCTCGTTTGTTGCTCGATATCCTTTGGATGTTTGTTGGGCAACTACTTCTAAATCTCCTTTCACAAGTAGCCTTCTAATTCCCAAGGATTTGGCAATTCATAAACTAGTCAACAGGCCTTCATACTCAGCAATATTGTTGGTTGGAGTTGGATTAGTGAAATCAATTTGAATTGCGTACCTCATAGCGTCTCCCTCTGGTGATACTAGAACAACTCTAGCCCCCACGCCATTTTTACACTTTGCGCCATCGTAAAACATGAGCCAATGCTCGGGGTTCTGTGCTGCCTCTTCAGGTTTGGGGTTTGTCCACTCTACAATGAAATTAGCTAGAGCCTGCGATTTGATCGTAGTTCGAGGTACAAATTGTATGTCATATTGTCCAAGCTCTATAAACCATTGGGCTATCCTACCGATGGCATCCCGATTATGAACAATAGTGCCAAGCAGATAGGATGAGACCACTTTGATCTTATGACTCAAGAAATAATGCTTAAGTTTTTTAGAAGACATTAGTATGGCATACAATAATTTTTGGATGTTAGGGTACCTAGATCAGGTGTCATGTAGGACTTCACTTATGAAATAGACCGGGTGCTACTTCGTGGATTTTTCCACCTAACGCTCGACCACCAAGACCGCGCTAACAACTTTGGGGGTTGCTGCTATGTATAAGAGCATGACTTCACCATCCTTTGGAGGTATGAGGGTCGGTAATTGTTTCAAGTATTACTTGAATTTTTGAAATGCTTCCTCGGCATGTTCATCCCATTGGAAACCATTATGTTTATGTAGCAATCTATAAAATGGCATACCTCGTTCACCTAACTTGGATACGAATTGACTTAGGGCTGCCATCATTCCAGCTAGTTTCTAGACTTCCTTGTGGCTGCATGGAGACTGCATATCTTTGATAGCCTTGACCTTCTTGGGGGTTGCTTCAATGCCGCACCGAGACACCAAATACCCAAGTAGCTTACCCAAAGAAATGCCAAACGTGCATTTATCAAGATGGAGCATCATTTTGTTCTTATGTAAATTGTTAAAAGTTTGCTTCAAGTCAATGATTAAATCACCTCTGGATTTGCTTTTAACAACTATGTCATCAATATATGCTTCGACATTGTGGCCAATTTGGCCTTCAAGGACAATATGAACACACTTTGATACATAGAACTAGCATTCTTTAGGCCAAAAGACATCTTAATATAACAGTATACACCAAAAGGAGTTACAAATGTAGTTTTCCCTCATCATCTATGCACATGCTAATTTGGTGATACCCCGAATAGGCATCTAGAAACATAGCAATTCGCATCCGGAGGTTGAATCTACAATTTGATCTATCCTCGAAAGGGGATATTCATCCTTTGGGCTTGCTTTATTCAAGTTAGTGTAGTCCACACACATCCGCCATGTACCCTTGGGCTTCTTCACCATGACGGGGGTTGCTAGCCACTCTAGAAAAGGGACATCTCGTACGAATCCTGCCTTCAACAGATGGTTAATCTCGTCACGTATGGCAGCTTGCTTTTCTGGGGTGTAGCATCTTTGCTTCTGTCTGACTAGTTGGGTGCTAGCTGGTAGACCAAGTTTGTGCTTGATTACTTTTCTAGGGATTCTAGGAATGTTAGAGGGCTCCCAAGCGAACACATCTTTATTTGCCTGGAGAAAAGTAATGAGCTCGAGTTCCAATTGAGGATCTAGGTTTGTCCTGATATTGGTGGTTTTGGCTAGATCCTGGGTCTCCTTTGGTTGAGGAGTAGAATCAAGACCTTTCACCAACTCACCATCTTCTTCATGACTTTCACTAGCAGTGGTCACCGGTTCCTGAGCTAGTGGTGCTAGAGCCTTAGCTTGGGCCGCAACTGCTTTGGAGGATTTAGGATCTTTCGGTGTTTCCTTTGGCTTCGAGGTAGCCGGTGTCACCGCCACCGCAGTTGTCTTCTGTTACTTGGCTGGTGGTTCCTTTGGGTCTATAGGGGCCTACACATACTTCCTGATCATGTCCAGGGTTTTCATGTAACAGGTGATGGCGCCCTTGCGGTCACCATGTATAGTCATTGGGCCATAAGGACTGGGCACTTTGAGTACCAAGTATGCAAAATGGGCGACTGCCATGAACTTCTTCAGGAACAGTCTCCCCAAGACATAGTTATATGCCGAATCGAAGTCTGCCACCTCAAATGTGAGGAATTCAGACCTAGTGTTCTCGCCTTCTCTAAGGGTAACTTGTAGGTCGATCCTCTCGAGGAGGTATGCTGACATGCCCAACATTATTCCATAGAAGGGCTCTTTGACCAGAAGGAGGCGCTCTTTGGGGAATCCCAGGTTGTCATATGCATTGGCGAATAGGAGGTTGAGGCCACTACCGCTATCAATTAAGGTTTGACTGACCTTGTAATTCTTGATGTAGGGCTTTATGATCAATGGGAGCGATGAACCATCGTACAGGTTTAAGGGATGGTCCTGAATATCAAATTGGATCGGCACCTCTGACCATTTAAGCCTTTTGTCCAAGGGCTAGGTGCTGTTCACCTGGCGCTTGACCTTCTTTAACTTGGTCTTGGAGGCTAGCGTGGTCATGCCATCGTAGATTATGGTGATCTCACTTTCCCCTAAGGCGATCAGATCATCATCATTATGGGGGTCAGCTCGTCATTGGGGTGGCTCTTGCCTGACCAGCCCCTCGAGCTTACGTGTCTGTTCTTCTTCCTGCTTCTATTTCTTGTAGACTAAACAGTCTACAAAACTATGTTTGGTAGAGCGATGAATAGGACAATAGATGGGAAGGTCTTCAGGTTTACCTTGCTGGCGTGGTGGTGCTTTTCCTTTCCCTACGACAAGGACTTCAGCTTCACTAGTCTTGCGCTTCTTATCCTTGTTCTTCTTCTTATCTTCCACGTCAGACTGTCCGTCCATTCGGGCTCAGGCGTCGGCTGCCTTCACCGTTGCATCGAGAATTTTGTAGAGTTCAGCGATCATCTTCGGGTTCTTGGTGGCTAACTTCTCCATAGTACGTTCATCCTTGCATCCTTGCTTGAAGGCTACAATCACCCGATCTTCACTCATGTCAGGATCATGTTACGAATCTCGCTGAATCTATGAATAAAGTCCCAAAGATGCTCATCGGGTTTTTGAACACACGCAAACAGATTGTCCTCATGACCGATATGGCTGTAAGTTGCATGAAAGTTGGCTTCAAATAGCTGATGCAGATGGCTCCAAGATTGGACCATGCACTCAGACAAATTCATCAGCCAAGTTCGGGTAGACCCTTGAAGGACAGTCGGTAGGAAGTTGGCTTTTACATAATCATCTCTTGCTGCTGCCTTGATCACCATCTCATAGATCTAGATCCACTCCTTGGGGTTGGTAGTCCCATCATATTTTTCAATGGGTCTAGGACAGAACTTGTTGGGCCATATCACCTGACGTAATCTATGCGCAAATGCCGAATAGGGGGTGACCAAATAGTTCCTGTGCTGGGCCATGTTGATATTGATGGTTTCCCGAGCATCGTAATTTCTACGATGCATCTCAAGTTCAGGCCGTAGATCTTGGTCTCACCTGATAGTGGTTTCCTACCGATCGATTAGATCTCTCAAGAGGAGGGTTACGACCTCTAGACTGAGATCGGGACTTGGTAGCTTTGGTATCTATGCGTTGCTTCATCTGGTTAGCCAGATCTTGAGCCTGCTCAATGATTTTTTCCAAAGGCATGCCTTCTTCAGCCAAGGCCCCCATAGTACCTAGGATGTTATCTTCTTGGGCTGCTCGGAAGTCAGAACTTAGATTCCTCGAAGCCAGGGTTGATTGAGTCAATGCGCGGGGAACAACCGTATTGAGTGTTGGTGCATTGCTAGGGTGTGGATGTGATTGAGAAGCTGATGACCAGCCTCATCTACCGGGGTTTGATCATGACTAGCCATATAGATTCGATGACTTTTGAAGGGATCTAACTCACTGTCTGTGTCCTCAAAGTCTAGATTGAGTTGAGCAGTTTTGTCGTTCTTCTCCTCCTCGGTTGGGTGTGTTCAGGAGGTGAAAACCTCCCAGCCATCGTGGGTTAGATTGGGATCATCAATCCCCATCCACTGGAGATTGAAATCACCGTCATGCTCGAATACCAAGCTTCCAAAGTGGATTGTTGGTGGCATGTTGTGGGATGGTGAATAGATCTAAGGTCCTGAGTAGTAGTCGCCCAAGATATTAGATTTGGCCAAAGTTGGCAATACCTGGACGTTGGACGTCGGAACGCGTCGGATCGGCATACCAAACTCCGCTAATGATCAGCATGATCACTCTTTGCGCAAAATCTCCCTACCTGGCTCGCCTCTGTCAGTGTTTGTTACCAGCAGATATTCAGTTCTTGGAGGAATTGGCCTGATGCAAAGAGCAAGCATAGTAGAGACATGGAATTTATACTAGTTCAGGCCCCTAGGAAGCGAGTAAGAGCCATACGTCCAGTTGCTACTTGTTTATATTACGATCTCATCGAATAGCGAGATGACGATTATAAGATGGCTATGCCTATGAGAGTTTCCATGATTACAACAGGACTAATAGCTAGCTATTTATATCCAAGGCCTACTTGCCCTACAAGTTACATAGTCATGCCCTAGTCAGAGTCTTGGCGTGATCTTTAGATATCTTTCCTTGAATAGGTGAGTCGTGAACCTTTGGGTCTTCTTCAGTACGGATTCGGTAGCCAACATATCCGGTAGTCAAGAATCCTAGGAGTATGGCACCATCACTATGCTTGTGCCCACAACATCAAGCTCTATCAAATGGATATCAAGAGTGCATTTCTCAATGGCTACATCAATGAAGAAGTTTATATTGAGCAACCACCCGGTTTTGAAGATGACAAGAAGCCCAACCATGTTTACAAGCTAAGAAAGGCATTGTATGGTTTGAAGCAAACACCTAGAGCATGGTATGAGAGATTAAGGCACTTCCTACTCTCTAAAGGGTTCATTGTGGGAAAGGTTGACACCACTCTTTTCACTAAGAAGATTGGTAAGGACTTGTTTGTGTTGTAAATATATGTGAATGATATTATTTTTGGATCAACCAATCAAGACTTTTGTGAAGGTTTGGAAAGATAATGGCCAATGAGTTTGAGATGTCCATGATTAGAGAATTGAGTTACTTGGTCTTCAAATCAAGCAAATGAAGAATGGTACATTTGTGAGTCAAGACAAGTACATCAAAGATATGCTAAAGAAGTTTGGCATGAATGAAGCAAAGCCAATTAGTACGCCAATGGGACATATGGCAATTTAGATAGTGATGCAAATGGCAACATGGTGGATCAAAAGTTATATCGTTCTATGATTGGAAGCCTACTCTATGTGACCGCATCAAGACCGAATGTCATGTTTAGTGTATGCATGTGTGCTAGATTCCAAGCCTCACCAAGAGAAAGTCATTTGAAGGCTACAAAGAGAATTTTGAGGTACTTGAAGCATACACAAAATGTTGGTTTATGGTATCCCAAAAGAGCAAAGTTTGAGCTAGTTGGATATTTGGACTCTGATTATGTGGGATGCAAGGTTGAAAGGAAGAGCACTTCAGACACTTGTCAATTATTGGGAAGATCACTTGTTTTTTGGTCATCAAAGAAGCAAAATAGTGTTACATTATCAACCACCGATGCCGATTACATATCCGCCGGTAGTTGTTGTGCACAAATTCTTTGGATGAAGGCCACCTTGAATGACTTTGGAATCAAGTTCAAGAAAGTGCCATTGCTATATGACAATGAGAGTGCAATCAAGCTAACCAATAACCTGGTTCAGTATGCAAGAATAAAGCATATTGATGTCCGACACCATTTCATTAGAGATCATCGACAAAAAGGGGACATTTGCATTGAGAGTGTGGGCACCGAAGATCAACTTGCCAACATATTCACTAAGCCACTTGATGAGAAAAGGTTTTGCAAGCTAAGGAATGTGTTGAACATATTGGATTTCTCAAATATGTGTTGATGCACCCCCACTTATATGACATGCCTCTCCTTCGATAAAATTGTTTGGCATGACATTCATTCTTTGCTAAGGACTTGTTTAGTGCATCTAGTCATTCCTCATGTTTTAAAGGCTCATTCATGATAATCAAATGAATTTGATGCTTGTATGGTACCACTATTGCTTCTATTCTTGACTTGATCTAGTGGTAGCATATGACATGTTTATGGGCTTGCAATCCTAGTTTTTTTATCTAGAAAATGAACTATAAGTGTTTAACTCAACATGGTCAAGATAACCCTTGAAACGAGGTGTGAAGAAGCTTATCCTTGGATCAAATCGAGTTAAATATCTTTGGCAAGTGTTCTAGACTGAACCAAATTTGGGAAAATGATCTTCACTTTCACCCTAACCTATCTAAAATTGGAGCTCACCTTTTGTGGTATTTGATGCCAAAGGGGGAGAAATAGTTCACAAAGTTAAAGGTAGGATGACAAAGGGGGAGATATAAGTGATAGAGGGATATTTGACAAAGTAAAGGGATCAATTAAAATTTGAGCACACAAGTAGGGGGAGCAAGCTCATGAACTTGAATGCTGCATTTTGATGGCATTCACATATGTTTGCTTGCATTTGTCAAGTTTAAATTAAAATTTCATGCTTGTGTAGTGTATGCTAGTAGTAGGTTTTGATTGATGAAATAAAAAACTAGCATGCATAGGATGATAGTTAGATGTGCCTTGCATATGTTTTCACAAGTGATACTAGAACCTTGATTATAATGTTGATCTCATGAGGTATCTAAAGTTTGTGTTTTGCAAGAGCTATATAACTAACAATGGTGCTAAGGATGGTATTATTGATGCACTCCGATTGGTATCACGCTTCAAAGGTCTATCTCTTACACCTTAGCATCATTTGGTAGACATTGCTTTCCCACATTTCATATCTATGCATATGTGCAAGCTTCAATCCAAACTATTAGCACATATGTAGGGGGAGCTAATGCTACCAATTTGGGTTCATGAAACTTGTCCAAATCCTTTACATATGGTAAACATGCTTGGGCAAGCAACATGGATTCAAAATTATTTAAATTCTTATCTTTGTGAAAGGGTTGTCATCAATTACCAAAAAGAGGGAGATTGAAAGCTCTAGTTTGGTTTTGGTGAATTGATGAAACCCTAGGTACTAACCTTTGACTCTAAGTGACTATGAGATAGGTTAGTACACACCAAGTGATGGAGCAAATGAATGAAGATCATAATAATGGTGGAGGCCATGGAGATGATCAAGCTCCGGACTTGGAAAAGAAGAAAGAGAAAAATAAAATGGGTTCAAGGCAAAGGTATATTTGATGGGGCCATTTTGTTTTGGTGATCGCGACACTTAGTGAGTGTGATCACATTTAGGATAGATAGCCGTACTATTAAGAGGAGTGAAACTCATCGTGAAATGCGGTTATCAAAGTGCCACTAGATGTTCTAATTCATTGCATATGCATTTAGATTTTAGTGAGTGCTAACACCCCCTACGTGTTTGAGAAGTGGAGGAGGCATCTCGTAGTGACCGAACGCTGCCCTAGCAGTGACCGGACTCAGTGCCTGCGTCCGGTCAGTGGTGCGTAGAGAAGGGCACGCTCGAGCGTGTGACTAGACTCTGGTCCAAGTGAGGGACCAAACACGCAGGGGGTGCATCTGGTCTCGCTGATGTGGCATGGCGTGTAGGAGCTAGAGAGGACCGAACTCTGCCTGGGTCCGATCAGCCTCGATCTGATGCGTTCGATCCTATTTTGCCGGCTCTAGACCCTCTCTGGAATTGACCGGACTCCGAGCGATGGCGTGTCCGGTCGCTCCATGGCGGGTCTGATCGGTGGCGTGGTGGTGCAAGCGCGCACGCGAGTGGACGCTGCTCTGGCGTGTCCGGTCCTGCCGCGGCGCGTTTGGTCGTTACTTAACGCACGTGCGCAAGGGTTACTGACCGTTGGGATCATGCGGTGGAGGTTGAATCACAGGGACACATGGAGGACATCCTACGACCGAACGCTGGGCCTAGCGCATCCGGTCAACCTGACTAGCTCTTTTGGTAAGCGCGTAGGGGCACCCCACCTTGACCCTAACAGCTAGCTCTATTTCGTGGGGGTGCCTATTTAAGGTGTTTGGCTGGCTTGGGCTCACTCTCTTGGCCATTTCTATTAAGAATACACCCTAGTGAGCCAAACCATTCCTCTCTAACTCATCTTGCTTGATTGATTCATTATTTGGTAAGATTGGAGAGCATCCAAGTGCATTGCTTTGAGTGATTGCATCTAGAGGCACTTGGCGATTGTGTTTCGCTGTGAGATTTGCTTGTTACTCTTGGTGGTTGCCACCACCTAGATGGCTTGGTGCAGTGAGGATCGTCAAGCGGAGGAAGGTGCTTGTCTCCGGCTCTGATCGTGGTGATTGTGAGGGGTTCTTGACCTTTTCCTAGTGGAGAGCCAAAAGGTACTCTAGTGGATTGCTCGTAGCTTGTGGATCTCCATCTTATGTTGGTTGTGCGGCACCCGATTGCAGATTATGCGTGTGATGCCTATTAGCGTGTGAACCTCCAAGTGGGTGAATCGCTACAACGGGGACTTAGCTTGCTGGCAAGCAAGTGAACCTCAGTGAAAAATCATTGTGTCATCTTGTCTCCGAGGATTTTATTGGTATTCATTGTGATTGATTGATTGTCTCTTGCCACGGCGGTATAATCCTCACTATCTCTCTTGTATTTACTTTCTAGTGTAGCTAAGCTCTTTAGTGTAACTAGTTTTGAGATCTAGCTTGTGTTTTGTTAGTTTGGTTGGTGAAACTCTTTAGTTAGTCTTTGAGAGTTCACTAACTTAGAAAGTAGTGACTTAGCCCTTGTGTTAAATAGAGATCATAGTAACTAGAATTGTGAATAGGTGGCTTACATTTTTAGTAGGCTAGTGCAACATTCGCTTCACTACTTAATTGTCTAACCACTTGGCTTAAGTGTTGTTGTAGAATTTTTATAGGCTATTCACCCCCATCTAGCCATTAGGACCTTTCACCGCCCCCTCTGTCACCTGCCTTCGTCGACGCGTGATAGCCCGATGCCTCTCCCACCTACCCCCGATTGACATGCCTTCTCCCACTCGCGTCTTCCCCCGTCGTGTGTGACTCCCTTGTGTGGTCACGCACGACTCCATTGGCGTGGCTAGGGTTCCGTGCAACTCCTCCCTAGCACGCCCCCTAGCGACTTCCCCAGCATGCGTGACTCCCCCGGGCGTTCGCAACCACGACTCCCCCGAGACCGTAACTCCTCTCCACCTACAACTCTGCCGATAGTTTGACTCCATCATTGCCCCCATTTCTAGTGTTTTGCCTGAGAAAGTCAATGATGAGCGGGGCACATGTGTCATATTCTTCATTGGAATGAGTTTGATGGCTCTATTTTGAGGATCATTGCTGGAGTGCAACCCAGAAAACAAAGTTCTTAAAAATAGGGGAGCCTTCAAATGAAAAGTAGGCTATGGCGGAGGGAATAGAGACTACAGTAAAATACATGGCTAGCCCTTAAATTTCACGCTATGGCATTGAGGTCCTTAAATTGCACACATAATAAAGAGTTAAGAAAACAATCATAGTCCACATATAAGAGTTAAATTGCACACATAACAAAGAGTTAAATTGTTGACCCTAATGATGCCTCATCCTAAGCCGTGTAACGCGTAGCAAATTGGGATGGCAACATACGACACTAGAGATTATACTAGTTCATGTAGGAGTGCCCTACGTCCAGTGTATGGTGGTCTTTGAATTGCTTTTTGTGAGTTGTATGCTGAGCACTACGGTTTGCCTAGACACTATGAGTTGTGTTGATCAGAGGCTCGCCCGCCATATATAGGCTGGGGAACGCTCACGTCTATGGATCACTAGTGGATTGTTGAGCTCCATAGTGTGCTAATATTGGAGTGCTTCACCTATAGGCACTAGATCCATGGAGGAGATAGGAGGGGACATAGTAGAGAACAACCGAGCGTACAAGGTTGGTATGGATGGGAGAGAACAAGAGTGAAAGAGAAGTCAAAGTCGAGGTAGCGATGATGACCGAGGTGGAGGTGCGATCAAAACAAAGGTAAGGGTTTTTGATAGGGCCAGAGGCGGGAGCTAGACGACTACTGCCGCTTTTGGTTGCCTAGCGTTTTGATCCATGGTTTCAATACATAGTTCCGCCTACTATTTCAGCTCATAGTTTTGGGCCCGTACTTCCAATTTGAACCCATGGATCCTTAGCGAGAGTCCGAACTACACCATCACACCAATAATCTAAGTCCATTCTCCACCAAACCAAAGCAGTCCAAGCTAGTAAATAGTCCACTAAAACCATTTCACGCCAAACCATAGTTGGCCATGTAGCCTGAGCCCGTCGACCCGGCCCAAGGCCCATTTTTTGGCCCGGCCCAAGCATGGCCTGACTCGGAGGAGCAGGCCGTGCCTGGGCCTTATCCTAGGCACGTGGGTCGGCACGGCACAACCTGCTACAGAGCAGCCGGCCCGCTAGTGGCCCGACCTGCTGCCTCCCCGCTCCCCCTCGTGCCCGACGTATATAAGCGGGGACTCCCCGGCTCCCCGCTCGGCCGCCTCCCCCCGCCTCACCCCGAACCCTAAATCCTACCTAGCTACCCCGCTCCCCGCCGTGTAGCTCGCGACCGCCACCACCATCCTCTCCCTCCTCCCTCTCCCTGTTGTCGGGCACACCCAAGTCCTATCCCACCGCTGGCGCCGCCTATGGCCCTCCGCATCACTCCACCTTCTCGACTCCCACCTCCCCATCCCCGCCTCCTCCCTCTCCGCTGTCGTGTCCCGGATCCTCGCCTCCCACCGTGGCAACACCGCGAGGTTCCATCTCCTCATCGCCCATCCCTCTGCCTCAGACTTCGACTCCTGGATCCGCTCCCTCGCCGCCAAAAACTTCCTAGAACTTGTCGTTCGGCACCCTTCCGACGAGACTGTTCGCCTCCCTCCTTCATTCCTCTCCTTCCGGTCCCTCCGCACCGCGGAGCTCACCAACTGTAGCCTCCCCGAGGACGGCACCGGTGGCGGCGAGGTCTATTTCCCCCACCTCAGCGAGTTCACCCTCAAGCACGCCGGCGACCGCCTCCTCCATGCCTCCCCACGTGGCCCCACCTCCAAGGCGAGCGCGCCGGCCGTCTCCCTCCCGTGAGTGGCCGTCTCCCTCCCGTGTGCAGCCGTCTTCCTCCCACGACCGGATCTGCCTCTGGGGTGAGCGCGCCGACGACAACGACCGCCTCCCGTGGCTGCCCTGACTCCTGCTCTCCCCTTCCCTCTCTCGTGGGCCTCGGGCTGGCCCGACACGCCGGAGTGGCCGTGCTTCTCGGGCCAGCCAGGCATGAAAATCGGCCCAGCAGGCCGTGCCTGGGCCGGAGGCCAGGCCCGTGGTCCTATGAGGCACGGCCCGGGAGGCACGGCGTGCTATGCCGGTCCGTTGGCTATCGGGCCGTGCTTTTCACGGGCCCGTGCCGGGCCGGCCCGTTGGCCATTTATACGCCAAACCATTACCAGGGCTACGCCCTAGGACCCGAGCACGTGATGGCACTCGGCGGAGGCACAAATCCCAAGCACCACAAGCAAGCTGGCCTCTTCTGTCTACGTCTGCGTGGCTAGACGGAACCAATCGAGCACGAATGTCCGGTTTGAGAGCGAAGTAACGAGTCCCACAAGTAGGCTAGCCTCCCATGTTACCCTTTTTAAGGAAAAAATTAGTCTGCAGACAACATTCAACATGGCTTTTGCCACGGGCCACTAAAAAAGAGTGTCTATACTCTCTAGCAAAAGAATAACAAATCAGTGTTAATATGGTATATGATAATGGACCAATTATTATATTCAATTTTAATAAAAAAACATGGGAATTGACAAATGTACCCTTCCCATTTGCCTCCTCTCACCGGCCATGACGTTGCCTTTGCCACTCAACAAACAAGAATTGTAGAAAGCATGCTCCCCGCGCCATCATGTTCTCTACTGGCAACGCCCATAGTGACACTTGCCCGCGGCGCCAACAGTAGTGCTCGCTCCCTGGGACGGTGCCCGTCTCCAAAGCCCCACCACGCTCACTCCAAATCGGCAACTGGCAACAGGAGTGGTCACTCCGGAGCTAGCGATTCATATGGAGCTTCCATGATTTTCGGTCAATGGCATTTTCCTCGAGAGCATGCCAATCTTTCATGGGTTCTCGACGGTTGCATACCGTGTTCAATTGTTCATGCTGATTCTTTTTTATGATGAGTAGGGGGCATTGTCGTCCATATTTAAGATGAAAATGTTATTATTGAGCGAAAGCGTTTTTTGGTAAATATACATAGATTTTTTAGATTTATTTGTAATATAGTTTGTGGCAAAGGTTCGAGTATTTTTAGTGGCACTTATAGGAAAAGAAAAATTTTAATAGTGCCCGGCAGCAAATTTTAACATTTTTAAGGTTTGATCTACAACTATTTGACCCGCTTGACAGAATCACACATTGTTTTATTAGAGAAAGAATTGCCAAACGTGCGTGAGGTCTATGGTCGCCTCTCCGCCCCACTGCTGTCACTGCGACGGTGACGAAGAGTATCCTTGCCGTGCGTCCACCTTCCGCTCATCCGGTGTCGAGGCTGACTGCCGCCGCATACCTGTGGCTTCCCCGACCGATGTCAATCGCCGCCGCAGGTCTAGGGCTTCGCCACTCAACCCGAACCGCGGCCGCGGCCGTGACCCAGTCAATGTTTTCAGATCGTATTATCGAGGCTAGTCGTATGACCACCGATCAGACGACTAATCGTGATTAGTCGTCGATAAGGGTCGATTAGTCGGTCCTAATCGGTCTAATCGGCTAGTCGGACATTTAGTCGTCCTTGTGCCTAGATGACCTGATCGACCATGTATATACTATATATATGATGTAAATATATGTAAACATAGCCATAATAAATAGGTAAATGTTAGAGGCAAGCAACCAAGCACAGTTTGGCATGTAATCATGTTTGCAATGAATCATTATCATGGTGATTTGGCCACTTACCTGTAACTGCTGCTTGCTGATGCCTGATGGTGTCATGGTGAGTGCTGACTGCTGACCAAAGAAAAACTAGCTGTTGCTTGCTGCTGCTTGCTGAATCTGATGTCTGAACTCTGAAACTGCTCTGACCAAAGAAAAACTAGCTGCTTGCTGCCGCTTGCTGATGTCTGAACTCTGAAACTCTGAATCTGAAATTACAAAGAAAGAAGATAATCAGTTAAATAGGCAAAATAGCAGAAAAACAAAACTGTAAAGACTAAAGAAAATGTACAAGAGTAGTAGACAGTAGAGCATGGGAAAACAACTTAACCAAGTACACAAATGTAACAAATAGGAACTAACAGCAGTTTAGCACAGTGCACACTGTGCACAGCAGTACACAACATAAGTAAACTAGCAATTCAGCCATAAGTAAACTAGCAGTACACAACATCCAGTCCACTGATCCATAGAACCAGCAATTCAGCCATCTAGAGAAGTAAATCTGCGTCCACATGGAAGTCTTCATTTCCATCATTTGTTGCAGGTCCGCCTGAGTCTTCCTCCCCTCCCTGGTCCTCCATTTCTTCATCTGTTGCACTTGCACCTTGTGGTTGTTCTTCATGATCACTGCTTTTCAGTTGCTGGTGCATCTGACCTTGGACTTGGACACTTCCTTTTGTTATTCCTCCCATATGTGCGGGTGACAGTATTCCTCGCACGAGCAGCAGCAGCCCTAGACAAATTGCGGCCTCTAAGCTGGTCGGTTGCACCAACAGCTTCATCAACATGTGTCCAAAGCATATCACTGCCATTAGATGCATGAACTGGGTCACAGTTGATGTCTACCCACTCATTTTCCCATTGAAACTCTTCTAGCAGCAATGGGTTGGATTTCTTGCCTTTAGAACCGAGCTCACGAATTTTCTGAAACCTGAATGCCATCTTACGGTTGTAGCTAACAAATACCAACTTATTCAACCTAATGTGCTCCAAACGGTTCCTCTTTTTAGTATGCACCTACAGCCATAGAAAATAGGAGCAAATTCATTAGATGGCTGCAGCATATAAGAATGCATTAGCATGCACCTGCAGCCATAGAAATTGCACTTACATGAGCAAAAGCGCTCCAGTTGCGCTCACAACCAGACGCCGAACAGCAGAGGCTTACAATTCGTTTTGCTAAACTCTGTAGCTCGAATGCAAGGCCACCAAAAGCATCCCACCATAGAACTGTAGTTGTAGATTACAAGCAAAACAATAATATAATCAGTAGCTCATCACATAGAGAATTATAGCTTAATTAAAAGAAAGTGCTGACTGCTGAACTGCTCATTACTTACTAGGATTTTTGCTATTTCTCTCTACTATTGCTAATCTCTTTGAGAAACATTCACCCTCAGCCCTGTCATAATCATCAGCTTGCTTGCTTATTTTCCTCGCTTCACTCTCATCAGGCACCATCTTCCATATAATGTCATTAAACATGCATCTTAGCTTTGTAGCTTGTCTCCTATCCTTTTCCTTTATGGCAAAGTACTTTCCAGGATTCAAGAAGAGGGCTGCTCCATATAGTTTTTGCTCCATCTGGTTCTCCCATCTCTTGTCATAGCATTCCATTACATCATTCAGTAATGATGATTTGTCTCGCAAAGTTTCCTTGATGGTCTTCTTTGCAACATCCATTGCTGCCATTATCTCAGGAGCTGCTGGTGTTTCATCACCATCTGCTATCCTCATAGCAATGAGAAGGGGTTGTGTTGCTTTTATACAGTACTCCACTTTTGTCCAAAATGGTATGGAAAGGATTGTGTTCTCAGCCTGCCGCCCTTCAGCACTTTTTGACAAGCTGTTGGAATGCCATTCCTCACTCACAAACAAACTCCTCAGCCCCTGTTTGTTCTTATGCATGCTTGCTAATGTGAGATAGGAAGTAGCAAAGCGAGTAACAGCAGGCCTCACAAGATCACCACCAATCTTTTCTCGCATAAGATCCAGAATTCTCCCATGCTTGTAGAGAAACCTACACACCTTCTTAGCCGAATTAATGCAAGAGCTAAACTCAGGTATCTTCCCAATGTCCTCCATCATCAAATCCAAACAGTGGGCAGCACATGGTGTCCAAAACAAAGTTGGGATCCTCTCCATAAGAATTCTTCCAGCAGCCTTGTAGTTTGATCCATTATCTGTGACAATTTGCACCACATACTCCTTCCCAACCTTGTCAATTTGTTTCTCTAACAAGTCTGCTAACATAGAAGCATTGGCTATCTCACTTGAAGCGTCAACTGAACCTAAGAAGAATGTTCCAGTTGGGCTATTCGCAAGAAAGTTGATGAGATGACGGTGGCTAGTGTCAGTCCATCCATCTGACATGATTGTGCAGCCATATTCCTTCCAAGCGTCCTCATGCTTCTTTCTAAACTCCTCTGTCTTGTTCACTGCCCTATCAAGTAGTGGATTCCTAATCTCATGGTATGAAGGTGAGCGATACCCAGGACCATATTGCCCAATGGACTCAAGCATAATCTCCCAGCTTCTTGAGTTAATAGCATTCAATGGTATTCCATTCTCATAAAAAAAATCAGCCACATGGTCATCTACAATTTGCTTTGCTTCCTTGCTCTTTGTGGAGTACTCAAGAGTGGGCTGTGACATCTTGGACTTGTGCCTTTCTGCAACCACTTCTTCTGGACTCTTGCAAAGCAAAGAACTCACTGACTTGGAATGCTTCTGTGTTTGAGGTTTTGGTGGAGCAGAAACCACAAAGTTCGTGATTGATGCTTGAGCTATCTTTTTTGCTTGCTTTGATTTTGTCCCAGAACTTGGAACTTGGTTTGACTTTGTCCCAGCATTTGGATCATTTTCAGCAGCAGCAGAAGCACCACCTCCATCTTCTTCTGTTTCTGTCTCCACCCCAGTGTCCGCAGGTACCTGCACCTGAGTCCTTGACCTTGTGACCAAGTAACCATTCATCTCACGCCTAACTAGTTCAGGTGCTTCACCACATTTCACTACATCAAAATAGCCCCCAACAAGGTGTTGCTTGAACCTTTTAATGCCTGAAGGGACAACCTTTTTGCAGAAAATACATTGGATGAACTCTTTCTTCCCTATGTCTGGCCAAAACCCATATTTCCATCTAGGATCTGATGATTTTGCCTTCCTCTTCTTATCTTCAGCCATGGCGGCAAGATCTGGCGGCAATTTAGCTAACGCTTGAGCTATCAGAGATGCTTCAGTTGGAGCAGCTGACGACGCTGAGGCAGCCCCTCCTGAGATAGCTTCATTCTCAGGTAGAATTACCTCAACAACTGCACGCCGTCGAGCATCCTCTGTAGAGCGGCACAGCCACACAAATGTGTCACAAATTGGTGGCAACATGCAATACACAGCAGCGGAGTAGCAGACAGAGACAATAACCTTCAGAGGAGGCAGAGTGGTGGGACTGGTGGCTCATCTTGATGCTTGAGGCCTCCCGTGTCCGCCCTCCAGGCGTCGAGGAAGGAGCCTCAGAGGCGGGCGGAGCTACTGGGTCCCAGCAGGGGAGGAGACAGGAGCGAGCGAAGATGGAGGCGCGGGCGGAGCTGCTGCGGACGGACGGACGGAGCTGCTGCGGGCGGAGCTGCTCGGACGGACGGACGGGCGGAGCTGCTGCGGACGGACGAACGGAGCTGCTGCGGGCGGAGCTGCTGCGGACGGACGAACAGACGGAGCAGCTGCGGGCGGAGCTGCTCGGACGGAGCTGCTGTGGGTGGAGTTGCTGCGGACGGACAGACGGAGCTGCTGCTCGGACGGAGCTACGGACGGACGGACGGACGGGCGAGCTGCTGCGGACGGACGTGCGGGCGGAGCTGTGGACACCAGCGAGGGGCGCGGCCGGAGCTGCGGACGCCGGCGAGGGAGATCCAGAGGCAGGCCGCCGGCGGCTGCGAGAGAGAGGCAGAGAGCAGCGGGAGCTGGAAATGTGCCGTCACTCAGTCACTCAGTCACTCCTCTTCTTCTTACCCTAATGGGCCAGCTAAAGGTGGGCCGAATTCTTTAGCTGGGCCAAATTCTCCCCCCCGAACTAGTCGTCCGGCTAGTCTGATCGGACGACTAATCGTGATTAGTCGCAACTTATTGGACGATAAGTTTTCTAATCGGTCTAAACTAATCGAGAGCCCTTATCGAGCACCTGGTTACGATAAGGACGACTAATCGCGATTAATCGCGATTAGTCGTCCGATCTGAAAACATTGGACCCAGTCCCCCGAAGGATAACAGATACTCGATGCCCAGCGGATATGCCGACGTCCACCCTCCCCGACGCTCTATGGCTTCCGATGGGGGAGAGGATGGCGACCGTAGGAAAAGAAGACGTTCTAGGGTTTCCGACAACGAGAGGGAGGATGGTCGCCTACCGATGTGGGCTGGGTTTCGGATGATCAGAGCGACAACTGGTTCAGTAAGCGTTGCCGCCGGAGCTCCCGCTCGGAGCGGGAATTGTGCCCTGACGCCCGCTGCCGCCGTGTTGGGAGCTCGAGGCGTCGGGATGACTGTGCATGCCCAATGGACCAGCGACACAGCTGGGATGCTCTCGAGAAGAACATTAATGGACTACTTAACAAGGCCAATGCAACCAATATCAAGGACATAGTGTCATAGCTCTTTGCTCAGAACCTGCAGCCTGTTCGCTTGGTCATATTCGGTTTATAAGTCATGACTTATCAGCCAACGAACAGTATTTTTCTCTCACATCAAATCAGCCAATAGTACTTTCAGCTATGACTTATAAGCCAAACAAGCTCAAACGAACAGGGCGCTGGTTGGTGGGCAGGGGCTCTTCTGCCAATCATGCATCAGGTCACAGACGAGAGTGGATTTCCCGTTTGTATCTGTGGCCGGCAGGTCTATCTTGGCCTTTAAAGTGTCCCTGCGTCAAGATTCGCACTCGTTTGGCAATCAGCTTACAAAACGATCCGATTTAGCATTCAAAGGCAGAATGGGAAATGTGCATCCAGTGCAGCACACAGAGCGGTAAGGGGAAAGGTTAAGTCCCTGTCGCCGCCCATTCCTCCTTTCAAAAGAACACGAGTGTGGAGAAAAGAGGAGCGGAAGCTAGAAGAGGAGAGGAAGCTACAGCTGCAAAGAACATTTGCAGATCCCCGATTCCAGTCACAATCGACACTTGCGAGCTCGAGAGTCTGGAAATGGGTGCGGAGGGAGTGAAGATGGCCACTGAAATCGAAGTGGATGGAGGTCCACTGCAGGCGCAAGCTTCGCCGCCGCCTCCTCTGTGGCTAGCCGCTGCAGCGGAGAAGACTGCACACAAGCAGATCAGCGACGCCCATAGGGCCACCGAACTGGAGGAGGTCGCGGTCCGTTCCATGGCGGAGCATAGTAGAAACGGCGCCGGAGGGTCGAGGGCTACAGTGGCCGAGTTGGGAAACATTGTAAGTGTCCACTTGAGTAATGTTTATTTGGAATACTTTGGTTGCAGAACTTCTTTCCGATTCTATAAATACCATCTTAAATACAGGTTGAGATGCCTTGTCTACTTGGATGCAGCGCCACGCTAGATGCACACAACATTGGAATGTCGATTCCAGTAGGAAATAGCTTGCTAGAAGGTATAAATTTTATTACGCCCATCTTTTTAGATATGAATCTATTTCTTATTATTAATTCAGATCTGTAAAGGATTAGCTTTGTGTGATAGTAGAGATCTTGGTAGTCGTTTAGAGAGTTCACATTGGATTGTTTCATGATAAAAATGTTAGCTTTAGCAAGGAGCATTCTAAATGGATGTACAAAAATAATCAACATTTTCAAGTAAGCCTAGAAAAAAACTGCTACTGTCAAGCAAATATACACTATGGAGATTTTGATTAAACCTGACATGCAAAAGAAAAATATTGTTAGCCCGAAGAACTAATAGGAAATGTCTTGTTCTGGAGGTACTGGGCATTATACAAGCCTGCAAGAGTTACTGCTTGGTTTCACCAGTGGTGCATTATGCCTAGTCAGTAATCAAGATGGTCACCTAGGACAAGGTCTATCCTATGTGGAGACAATTAGTTATGCAGATGAAAGAAATGTTGAGTACTGCAATGCAAGCTGTCAAGTTGGGAAAACAGAAATATCCTTACAACAGGATTATGTGGAGACTGAGGAGGACATTGTGCATGAAAACTCAAGTGATGAAACTAGTTATGCAGGCAATGATGCTGACAACGATGAAACAGATAATGAGATGGAACAGACAACTACTAATGCAGGCAGTGATGCTGACAATGAGGAAACAGACAATGAAGAGTTTAAAGAAACAACTAATTATGCTGGCAATGTCATTGAACCAGAGGAGGCTGCAACATTTTTTCCAAATGAGAAAGAATTGGACAGTGTTGACTGGGACAGATTCTATTCTACTGGTGAGCTTGTAAAGACAAAAGACTCTAGTGGCAATGCAACTAATGCAGATGTGCAAAATGGTTATCTGGAAACGACACTGACACAAAACAAAGAAGGATGGAAGAAAAGGTTATTACCAATACTTCTTTCTGTTTGCTTAAAAAATATTTTTTCTGTTATTGATGTTACATGTACATAACATTGATTGACTGCTATTTCAGGAGAAGAGATAAAATTGCTCCAAACATAAAGCATTTCAGGATGCCAAGCGGATTGGGAGCAGTAGAGAGAGCAATGAGGCAATTTTGTGACAAAAAGGAAGGGCACATATTTGAACCGCGTGTTGGTTTAGAATTCGATTCAGAAGCAGAAGCTATTGAGTTTTATAACCTGTACTCATGGGAAGTAGGCTTTGGTATTCGTAGAGGAAATGTAGATGGCAACAAAGATGGATACATAACAGTGAGGGATGTGGTGTGCCAGAGGCAGGTAATTACTTAACACGTGCAATTATTCTTCTGTCTTAAAAGGCAGGTAATTACTTAACACGTGCAATTATTCTTCTGTCTTAAACTTATAGGACATTTTAGGTTCTTATCATAGGATCTGAATATTACTAAGCTTTATATACATGTTCTTTCCATATGCAGGGTTATGACAAGCGAACAAAAACAAAGACAAAAAGATGCCACTGCAAGGCAATGATTAGGTTGCACCGAACTGAGGATGATGGCTGATTTATATCATCCTTCATAAAAGAACACAACCATGAATTATCAGCAACAGATGAAGAGAAAAAGGAATGGAAGTCTCACGGGGTCATAGATCAAGGAACAAGGGACATGATAAAGAATTTACGAGAAAACAATATTTCACTCAACAAGGTACATTGCATAATGGGCAGTATGTTTGGTAGTATGGACAATATACCGTTCACTAGGTGATCACTGAAAACCATATGTGCGCAAATTGCAAGGGAGCAAAGAGATGATATAAAAAAGACTTTAGAACTGTTCAGGCAGATGCGTTCTGAGGATCCAGGGTTTCAGTTTTGTGTGGAGCTTGATTGGAAGGACCAAATCAAGACGCTGATGTGGGCAACTGGTAGAAGCAGAAGCAACTATTGTTGTTTTGGAGATGTTGTGACATTTGACACAACTTATTGCACAAACCTATACAAGATGCCATTTGGGCTCTTTGTCGGTGTCAACAATCATTTCCAAAGTATTTTCGCTGGTGTCCTGATGAGGGATGAAACAGCAGATAGCTTCGAATGGGTGTTCAAGGAATTCTTAACATTAATGGGTGGTGTGCACCCACAAACTATACTAACAGGTAATATTTTGCGAGACACACATGCATTATGGTAATAGGTTGACCACTGCCTAATTTTTTTTTTCTTTTTCAGACCAATGCAAAGCCATGGAAATAGCATTGAAGGTTGTAATGCCAGGCACTACACACTTATGGTGCAGGTGGCATGTGTTTCGGGATGCAAGAATAGAACTTGGACCTGTGTTCAGAAAGAACTGTGGCTTCAAGGATGAATTCCACTGAGTAATCACAGAAATGCTTACTGTTGATGAGTTCACCCATTCATGGAACACATTATTGGAAAAGTACAGCTTACAATCACACCACTACATGGTTAGAGCATATGACAAGAGGGAGAAATGGGCAAAGTGCTACAACAGGGGAACATTTTGTGCAAGAATGACTTGTACACAAAGATCAGAGAGTGCCAACCATATATGCTGAAGACTGTGGTGCCACGAAATAGTTCAATGAACAGGTTTGTTTCAAACCTAAACAAGCTACTGTATCAGAGGTATGCTGAAGAAGAGAGAGCTGAGCATGAAACTAAGCAGGTAATCTCGTGCGATACTTTGCTAACAGAGTGCACTTCATTGAAGTGTCACTGTGTTTTTTGCATACTAATGTTACTTTTGTTTCAAATGGTTTCTAGGATGTCAGGGTCAATAAGAGAATATGGGATGTGGAGAAACATGCAATGCAGATTTATACTAGGAAGGTATATGAAATGTTCAGTGATGAAATGGACAAGACACACAACTATGGTGTTCCGAAGACTACAGACAACACACTTTTCATCGTGAGGCACACAAATGCTGAATATGTGCAGCGTTATAGAAGACCGGAATTTAGAGTGATTTCCATCAACAACTGCCATGTTGGAAATTCGTAGAACCATATACTAAATCATCGCGGTTAGAAGGCAGAAGGCGATGTTGGAAAGGAAATTTGTGTTGGTTAGTCTAGGTTCAAAATGAACTGTGTGAACTAGGCGCCGGAGTGGCCTCAGTGAAGGTGAGTTCAGAATCAACCGTGCCTGGCTATCTAGGCGGGCTTAAAGAAGTAGTAGAAAATAAAATAAAAACACTATTACCAACACAGTTTTCATAACTAAGAATACATGGCCATATATTACACCGTTCCAACAAGCCATAGAATTACATTGTTGAGAGTACATAATTAAAAGGACAGGATGGTACAGATAGATAAATATATATATCCTGGATGTTTCAGTTGGTCCTCTCCACCCAAAGCTCCAGCATGGCCCTGTCAACCTGTAAAGTGGAAGAAACATTTAAACACAAATATGGCATACAATTAACAAATAGAATCCGCAATGCATTTGGACCCTTCCAGGTTAGATGGTACAAATTTAAACATGAATTTGAACGCTGACAACTAAAGTAGCATTAGTGTGCCATGTACCATTGTATAAATTGTACCTTCAGTTTGATGAAATTGATCATTCCAAATTGGAGTTTAGACATGGCTTTTTCCAGACGATTTGCACAAGTGTTTAGTGTGTGCAGTACCAACTTCTCACTTGCATTTGGTGAGTCTCTTGGTATGACAAATGACCGTTTGTTGTTGAAATCAGCCTGGCAAGACCTTCCTAGTTCTTCTAGCTGCCTGCCACATTGCCAAATGACTTCCATTTTTCCATCAAACCTTTCTGTCTGGTTGATATGCTGCCTAGCACTGTGATTTACATCAATGATGTGGAACCCTAGCACGACGTCAATGTGTCTAAGTACCGTGTACAGTAGCTTGGCCTTTGCAGCTGTAGAATTAGGTGCAGCTTCACCTATGAATTGGTTGGGTTCAAATGATACATGAATGCATGCCTGGTAAGATGCTTCATTCAGCTGAATAATATCAATCACTGATGCATCAGCATGCATCTTTTTTACACGTGTCAAACAAGAGCTGTAGCACATGGTATGATGCCTGCCAGTCAACACTCTGCAATTGCAAAACTAGATTACCAGATTTAGTGTTGGTCCAATCATAATGTGTAAGTGCAAACAGAAGAAAACCAAAATCATCGATCCGTTATTTACATACCATAGGCATCGGTGCTGTATTCTTCAGGCAGCATAGAGAGGCAGGCGCTGCATCACTGGCCATGATCTTTGCAACCTATGTGCTTGCTTCAGACTTAGTTTTGGTCATTGAGCCTGCATATCCATTTAGCCATTCATTAAATGCTACTGACAGCTTCCATGGTCGAGACTTTGGTAGCCATGTTTAAGCTATTCAGCCAAAGTGACAATGCTCCATAGCACCAATAGAGTGCATTGTAGCAATCTTCCACAGCACCATCTATCTCCAGATAAGTTTTGCTGAATTCTTCTACTGATTTTTCCATTTCATCATACAGTGGCCTCTTCTCAGAAATAACTGCATAGCTGTAGTCTGAATGGAAGATGGTATACTCTGTTCTCAAGCTTTAAACCAGTGCAATCAGAACACTTGTTACAGCTTCAGAACCTTGCTTCTGTTCCCCTGATACCTCCAGGCAGATCCATCCACTAGGTGTCAGCGATGTAGCAAAATTGAATATTATCGAGAGCTTGTTACCTAGCGTGCCTCTGTCATGCTTAGGGAGTTCTTTAATCATGAAACCTCCTCTACTCAGACCGCCTTCAACAAGGTCCAGATAAAGGCTATGAAGAATTTCCAGTGGGCACTTCAAGAGTTTCATACAAAATGCATTTTAGGTGTTAATGAAATGCATATGTTATATGAAACCTTTGCTTTTGATTTTGTGTTAATGAAGAACTTGAGAAAATAAACTAGAATATTTACAAAGGTTTCATATAACATATGCATTTTATTCTTCTGTACGATGCAAAGGTTTCATATAACATATGCATTTTAGGGAGTTGGTTATAGGAACGCTCATTTCACTTCTAGAATCACATTTCGAAGGGCTAATTAGTACAGCGTGTGGATATACAGTGTACTTACCTCCTAAAGCCTGCTTCCCTTCACACAGGCTTGTCAGCTTGAAGCCGCGCAGAGCCAGTGGTGGATGCGGAGAGCGAACGGGAATGAATCTCGTGGTATACCCGGCGCCCGCCCTCGAACTCGTTCAGAAGACATATTGTTGTTGTTTGGGGTCTTATACCCAAGAACTTCACAAGGTGTCCTGTTGCAGAATCTCGAACAGGTGCCAACAGGGTCACCAACAGTGCACTTGTTAACCGGCAGCGTGGCCCCAGTAATCCCTATGGCCCATACCCAGAAGCTCACGCAGAGAAGATATCAACAGGAGCAGCACCATACTACACAGTAGGAAGAGTATGGCCAAAAGTGCAATTCTATCGGTTGACACGGCTCCGTTGGCTTCGCTAAAAGCCGAAACACGGTTCCCACCGATTTGTTGTGAGAAAAAAAACATAATTTCAACTAAAAAAATAAATTAAAAAAGATAGATTACAAGAGAAACGAACAGGACCATTATCCATACTACAAATTTCCTAAAGAGAAGAATCGACTATAATTCCAGGCATGTACTAGTGTAGGAGAAAAGAACATAATCCGCAGTACTAAGAAGACAAAATGTGCAGGAAAAAGAAACATAATCGGGCCGGCTTGCCAAAAATGTATGGCCCATGCCCAACCTAGCAGTGGAAGCCGAAGCGTTAGGGATCCTGTCTGCCTATTTCTGGACGGACTGGTCCGCTGCCTTCTTCCGTTCGTAGCGCTTCATTCCCCAACCGCCGCACTCCGTGCGCGGCACAGTAAACCCCAGGGTCGACCACTATCACTGCTCTAATGGCAAACCTCGCCGTTGATCCACGCCGTCATGTGCCTCTAGGGTTCGAGCTTGAGGATCCGTCGCTCCGTCCGCCCCTGCGTCATGAAGTTTTCGTGGCAGATTCCTACAACTTGGCGAATGAAGACGTGGCGATTGTGAAGCTGGAGCCCCCAGTGGAGAAGGATGATTTCGGTTCTCTGTCCAATCAGTTGCGCAAGTTCTTTAGCGAGGTGCATCAGGTGCGTGTAACCGAAACCCAGCCATGTGCTGTAGGGGATGCATATGTTCGATTCAGTAGCCCTTTGGAGCGTGAAAGGTTCCTAGGATCCGTTTTCCCCTTCGGCAGATACAGCTTGTCCGTGTACAAGCATGATGAAGTACTGAATGCTAGAAGTTTTGATTTGAATCGTGAAGCGTGTGTGATGCTAGTTGCTTTTCCAGAGGATCTGTGGAACGATGCCCTCATAGCAAGAGCTGTCTCCACGTTTGGGATTATGGTAAGACTGGCATGACACTGAGAACTTGGCTAGAGTAGTGGTCAAGGTTTATTTGAGACATGGTGCCAAAATTCCTGACTTAGTTAAGGTCAATGCTTTGCTTCCTCCCAAAGGTGCCTGTTTTTGTTCTGAAGAAGAATGAAGTTGCAGAAATCCGAGCTGAAGAACCAATTGGGCTTCCTAGGGGGAGTCGAGCACCTGCAACTGTGAGAGCAGACATTGGCTCTCCAAACATGAACATTAAGAATCAAGTGAATTTGGAAGGTAATAAGCAGAGTGAAATGTGTGAAGAAGTTGTTGATGCAGTTATAGAGCCTGAAATGTTTGAAGAAGTTACAGAGCCAGTGGTGGATGCAGCTGCCACCAATCAGCCTGTTCGCTTGCTCGTAAACGATCGTAAATTTCCAGCCGGGAACAGTGTTTTTCTCTCACACCAAACCAGCCAGTAGTAAATAATCCACGATACGATACGGCCTCCCGAACAGGCTGAATATAGTTGGTTCTTCGACGAGTACTGCAGCAGGACTGACTCTTTTATTTAAGCCTTTTGTGGTATAGCTGAATGTGAAAGTCCAGCGTGTGTGCTGGGAGAATAATCTTTTGTTTGACTTTCCGAGGTCAAGCGGATGTAATCCAAGTATGAAGTGTTTGTGTTGCATCAGGACTATCCTTTACTTAATCTACTTCTTTATATATTTCATAAGCTAGTGTTTACACCAAAATTTAAGAAGAACGTGGCAACTCGAAACTTCCAGAATTAAATCGATTAAATGTGAATCGGTATCAGCTGATTTGGATGTGATGTTAGAATCGACTATTTTATAGATAACGTCAACAGACGGCGTCAATGGGCTATTCTTGAATAGCGCTAGGAAAATATGTCGGACTCTACAAATAAGAAAAATTAGGGTCCAAGTTATTATTAAGTTAGGAAGTTTTCTTTTTATTCCAAGAATTATAATGAGTCGTATTTGAGTATGATTCATATTTAGGTTCCGGTATAAATATTAGATCCTGATTATTGTACAAAAGGACAAACAATCAATCAATACAATCTTTCTGACTTTCGCCATCGTATTAGGAGTAGGAGTACTGTAGATCTCGGTAAGTTCTTCAGCAAACAGAGCTGCATCAACTGATTGACCTCCAACTTGTTTATGAGTACCGTCACGACTTGTATTGTGCTAGTAAAGCTGTATTAGTTGATTGATCTTTTATGAGCCATAATATAAGTTAGTTATCGATCTGTATCATAGTTTGTAAGGCTGCATCAGCTGATTGATCTCTTACGAATCATAATATAGATAAAAGTTATCGATCTTGTGTCAAATAACTTGTTGTTTAATATAATATCACCGGTTATCGAATCTGCTAAGATTAGTAAGATTTTTCTTGTTGTTTTTGTTTGATTCACTGGTTATCGATCTTGTTATAATTAATGTTTTATTAATTATAACAAATCACCTGATTGAGATAGAAATAGATTGACATCATATCATCTTAATTGGTCATCCTTTGATCTGACCACGTTTTAAATCTTATAATTGATGGCTTAATTCCGCTAGATCGATTGTTTTATCTCTATTCCAATCAAACATAGTATGCATCTAAAGACATATTTTAATCTTAAATAAACTCACTAGTTAATGAGATCTAATCTAACGACGCTACTATAGCTGCATCGATTCGGTCGAACCTCACTGGTAAGACTTTAGATTAGAAATTATCGATTAGTGGTCTTGTTCATGATCAAGATATGTACTCTG
Organism: Miscanthus floridulus; assembly: GCF_019320115.1. Lineage (NCBI taxonomy): Eukaryota > Viridiplantae > Streptophyta > Magnoliopsida > Poales > Poaceae > Miscanthus > Miscanthus floridulus. Next base: position 92,664,795 of record NC_089582.1, on the reverse strand, counting down.
TTTATTTGCTATGACTGCATCGGCTATTTTAGCCGATTTGCCTATACTCTCATGCATATAGTATGTTTTCATGAATCTGTCAACATATAGATGGTTTTATAGATTCTTTGGCTTTAGTTTGTTATCATTATCATAGCTGCATCGATCCAATCGAACATCACTATTGATAATAATAGATTAGATTCAAACTGTTTGTAAATTCATTTATATTAGATAGTCGATTTGTTCGCATATTATACTATTTTCATCAAACTTATCGGCTCGATGCTTTATATCGATTATGTTCCATTTAGCCGATGATGCTTTCTTATATCGCTTCTTTGCTGATTACCAATTCTCTAATCGATCGATGACATCAATCGACCATTTGGTCATATATATTAGAATTTTAAGGAAAGACCTTCTGATTTTGTATTTAGGTGTATTGTACTTATTTTTGTCTAGATTAATCAGTCATCATAAATCTGCTATGATCCATGAGCATCGGTTATTTTGATTCATATCATTATCATTTAATATTAACCGATAATCCTTGATTTAAAGATCTTCATTTCATGGATACGCCGAATATTGACTATTTAGTTGATAGCCTTATTGAATCGGCTATTTAGCCGTATATTTGGAACTATCTGGTGCAACACCGACATATTCCACCTTAAATTACTGATAAGATTTTCTCTCCTTGTCAATTGCAGGTCAAATTGATTGGCACGTCGTTGGGTTTTTAGAATCGGCTGGTTCTGTGCTGAAGTCAAGCAGATCTCTAGTCTCATTCCACTCAGATCCTCTGGCTTGCTGTGTGTTGATCACATCGCCCTATTTTTGTGTCAACACACTTTTTCGCACGCTTGGTGGGACCACAATCGTCATGGCGGTTCACAACAAGGACATTCTTATGGTACCTTATGAAGATTTACCTGATGAGGATAAAGATGTCATTGGTAAGGCTATTGAGGAGTTTCAAAACAAGTGCTTGTTGTCATAAACCAAAACACGTGATAATAAAGTTGTTCAGAAATATCCACTGCCGAGAGTTTTGATGCAATGCTGAATCATAATACAACTTTCTTGAATACATTCCACAATACTATGAAGGAGGTGTTTCATGGATTTCCACTTGATCAGGTTGGACTGACTTATTACAATATTCCGCATCCATCGACTCAGGGGACTAATCAAGCCGGTATTAGCCATCAAGAAGCAACACTAGCTAAGAGTGATGATGCCCAGATAATTCAGAATTCATTTGGGCAAATTCAGGGTGCTACTACTAATCAAATGCAATATAATCCTAGATCATCAGTGCAGCATGTGCAACAACCGATAGGGCAAGTTCAGAATCAGATGGTTAATTTTGATACATCAAGCCAAATACCACTGTCAGCCCAAAAAATATCACCATCGGTTCAAAGGATTCATAGAGATACAGATCCTAATGTTTTCAATCAGATATTTCAAACAGTAAATCAGTAAGGAGCCCGACAGATAGATATTCCATAAGGATATCATTATGGTTCAGATTATAATACCCTTAATATGATTCCAAATCTAGGATATCAAGGCACTCATAATTTCAATCTGCAGATGGGTCAGCAATTGTCAAGAAATCTAAACTCAAATGCTGATGAATTGTTGCTCAGAGTAATCAAAATGATGAAAAATCAATTTGGTTTAAAACTAAAAATGCAGGCCTTTTTGTACAAACGTCCATATCCAGAGTGGTATGATTTGGTGGCCCTTCCTATGAACTATGGGCTTCCAAAATTTGCTAAGTTTACTGGTCAAGATAGCACAAGTACAATAGAACATGTTAGTCGATATCTTACTCAGTTGGGTGAAGCCTCTGTTGAAGAAGCACATCGAGTTCGTTTCTTCTCTTTGTCCCTGTTAGGACCAACTTTCACTTGGTTTTCATCACTAGCGGTTAATTCTATTGCCAATTGGAGTGATCTTGAAAAAAAATTGCATACATATTTGTACACTAGGACAGGGGAAAGAAAGATCACAGATTTGACAAATATAGAGCAAAGAGCTAATGAGTCAGGTGCTGAGTTCCTTCAGAGGTTCTGAGAAACAAGAAACTTATGCTTTTCGTTGAATTTGACTGATTATTAGCTAGCTGCGTTGGCCGTTCAAGGAATGTTGCCAACATGGAGAGAAAAAACTGCTTGGGTAAGAATTTGACAATTTAGATCAATTGACTCAACGGGTGGTAGAACTTAATAGCCAATTTCAGAATATGCGTAGAGATACCTGATTCTAGAAGAATGCTGCAATCGCTGAAGCTTATAATCTATATTTAGTCGATGATGATGATGATGAAGAAGAAGAGGAAATTGCCATAGCTGAATGGAATTGGGGTAAAAAGATAGTAATTGTCCCAAATCCTTGGGGAAAAGAAGTTGAAGAAAGTTATGATTTTGATGTTACAAAAGTAGACAAACTTTTTGATTTCTTGGTTGAGAAGGGACAAATTAAACTGACTGACAATCATGTTATATTTCCTCCTAATCAGTTGAAGAATAAGTTCTGTAAGTACCATAACGCTACTTCTCATACTAATGATTGTAGGATTTTTCGGCAGCATATTCAGAGGGCTATTCAGCAAGGGAAGCTTAAATTTGATATAGCTCGAAAAATGAAAGTTTATGATAATCCTTTCCCAAAGGATCAGAACATGGTTGATGCTAAGTTGTTCAAAGGGAAAGCTAAAGTTTTGACATCAGCTAGGGCAAAAGAAACTAGAACAGTTGATCTAGAGATGCAAATATCGGCTGATGAATATAAAGAAATTAAAAGGCGTCGTGACCAACAAAAGAGCCGATATGAGTAGGGAGAAACATCGAGAGATGGTGCGATGAGACCACGTGTTACATATCGAATTCTATTGAATAAATGGCAACGATAGAAGGAGAAATATTATCAGCGTTGGTGTTGGTGTTTCGAGTCACCACCGACGAGTAAATTTCTAATATTACGCGTCTGGCTCGAATGGTGTGCTTAGAGGAAACGAGGTTTATACTGGTTCGGGCAGTAAGTCCCTATGTCTAGTTCATCGTTGCTGCTCATGTTGCTAGCACTAAAAGTTTACAGTAGGGGTTATAAAATGGGTGAGAGAGGGATAGGTCCCAAGTCTCTGGTGAAAGGTGTGAACAGGTGCTGAGAGCTCTATTGCTGCTCAGCTGAGTGCTCATGTCACGCTTCTTGTGTCAATCTTGATTGATCAGTTTAGGGTTATTCGGATCGATGGGTTGATCCCCCCTCATGGGGCACCCTACTTTCCCTTTTATAGGCTAAGGGAAAGCATAGGTTACAACAGAGGAAGAAGGAGAAGAAACAGAGAGCCAAAGGCTTCTAGGATTGCCAGGTCCTTCTTCTCCATCATGCGGGTCTCGCCGACCCTATTGATGTCAATAGGGATGGCTCCACGTTGCGGCCCTATCCATCGCTGGGGGTTAGGTAGAACAACACCAGTACGCCCGATGTTGTTTTTGATGTGAATCCTCTGGTATGGCCCATCAAGGCCATGAGTTACATCAGGGCATGCCAATCTCTTCCCTAGTGTTAGAGCTTTGACCTAGGCCTATATGCTTGGACCCGGAGTGGTTGGCGGTGGTATGGGTCTCCATCGGGTGAGACAGAGCCCGTGACCACGGGGTCGGGCAAGGCAGAGCATGAACTCAAGGGCTGAGCGAGGCAGAGCCCGTAGCTTTGGGGTCGGGCAAGGCGGAGCCCATGGCTAGAGGCTGGGCGAGGCGGAGTGCCAACCCAAGGGTCGGGCGAGGTGAAGCCCATGGCCTCGGGGTCAAGCGAGGAGGAGCCCTTCCCTAGAGGTCGAGTGAGGCGAAGTCCACCCCTAGAGGTTAGGTGAGGCAGAGCGCAAACCCAAAGGTCAGGCTAGGCAGTGCCTGCGGCCTTAGGGTCAGGCGAGGTGGAGCCCGTAGCCTCGAGGTCGGGTGAGGCGAAGCCCATGGCCTTAGGGTTAGGCGAGGTGGAGCCCTCCCCAAGAAGTTGAGCGAGGCAGATTTCATCCCCAGAGGTCGGGCGAGGTGGAGCTTGCGTGCCTGTGGGTTGGTTAGAGCTGTAGTCGTGCCCTTGACTGCTCGGATGAATCAATGTTGATGGTCATTAGCTCCTCCTCTTCGGGTACCCTAGTATTGGATCCCAACAATAGCTCCCAAGCCTATGAAGGAGTAGAATACTCCTTCAGAGGCTTTTCTAAACGGGAGGACTTTGATGGCCTTGGCCTTCTTTTGTTGCCCATGGCATGTCCTGGGGACAGTGATTCCCTTTCATCATGATCGGACCCCGTAGGGGTATAGCCGCGAGATTTGGTGGGTCAGAAAAGGTCTTTTCCTGATTTTGATCCCTATGGGGGTCTATCATTCTATGACCATGCGTTCGGTCTCCGTGTGAGTCCAACTTTCCTCGAGCCCCCACATGTAGCGGGGGTCCGATCAAGGGTCAGCTCGTCTTTGTGATCGTCTTACCTCAAGTGTTTTTTTTGATAAAAACAGAGGGGCTGAGCCATGTCATGATTTTCCTCTATGGACGAATCATGGTGCTCAGTAAGCTATTAACGAGCTAGTTCAAGTGGGGCCCCAACATCCTATTCGTAGGGATCTAGCTTGGGTTAGCTGGTGACTGACTCCAAATTCTCAACGGTCAATCCATATAGTTCTCGGGTCTGTTTGACTGGTCCCGAGGGCTCTCTGCCTTTCTTCAAGGAAAAATCATGGATCATATCTGGTCGAGACTCGAACATGGGCCAGGATGCCCACGACGCTCGTGCACCCAAGTATGAGCCACTAGCGGGCCCATCCCTTTCCACCCCTTACTCTAACAGTGCCTAGAGCAGTCATCGAACCCATCGGTGGGCCAACCTTAGCACTCCTAGGCCTAGACGGGCCGTAGGAGTGTTTTTAGCTCCGTATCCTTTTTACCTGTGATGGGTCGTGGCCCATTCGGAGAGGCAAAACATCCATCGAGTTTGCCAATGGGATGGCCATAGGTTGCGTGCACATGCTCGGTGGCGAGACGTGGTGATAGGTCATGGCAGGCATGGAGATTTAGGCGGGTGGTTGGTTTCCTTGCACCCATCACCTCTATAAAACCAAAGGGTTAGCCCTCTGGGTTTCATACACATGCTTGCATACTTGCCTCTGTAGCCATGCTGCCACCGCCATCGCTTAGGTTTCCTGCCTCTGCATCTTTGCCGCCATTGAACTCGCATCCATCTGCCCTCATCTCTAATGGATCCATGGTGCCGTTCCGACATCAGCTTCCAGTGCATGGTGGGCCTCATCTATCGCGGTCTTCTCTTTGTGCAGACCTCGGCCGAGGAGTGGTTGCTGCCCGGCGTTGAGGATTTGCCGTTGCCGCCCGACGGCTATGTGGTGTCATTCGTCCACTTCCACAAGCGTTGGCTCATGACCCCTACCCACAAATTTCTTTAGGGATTGCTGCACTACTACAAGATTAAGCTATAACATCTCAATCCCAATGGGATCTAGCACATGGCAGCGTTCATCGTGCTATGTGAGGGATTCCTAGGGATCATCCCCCACTTCGACTTGTGGAGGCATTTCTTCACCGTCATCCTCTAGAAGAAGAGGGAGAAAAGTGGTAGGTAGGAGCTGCACATGCCAATGGGGTGCATCGGCATCCAACTTTGGAACAATCCGGTCAGTGAGTACCCGTCCATGTGGCTCTCGATGTCCAACAAGGAGTGGCCCTTGTAGTGGTTCTACCTCAAGAATGATGCCACCGCCCCTCTACCGGAGTTCACTGTGCGCCTGATCGAAGAGGCCCCGAAGCAGTGGAGGAAGTGGGGTGTCCTAGAGAAGGACAAGAATAAGATCCGAGACCACATCGCCACCATCCACATCTTGAAGGAGAATGGCCTAAAGGGGTTGGGTGTCATCGAGGCTTACCATGTAAGGAGGGTAGCGCCATTGATGATGCATGCACTCTAGCTATATGCGATGGTGCCCGAGGCATCGTTTGACGGAACGATGCTCGCTGAGGGAACACTCTCCAACTCTAAGATCGTGCAACGTATCAAGGAGGTGATGGAGCCTTTGTAGGATGACACGGGTGCCGCCCTTGACTTCATCTACCCGGTATCGGGGCATCCTCCGATGCGGCTAGAGCTAGGCTACATCATCTTTGTAAGTTTCCCTTTCCCTTGCTTTCTCTTCAATTGATTTCCCGACCCCATGAGACTAACCTTGAGAGGGGCAGGACCAACTGAGGGACCTTATCCTCATGGATCACCTAGCGCGGCTGCTAAGAGATTTGGTCGTGAGGATGATGAATCGTGTCGAGGGCGAGCAGCTGAGGAAGGCAAAGGAGGACATGAAGAGGAAGAAGTAGCTAGAGCTACAGGCGTAGGAATGAGGGGAGGACAACAATGAAGATGACGATGGTGATGAAGATGAGGTGATAGAGGAAGAAGAATCGGTAGCCAACAATATCAAGTGGGACAACCTAGAGAACGAGGATGTGCTGACAGGCGTCGGTTCGTCCTTGTAGGTGTTGGGACCCTTCCATTCCATGGAGGAGAGGGCACGTCAGGGGAGCCAACGGAGGTGGACCGCTCCGATGATGCCTCCCTAAGAATCAACAGAGGTATGATGTACCATTGGCTTTCCCTAGGAGCCAACAGAGGTTAGCGGCTCTGTCATCACGCCTGGGGTGCTAGCGGAGGTGAGCGGCTCCACTATCGCACATCAAGAGCCAAGGGGAGCAGCCCCTCTGCCTAGGAGCAGGGGGCGGGCTTGAAATGGCCTCGTTTTGATGAGGCAGAGCGAGGGTCAGGGGGTTCGCCCCAAACACATCTACCACCCGACGGTGCTGAGGTGAGTTATCAGTTCCTCTATTTTTTCTATTTTAGTTGGATTTCATCGTGGCTTATGTTTTTCATCCCTTGCAGTGTTGGTAGGCAGCAGAATCCTTTGGCGCTGGTGCTAAAGAAGAGCATCGCCCTCCAATCAAGGTGGCAGCTATCGGCTGGTGTCGCGCCCATTTTATGCAGGGGCGGCACCAGTGTGACTGCGTCTTCAGCCAGTCAGATGCCACCAACGGTGGTGCTCGTGGCCTTAGCGGGATGGGCGGACATGGGGGCTCAAGGGGTGCCTTCGACAGTCGCAAAGTAGCTGGTGATGGCCATGATACTGCTGCTAACGGCAGGGCAGATGGGGCCGCTGATGCAGGTGGAGGTGGCGGCGGTCGTGATAGATGGGTCATAGTCGGGTGCAACCATAGTGGCGCCTCAGGCATCGATGTGACCCAAGCCATCAGCAGCCTAAGCGACCGTGCCTGACATGGGCCGAATGGAGGGGGACACTACCGAGGGGTCCCCAAGAGTCAAGGTGCTAGGAGAGAGGTTGGCGTCTACATCGCTGACCCCTTCAGTTGCTGGAGGGGGTGTCCCGGTGGGGATGTCATGGCGAGAGGGGTCAACGGTGCTTGGAGCCAGTGGGTAGTTGTCCCTAGCCCTGATGTTGCTGGGTAGCGGCTCGCCTATGCGGGGCGAGCCCATGCTCCAGTGGGCAAATCCATAGGATCCGGCGTTGATGCTTTTTACCCTAGATGACGCCACGGAGAGCATGGAGCGAGAGAGCCTCGACGTAGGGATTGCATCCATGCTCGAGGCCCTGGACCACACCATGGGTGCTTTGCATGATGTTGTTGTTCCCTCTGACTGGGTATTTGCTTGATCCTACTTCTTGCTCTTTTCTTTCTCTATATACTCAGCACCGTCGGGTAAGGGTTCCAAGGCCGCTCGTGACCATGAGCACGGTTGATATACTAGTTTTACACTCTATAGAGGTTGTACACTTTCACTGTGAGTCGTGATTTACCCTTTCGCCCGAGGTGATCAGCCTCTTGACCCACTACCAAGGAAGGTCAGTAGGGTTCACTATGAAGCCTTTCAAAAGTTCGTCTAACAAGTTAGGGCCATTAGATTCACTCGGCAAATAGATATAGGAACCCCCCTGTAGAATGGCACAATTCCATCACGGCTATACACATAAGAGTAGAGGCTGTCCTATACCCAATTTGGCAAGCCATTCTTACGCCAATAAAGGTAACCACTAATAAGCTAGAAAAAGGTCCTCATACTGAGCTAAAGCTAGAGCCATGTAGCCCTCACAGCTGTACTGTAAGTCCCGGATGATCACTTACAGATAAGTCCTTAGGGAGAGAAATCTAGAGCACCATAAAATAGCCCAATGCTCTAGCCCTCTTGTTCCATGTTGCTAAAAAGCATCTTTTAATGTTTATTGCATATTACATTAGTCAAGTTACAAGATCATGGTTGTAGTTGAGCACTAGCAAAGCTACCCAATGCATATCCCAAAGGAAACAAGATATAGGGTAACAAAATACTAGAAAATCCTTAGTGGTAGCCAAGGTAGACACATGCAATATGAATTAAGTGATTAAAGATGAATAGGACAACAAGGATGATCCCATGCTATACTTACCTTAAAACACCGATCCTTCAGTAAGCTTTAATCTTCAACGTTCTTCTTCTTTTTCTTCTTGATCACCACGTATATCTCACCGACTGGACGAAATCATAAAGCACCACACAAGCATTCATACAATCATACATGAAGCAAACAATAGATCTAAATTAGAACAATACACCAATCATAAAATCAAAATGAAAAGTTTGTGAAACCAATCTACGTCTCGCTACGAACACAAAGACGCGAAAAGCACTCTACTCGGAGCTATGGTTGAAAAGATACAACTACCGAGAGATCTATTCATAAAACCATTAGCTTCATGTGTTTTAATTATATAAAACCATATATAGGATATTTCATAGAGATTATAATTTAAGTCAAATTTAGGTTTGATTTATAAAACTAAAGTGAAACAAATCATATTCTATTTATAAAATCTAGTTGCATAATTGTTATTTAAGCTATGATTCAAACCATGAAATTTTAGTATTAGTGACATGATAAACACTATTACTAATGCGTAGACCTTGACACTATGAATCTAACGCAACTTGAATGAGCTAAAACGGATCTAAAACACAAAAGATATGAAATAAACAAGATTTCCTTTGATAAAATAATAGATTAAATCTAATCATGAATTTAAAAAGTTGAAAACACATCTAACAGTAGTATAAACATGTAGATTATGACATTATGAGCCTAACGCAAGTTGAACGGATCAAATGAGAGTTAAAATAGAGAAGTTATGGCTAAAACAAAATCAGTGGCAAATCTGTAAATAAGTGAAAACGTATTTTTGAAGTCAACCGAATAAAATACACTTTTAAAAGATCAAGGCGTAATCAATGGATTGCGCAATGGACCACGAGATTGAAAACAGAGAATTGGAGGGACTCTTTTGCAATGTGGCGCGCGAAGGGGTACGGGCTCATCTGAGCCGTTGGATCCATGATAGATGGCTCTGATTAAATCAGAGGGGGTGAGAGAGATGCCGCCCGGCCAGAATAGGACTCCAGACGGCGGCGGCCATGGATGGCGATGAAGAGCTCGCTGGCGCAACTTGAATTTGGCCTTGGAGGGAATGGTTAGGCTTGGAAAATATACGGAAAGGAAGAGGAAGCCAAGGCAAACTTGATGGGGGGGTCACTTCGGCTACGATGGCACTAGGGCGGCACGGGGCTCGACGAGGTGTGTCGGACTCACCGATGAAACTCCGATGACACGACGTGAGAGACAGAGAGCAAGAATTGGGGCACGGACGGTACCTACGAGGTCCTTACCTTTGTGCAACGCTCGGGGAACAGTCCTGGTCGACGATGGAGCGGCGAAACGGCGAGACAACCGGTGGTGGTGGCTCGATGGAATCTGACCAAGGTACACGGCACGGCTAGGGCTAGGGCAAGGCGTCTAGGCGCTAGGATTAGGGGATAGGGGTGGCATGCAACACCGAGGCTTTGTTTTATAGGGCGCTACACATGGGGCGCACGGCAAACGGCAAGGCTGGGGCAGACACGGACACTCAGCGTGAGTCCGTCTCGACGATGAGCCGAGGTAGGAGGCAGAACTGATGAGCGGGCTCAGGTAGTTGGTGACAGATGGAGCGGGGCTAGGATGTTGGCCAGAGAGAGGAAGGGGAAAATAGGCTCGAGTGCAGCGTCGTCTGGGCTGAGGCCACTGGCTGCTGAGCATACGCGGAAGATGGGCCGACCTGGGCTTCGGCCTGAGCGAGGGAGGAGAGGGGAAGGCCGATGGCCAGCTGGGCTAGCAGGAGGCAAGGCCGGTGCGTGCGGCTACTGAAAAAAAAGAAGCTGGGCCTGAGCGGGAGAAGAAGAAAAAATGGGCCAATAGCCTGCTAGGCGGAAATAGAGAGAGAGGGCGAGATGAGTAAAGAAACTCTTTTGCTCATTTTCCTTTTTCAATCCAAATGCAAATATGAGTCTCATCAAATTCAAATGAAGTTTTGAATATACTCTTCATTTCAAATAAAGCGAGCAATTTTGGTAGGTTTCCAAAAATAATTTTTCACAACTTTTTAAATCCTTTTATTTTCAAATTATCTTTTCTTTTATTTCAAAGTAAATTTTAATTTCATTTGCAAAAGCAATTTAAACCATTTTAAATTTTCAATCAAAACCACTCAATCAAATACATCAAATGCAAGGGCATGTATGCACAATCATGTTGCTAAACCTTGAGATGAATTTTAATTCAATGAAAAAATTTATTTTCCTATTTTTCATGAGCACTAAATTTAGAAATAAATCAGTTTAAACCTATTTTCAAAAGAGGCAATTTTTAGGGTGTTACACGCCAGGGTTAGGAAGGAATAGGATGAGTTGCTCTAGAAGGACGCCGAGACCCGCCAGCGGATCCTTGACCTTCTAGGCGAGGTTGAGAAGCAAAGGGATCTGAAGCTAGGGGCCGAGGGGAAGCTCGTAGCCCTAGAGAAGAGGGCGAGCCTAGACGCCATGGCGGTCACTCGGCTACACAAGGAGCAGGATGAACTGATCCAAACTGTGGAGATGCTCTTCTCAAAACATGGCGCGGCTCATGAGGAGCACGACCAGGCTTTCCAAGAGCATGACCAGGCCTGCAAAGAGCGCAATGACACGTAGCAGAAGGTCAGCTCCCTCTAGGCCAAGCTCAAAAGCACGACGACCCAAAAGCTAGAGGCCAAGAGCGTTTCTACCGGGATGGTCGTGGATCTCGCTGAGGTGAGGAAAAATCTTCAGGTGGAGAGTAACGAGCTCGGTATCCTGAGTGCCACCCTTGGAGTGGTCTACGATGACCTTCAGGTGGTGCGGTCAGAGGGGACCAGCTCACTCATGGCTCATGCCATCGAGATCATGGCTCAAGTGCGCCAGCTCGAGAGGAATGCCCTTCACGCTAGGGTCAATCAGTCCTTCATGATTGCTCATTCTCATTATGGGGACAACATCGATCTAGAGGCGATGAGCCATGGCTACGCCCCTGACTATGAAGTCCACGAGCTGGAGGAGATGGAAATGGCGGTGGCTCCCCTGTTGTAGGACCTGGCGGATAGGATAGAAGACATAGTTCTTCGGAGGGGCTAGTTAGTTAGATAGGTCGGGTGATTGTTCTTGTAATAAGCGAACAAGGTCTGACCCTTCTATCTTGTTCAAACAAGCTTGTAATTTTGTTTTGTTTGAATAAATCTGTTCTTTTTGCCTTTTTATGTGTAAAAAGGTTTTAATGCGTTCCGACCCTTCCTATTGTTAAGACCATAGGGTTTGAGGTATGGGTGAGAAAACTCTAGTCACGCTAGTAAGCAAGAGCACCGTAGCCGCTGGGGCATAGGTTTCTTGCGGTCCAACCAATTTTACTCAGAGATTGTTTCTGCACACCTTGCCTCTAGGTTTTAGTGTTAGAAAGTGTTGAGCATAGACAATGTCTACCAAATAGACATCCTTGCTAGCCCCCGAGTGAGGCCTGACCCCTTGCCATTGCTAGGGTCGGGTGTCACTTAGAGATGACCCGTCTCTTGGCAGCGGCCCGAGCCGTCCGATTGACTTGGGCAACCTGCTGGCTTCACATCAATGGAGATTCTGTAGGGTGGCCCTCCCAAACCCTTCCTAGGAAGGCAAAGGCTAAAGCTCGAGGATGTGGGGACAAAAACTCTGATCATGCTGGTGAGCAAAAATGTCATAGCCGTGGGGGCGTTGGTTTCTTGTGGTCCGACCAGTTTTACTCAGAGTTTGTTTCCACACACTTTGCCTCTAGGTTTTAATCATGAGAAAGGGTCGGGCATGGCGACTATCTCAGAAAGGGTATATATATGTATACCCTTATTAGCCCCCCGAGTGAGGCCCGACCCCCTACCGTTGCGGTGGTCGGGTGTCACTATAGATCGAGGAGAGGATAGCGCAACTAGTAGGAGAAAGCGTCGCTTGTTTTAGAAATGTTATCCTTAGTTTTCGCACGTACCACCTCCCTAGGATCTGAGCCATTATTCTACGACCGCGCATTCGGTCTCCTTGTGAGTCCAACTTTCCTCAAGCCCCCACGTGTAGCGAGGGTCTAGTCAAGGGTCGGCTCATCTTTGTGATCCTCACCCCATCTGTGGTTTTCACAACTGAAGGGGTTGAGGTAATGACACTTGCCTTGATGGCTCGAGTGACGTGCTCGGTGAGCTCGCTAACGGGCATGTCCGAGTGGAATTAAGGTCTGTCATTCATGATGGGGTCAGCATAGCCCTCATGTGGAATTCCACTGCTCTATAACCCATCTCCCGGTAGATGCCCACATCATTCCAGAGAGTGACTTAGGTGGCCTGCTGGCCTCCCCTCGATGGAGATTCTATGGGCTCGGCTCGAGGTTAGGATCAAACAAGAAGGTTGAGATGACCCTGTTCGCTTCTAAGTGGGTCAGGCGAAGGCCGTTCGTGTCGCAGAACCGTCCAATTTATAAGAGTATGAGTATAATGGCAGCCCACAAGCGGTCGCACTGTCATACTTGAACCCATATAAACCCGATAGTCCGTTGAGTACCACGACAAGTCTCGATAAACAATTTACAACAACCAAGATCATACATGATTCAACATACATGTCACATATTACATAAAGTTCACAGATATATTTCCATCATCAGAGTATGAAACAAAGTTATTACAAACTAAGTTTGATAAACAAAAGCAGAAGCAAATTAAGTTTGAAAGTAGCATTTGCCAACATAGTTTGATACAATGCCAACATATGATCACTGTCCACAAAAGCATGTAGAGGAATTAATAAAGAAGCCTGCCCAAGGCTTACTCCTCATTCATAGTGGGATAGAAGCAACTCTTGCAATAACCATGATACACAGTGCCATCTGCAACAATGGGAAAATAAACCCTGAGTATGAGAAGATACTCAGCTAGACTACCCATCATAAACCAGAAATAAAATGACTCCAAGGATCATGCAAGGCTATATAAGTGGATGTAGCTTAACAACATTTTGCATAAAAAGCGATTAACTCAGTTATACAATTATAATTCTGTTATCAAGTTAATTATGACTATCCATCTCTAAATTAGCAACTATCCTGTGCCAAACATGTGGTATATCATTTTAAGAGCATACAATAGTAACCATAGCTGGTATTGTAATTCCATGTTCATGCAAACCATCATATTCTATAGTGCAATTACTACGATGTTAGGGCTAGCCAAGTTTCTCACTATTTAGGAGAGACAGCGATTCGAATCGATTTCAACCAGCTGGGAATTTATTCCTAACACAAACCTAGGCAGACCAGATCAACGGTCACCTTAGGTCACCTTTGGTACAACTCAAGTATATATTTCGTGGGTTCGTCAAGCGCCGCACAATCAAGGACAACCAAATGCCAGGACGTTCAGGCCCAGCCTGCCCTTAGGCTCAGTTTGGCTCCCCGCACATCCTTACTACCATCCAGAGTGCGCACTTTGATAGAGCGGGGCTCGGCCTAAGTTGAGCTACTCGGCTTCACAGTCGGAACAAGTTATCCGGCCTGCTAAGTGATAGGCATGCGTTCAATCTTGTCAGAAGTGCCAACAACGGTACGGTCCTTAATCGGCACAGACGGAATTACATGAGTCAACCTACCATAGACTCCGCCCGGCCTTGATTTACTTTTTACCCCATGGTTCTTTTCCACGATAGCAAATATAGCCAACCGTACTTCGGTATCCACCTATATCTCGCAGGTGACAGGAAATCATCTGACTTCTACCGATCTAAGCATGGCTAAGCATATATTCGATCCTGGACCTATATAGGGTTAAAGGTACTTTTCTGGACAAGGAAGTTATATGCATCAGTGGTTCCAATCAACTCTTATAACCTAATGCATCAATCATAAGGACTTGAGTAATATTTTGTAAAATACTGCGAGAGTTAGAATGCTCCGGGGCTTGCCTTTCAGAAAGGAAGTGGGGCGGTGGTTAGGGCACTCCGGAAGCTCTTCTAGGGTCTGCTCCTTGCCTTTGGGAGCTATGGCTTAAGGAATCTCCTGCTGGTCCCCTTCCTCTCCTTCATCGAACTCCAGCAACGTTATCTCCTCCGTCGATCCTAGATGCATGAGTATGGCATAAGATATTACGAATGCATACAGGTCGACAAGTACAGTATGATGATACATGATGAATGGATTTTTGCAAGCATTCTTAACAACATGGTGTTAACGTAATAACAAGTGCATTACATTTTACTGAGTATGTGCGTATCTCTTCTTGATTATTTAATCCACTACTTCAACAATGCATTTACTCTACCGCAAAACAGCAACTACTTGTTTTACTCATAACTGAAGTTTTACTTATCCAAATGTGGTGATCTTAGATTTTCTAGAAAGCTTATAAAATTATCTACAACTTTCTTATTAAAAAGTTTTATAGTAGAGACCATTATCCATATGAAATCATCCACACAATCAAAACTATACATGTAGTCTTGTATTTGAATGATAAAGCGATAATTAGTCATTTGTATACAATCAATGGCTTCTAAGCCTTACCATTGACATCAACAGTTACTATGCAACATAAGAACCATAGAAAACATTATGCTTAATCACAATCTAATCATTTAATTGCCTTTCTTAATTTAATTAAATAATTAGGGTAAATAATAAACATATACCAAACATGCATCATAAATTCTCAAAAATTTATAGTGGCTTACTAGTGCTACCAATAGACTATTGTAAAAGTTTTGTGCCATTTTACTAAGTAAAACATCCTATGCAAAAATAACAAGGCATAAAGGCTTAAAATAGCATAAATAGAAAACCCTAGTGAAAAGTGTCAAGCAATAGATTTTATATTTTTCTTAGCATCCATATGGTACTAGGACAACCTCCAATAAAGTTCATGAATATTGGATTCATAAATAGTTTATAAAAATTCATACAAGGATCACCTAATTATAAAATGAAAATCTATAACTAAACATCTATTCATGCACTGACCCTCAAATTTTTACCAGAGCTTATACTTGTCAAGAACAGCTCATCACATAAATTTCATAATTTTTGGAGCATAGGAACTCTAGATATAAATTAAACAAGTTTACATATATTTAAAAACGCATTTCAAGTTTCATTTTAATTCCTCTAAAAACTCTACTACAAATGCTAATATCATATTTGTCATAAATACTATACTTCCTAAGGAACACTACAAAATTTGGTTCACAAATTTTGGATCTCTATAGCTCAACTTATAAATTTTCAAAGTTGCACACAAAAATAGGAATAAATGCACTAGCCTACTGGACTACTGTCGCTGACAGGCGGGATCCGCTATCAGTGACCCCAGCTGTCAGTGAAACAAGAATAGGGCAGCGGCGCTGCTCAACACTCGCGTGGCCAGAGTTCGCCGACGGCGAGCTCATCGGCGACGGCAAGTGGACCTACACATTCTACAGAGCAAAGTGCGTCGAATGACCTAGGTGGAGGCAGTGGAGGTGGGGCGAAGCATGCTTGTTGCCAGCCATGGTGGCACGGTGGCGCTGCTCAGCGGTGCACCGGTCATCACCGGCTACGGCGAAGCTAGGCGAGGCGCACTATAGAATCACAGTGACCGTGTGAACCTATCTCGACAACCTAGGCGGCTTGAGGTGCTTTGACAAAGCATGGCCATGGTGCGGTGGTGCGGAGGTGAGAGCGCGGTGGCATGGGTCGTCGTGTTCCACGCTGGCAAGACCACCAACGGAGGTAACATCATAACACAAGCTAATACCCATCCTAACCAAGCTCTAACGCCAACAACTAGTAGCGAAGCGCATGCGAGCCGAGCGGTGGTGAGCTTGTCATGGAGGCGGCCATGGTGGCTGAGGTTCCGGTCAGAGGGGAAAAAGGCAATACACCCTCACCGAAGCGCAATTGACGCAGCGAATACGTCGAGGCGATGGAGGTGGACGTGGCACAACTATGGGCGAGATGGAGACGGTGGCTGTGGGGTGGAGTGCACACAAGGCGACGACGGAGGTGAGGCTGTGCTCAGCAGTGAGGCTACGCTGCTATGAATGGCGAAGGAGGAGGTAGAGAAATGAAAGTGTGAGCGCGGGGATGGAGCAGCGGGTGCAGGACACGATAAAATGCGCTCTGGCCCGACACGACCGTGCTGGGTAGGACGCCAGCGACACGCGGCCTCCATTGGCTCCATGCGGCGGTCAGCACCTGAAACCAGTCGGCCACTGAAGCTGTTGATTCAGTTTGTTCAGTGCTATGACAGACCGACTGACGACGCGATTTCAAGGCAATCAAACGGAAAATCCACAGCTCCATTGTGTAAACAACCTAAATGGAAATTATAGACCTATGTACCAGCTCCAATTTCTATTTAGAACTCATGCCCTGATTCTCAACCAAACTCAAGTTATTTCATCCCAAAGTCGAGCTTGTCAGCACTGTCAGTGAAAAGGACTTAGCAAATTTCTCTAAGTGTTGAAAACAGGGAATTGATGATTCTTGTGAGCCTAATTCAAGCATGTTAGGAGCTAAACCAGTCTATGACCCAAAAATAAAAGTTGTTCCTCTTGCCAAATACTACAACTTTGCTTTAGTGACCACCTCCATGCAAAGTCTCTAGCACATAGTTCAAACTTGGTCAAACCTGCTACATTCAAATGATGGTATACACTTAAACTATGGCTTAGTGACCAAATTACCCTTAACCATGAATACCAAAGTTGTTCATAATGATCTTCTAAACATGTTTAAGCTATTGGTAAGGTCACACACTCATTTCATGCATTGGTCACACATAGAGCTATCTAGGTCCACATGCATAGCATCACTTAAGTACTTGATTAGACAAAATGATCTTCATGAACATTGTTCCACTAGTCATCATAAGTGTAGCTAATATGTTTTAGTGACTCACATAAACCATTTACATGTATTCACTCATGATCATATGCATAGATACAAGGAGACATGAAATAACAAGCATGTTTCATATGTTTCAATCAAATGTTTCAATTGTAAAAGCTTAAATATGAATGCTTGATGCTCATGCTCATGCAATGCAAGTCAATTTATGCAAGGCTAACACCTAGGGTGTTATAGCCCCTCCCCCTTATAAAAATCTCGTCTCGAGATTTTCAAGACCTACCATTCTTGAAAAAAGGCGGGATAAACCTCTTGTAAATAATCCTCTCGTTCCCACGTAGCATCTTGTTCACTATGATTGTTCCACACCATCTTATAGAACTTGATGATCTTACTTCGTGTTACTCTTTCCATCTCTTCTAACACTCGGATTAGCTTTTCTTCATAGGTCAAATCTAATTGAAGCTTTAGGTTGGTGGGTGCAATAGCTTCTTGCGGTACACGAAGACATTTCTTCAACTGAGAAACATGGAAGACATCAAATATTGCACTCATCTCTAGGGGAAGTTGTAACTTATAAGCAACATTTCCTTACCGTTCCATAATCTTGTATGGTCCTACAAATCTAGGCGCAAGCTTCTTTTTCACTCCAAATCTCTTCACTCCCTTCATGGGTGATACCTTCAAGTATACATAGTCACCCACTTCAAAAGTTAGTGGTCTTCTTCTTTTATCAGCATAACTCTTTTGTCTTGATTGAGCTGCCTTTATATGCTGTTGGATAATACGCACTTGCTCTTCAACTTCATTGACAAAGTCAATACCAAAGTATCTCCTTTCACCGGGTTCAATCCAATTCAACGGAGTTCTACATTTTCTGCCGTACAAGGCTTCAAACAGAGCCATCTTGATGCTTGCTTGATAACTATTGTTGTAGGAGAACTTAGCTAAAGGTAACCATTTCTCCCATGGACCTTTGGAAGATATAACACAAGCTCTCAGCAAATATTCTAAGATTTGGTTCACTCGCTCTGTCTGTCCTAAAGTTTGCGGATGGTCTACCGAACTTCTGATCAATTTAGTCCCCAAGGCCTGGTGTAAGTGCTCCCAGAAACGAGCTATGAACTAAGGTCCTCGGTCTGAGATTGTGGTCCTGGGTACTCCATGTAGTCTCACAATCTGAGAAACATACAGCTCAGCGTACTTCCCCACATGATACCTTACGTTCATGGGTATAAAATGTGCTGACTTGGTGAGATGATCTATGATGACCCATATTGAATCATGACCTTGCGGTGTCATTAGAAGGCCTGTGATAAAGTCCATACTAATTTCTTCCCATTTCCAATTTGGAATAGGCAATGGCTGAAGTAATCCAGCAGATTTCATATGAACAGCTTTTACTCTACTGCAGTTATCGCACCTAGCGACATAGGCTACGATCTCCTTCTTCATCTTAGTCCACCAAAAACGGGGTTTCAAATCTTGATACATCTTACTGCTACCCGGATGGATATACAATTTGGACGAATGAGCTTCCTCTAGAATTTGATTTCTAAGCTCACGATCTTTTGGTACCACAAGTCGGTCCTCAAACCATAGCACACCCCTTTCGTCCAATCTAAAATGCTTAGTTTCCTGCTCTTGCTTCTTGGGCTGCTACTCTCCGTTGATCCACTTGCTCCATTTGGGCATGGAGAGTGCCCAAAGCTACATAGGCTTGGTCAGATTCCCATCGGGCTTTACTTGCGGCTTTCTTTTGCTTGCACACACACTTCTTGAGCTTATGCTGTGCGGCTTCAGCTCTCATGAGCTTGTCCATGCAAGTGGTGTATGATTCCTGCCAGAAATCCCTGGTGTCCTGGCGTGTACAAAACATCTTCATCACCAGAAACATGGCACTCATAGCGGGACTAGAACTATTTGCCCGCTTATCCTGATCTCGGATTAATGCATTTTGGTTGCGTTGTTCCCATATTGCTGTGGACGGATCCACCCAAGGAAACATACCCATGGCACTGCCGGTAAGTGCATCCCCATGCTGTTGGTAGATTTGACTCAAAATCTCAAAGGCCACTACTTGGGTAGCCTCCCAAGGAGTTTTCCCTTCTGATTATGCCTTCCACTCCTGCTAGAAGGGTGCTTGGGTGCAGGCTGGTATAGTTAGCCACACCTCATACCATGGCTGCCCCTCCAAGTACTCTTCATTCCAATGAAAAAGGGGCGGTTCATGGTACCCCGCAAAGTGTAAAACTCTCCATAGTAGAGTAGGCATTCCAAAAACCATCAGGAAATTCTCACATCTAGCTGGTGCTGCCATCTGTACCATCAACATGTACAACTTTGTGGGATAAGGCCTTAATGGATAAGGGTTACATAACCGAGTAAGAAATTTATAAGGGGAGGAACAATGTAATTATGTGAATGATAATTATCATGATGCATGCTTGTTCCGTACGTCCTCACAAACTTAGAAAAAATTATTTCTAACGACATATACGGTGGCATACATACGTTCTCTCATATACAATGTAACTAGTCGAGCTACATGTTTCGTTGTTAGTGTACCTGCATAAAAGTTTCATTTTAGCCCATCCCATAATTAAATATGCAGAATGTAAATCTAAATACTTCCATATATGTATACCCATACATATACTTCCGTATCAAAGCTACCTGCTAACAGTTTATACCCACAATTAAATACGCACCACATACACATGCAAGCATGCATACATAGTCATACCAAAGCTAACTCTCCCTGACCACAGGCTCACATCTTGCGGTCATGCCACTTATCAACTTACCTTGGCGTAGAGGCATTTGATCCATACATTACCATTCAAGTGAATGGCATCCATACAATAGCACGCCGTATGCACGACAAAATTTAAAACCCCCAAGTTAGTACCTAAATAGCCACCTAATAGTCCTTAACTTGGGCATAAGGAAAGTGATCACTGACACACTTTAGATTTCAAATACCTATTTATATAGCTATTAGTTGCTAGAAAGGGTTTTGGAAAACAAAAACTTTTGTTTTAAATACACATGTGACCATTAACGTTGAATCTTGCTCTGATACCAGCTATCGTAGAACCGACCAATTTATAAGAGTACAAGTACAATGACAGCCCGTAAGCGGTCACACTGTCGTACTTGAACCCATATAAACCCAGTAGTCCGTCGAGTACCACGATGGGTCTCGATAAATGATTTACAACAACCAAGATCGTATATGATTCAACATACATGTCAGATATTACATAAAGTTCACAGATACATTTCCATCATCAGAGTATGAAACAAAGTTATTACAAACCAAGTTTGATAAACAAAAGCGGAAGCAAATTAAGTTTGAAAGTAGCATTTGCCAACATAGTTTGATATAGTGCCAACATACGTTCACAGTCCACAAAAGCATGTAGAGGAATTAATAAAGAAGCCTGCCCAAGGTTTACTCCTCATCCACAACGGGATAGAAGCAACTCTTGCAATAACCATGATACACAGTGCCATCTGCAACAATAGGAAAATAAACCCTAAGTACGAGAAGGTACTCAGCTAGACTTACCCATCATAAACCAGAAATAAAATGACTCCAAGGATCATGCAAGGCTATATAAGTGGATGTAGCTTAACAACATTTTGCATAAAAAGCGATTAACTCAGTTATACAATTATAATTCTGTTATCAAGTTAATTATGACTATCCATCTCTAAATTAGCAACTATCCTGTGCCAAACACGTGGTATATCATTTTAAGAGCATACAATAGTAACCATAGCTGGTATTGTAATTCCATGTTCATGCAAACCATCATATTCTATAGTGCAATTACTACGATGTTAGGGCTAGCCAAGTTTCTCACTATTTAGGAGAGACAGCGATTCGAATCGATTTCAACCAGCTGGGAATTTATTCCTAACACAAACCTAGGCAGACTAGATCAACGGTCACCTTAGGTCACCTTTGGTACAACTCAAGTATATATTTCGTGGGTTCGTCAAGCGCCGCACAATCAAGGACAACCAAATGCCAGGACGTTCAGGCCCAGCCTGCCCTTAGGCTCAGTTTGGCTCCCCGCACATCCTTACTACCATCCAGAGTGCGCACTTTGATAGAGCGGGGCTCGGCCTAAGTTGAGCTACTCGGCTTCACAGTCGGAACAAGTTATCCGGCCTGCTAAGTGATAGGCATGCGTTCAATCTTGTCAGAAGTGCCAACAACGGTACGGTCCTTAATCGGCACAGACGGAATTACATGAGTCAACCTACCATAGACTCCGCCCGGCCTTGATTTACTTTTTACCCCATGGTTCTTTTCCATGATAGCAAATATAGCAACCGTGCTTCGGTATCCACCTATATCTTGTAGGTGATAGGAAATCACCCGACTTCTACCGATCTAAGCATGGCTAATATATTCGATCCTAGACCTATATAGGGTTAAAGGTACTTTTCTGGACAAGGAAGTTATATGCATCAGTGGTTCCAATCAACTCTTATAACCTAATGCATCAATCATAAGGACTTGAGTAATATTTTATAAAATACTGGGAGACTTAGAATGCTCTGGGGCTTGCCTTTCAGAAAGGAAGTGGGGCGGTGGTCAGGGCACTCTGGAAGCTCTTTTGGGGTCTACTCCTCGCCTTCGGGAGCTATGGCTTGAGGAATCTCCTGCTGGTCCCCTTCCTCTCCTTCGTTGAACTCTAGCAACGTTATCTCCTCCGTCGATCCTAGATGCATACAGATGAACTCCAGCTTGAGTATGGCATAAGATATTGCGAATGCATACAGGTCGACAAGTACAGTATGATGATACATGATGAATGGATTCTTGCAAGCATTCTTAACAACATGGTGTTAACGTAATAACAAGTGCATTACATTTTACTGAGTATGTGCGTATCTCTTCTTGATTATTTAATCCACTACTTCAACAATGCATTTACTCTACCGTAAAACAGCAGCTAGTTGTTTTATGCAGAACTAAAGTTCTACTTATCCAAATGTGGTGATCTTGGACTTTCTAGAAAGCTTATAAAATTATCTACAATTTTGTTATTAACAAGTTTTATAGTAGAGACCATTATCCATATGAAATCATCCACACAATCAAAACTATACATGCAGTCTTGTATTTGAATGATAAAGCGATAATTAGTCATTTGTATACAATCAATGGCTTCTAATCCTTACTGAAATGACCTGATTTCCGTGAAGGGAAATCCACAGAGTCAAAGTGTATTATGACCATTGTAGATCATATTACCCAAATTCCAGTCGAATACCACATCCATACAATGATAATATTAGAGTGCATAAAGTGCGGAATTACATAAATTATTACATCGCCGCATCGATGGAATCAAAAGTAGCATTCATCCAGAACAGCTTGGAGATAAGATCACCAAAACTCAAGCATAGGAACGAACCCCTCAACCATCAAACTCCTCAGAGCTATACTCCCCAGCACAACCTGTGTGCCAAAGTTTATCAGTACAATTTGTTCTGGCCACTCCCACCCTATGAGCTATGCTTTGTGGAAATTGGATGCAAGTTGGATATAATCAAAAGGAACCTATAAGGCTAGGGTTTCCTATGTATTAGCATATTAAAGTTTTCACACCATTCCCACACACATTCCACCCAATTTCCGTCCAGAGCCAGGTTTCAATCCTGGGATCGATATACCACCATCTCCATATCATCACCATACCATCGCTCAGTCGACAAGCCAACTCCCTCTCAGCACTGTCTCATGGCCCGTAGCCCCTGGCTACGACCGACACTCTCTCACGGGGGAAGAAGAGAAGGACTCATCTCACTATCTAGTTTAAGCGAAACCCAGGAAAGGTCCATGGCCAACTAGTCGGCATATGTATCAATCGATCAACCATACACTCTGCAGAGGTTTTACATAACCACAAGATCTGCCTTCTTCACTGACCGTCATCAACTAGGCTGATTCCGGCCACTTGCTAGCCTAGGATAATGCCACTCTACCATTCAGCCCTAGTACACCCCAAGTCTAGTCTGGGGTGGCTGAAACTGTGAGTCATGAGCCGGGTCCACAAGGTCTCCATGAAGTCTCAAAAGGGTGTGGGGGAAATCCTCCATGCCCCGTACCTCCTTGCACTATCCGCTATCAACCTAGCAGTAGTGGCAATATCCTACCAAGTAGTCCGGCCATCCCGCACCATATAGGGCGAGTGGTACGTAAGGCTTCCCGATGAGTCTGAGTACAAGTAAGTCCTTAGAGATGACCAAGCCAGAATGTCTTCATCAAGGTTTTACCGTGCCACCACAACACCTCTACCCTAGGCTCCAACCATTATAGGTTCACACCTAGGGCCACCTCATATCACCATTTACCCACCACAGGTATCCATTTCAGGGGTGCCTAGGTAGCACCTCACGACAAGACTTGCCCTAGGATCGTCGTATACTCCAACTTGGTCGACACAACCCTTACCCTCCACACACCCAAGTCACACACACAACACTCTCCCCATAGTCCAGATAACTCCAATTTCCACCACGCATCAATATGGTATATATAAGCGTAGTAGAAATAATAAGCAATGAAATATAGCAGCAAACGTGTGACTTAGCCTAACAACAGGGTGAGCAGGGGTTAGGTTGCATCAAGGTAAAGGCCATCTGTAGCACCTGATTTTAAAGACAAAACCAGATACACACTATATGTGAGCCCAGGAAGTCAAATCTCACATATAGCCACAAATCATGATAATATCAAGAGGCAATACTTATTACATAACGTATTAGTAAAAGAAAAGTACCCTTAGAGTATATACAGCAGAAAGTTGACTCTGATCTTCTGGCGAAGACTTCAAATCCACAGGGATGACTGACTGGTTGACCACAAGCCTAACTCCTCCAAACCAGCAATCTGGTACCCATCCGAGATTTTTATCCAAGTATAGAAAAGTAAAGCAAGCGTAAGTACATGTCATACTTAACAATTATATCATGGGGTTCATGAGGCTCAAAAGGGCTAACACTGGTTTAACTACGATTAGCTTTAATAGATCATCTTTTTAAGCAATTGAGTGGCAAAGAATTTATCATTCCCATAAACACATGATCAGGTAAACATGATTAATGTATAGCATAAATGATTAATCATTAGTACCATTATCCATTAGTGATCATCACTATTCCATAAGGGTCCAAGGTCGCTCGTATCCGTGAGCATGACTGTTATAATAGTTTTATACTCTGCAGAGTTTGTACATGTTCACTGTGAGTTGTGATTTACCCTTTCGCCCGAGGTAGCTATTCTCTTGAACCACTTCCAAGGAAGGTCGGCAGGGTTCACTATGAAGCCTTTCAAAGAATTTGTCTAACAAGTTAGGGCCGCTAGGTTTATGTGGCCCATCTCTAGGAGTGGCACATGTGGGCATCGCAGCACGGTACACACTTCCTAGCAGCAAAGGAAACATACCCTGCACCTCAAAGGTAACCACTAACAAGCTAGAAAAGTTCCTCATACTGAGCTAAAGCCAAAGCCATATGGCCTTCATAGCTATACTGTAAGTCCCGGATGATCGCTTATAGATAAGTCCTTATGGAGAGGAATCTAAAGCATATAAACACTTCAGCCCCCTGTGTCCATGTTACTAAAAAGTCATGTTTTAATGTTTATTGCATATACCATTAGTCAAGTTACAAGATCATAGTTTTGATTAAGCACTAGCAAAAACTATCCCATGCAATATCCCAAAGGTATCAAGGTACAAGTTATCAAATATCTAGGATATCCTATTTGGCAATATGGTAGACACATGCAATATGAATTAAGTGTTTAAATGTGAATAGGTAACAAGGATAGTCCCATGCTATACTTGCCTTACACATCGATCCTTCGATAAGCTTTATTCTTTGATGTCTTTCTTCTTCTTCTGGATCACCACGTGTATCTCACCAACTGGACGTAATCGTAGAACACCACACAAACATCCATACACATACATGCATAGCATTCAGTTGTATCTATATCAGAACAGTACATCAACCATAGAAATATAAGTAAAAGAGATTGAAACACAATTTTACGTATCGCTACGATCACATAGTCGCGAGAGGCACGCTAATCGGAGCTACGGTTGAAAAATTACAACTACCGAGAGATTTGCTTTATACGTGAAAAAGAAAACTATAGGCTTCATTTAGGTTAACCATATGAATTCATATATAAAAGACATTTTATAAATAATATAGATTAAATTAATTCAATTCTTAGATTTGAATTATAAAACATAAGTAAATCAAATCATATTTTATTTATAAAATCCAGTTGCATAATCTTTAATCAAGATATGATTTAAACTATGCTTTTTATGAAATATTACTATAGTAAACACTATTACTAACACGTAGATCTCGTCGTTACGAAACAAACGCAACTTGAACGGACTATTTCGGAGTTGAAATAAACAAGTTATGATTTAAACAAGTTTTCCTTTAATTGAATAATAGATTAAATCTACTCATGAATTTCAAGTGTTGAAACCATGCCTAATAGTTGTATAAACACGTAGATAACGTAAATACGGTCCTAACGCAATTTGAATGGGTCAAATCGGACTTAAAATGCAAAAGTTACACATGAAATAAGATTCAGTGGCATTTCTATAAATATTTGAACTCATTTTTGAATTAAAACAATTAAAATTCTGAATTTAAATGTATTTTGGAGTAGGCATACTATTTCTGGAAACTACAGGGTCCTAACCGAAGAAAAACAGGACTGATTTGAATTTATTTTGAACTGCTATGGACTGCGGGTTATTTTCTTGAAACTCCAGGGGCTAATCTGCAAAATGTGCACGGCTGACCGGATGTTGACTGCGCGCTGACTGGACAGGCGGGCATGTGGCAGCACATGATTGGTGCAGTGCACCACACGTTCGGTGGACGCGGTGCGCTGGCGCCGTGGACAACATCCACAAGTCCGTTGTGGACCAGCCACTTAACCCCGAAGGGGTATCTAATCCTAACCATGCAAAATAGATCCGACGGTGCTAGAGGCTCGGGTGGATCTCCACTAGCTACACAGTAACTCCGGCGAGGGCGCCATGGCTAGCGGCGAGCCAAGCTTGGCGGTGGATGCTGGGGGGGCGATTTTGGCCACGCCCTACCCAACCGAGGACGCCTGGATGATCTACAGGACCTTGTGATCTCGCTAGAATACCTAACGGGGACGGGGACCACATCGGGGTAATGATCCGCGGTGGTGCCATGGCCGGCGGCTCAGGAGCTCGTGGATGCGGTGTTCTAGATCACCAAACGCGACATTAAGGGGTCGACAAGGTACAGGAGCTCACAGTGATTCAATTGTAACGGAGCGCGACGTCCGGGGAGGCTCCGAAGCGGTGGTTCATCGACGACAGCGAACTAGAGAGAGTGAAAGAGGCACGTGGGTGAGGATGTAATTCGATCAAATCAAGGCTAGAATGGAGAATTGAAGGTACCTAGGGCTGCGGGAGAACACGACGGACCTCTAGAAGTCGTCGGCGATGAGAATAGCGCTCGAGAGGGGGAATTCACCGATGACGGTGGCGACTGGAGCGGCGAACAGAGAAAGGGAGGAGGGAGGGTGTCCGACTCGGGTTTTATAGGGGGGACGAGGTGCTGTAGATGGAAGGAGAGCAGGGCGCGGGTGAATTCGGTCGCTTGCCTTGTAGAAGTGACGACGCGAGTGACTTTCCAATCAGGGCGTGCACCATCGGTGAGCAGAGGAAGGAAAGGGGCGCGAGGAAGAAGGAAAGAAGGGGACGACAGCACTGACGAGTGGGACCAGGAGCGCAGTGAGGTCGAAGGAGCAACGCGTGCGGCTGGTGTAGCGCGCGGGCTAGCGGCTAGCGAGCGCTCGGGTGAGACGCGGAGCATGCTGAGCAGCGAGCTAGGCCATGGGCATGCTATAGGCGCGCACAGGAGGAAGGGAAGGGAGCAGAGTGGGCCGCCGAGTGGGCCGAAGCCAGGAAAAACAGGAAGGAGGGGAAGGGAGGGGCGGCTGGGCCGACCAGCAGGCCAGGCCGCGAAGAGAAGAAAGGGAAAAGGGCCAGGCTGGTTCCTGTGCTGGGCTAACGCCGGGAGAAGAAAGAAGCAAGCGGGCCAGGGAAACTGGGCCTTCGGGCCAAAAGAGAGGGGGAGGTTTTTCTTCTCCTTTTTATTTTTTTCTAAATCTTTTTTTTCTTTTCTTAATTCAAAACAATTTCAAATACGAACTGAATCGAGTATAAATATGATTCCAAATACATTTTTTAGTTCAAACATAAATGAACCAATTTTGGGTATGTTTTCCCGAAAATAACTTTTTAAGTTCTTACATTTTCTAATTCCTTTTCTTTTTCTAATCTTCCAATTCTAAGCTAAATTCAAATCCAATTCGAGTTTGGTTTCAAATATACTTTCCGTTCAATAAAAATGGACAATTCTATTAGGCTTTCCAAGATAAACTTTACAACTTCAAAAATACTTTTATTTTCTAATTTTCTTTTCTTTCTTTTCTTTTATTTCAAAGCCATTTTCAATTTCATTTCAAAAGCATTTTAACCATTTTGACTTTTGAATTAAAACCACTCAACTAATAAAATTAAATGCAATAGCATGTATGCATCAAACATGTTGCTACCTTATAATGTATTTTAAATTAATGAAAAATTTTATTTTCCTATATTTCATGTGCACAAAATTCATAAATAAATCATTTTAACTCTACTTTAAAAGAGGCAAATTTTTGGGTGTTACAATTCTACACCCCTTAAGATGAATCTCGTCCTCGAGATTCGGAAGACGTTGACTAAGATATGGGAATACTCCGTCCTTGGATTCTTCTTCACTTTCTCATGCAGTTCCATTGTCTTGATAAAGATCCACTTTACTTTGCATACTTGTTGCTCTTACTCCAAGTAACGTGCCAAACTGATTCCACGATTTTAACAGGCACCTTGAACAATTCTTAGGTAACCCTAATCACTAGGCTATAATTCTCTTTCCTCATATGTTCACCTTTCATCAAAGCTTCCTTATCTTCTTGGTCCAAAAGATGATCTACCATCAATCTTCAAAACATTAATGATCCTGGTGAAGTTGCTCGAACTAGGAATACAACTCTTAATCCTTAGTGTCACCCGAACCTTCTTAGCACAATTCTCCATTGCTAAGGGCATCGGCCATGACTTCACTTCTCGAAGTGATAGCACTTTTCTGAGTCACAATTAATCTCATTCCAACGAGGTTAGCACAAGCTCAAAGACTAACTTGGTGAAGGTATCCTATATATTCTTGTGATCCTCCTAGATATTACTTTTACCTTCAAGAAGATGGTACTTCCATGCATCGCAATGGATAACTCCAGATAACAGATTAGTTCAACTCATGCTTATAAGGACATATCCTACATCTTCACAAGATGCATTATTGTAGATACAAAGCTCTTGTCCTGATCTAACAAAGCAAATACTTAGGTTTTACTTTGGCCTCTTGGACTCCTTTAAACACTTGCCTGAGGTTACTTGATCCAAACTAACTTAAAAGCTTCTTTAGTAACTTTATCAACATCTTGCTGGCCTTGGTTAACCTTTCTTGGACTTCTAACCAAAACTCATTGAAACTCTGAGTTCTCTCTTACATCCTTGAGTAGCACCACGCTTCCGCTGCGCACTCTGATTTCCATTGTGCAAACTCGAACGTATGATACTTCATCTTACCAATTCTTCAACTTGGCTACCCCTCTTAAGATGAGACAAACTAGGGGACACCAAAGTATAGCTTGCATCATCTTGCGATTGTAGTCTACTGTTGTTCAGGATTTCCTCAGGGTTTTTGATTGTCCAAAATCAGAGATATGAATCGATAAAGATAGGCTGCTTTGAAGACAAGATAGGGAAAACAGAAGAAAACTGTAACCCAACTATTTACTTCATTAATCCTTATACCTTAAACCTATAGACTAAATGAAATTGCAGGAACACCCAACAAGATCATTGCAATCATTACAAAGATGCAAAACAAGCATAAACATAATGACAATTCGATAAAGCACTTAAAGAGGCACAACTCAATTATTAACTCACTTGCGATACTATCGTTTTTATTACATAAGGGGCACAAATTCCTAATTCTTAAAAATGGCATGATTACTGGGACATCTCTTGCATGGGAGTGACACGTCATCCACTACATCAATTTCATCATGGGCTTCCCTTGTATTGTGTGTCACCATCGCTTGCTGGTGGTAGTCCTGTATTGACCTAACTCTGGCTACCTCCATGGCATAATTGTTGATTCTTCTATGGACAAGATTTAACATAATGTCCTTCCTACTGGCAATGATAACACTTTCTCTTAGCTGGATCTTTAGTGATGTCATACTCCACAGAATTATTGCTTAGAGTATTGTCAGCTTGCTGACTGTAAGTTCATCTTTGTTTGACTAGACCGCTTTTTAGTTCGCTTGATCTTTCAGGGTTGAAACTCCATGTAGGTGATTGTCCACCCATCTATACATACCTCATGTGGAAAGACTGGAGTAATCTTAGCTTGAGAAACTTCCAATTCTTTAGAGTCTGAGTTTAACTGACTAGGGATTTGAGCTAGATGTGACGATGTAATCAAACCCAAATGTTGATTGCTTTCATGTTCTGACTCTGGTGAGACATCCTTTCTCTTCTTATCCACATTGTCCTTAGGTATAGGCTGAATACCTTCATACTCAATTCTTTCTTCCAACGGTGTGGTTAGAAGCACCGAACGCTAGGCATACTTGATCACTCCTTTACAAGCAGATAGCCATCCTATTCCAAGAATGACATCAATGTCTACTAACTCTAATACAATAAGATTTGCTTCAAATTTTACTCCTTTGATGTTAAGACAAACTTCGAGGCATTTGTGGTTTGCCTTTATTTCTCCTTCTGGGTTCTTAACTATCACTGGTCTCCTCATTGGAAGCATAGTTATCTTATGTTCTTTTATGTATGCACTAGAGATAAATGAATGTGAAGCTCTGGGATCAAACAACACTATGGCAGAAGCTGAGTTTACTAGAATGAAACCATACACAACCTCCTTAGCTCCATGAATGGTAGTCATATCCATATTATCCAATCTTCCTTGGATGTAGTTTCTCTTTATTTTACTTCCTTGCTCCTGTTTCTTCTAGACCTTCTATTCTTGCTTCAGCTATGGGTGATCCTGGCATCCATGCGCCATTCTCCAGATATCTTCATTTGACTTCATATTCTTCCAAGCTTCTGCTACTTGTCTCTTCACTGGTCCCTTTGGTATGTTGGTTTGACCTTGTGGCAAGCACTGTTGAAAACCCCTAGGTTGAGTCATTCCTTTTGGTGTTTGTTGTTGCATAGCTACAAACTTCTCCTTGTTGAATGCAGTCAAGGGCAACGTAGCTTGGTCCTCCTGACCTTTGATACCAGTGGTCTTCTCATTATGATCCATCTATATAGACAAAGATAGAGGATTGAGAATAGAGATAAAGTTTTCATAACAGACAGAGGCTGAAGTGAGCATAACTTTTCACAAATAACAAGGTTGGAGAGAAAACAAGAACTAAGCAAGATAAAAGCATGCTAAAACATCCGGTTCTATCAAGGCTTGCGTCCTACAGTCAGTATTGCTCCGATACCACTTTGTAGCACCCGATTTTAAAGACAAAACCAGATACACACTATATGTGAGCTCAGAAAGTCAAATCTCACATATAGCCACAAATCAGGATAATATCAAGAGGCAATACTTATTACATAACGTATTAGTAAAAGAAAAGTACCCTTAGAGTATAGACAGCGAAAAGTTGACTCCGATCTTCTGGCGAAGACTTCAAATCCACAGAGACGACTGACTGGTTGACCACAAGCCTAACTCCTCCAAACCAGCAATCTAGTACCCATCCAGGATTTTTATCCAATTATAGAAAAGTAAAGCAAGCGTAAGTACATGTCATACTTAACAATTATATCATGGGGTTCATGAGGCTCAAAAGGGCTGACACTGGTTTAACTATGATTAGCTTTAATAGATCATCTTTTTAAGCAATTGAGTGGCAAAGAATTTATCATTCCCATAAACACATGATCACGTAAACATGATTAATGTATAGCATAAATGATTAATCATTAGTACCATTATCCATTAGTGATCATCACTATTCCATAAGGGTCCAAGGTCGCTCATATCCGTGAGCACGGCTGTTATAACAGTTTTATACTCTACAGAGTTTGTACACGTTCACTATGAGTTGTGATTTACCCTTTGGCCTAAGGTAGCTATTCTGTTGACCCACTTCCAAGGAAGGTCAGCAGGGTTCACTATGAAGCCTTTCAAAGAATTCGTCTAACAAGTTAGGGCCGCTAGGCGTATGTGGCCCATCTCTAGGAGTGGCACACGTGGGCATCGCAGCATGGTACACACTTCCCAGCAACAAAGGAAACATACCCTACACCTCAAAGGTAACCACTAACAAGCTAGAAAAGTTCCTCATACTGAGCTAAAGCCAGAGCCATATGGCCCTCACAGCTATACTATAAGTCCTGGATGATCGCTTATAGATAAGTCCTTATAGAGAGGAATCTAAAGCATATAAACACTTCAGCCCCCTGTGTCCATATTACTAAAAAGTCATGTTTTAATGTTTATTGCATATACCATTAGTCAAGTTACAAGATCATGGTTTTGATTACGCACTAGCAAAAACTATCCCATGCAATATCCCAAAGGTATCAAGGTACAAGTTATCAAATATCTAGGATATCCTATTTGGCAGCAAGGTAGACACATGCAAAATGAATTATGTGTTTAAATGTGAATAGGTAACAAGGATAGTCCCATGCTATACTTGCCTTACACACTGATCCTTCGGTAAGCTTTATTCTTTGATGTCTTTCTTGTTCTTTTGGATCACCATGTGTATCTCACCAACTGGACATAATCGTAGAACACCACACAAACATCCATACACATACATGCATAGCATTCAGTTGTATCTATATCAGAATAGTACATCAATCATAGAAATATAAGTAAAAGAGATTGAAACACGATTTTACGTATCGCTATGATCACATAGTCGCGAGAGGCACGCTAATCAGAGCTATGGTTGAAAAATTACAACTACCGAGAGATTTGCTTTATACATGAAAAAGAAAACTATAGGCTTCATTTAGATTAACCATATGAATTCATATATAAAAGACATTTTATAGATAATATAGATTAAATTAATTCAATTCTTAGATTTGAATTATAAAACATAAGTAAATCAAATCATATTTTATTTATAAAATCTAGTTGCATAATCTTTAATCAAGATATGATTTAAACTATGATTTTTATGAAATATTAATATAGTAAACACTATTACTAACACGTAGATCTCGTCGTTACGAAACAAACGCAACTTGAACGGACTATTTCGGAGTTGAAATAAACAAGTTATGATTTAAACAAGTTTTCCTTTAATTAAATAATAGATTAAATCTACTCATGAATTTCAAGTGTTAAAACCATGCCTAACAGTTGTATAAACACGTAGATAACATAAATATGGTCCTAACGCAATTTGAATGGGTCAAATCAGACTTAAAACGTAAAAGTTACGCATGAAATAAGATTTAGTGGCATTTCTGTAAATATTTGAACTCATTTTTGAATTAAAACAATTAAAATTCTGAATTTAAATGTATTTTGGACTGGGCATACTATTTCTAGAAACTACAGGGTCCTAACCGAATAAAAATAGGACTGATTTGAATTTATTTTGAACAGCTATGGACTGTGGGTTATTTTCTTGAAACTCTAGGGGCTAATCTGCAAAATGTGCATGGCTAACCAGATGTTGACTGCGCGCTGACTAGATAGGCGAGCACGTGGCAGCACATGATTGGTGTGGTGCACCACATGTTTGGTGGACACGGTGTGCTGGCACCGTGGACCACGTCCATGAGTCCGTGGTGGACCAGCCACTTAACCCCGAAGGGGTATCTAATCCTAACCATGCCAAATAGATCCGACAGCGCTGGAGGCTCGGGCGGATCTCCACCGGCTATGCAATAACTCTGACGAGGGCTCCATGGCTGGCGGCAAGCCAAGCTCGGTGGTGGACGCCGGGGTGGGGGCGATTCTGGCCATGCCCTACCCAACCGAGGATGCTTGGATGATCTATAGGACCTCGCGATCTCGCTAGAATAACTAATGGGGACGGGGACCACATCGGGGTAATGATCCATGGTGGTGCCATGGCTGGCAGCTCGGGAGCTCGTGGATGCGGCATTCTAGATCGCTAAACGCGACATTAAGGGGTCGACAAGGTACATGAGCTCACCGTGATTCAATTGTAACGGAGCGCGACGTCTGGGGAGGCTCCGAAGCGGTGGTTTGTCGATGGCAGCGAACTGGAGGAAGTGAAAGAGGCACATGGGTGAGGATGTAATTCAATCAAATCAAGGCTAGAACAGAGAATTGAAGGTACCTAGGGCTACAGGAGAACAAGACGGACCTCTAGAAGTCATCGGCGACGAGAATAGCGCTCGGGAGGGGGAATTCACCGGCGACGGTGGCGACTGGAGCGGCGAACGAAGAAAGGGAGGAGGGAGGGTGTTCGACTCAGGTTTTATAGGGGGGACGAGGTGCTGTAGATGGAAGGAGAGCAGGGCATGGGTGAATTCGATTGCTTGCCTTGTAGAAGTGACGGCACGGGTGACTTTCTAATCGGGGCGTGCACCATCGGCGAGCAGAGGAAGGAAAGGGGCGCGAGGAAGAAGGAAAGAAGGGGACGGCAGCACTGACGAGCGAGACCAGGAGCGCAGTGAGGTCGAAGGAGCAACGCGTGCGGCTGGCGTAGCGCACGGGCTAGCAGCTAGCGAGCGCTTGGGTGAGACACGGAGCAGGCCGAGCAGCGAGCTGGGCCGTGGGAATGCTACAGGCGCGCACAGGAGGAAGGGAAGGGAGCAGAGTGGGCCGAAGCTGGGAAAAACAGGAAGGAGGGGAAGGGAGGGGCGGCTGGGCCGGCCAGCAGGCTAGGTCGGGAAGAGAAGAATGGGGAAAGGGCCGGGCTAGTTCCTATGCTGGGCTGACGCCGGGAGAAGAAAGAAGCAAGTGGGCCAGGGAAACTGGGCCTTTGGGCCAAAAGAGAGGGGGAGGTTTTTCTTCTCCTTTTTATTTTTTTCCAAATCTTTTTTTTTCTTTTCTTAATTCAAAACAATTTCAAATATGAACCGAATCGAGTATAAATACGATTCCAAATACATTTTTTTAGTTCAAACATAAATGAACCAATTTTGGGTATGTTTTCCCAAAAATAACTTTTTAAGTTCTTACATTTTCCAATTCCTTTTCTTTTTCTAATCTTCCAATTCTAAGCTAAATTCAAATCCAATTTGAGTTTGGTTTCAAATATACTTTCCGTTCAATAAAAATGGACAATTCTATTAGGCTTTCCAAGATAAACTTTATAACTTCAAAAATACTTTTATTTTCTAATTTTCTTTTCTTTCTTTTCTTTTATTTCAAAGCCATTTTCAATTTCATTTCAAAAGCATTTTAACCATTTTGACTTTTGAATTAAAACCACTCAACCAATAAAATTAAATGCAATAGCATGTATGCATCAAACATGTTGCTACCTTATAATGTATTTTAAATTAATGAAAAATTTTATTTTCCTATATTTCATGTGCACAAAATTCATAAATAAATCATTTTAACTCTACTTTAAAAGAGGCAAATTTTTGGGTGTTACACCATCAAGAAAGCATACTACCATGCAAGTCCTATCATAGTGTGATTATAACAATATAGTAAAGCATAGCAGCTCTATATTAGCCATGCATATTAGGTGCTACGAGATTGGGTGGGATGTGGCTCCTTCAGTGTGGTCGTCTCCGTACTCCTCACGGAACTCTCGGTTCTCATCCGTCTGGTTCTCCTCCAAGTCTGCAAACGATCGCATTATAGTCACGTTAGCGACGTCTATAGAATAGCACAAAAAGCAATGAAAATTCAAAAGAGCCAAATGCACTCAAACATGGGTTCGTTGCGTAGAGCTCGATTTTAGATGAATTTTGTTGCTAGTCTTGTATTTTTCTGAGTTCGTATGAATTAGTTATGAATTTCCGAAGTTTCAATCATTTCTCAAAATGGGAAAAGGCTAAATTAATATCGTGCTGACATGTGTCACGCTCCTGTTGGTCCACGTGGCATGCTGACATTAGTATGGCATCAGCATGACATCATCATCTTAGCTCTGGTACTGACAGGTGGGTTCAGAGCTGCTGATGTCACTAGCTGACATCATCATGACATCATCATGACGTCACCTCGGCCATGTTTGTCATTGATAGGTGGGACCCGCATGACGTCATCATGATGTCAGCATGACGTCACCCACTGATAAGTGGGTCCAACGGCTTTGTGTCGCTGACTTGTGGGCCCAGTCAACGATCAGCTTAGGCCAGGTCCAAACTGGGCCGGTTGGGCCTGGATATGGGCTGGGCTTTGGCCCGCCACGTGGCGCATGCTAGCACGTCCACATCATCTTACTAGGCCACTAACAGGCCGTGGTCCACGGGCGTAGGTGAGGCATGATTCATGGTGAACCCGCCTACGTTGGTCCATAGACCGTAGAGCCGGTCTATGAAGGACTTGGTCCACTTACTCCTTCCTAGGGTTCGGTTCACGTGCACCAAGTGCACAAATGTGTGGCCGGTGAGGGGAAAATCCCCATCTTCTTCCCCGGTGTGCTCCCGCTGGTGGTGAGCTCCCCAGCGAGCCTCACCCGCGGCGCTGGTGTTAAATTTAGGTGGGCAAAAGCATCGCCCCGCTATGGCAAACATGATGGTGAGGTCGAAGCGACGAGTAGGGTTCCCCATGGGGCTGGCCATAGCGACGGAGGTCTAGCTGTGGCGTGTCGACGGTGGTAGGGTGATGTGGTGGCTGGGAGCATGCTTGGCAGGGCATGTGAGCTTCCCATGGCTCTAGTGAACAGGGCGGGCGAGACAGGGAGGCACCAAGCGCTCCCAGCGGTCCTAGCCATGGTGGAGTCGAAGCGGTTGCGGCAGCGCTCTGGCCGTGGCGTGGTGTGGTAAAACGGGGGTCCTCTGGTGGCCTTCGTCTACCTCGATCGCGAGCGTGGCGTGGTCTGTGATGAGGAGGAGCCAGCCAAGGTGGTGGCGTCACCTCTACTGTGGTGATGCGGCCGTGGTGGCTTCGCCATGGCCATGTTCATGGCTGCAGTGTGCGCGCCCGTGCGTGCTCGTGTGTGTGCTACAATGCGTTCTCATGCCAATTCAGCTTGACATTGCACGCGGCATGTGGCGGTGTAGGGCGTGTGCGTGCGTGTAGGGCATCGCGTGTGTGGCTTGCGTTGGCATGCTTGAGCTGGGATGGCTCGACGTCGCCGTGGTGTGCTTGGCGCGTGTGTGTGTGTCGGCGTCCATGGGGCTAGGAGGAGGTCTCAACAGCGAGAGGCTCACCGTGCGGTGCTTGGCGGCGTTAGGTAGTGGTGCGGTGGCGAGGTGCTGCCTAGTGGGGGAAGCCACGTTGTCGGAGTAGGCGCTCGGGGTGGCGCTCTGAGCTCCGGTGGTTGATGACTCTGAGCTCCCTACTCGCCTCCCTCCTCTGGGTCCTCCTCTCATCCCTCTTCTCTCAGAGTGGTGCGAGCAATTGGGCCATCGAACGGTGGCGGTGGGTTGAGGAACCCTAGGGCGCTCTAGGTGTCGTTTTATAGCCCCAAGCTCCAAAGCTCACCAATGGCAGACAGGATCGAATGGCGATCGCGGCTCGGCATGATCAAGTGGCCGGGGGTGCGTAGAGGATGTGTCGTGGCCAAGGAAACGCAGGACGGGACCACGGCGGTGATGGGCGGGGCATGCACGGGCGGGGGGGGGGGGGGGCAGGGTCATGCCACGGGCGTGGTCTTGTCAGACTTGGTCGGTCTGGCTGGCATCTTCGAGCGCGTCCGATCGATTGGTGGCACGATCGTGTGGCCAAGGCGGGTTGCGTGGAGCTCCCGCTCCCATCTCTGCCCTGTGGTCAGGGAAAGCAGGGGGACCGAGGTGGGTGATGACACCTAGGTCCCGCTTGGCAACGGCTACGGTCGGGTGAAGGGCGTGCTGGCGTGGGCATCCTACTAGGCTGCCTTCGTGGGCTGGCTTGGTGGGCCGCGTGCATGAGTGGGAGGGCAGGCGGGCTCGGCTAGGCTGGCTCGCAAGGCCGCGTAGGCCTAGGCTGCTGCTGCTCCCTCTTCTTTCCTTTCTCTTTTTCTTATTCTTTTTCTATTTTGTTTTCCTTTCTCTTTTATTTGTTGCCAATTTGGTTGGGGTTTGATTTATTTAGTTTCATGTACAAGTGTGCACCTTGATTAAGGGTGGAGCTAGGGCTGGTTGGTGGGGCCCACATACTTAGGTGGTACTTAGGTGATTAATTTATTGCATAATACATTAATTATAAGTGGTCACTTTTATTTGCACAACAAAAGATCAATAAAAGGCAACTCACTTGTTTAGAATTAAAATGCATGCAAGAATGTATGTGTTAGGGATTTTAAACACACACATATACAACAAGTGACATGCTATGCTTATGAGTTTGTTTATTTGGATTACGACTAATGCAACACTTAGGGTTAGCTCCTACAAATGTCACTCATCATCACATGGGGTTTTGAAGAAAAAAATTTTGTAGTTGGGATTTTTGGTGTGTGGATTTTTGGGTTGTTACAGTCCTACCCCCTTAACAGAATCTCGTCCCCGAGATTGAAGCATAACGTACCCTTCGAAGAGATAAGGATATTGTAGCCAGAGGTCAGATTCTTTCTCCCATGTTGCTTCTCTCTCAGTGTGATTGCTCCATTGGATCTTGCATATAGGAATAGTTTTGCTTCGGGTCTCTTTGATGTCTCTACCTAGAATTCTGATAGGATGCTCTTTATACTCGAGAGTGTTTTGAATGTCAAGTGTATCAGTCGAGATTACTTCATCGGGCACTCTCAAACACTTGCGTAGCTAGGATACATGAAACACGAGATGTACACCCGCCAATTCCTCAGGTAGCTCAAGTTTGTAAGCGAGTTTTCCAATCCTCTTGCGTATCTTGTATGGCCCAACAAATCTAGGGGCAAGCTTGCCTTTCACTTGGAATCTGACAGTTCCACATAGCGGGGATACCTTGAGATAGATGAAGTCTCCCACATTGAACTCAAGTTCTCTTCTTCTTTTGTCAGCATAACTCTTGTATCGACTTTGGGCAATTCTCAAATTCTCCTTTACTTGAGCAACTCCTTCTTCGGCATCCTAAATCTTAGCAGAGTCAAAGAACGATCTTTCCCCTAGTTGAGACCACATCAAAGGTGTCTTACAAGGTCTGCCATATAGAGCTTCAAATGACGACATCTTGATACTGGCTTAGTAGCTGTTGTTGTAAGAGAACTCTGCATAGGGTAGGCATTTCTCCCAATCAGAGCCATAATTCAGTACACTAGCGCAAAGTAGGTCTTCTAAGATCTAATTCACTCATTTAGTCTATCCATCTATCTGTGGGTGATAAGCGGTACTGAAATCAAGTTTGGTTCCAATGGACTTGTGCAGGGCTTCCTAGAATCGGGACATAAACTGAGGACCACAATCAGATACAATACTAGAGGGAGCTCCATGCAGTCTGAGAATATGCTCAACATATAGATCCGCTAACTTTTCGGCATCGGTCTTGGTCTTAACTGGTACAAAGTGAGCAACCTTGGTCAAACGATCAACAATCACCCAAATGGAATCATTGCCTTTCTGTGAACGGGCAATCCAACTATGAAATCCATGGATATGCTCTCCCATTTCAGCTCGTGAATGTCAAGAGGCTTTAACAATCCTATAGGCCTTTGATGTTTAGCCTTGACTTTATTACAGGTGTCACATCGTGTCACATGTCCCGCAATGTCTGTCTTCATGCTTTTCCACCAAAAGTGTTTCTTCAAGTCTTGATACATCTTTGAACCTCTAGGGTGAATACAATACTTAGAATCATGGGCTTCTAACAGAATTTCCTCTTGTAGTGCTGGATCAGAAGGTACACAAATTCTGTTCTTGAACCAGATGGTTCCTTGTTCATCTTCATGGTGGTTGGTCTTGTAGCCTAGTTTCATCAGACCATAGAGATATTCGTTCTCTTCACAATTTTTCTAAGCTTGATGAATGCGATCTGTGAGATCATACTGTATGCGAAGCTCATTCAACAAGCCATGCGGTAGCATCTCAAGTTGGAAATCATCAATCTCTTCCTTGAGTTCAGGTGGTATGGATTCTGTGATCAGAGTGTGGCCGTAACTCTTGCTACTGAGAGCATCTGCGACTATATTAGCTTTTCTCGGATGATAGTGAATTTCTAGGTCATAGTCTTTAATCAACTCTAGCCAATGGCGTTGCCTTATATTCAAATCTTCTTGAGTGAAAAAGTACTTCAAGCTCTTGTGATTGGTGTAGATATCACACTTCTTGCCTATCAAGTAGTGCCTCTAGATCTTCAAAGCATGCACAACTGCTGCTAACTCAAGATCATGAGTAGGGTAACAGTTCTCGTGTTCTTTCAACTATCGAGAAGCATAAGCTATCACTCTTCCACCTTGCATCAATACACAGCTAAGTCCTTGGCAGGATGCATCACAAATAGACCATGAAATCTTTGTTGATATCAGGCAATGCTAGCACAGGAGTTGTGGTAAGCTTCTGTTTCAATTCCTAGAAGCTTTGCTCGCACTCGGGCATCCATTCAAACTCCTTAGTCTTCTTCAGAAGGCATGCCATTGGA
Source organism: Miscanthus floridulus (assembly GCF_019320115.1). Classification (NCBI taxonomy): domain Eukaryota; kingdom Viridiplantae; phylum Streptophyta; class Magnoliopsida; order Poales; family Poaceae; genus Miscanthus; species Miscanthus floridulus. The sequence continues at coordinate 92,624,653 of NC_089582.1, read as the reverse complement.
ACAGCAATCTTGGAAAAGTTCTCGATGAATCAGCGGTAATATCCAGCCAATCCCAAGAAACTTCTGACTTTAATCACGTTATGAGGTTGATCCCATTCTTTCGCAGCTTCAATCTTAGCTAGGTCAACTGCAACACCTTCAGCTGAGAGTACATGGCCTAGGAAGGCAACTTTCTATAGCCAAAACTCGCATTTGCTGAACTTTGCGTAGAGCTAATGTTGGGCTAATTTCTCAAGCATAGTTCTCAGATGATGTTCATGTTCTTAGGCGGTGGGTGAATAAACAAGGATGTCATCAATGAATACTACCACGAACTTATCCAGCTCATCCATGAAAACCTTATTCATCATGTTCATGAAGTAGGCGGGAGCATTCGTGAGTCCAAAGGACAACACAGTGAACTCAAATTGCCCATACCTAGTCACAAAAGCTGTCTTCAGGATGTCACTCTCTCAAATCTTCATCTGATGATAGCTAGATCTGAGATCAATCTTGGAGAAATACTTGGCACCTCTGAGCTGGTCAAGCAGATCATCAATTCTTGGCAGAGGGTACTTGTTCTTGATGGTGACTGCGTTCAAGTTCTGGTAATCAATGCACATTCTCATCGAGCCATCCTTATTCTTAACAAACAGAATAGGGGATCCCTAGAGTGAAGCACTGGGTCTAATATACCCCTTTGAGATGAGCTCATCAAGCTATTTCTTGAGCTCAGCTAGTTCATCAACTGACATGCGATAGGGTCTCTTGGCAATGGGTCCTATTCCCAACAAAAGATCAATGATGAACTCTACATCACGGTCTGGTGGCATACTCGGTAATTCTTCAGGGAATACATTAGGATAGTCTCTGACCATAGGTACACCATGAACTGTCTTCTCCTCTTTTTGTGATTCTAAACTGGCTTTAAGGGCACATAGGATAGAAGTGGACTTTCTGGACTGAGGTTCACACCTAATAACTTGGCCTAATGGGTGGGTCACTTGGACATATCTAGGTGAGCATGATATGATACCTCAGTGAATGGTTAGCCAATCCATACCTAAGATGACATCTAGGCTCATGGAAGGTAACAGGGTTAGGTCAGCTTCAAAGATAAGACCCTCAATGGTAAGACTCACTCCCTTACAGATGTGGGTGCACTTTAGGTCTCCTAAAGGTGAGCTGGTGATGATAGGCTTTCCACGTGGGGTTACATGCAGGTCATGCTCTCATGCAAACTTGGATGATATGTAAGAACAAGTTGCTTCAGAGTCAAATAGAATGGATGCAGTATTGCCATTAACTAAAAACATACCGTACACAATGTTAGAGGTAGCCTATGCTTCCTCGGCATCTAGATGGTTCAGACATCCACGACTAGCAGATTCCTTGAACTGAGACTTCTGAGCGGCTGAGTTCTGAGGGCACTCAGCGGCTTTGTGACCCGGTTGGCCACAAGCGAAGCAGGTGAAAGGCGCACCGCCTATAGGGGTTGGCGCGGGTGCCTTCTAGTTTCTAGTGCTTGGTGCAGACCGGTTCTATGCTGGGTGTTCATTCGCTGAGCAGGGACGGTTGGAACGGTCCTGAGTGTTGCGGTCCTGAGCATAACGGTCCTAGGTGTAACGATCCTGAGCAGGGTGGCAGTATTTGGTGGTGTAGCCTCCACCACCCCTACTCGATCTAGGGTTGTCATCCCTGTTGTGGCAAGAGCGTTCCCTAGATGGTGCATCTCTATGGAACCTCTTGCGATCACAGCCACAAAAGGACTCCTCAGGCTTACACTTCCTCTCCCTGTACTCCTCTCTAGCTTTAGCATGGTCCTTCTTGATCTGGATGCAGCCATCCACCAGAGCACGCAGCGTGCTACTCTCAATACCGCCAAACTTTAGCTTGATGTGCGGGTTAAGTCCCTTGCGGTAATAGTACAGCTTCTCCTTCTCAGAGTTCACAACATAGGAAGGTGCATAGCGTAGAAGGTTTGTGAAGCGAGTCGTGTACTCAGTCACCCTATCCTTTCCCATCTTGATATTGTGGAACTCCTTGGCTTTGGCCTCCATGATACCCTTGGGAATGTGATACTCAGTGAATGCTTCGGTGAACTCATCCCACGAGATGTTGGCAGGGTCCTCATGGGAATCACTGAAACTATCCCACTAGGCGCGTGCTGCACCTGTGAGCTGGTGTGTGGTAGCTCCAACACACTCATCGTTAGTGAAGGTGGTGAGGTCGAGCTTCTTTTCCACCTCCTTGAGCCAGTCATCGGCTATAGGTGGGTCAGGGTCGGTGCCATCATAGGTAGGTGGCCTTAGCTTCAGAAATCCCTCCAGCTTCCTTTGGAAGTCATTCTGCTGGCCTCCTTGGCGATGGTTTGCTCTGTCTACAAGAGCTGCAAGAAGCTGGGTCTGTTGCGCCATCACCTCTGCCAGGTTCGGTGGTGGTGGTGGCGGAATGTTCTCCTCAACAAGCGGCGGGGTATTCTCAAGGTTGGAGGGTATCCCTCCACATCCATGGCCATGGCCACGGCCACGGTTGTTGCCACCACGCCCCCCGTTTGGTTTGACTGGTTCAGGGGTGGGCACACATCCACGGTTCATTAGGCAAGCAGATCAGCGGTTCGACATCTGCAACATGGATCATAGGAATTTTAGTGTTTGTGCCATAAGTGCTTATAATTCAGTATGATTACATGATTTTGACGATTTAAAGAAAAACATTTATACTATCCAACACTCATTACAAAGAAGCAATAAGATCCATAAGATGCAATAAGATCCAAAACATTCATTACATGGGTTTTATTACATAGCATCATCTCTAGTAGCTACACTTGAAGACTCGCGAGAATTGTACTACGCATAGTGTCTCATATTAAATCTCATAAGGGGTACATCATGGGGTACAACTTATGGAAGCCATTAACATGACTCATGACTACGTAGGGTCATCTAGTCTAACTCGTACACCGCAGCTGGGATATGACTGTTCTCGATCTCGATCTCCTTGTCAGACTTGTGAAGTCAGGACATGTACTTCAAGGCCTTGGTGAGCTCCTTAGTAGGCTTGGCTCTAGGTAGGGTAGGGCAGGCATCTAGGTTGAGGCGAGTCAAGGCTAACTAAAACTCCTCTTATCTAGGCTTCGTCTTGCTATGAATCTCCTTGGGTAGCTGATCCCACATACCCTTCATCTCCCTAAGGCGCTTCTTGTCAGACTTCTGCCAAGCCTGCCAAGTCCTCTCACACTTGTCTTATAGGTACTCGTTCTGCCTGAGTGCCTCAATTAGGTGACCCTGGTTGTGAACAGCCTTCTTCCTGAACTCCTCTAGCTCCTGAGTCTTGGTCTTGTTTTTAGATTGGATTTTTAGCATATCAATCCCTTGGACCTCTCTTTGTCCCCTCTATGGTTAAACTCGGCCTTCTTGTCATCCAACTCTCTCTGCAACTCTAAGACCTTGCTGTCGAGGTAGTAGTTCCTGTTGCCTAGGTCGGCGGCTTTGTCCTGTAAGTCAGTGGCCTCGGCTCTGTGGACTTCTTCATGATGGTTGAGCTCATCCTGTAGCTTGGCAACTGTCTCAAGCAGACTAGCTCACTCTTATGCTCCCTGCGAGTCTTGCTCCTAGTACTCCCACAGAAGGGCCTGGTCCTAACGTCTCCTCTGCTCAAGCTGGGTCACGTACCTATCCTGCTCTAGTAGGTGGATAGCCGAGATGCGAAGGTATCTGTCCTCCTTGGCAAAGATAACTCTGCCGGCTGCAAAACTTTGCTCACTAGGGGTAAGGCTGAGGTCAAGGGCCTGGGGAAGTAGATAGAACTCTGTCGTCTTTAGGTGCTCGTAGTGGTCCCTCATCACTCTATGAAGTGCCTTGTGTGGGACAGCTCATAGTCCCTCCTCAACTATGTCCTCTATAGTCAACTCGGTGAAAGCTAGGACAGAAGGTAAGGTAGTGCTAGCTGGGAACTCGATTGAGGTGACAATCGGTCCTTCGATTCCTCCTTCCTGAGCTGACTTCCCAGTGCAGGTGACCTTGACAAGCTCGTCAAGGACTGCTAACGTGATGAGAACTCGATAGAGGGTCTGTGCAAAACCCCCGAGCTCACATAGGTCGAAGGTAAGCTTGGCGTGGTCCAGAGGTAGCGGTCCTAGAGGCAGCCATTCGACGTTCGTTGCCATCTGCATGTTTTAAGGAAACAGGTGTTAGCAGGTCAATAAATAGATAAGCCTTGCATAAAAGTAAATGCAGGGTCGGTATATAACTAAAAGAAGGGCTGTTCACGTCCTATTCTATCATCCATTTCTGTGGGTTTTGTCCTAAGGTCAAGTATGGCTCTGATACCAACTGAAACGACCAGATTTCCACGAAGGGAAATCCACAGAGTCGAAGTGTATTGCAACCATTGTAGATCATATTACCCAAATTCTAGTCGAATACCACATCCATACAACGATAATATCAGAGTGCATAAAGTGTGGAATTACATAAATTATTACATCGCCGCATCGGTGGAATCAAAAGTAGCATTCATCTAGAACAGCTTGGAGATAAGATCGCCAAAACTCGAGCGTAGGAATGAACCCCTCAACCATCAAACTCCTTAGAGCTATACTCCCTAGTAGAACCTATGTGCCAAAGTTTATCAGTACGATTTGTACTGGCCACTCCCACCCTATGAGCTATGCTTTGTGGAAATTGGATGCAAATTGGATATGATCAAAAGGAACCTATAAGGCTAGGGTTTCCTATGTATTAGCATAGTCAAGTTTTAACACCATTCCCACACACATTCCACCCCATTTTTGTCCAGAGCCAGGTTTTGATCCTAGGATCGATATACCACCATCTCCATATCATCACCATACTATCACTCAGTCGATAGGCCAACTCCCTCTCGGCACTATCTCATGGCCCATAGCCCCTGGCTATGACCGACACTCTCTCACGGGGGAAGAAGAGAAGGACTCATCTCACTATCTAGTTTAAGCGAAACCTAGGAAAGGTCCATAGCCGACTAGTCGGCATATGTATCGATTGATCAACCATACACTCTGCAGAGGTTTTACATAACCACAAGATCTGCCTTCTTCACTAACCGTCGTTAACTGGGCTAATTCTAGCTGCTTGCTAGCCTAGGATAATGCCACTCTACCATTCAGCCCTGGTACATCCCAAGTCTAGTCTGGGGAGGCTAAAACTGTGAGTCATGAGCTGGGTCCACAAGGTCTCCATGAAGTCTCGGAAGGGTGTGGGGGAAATCCTCCACGCCCTGTACCTCCTTGCACTGTCCGCTATCAACCTAGCAGTAGTGGCAATATCCTACCAAGTAGTTCGGCCGTCCCGCACCATATAGGGCGAGTGGTACATAAGGCTTCCCGATGAGTCTAAATACTAGTAAGTCCTTAGAGATGACCAAGCTAGAATGTCTTCATCAAGGTTTTACCATGCCACCACAGCACCTCTACCCTAGGCTCCTCCCATCACAGGTTCACACCCAGGGCCACCTCATATCACCATTTACCCACCACAGGTATCCATTCTAGGGGTGCCCAGGTAGCACCTCATGGCAAGATTTTCCTAGGCTCATCGTATACTCCAACTTGGTCGACACAACCCTTACCCTCCACACACCCAAGTCACACACGCAGCACTCTCCCCATAGTCTAGATAACTCTAGTTTCCATCATGCATCAATATGGTATATATAAGCATAGTAGAAATAATAAGCAGTGAAATATAGCAGCAAATGTGTGACTTAGCCTAATAGCAGGGTGAGTAGGTGTAAGGTTGCATCAAGGTAAAGGCCATCAAGAAAGCATACTACCATGCAAGTCCTATCATAGTGTGATTATAACAATAAAGTAAAGCAATAGGAGATCTATATTAGCCATGCGTAATAGGTGCTATGAGATTGGGTGGGATGTGGCACCTTCAGTGTGGTCGTCTCCATACTCCTCATAGTACTCTTGGTCCTCGTCTGTCTGGTTCTCCTTCGAGTCTGCAAACGATCGCATTATAGTCTCGTTAGCGACGTCTATAGAATAGCACAAAAAGCAATGAAAATTCAAAAGAGCCAAATGCACTCAAACATGGGTTCATTGCGTAGAGCTCGATTTTAGATGAATTTTGGTCTTGGTCTTGTATTTTTCTGAGTTCATTTAAATTAGTTATGAATTTCTGAAGTTTCAATCATTTCTAAAAATGGGAAAAGGCTGAATTAATATTGTGCTGACACGTGTCATGCTCCTGTTCGTCCATGCGGCATGCTGACATCAGTATGACGTCAGCATGACATCATCGTCTCGGCTCTGGTACTGACAGGTGGGTCCAGAGCTGCTGACATCATCATGACATCACCTCGGCCGTGTTTGTCACTGACTGGTGGGACCCGCATGACGTCATCATGATGTCAGCATGACATCACCCACTGACAAGTGGGGCCAGCGACTCTGTGTTGCTGACTTGTGGGCCCGGTCAACGGTCAGCTCAGGCCGAGTCCAAACTAGGCCGATTGGGCCTAGATACGGGCTGGGCTTTGGCCCGCCACGTGGCGCACACTGGTGCGACCACGTCGTATTATTGGGCCACTAATGGGCCATGGTCCATGGGCGCAGGTGAGGCACGGTTCATGGTGAACCCGCCTAAGTTGGTCCATAGACCGTAGAGCCAGTCTATGAAGGACTTGGTCCACTTACTCCTTCCCAGGGTTCGGTTCATGTGCACCAAGTGCACGGACGTGTGGCCGGCGAGGGGAAAATCCCCATCTTCTTCCCTCGACATGCTCCCACTGGTGGTGAGCTCCCCGACGAACCTCACCCGCAATGCTGGTGTTCAATTTAGGTGGGCAAAAGCATCACCCCGCTATGGCAAACATGATGGTGAGGTCAAAGCAACGAGTAGGGTTCCCCTTGGGGCTGGCCATGGCGGTGGAGGTCTAGCTGTGGCATGTCGACGGCGGTAGGGCGATGTGGTGGCTAGGAGCATGCTTGGCGGGATGCGTGAGCTTCCCGTGGCTCCAGTGAATAGGGTAGGCGAGACAAGGAGGCGCCAGGTGCTCCCAGCAGTCCTGGCCACGGTGGAGTCAAAGCGGTTGCGGCGGTGCTCCAGCCATGGTGCGGTGTGGTCAAACAGGGGTCCTCTGGTGGCCTTTGTCTACCTTGATCACGAGCGTGGTGTGTTCCACGGCGAGGAGGAGCCAGCCAAGGTGGTGGCGTCACCTCTACCACGGTGATGCGGCTGCAGTGGCTTTGCCACGGCCGTGTTCGTGGCTGCGGTGTGCATGCCCGTGCATGCTCACATGCGTGCTCGTGTGCGTGCTGCAATGCGTTCTCGTGCTGATTCAGCTCGACATTGCGCGCGTCGTGTGGCGGTGTAGGGCATGTGCGTGCGTGTAGGGCATCGCGTGTGTGGCTTGCGTTGGCGTGCTCGAGCTAGGACAGCTCGACATCGTCATGGCGTGCTTGGCATGTGTGCGTGCGTTGGCATCCATGGGGCTAGGAGGAGGTCTCAACAGCGAGAGGCTCACCGTGCGATGCTTGGTGGCGTTAGGTGGTGGTGTGGTGGCGAGGTGCTACCTAGTGGTGGAAGCTGCGTCGTCGGAGTTGGCGCTTGGGGCGGCGCTCTGAGCTCCGATGGTCGATGACTCCGAGCTCCCTGCTTGCCTCCCTCCTCTGAGTCCTCCTCTCAGCCCTCTTCTCTCAGAGTGGTGTGGGCAATTGGGCCACCGAACGGTGGCGGCGGGCTAAGGAACCCTAGGGCACTCTGGGCTTCGTTTTATAGCCCCAAGCTCCAAAGCTCACCAATGGTGGACGGGATCGGATGGTGATCGTGGCTCAGCGTGATCAAGTGTCCGAGGGTGCTCCTGCTATTGTTATCGCCTGCAAGTGGGCTCCGCCTAGCAGCAAGGGTGCATAGAGGATGCATCGTGGCCAAGGAAACATGGGACGCGGCCATGGCGGTGATGGGCGGGGCGTGCGAGGGGGGGGCGGGGTCACGCTGCGGGCGTGGCCCTGTCAGACTTGGTCGGTCTGGCTGGCGTCTTCGAGCATGTCCGATCGATTGGCAGCGGCTATGGTCGGGTGAAGGGCGTGCTGGCATGGGCGTCCTGTTGGGCTACCTTCGTGGGCCAGCTTGGAGGGCCGCGTGCGCGAGTGGGAGGGTAGGCGGGCTCGGCTAGGCTGGCTCGCAAGGCCGAGCAGGCCTGGGCTGCTGCTACTCCCTCTTCTTTCCTTTCTCTTTTTCTTATTATTTTTCTATTTTATTTTCCTTTCTCTTTTATTTGTTGCCAATTTGGTTAGGGTTTGTTTTATTTAGTTTCATGTACAAGTGTGCACCTTGATTAAGGGTGGAGCTAGGGCTGGTTGGTGGGGCCCACATACTTAGGTGGTACTTAGGTGATTAATTTATTGCATAATACATTAATTATAAGTGGTCACTTTTATTTGCACAACAAAAGATCAATAAAAGGCAACTCACTTGTTTAGAATTAAAATGCATGCAAGAATGTATGCATTAGGGATTTTAAACACACACATATACAACAAGTGACATGCTATGCTTATGAGTTTGTTTAGTTGGATTACGACTAATGCAACACTTAGGGTTAGCTCCTACAAATGTCACTCGTCATCACATGGGGTTTTGAAGAAAAAATTTTTGTAGTTGGGATTTTTGGTGTGTGGATTTTTGGGTTGTTACACTTACCATTGACATCAACAATTACTATGCAACATAAGAACCGTAGAAAACATTATGCTTAATCACAATCTAATCATTTAATTGCCTTTCTTAATTTAATTAAATAATTAGGGTAAATAATAAACATATACCAAAGTTGCATCATAAATTCTCAAAAATTTACAGTGGCTTACCAGTGCTACCAATAGACTATTGTAAAAGTTTCATGCCATTTTACTAAGTAAGACATCATATGCAAAAATAACAAGGCATAAAGGCTTAAAATAGCATAAATAGAAAACCCTAGTGAAAAGTGTCAAGCAACAGATTTCATATTTTTCTTAGCATCCATATGATACTAGGACAACCTCCAATAAATTTCATGAATATTGGATTCATCAATAATTTATAAAAATTCATACAAGGATCACCTAATTATAAATAGAAAATCTATAACTAAAAATCTATTCATGCACTGACCCTCAAATTTTTTCCAGAGCTTATACTTGTCAAGAACAGCTCGCTACATAAATTTCATAATTTTTGGAGCATTGGAACTCTAGATATAAATTAAACAAGTTTACATACATCTAAAAACACATTTCAAGTTTCATTTTCATTCCTCCACAAACTCTACTACAAATGCTAATATCATATTTTTCATAAATACTACACTTCCTAAGGAACACTACAAAATTTCGTTAACAAATTTTGGATCTCTATAGCTCAACTTATAAATTTTCAAAGTTGCACACAAAAATAGGAATAAATGAACAAGCCTACTACACTATTGTCGCTGACAGGCGGGACCCGCCGTTAGTGACCCCAGCTATCAGTGAAACAAGAACAGGGCAGCGGCGCTGCTCAACACTTGTGTGGCCAGAGTTCACCGACGGTGAGCTCACCGGTGACGGCAAGTGGACCTACAGATTCTACAGAGCAAAGTGCGTCGAATGACCTAGGTGGCAGCAGTGGAGGTGGGGCAGAGCATGCTCATCGCCGGCCATGGTGGCACGGCGGCGCTGCTCAGCGATGCGCCGGTCATCACCGGCTGCGGTGAAGCCAGGTGAGGCGCGCTACAGCATCATGGTGACCATGCGAACCTATCTCGATGACCTAGGCGGCTTGAGGCGCTTCGACAAAGCATGGCCACGGTGCGGTGGCACGGAGGTGAGAGCGCGACGACATAGGTCACCGTGTTCCATGCCGGTGAGACCACCAGCGGAGGTAACATCATAACACAAGCTAATTCCCATCCTAACCAAGCTCTAACGCCAACAATCGGAAGCAAAGCACATGCGAGCCGAGCGGTGGCGAGCTTGCCGTGGATGCGGCCATGGTGGCCGAGGTTCCGACGAGAGGGGAAAAAGGCAATACGCCCTCACCGAAGCGTAATTGACGTAGCAAATACGTCGAGGCGGTGGAGGTGGACGTGGCATAGCTATGGGCGAGATGGAGACGGTGGCTATGGGGTGGAGCGCACGCAAGGCGATGGCGGAGGTGAGGCTATGCTCGGCGGCGAGGCTGCGCTGCTGTGAATGGCGAAGGAGGAGGCAGAGAAATGAAAGTGTGAGCGTAGGGATGGAGCAGCGGGTGCGGGACACGATAAAATGCGCTCTAGCCTGACACGGCCGTGCTAGGCAGGACGCCAACGACGCACGGCCTCCATCGACTCCACACGCGGTCAGCACCTGAAACCGGTCGGCCACCGAAGCCGTTGATTCAGTTCGTTCAGTGCTACGACACACCGACTGACGACACGATTTCAAGGCAATCAAACGGAAAATCCGTAGCTCCATTGTGTAAGCAACCTAAATGGAAATTATAGACCTATGTACTAGCTCCAATTTCTATTTAGAACTCATGTCCTGATTCTCAACCAAACTCGAGTTATTTCATTCCAAAGTCGAGCTTGTCAGCACTGTCAGTGAAAAGGACTTAGCAAATTTCTCTAAGTGTTGAAAATAGGGAATTGATGATTCTTGTGAGCCTAATTCAAGCATGTTAGGAGCTAAACCAGTCTATGACCCAAAAATAAAAGTTGTTCCTCTTGCCAAATACTACAACTTTGCTTTAGTGACCACCTCCATGCAAAGTCTCTAGCACATAGTTCAAACTTGGTCAAACATGCTACATTCAAATGATGGTATACACTTAAACTATGGCTTAGTGACCAAATTACCCTTAACCATGAATACCAAAGTTGTTCATAATGATCTTCTAAACATGTTTAAGCTATTGGTAAGGTCACACACTCATTTCATGCATTGGTCACACATAGAGCTATCTAGGTCCACATGCATAGCATCACTTAAGTACTTGATTAGACAAAATGATCTTCATGAACATTGTTCCACTAGTCATCATAAGTGTAGCTAATATGTTTTAGTGACTCACATAAACCATTTACATGTATTCACTCATGATGATATGCATAGATACAAGGAGACATGAAATAACAAGCATGTTTCATATGTTTCAATCAAATGTTTCAATTGTAAAAGCTTAAATATGAATGCTTGATGCTCATGCTCATGCAATGCAAGTCAATTTATGCAAGGCTAACACCTAGGGTGTTATAGTTCGAGCTCATCTATGTTTTCTACCCTAGCTCTATTCGACACGAGGCGGCCTCAAGCCCTTCGTGGGCCATCCTTCAAACCCCGGTTAGTTGGATTCCTAAGTTAGGGTCGGGCGACTTGAGCCCCCGAGCCCTGTCAGGCTCGGTAGGGGTCGGCCAAGTTTCATGCGTCACCCCATCTATGGTTTCTGCAACTGGAGGGGTTGAGCTAATGACACTTGCCTCGATGGCTCGAGTGTCGTGCTCGGTGAGCTCGCTAATGGGCATGTCCGAGTGGAATCTGAGTCTGTTATTCATGATGGGGTCGGCATAGCCCTCATGTAGCATTCCACCACTCCTTAACCCTCCTCCCAGTAGATGCCTGAGTCATTCTAGAGACCGACTTAGGTGGCCTGCTGGCCTTTCCTCGATGGAGATTTCATGAGATCGGCTTGAGGTTAGGATCGAACGAGAAGCTTGAGATGACCCTAGCCGTTTCTGAGCGGGTCGGGCAAGGGCCATTGGGGCTCATCTGCATTTCTCCCCTAGCTCTGTTTGACATGAGGTGGCCTCGAGCCCTTTGCGGGCTAGCCTTCGAACCTCGGTCGGTCGCTGCTCATATTGAATGAGACGACTACCGCTTCGTGATGCGACGTGAAGCATTGTGATGCAATAATTGCATATGCGATGCTTAGATGTATGGGATGAATGTATGAACGCTTGCATGAGAATGGATGAATGAATGATCATGCAGTGAAAAAGAAAAGTGGGGGTTGGTAAAGTTACCTCGATGGCTTGAGTGACGGGTTCGGGGAGCTCTTACTGGATATGTTCGAGTGCGATCTGGGTCCATCATTCATGACGAAGTCAGCATAACCCTGGGGCATCCTACTACTTCTTACCCATCTCTCTATAGTGACCCGAGCCGTCTGATCGACTTGGGTGACCTGCTAGCCTCTCCTCGATGGACATTCCATAGGTGGGCCCCCTCCAAACCCTTCTTGGGAAGGAGGAGGCCAAAGCTTGGGGTGCGGGGTCAAAAACTCTGATCACGCTGGTGAGCAAAAATGTCATAGCCACTAGGGCATATGTTTCTTGTGGTCCAACCAGGTTTACTCAAAGTTTGTTTCCACACACCTTGCCTCTAGGTTTTAGCGTGAGAAAGGGTAGGGCATAAAGAATGTCTACCAAAATAGACACTCTTACCGGCCCCCGAGTGAGGCCTGACCCCTTGCTATTCCTAGGGTCGGGTGTCACTTAGAGATGACCCATCTATTGGCAGTGGCCCGAGCCATCCGATCGACTTGGGCGACCTACTGGCCTCTCCTTGATGGGGATTCTTTAGGTGGGCCCCTCCAAACTTTTCCTAGGAAGGCAGAGGCTAAAGCTCAGGGTGTGGGGACAAAAACTCTAATCTTGCTGGTGAGCAAAAACGACAAAGCCATGGGGGTGTAGGTTTCTTGCGGTCCGACCAATTTTACTCAGAGTTTGTTTCTGCACACCTTGCCTCTAGGTTTTAGCGTTAGAAAGGGTTAGGCATAGAGAATGTCTACCAAATAGACACTCTTGCTAGCCCCCGAGTGAGGCCTGACCTCATGCCATTGCTAGGGTCGGGTGACTCTTAAAGATGACCTATCTCTCGGTAGTGGCCAAGCCGTCTGATCGAGTTGTGTGACCCACTAGCACAGAACTTACCTCAATGGCTCGAGTGGAATCTAGGTCCATCGTTTATGACAGGGTCAGCAAAGCCCTCATGTGGCATTCCACCGCTCTCTAACCATCTCTCGGTAGCGGCCTGAGCTATCCGATCAACTTGGGTGACCCACTTGCATAGGACTTACCTCAATGGCTCGAGTGGAATCTAAGCCCGTCATTCGTGATGGGGTCAGCAAAGCCCTCATGTGGCATTCCACCGCTCTCTAACCATTTCTCAACAATGGCCTAAGCCATCCAATAGACTTGGGTGACCCGCTGGCACATGACTTACCTACAAAGATAGAGGACGAGATCATCCCCCTAAGAAATTAGTTGGGCAGACAAGCCATGCGGTGAGCTCATAATAAGTGAACAAGCTCTTAGATTTTGTTATGGCCAAACAGATTTTTAGCCCTTCTCCCCTTTTTATATAAAAAGGTTAGTGTGTTTCAACCCTTTTCATCATTAAGGCCATAAAGCTCAGGGTGTAGGTGAACAAACTTTGATCACGCTGGTGAACAAAAATGTCATAGCCGCTGGGGCATAGGTTTCTTATAGTCCAACTAGTTTTACTCAGTGTTTGTTTCCGCAAACCTAGCCTCTAGGTCTGAATGTGAGGGAGGGTTAGGCATAGAGAATGTTTGCTAGGTGGATATACTCTTAGACTCATACCAACTCTTTCCTTAGTTAAGGCTAAAAAGCTCAGGGTGTAGAAAAAACTCTAGTCACGCTAGTGAGCAAAAACGCTGTAGCCGCTGGGGCGTAGGTTTCTTATAGTCTGACCAGTTTTACTCAGTGTTCATTTCTACGGCCCTTGCTTCTGGGTCTTAACATGAGAAAGGGTCGAGCATAGAGAATGTCTACCGGATAGATATGTTCTTATTAGCCCCTGAGTAAGGCTCGACCCTTTGTCGTTGCTGGGGTCGGGCATCACTTAAAGATCTGGGAGTTGATAGCGAAACTGATAAGAGAAAGTGTGCGTATATTAAGGGTAAAAGCGACATAGCTGCTCGATGTTCTAGGCATTGATGAAGATTTCACCGTCAATGATATTAAGCTTGTAGGTGCCTAGTCAGAGCACCTCTATGATGATGTATGGTCCCTCCCATGATGGAGATACCTTGTGGCGGTTCTTATTGCTCTAGACGAGGTGGAGCACCAGATCCTCGATGTTGAAGGCCCGACCCCACACTAGACGGCTGTGGTACCGGTGTAACGCTTGCTGGTACTTGGCCGAGCCTAGGAGGGCAACATCACGTGCTTCATCTTGCTGGTCCATCGCATCCTTGAGGGACACCTTGGCTCCTTGTTCATCATACGCCCTGACCCTCAGCGCTCCATAGTCGAGGTCGGTCAGGAGGATAACTTTGGAACCGTAGACCATGAAGAATGGTGTGTAGCCAGTGGCTCGGATGGGGGCCAACCTCAGACTCTAGAGCACGTGGGAAGCTCCATGACCCATCGTCCGCCAAACTTGTTCAACTGGTTGAAGATCCTAGGCTTGAGGCCTTGTAGGACCATGCCATTTGCGCGCTCAACCTGGCCGTTCGTGCGGGGGTGTGCTACGGCAGCCCAATCGACATGGATGTGGTATTCATCACAGAATCAGAGGAACTTCTTATCGATGAACTTTGTGCCATTGTCTGTGATGATAGAGTTTGGAACTCCAAAACAATGGACAATGTCAAGGAAGTACAGCATGGCTTGCTCAGACTTGATCGCGGAGATCGGTCGAGCCTCTATCCACTTTGTAAACTTGCCTATGGTGACAAGCAAGTGCGCATAGCCCCTAGGCACCCTCTTGAGAGGTCCAACCAGATCGAGCTCCTAGACCATGAATGGCCACATGATGGGGATTGTCTAGAGTGCTTGGGCCGATAGGTGGTTCTATCGAGCATAGTATTGACACCCTTTGTAGGTGCACACAATATGTTCAGCGTCGGCTACCATAGTTGGCCATTAGAAGCCTTGTTGGAATGAGTTTCTGACTAGGGTCCTAAGTGCGGCATGGTGCCCATAGACCCCACTGTGGATATCACTCTACAACTGCTTCCCTTGTTCGATGGGGATACAGGGCTACCAGATCTTGGTGTGGCTTTGCCTGTAGAGCTCACCATCAATAAGGGCAAAGGACTTGATGCGACGTGCGAGCTGTTGAGCCCCCATTTTGTCCATCGGTTGCACCTCATAAAGGAGGTAGTTGAGGTAGGGCATCCTTTAGTCAGCTAGAGGGTCAGGCTCTGTCGCTGGATCCTCATCTAGCTCGATGACCTTAGGGTCAGATGGAGCCAATGGCTAGTTAGCCCCCAAGCCTAGGGCAGGTGGCCCATCATCGGCTTGTTTTGGCTCCTCATAGTGAACCGAGGGCTTATGCTGATCGCTGGCGAAGACGCCCATTAGCACCGGCTCTCGACCAGACGCTGCTTTCACCAGCACATCGGCCACCTCATTGATACACCTCAAGATGTGATTGAGCTCGAGACCATCGAACTTGTCCTCCAGCTAGCGGACTTCTCGGCAATACGTAGTCATCTTGGCATTGTGGTAGCTTGATTCCTTCATGACTTGGTTGATGGCTAGCTAGGAGTTGCCTTGGACATCAAGCCATTGGATACCCAACTCGATGGCGATGCACAGGCCGTTGATGAGCGCCTCATATTTGGCCACATTGTTGGAGCAGGGGAAATGGATACGAACCATGTACCTCATGCATACCCTAGGGGTGAAACAAAGACCAGCCCCACACCGGTGCCTTTCTTCATCAGTGATCCATCGAAGTACATCATCTAGTAATCCTAGTCGATGACTGCTGGTGGCATTTGGACCTCGGTCCACTCTATAATGAAATCAACAAGCACTTGGGACTTGATTGCCATCTAGGGGGCATACGAAATGCCTTGACCCATCAGCTCGAGTGCCCACTTCGTGATTCTTCCTGTGGCATCCTGGTTTTGGACAACCTCGCTGAGGGGGAAGGATGTCATGACCATCACTGGATGTGACTCGAAGTAGTGGCGCAACTTCCTCTTAGCGATAAGGACGACATGTAGGAGCTTTTGGATTTGGGGGTAGCAGGTCTTGGAATTGAATAGGACCTCGCTAATGAAGTACATAGGATGCTACACTTTGAGGGCATGTCCCTCTTCTTCTCGCTCTACCAACAGGGTGGCACTAACCACTTGCATGGTGGCCACGATGTAGAGCAGAAGTTGTTCCCCATTGGTCGGAGGGACTAGGATCGAGGCCTTCGTCAGAAGCCGCTTGACCATGTCAAGTGCCTCCTAGGCCTCAAGCGTCCATTCAAAATGGTCGACCTTCTTCAAGACCCGATAGAGGGGGAGACCTCATTCATCAAGGTGCGAGATAAAGAGGCTGAGCATGGCGAGGCACCCTGTAACTTGTTGTACTCCCTTTATGTTCTGAATTGGGCCCATCCTTATGATGGCCGAGATCTTCTCTGTGTTGGCTTCGATGCCATGCTCAGAGACGATGAAACCCAGCAACATACCCCTTGGAACCCTAAAAATGCACTTCTGGGGGTTGAGCTTAATGCCATTTGCTCAGAGTTTTGCAAAGGTCTACTCTAGGTCGGCTACATCTTGGTCAGCCAGTTTGGACTTGACCATGATGTCGTCCATGTAGGCCTCAACGGTTCGCCCAATGAGGTCCCTAAAACACTTGAGCATACAACGCTGGTATGTAGCCCAAGCGTTCTTTAGACCAAACGGCATTGTGACATAGCAGAACGATCCGAATGGGATGATGAAAGATGTCGTGAGCTGGTCAGACTCTTTCATCATGATTTGATGGTACCTAGAGTAGGCATCAAGGAAGAAAAGGGTTTCGTACCCTGAGTTTGAGTCGACTACTTGGTCTATGCATGGCAAAGGAAACAAATCCTTTGGACACGTTTTGTTGAGACCCATGTAGTCAACACACATTCACCATTTCCCACTCTTTTTTCATACAAAAATGGGATTGGCTAACCACTCAGGGTGGTATACTTCCTTGATGAACCTAGACGCCAAAAGCTTCCCAATCTCCTCACCGATCACCCTATGATTCCCCTCATTGAAGTGACACAGATGCTGCTTCACTGGCTAGGAGCCTGGCCTGATCTTCAAGGCATGCTTGGTGACTTCTCTCGGAATGTCTGGCATGTTTGAGGGTCTCCACACAAAGAGGTCTCTATTGGTGCGGAGGAAGTCAATGAGCATGCTTTCCTATTCAGAGGAAAGTGTGGTGCCAATGCGTACCACTTTGCCCTTGGAGACACTAGGGTCTATGAGGACCTCCTTGGCACCCTCTATAGGCCCAAAAGACCCAGCCAACCGCTTAGGGTCGGGTGCTTCTTCGGCGACCTCCTTCCTAATTGCCGTGAGCTCTTTGGAGGCGACGATTGCCGTGGTGTGTTCGCAACACTCGACATCGCAGTCATATGTGTGCTAGAAGGAGGTGTCAATGGTGATGACCCTGCACGGTCCTAGCATCTTTAGATTTACATAGGTGTAGTTGGGGATGGCCATGAACTTTGCGTAGCATGGACATCCTAGGATGACATGGTAGGTTCCATGGAACCCGACCACCTCGAAGGTGAGGGTCTCCATCCTATAATTGGACGGATCCGTGAATGTGATGGGAAGATCGATCTGCTTGAGTGGCATGGCCTACTTTCTAGGCATGATGCCGTGGAAAGGTGCCTCGGTCAGTCAGACGTGCACTCAATTGATGCCCATGGCATCGAGCGTTTCTGCATACATGATGTTGAGGCCACTGCCTCCATCCATTAGTACCTTGGTGAGCCGCTTTGTGCCGATGATTGGGTCAACCATGAGCGGATATCATCCAGGCTGTGGAACGCGTTTCGGGTGGTCGGTTCGATCAAAGGTTATGGCGGACTCCAACCATCAGAGGAAGGAAGGCATGGCTGGCTCGGCCGTATAGACCTCATGGCATGCAAGCTTCTAGCAGCACTTGGAGTCATAGGCCACTTAACCACTAAAGATCATGAGGCAGCCATCCAGCATCAAAAAGCCACCATCCTTCGCCTCAGCATTGTCTGCGGCCAGATCGGGGTCTCCCCTATGCTCCCCCTTATTGGAGCCTTTGGACAAGAAGCGCTTCATGAGGCCATAGTCCTTGTATAGATGCTTGTTGGGGAAGGCATGGTTCGGGCATGGCCCTTCGAGCAACTTCTCGAAGTGGTTTGGGGTACTCTCGGCAGGCTTCTAACCCTGCTTAGCGGCCACGAGAGAGCCCTCGTGCCGCTGCTTATTCTTCTTCTTGCTGGGATGGTTGGAGGCACCTTTGCTGGTCTCCTCATCTCGCTTTGCCTTGATCTTAAGACGATCGAAGATCACTCTGACTACCTCCTCACCCGAGGCATGGTTGGTGGCGATGTCGAGGACCTCCTTGGTGGTTCATGAGCCCTTATGTCCCAGCTTGTGAACCAGGGACTTGCAGGTGGTCCTAGATAGGAAGGCTCCTACGATGTCGACATCAGCGATGTTGGGTAGCTCATTGCACTATCGGGAGAAGCGCGGGATGTACCCATGAAGGGTTTCCCTAGACTTCTGTTGATAGTTTTTGAGATCACAGTAGTTCCTAGGACACACGTATGTGCCCTAGAAGTTCCCCAGGAAGATCTCTTTTAGGTCCGCCAAACTTTGGATTTGGTTGGGCAGAAGGTGTTCCAACCACGTTCGCGCCGAATCGGCTAGTGTCGACGAAATATGGTCCGCAGTCCACCGAGGGGGGTGCCCATGGTGGTAGATTATCGGTAGGATGCGTGTAATCAGGAACCAGATGGTGACACAAGGCGCAGAGACAGCGATTTAGATAGGTTCGGGCCGTCTGATCGATGTAATACCCTACGTCCTATGTCTTTGGTGTATTGTATTGAGATGTATACTGTATGATCTGTCCTCTAGGGGACCCCTGCCTCTCCTTATATACTCTAAAGAGACAAGGTTACAAGTAAAGTATCCAATTTGGTACTATTACAATATCTAGTACAACTTGTAATCTTGCTATGCACGCCTTGATCTTACAGGCCGGGCCACCTCGGATGGTGCGGCCCATGTACCATCTTGTGGTACCCGGGGGTATAATCCCCACAGCTAGTCCCCGAGCGCCATGTATTCTGATGCGACACGCCATTTTAACCTTCTCCGAACAGTGAGGCTTGAGTTCTTGACATCTCCGACCACCGTTGTTGCCGGAGAAGTAGGTTGTCCGAAGAATGTATGGTGCTCTTAAGAAGAAAGAAAAAGATTTCTGTCCTAAGAAGTGTGCCCACTTGTATTTCTGAAAAGAAATGTAAGTGCGTCTTGAAGCGTAGCATCCTTGATCATCAGAGGCGTAGAGGTCGAAAAACAAACACATTCACCGCAAGGTGAAGTGTGCCCACTTAGTCCCCGAGCCTGATAGTAGGTGATGTAGGCACGTGGTGCCAGGGTCTAAAAAGAATTCCTAGTTAAGTTGAGAATCCAACCATCGTACAGGCGATACAAGATGCACCGGCAGGTGCATCGTACCAATGTAGTCCCCAAGCTTGCTGGAAGGCGAGGTATGAGCCTTGTAGCAAGGTCTAAGTGAGAAAAAATATCCCAACTGTATGCGAGTTGCCAGTCACATGTAGTCGAGACGCAAAGTCCCCGAGCTGTGGTCAGAGAGTGGTCGAGGCAGCCCCCGAGCTACGGTCGAGGAGCGAGACGCAAAGTCCTAGAGCCGTGGTCGGAGAGTGGTCGGAGCACAGGTCGAGGAGCGAGTGACGAAGTCCCCGAGCCGTGGTCGGAGAGTGGTCGAGGCAGTCCCCAAGCACATGTCGAGGAGCGAGCGACGAAATCCCCGAGCCGTGGTCGGAGAGTGATCGAGGTAGGCAGTCCCCGAGCACAGGTCGAGGAGCGAGCGACGAAGTCCCCGAGCCGTGGTCGGAGAGTGGTCGAGGCAGTCCCCGAGCACATGTCGAGGAGCGAGTGACGAAGTCCCCGAGCCGTGGTCGGAGAGTGATCGAGGCAGGCAGTCCCCGAGCACATGTCGAGGAGCGAGCGACGAAGTCCCCGAGCATAGCTCGAAATTCCTGCAATATAAATATGTAGAATAGTAGTACATGATGTATAAAATAATAAATTATGGAGAAAAAATCAGCGGTGAAGAAACAACGCTCAGCAGTCATTTGCAAATGAGCATGATGTGATAAAGCAGTTGGTGCTTTGTAAACATCAGTGTTAATATAAAGTTTGTGTTTATACTTAATATAAATCGTCCGACCAGTTAGTATATAGCTGAGTCTCCAGCCCTAGTTAGCTTGTTAACCATAACGCGGGGCGCGGAACCCGTGCACGTGTAGGAAGAACAAAGCGTCGCTAAGGAGCCGCTGCCGACCACCCATAACGCAGAGGGCAGACGCTCGTGCACGTGTAGGGAGAAGCCGGAGACAGGGCCGTCTCTGGAGGCGTTCGAGCGTCAACGTGACTGGTCGAGGATTTGCATTCAGTATAGATGTATGTTATATTTAGGATGGTATACATGGACGAACGTTATTGGAAGAATAATCATGACGAGGATGTTGTGGAGAAACGTCGTAATGAAAATTATATTAAATATAAATATTAGAAGTGTACTTATCTTTGGATAGAAATCTGATCGGTGGCAATGAAGTTGTCCGGTCCTCGAGCTTTCTGATCTATCATCATGACCGTGGTCGCGGTTATCGTAGCGCCGTTCTTCGCGGCGATCATCATTGCGACATGGTCTGGTGGTCGAGGTGGTCGGAGCTCGGCGAAGCTGCTCGGGACATGGTAGAATCAGCGCGTCGTTGAAACCTGGGACTCGGCGCTTCGAGCCGGGTGCACAGCGCTAGTTCGTGACGGCGGGGAATCTCGCAAGCCTTTGTCTTGGGTTGAGTCCTGCAGCCTACTCAGCCACGGCCACTGCTCCGAGAGTCGGAGTCGAACTCGGTCGAGGCAGAGTCGGCAAGGAAAGGCGCCGCTGCAACATGGCAGTTCACCGAAGGATACAGACGAGGGTCCTAGTTGTCGCAGTCATTGTTGATATCATGCCGATGAAATCCGTGCGTAAGCAGCAAGGAATTTATTCCCGTATACACGCGTGGTGCTGTAGATCGGTTTTGTTTGCGACGTCTGCTCGTATGGCCCGATGTGGATCGTTTGATGGCTCGATGTGGCTCGCTCAGCGGCTCGACGTGGCTCGATGCGGCTCGCTGGTCGGCTAGACCGGTCTTGCTTGAAGGCTTTGAAGATGCTCAGCTCCGACCAGATAACATGCAAGCCAATCAATTTTGTCGCAGCTTGCTTGATGTTGGTTGATGCAAAGGTACGTAATCACGTATGTATAAATCTCCCAACAACTAGCTTCTTGATGGCTGCGTCTGGGCACGATTCGGCTCCTGCCAAAAGTAATTACGTAGATGTAGATATATCCAATATATATTCGATAGTATAGTTAATTAAAATAGGAAACATGACTTAGCTTGCTTCTTAGATGTCGAGCCGGGCATGTCGCCGATCGACTGGTCTACGCGTATATGCACGCATGCATGAAGGCTAATTAATTAGCATGTGCATGCATTGTAGATCATTTGTTCCTTCTGATTGATTGCTCGCTTGGCCTGGCATGACTCTATTGATGTCTTGTACGTCTGGTCCTCTCGGTTTGCCATTGGATCTTTAGCCAAATATGGATACGTGACTAATTACTGCCGCACGCCTGCATGGTTGGTGGCTTGGTGCATGTAGATTGGATTGCCTGCCTATGCACCTTGCGCGGGTGGCACAACGAGTCCGCTGTAGGGGCTGTAGGTCGTCGTGGGTCGTTGTTGGAGGATGTCACCATAGCAGATTGTCCATCGCCCAGCACATGAAGCCGAGTTGTCGTTGGTATTGTTTGCTGAAGAAAGTTGCCATCTGATTCACCGGAAGATCAGCACGCACAACCCCAAAAGGGAGCCCCTACCTGGCGCGCCACTATCGACGAAATATGGTCGGCAGTCCACCGAGGGGGGTGCCCGTGGTGGTAGATTATCGGTAGGATGCGTGTAATCAGGAACCAGATGGTGACACAGGGCGCAGAGACAGCGATTTAGACAGGTTTCGGGCCGTCTGATCGATGTAATACCCTACATCCTGTGTCTTTGGTGTATTGTATTGAGATGTATACTGTATGATCTGTCCTCTAGGGGACCCCTGCCTCTCCTTATATACTCTGAAGAGACAAGGTTAAAGTAAAGTATCCAATTTGGTACTATTACAATATCTAGTACAACTTGTAATCTTGCTATGCACGCCTTGATCTTACGGGCCGGGCCACCTCGGATGGTGCGGCCCATGTACCATCTTGTGGTACCCGGGGGTATAATCCCCATAGCTAGGAACAATGGAATGTTGCGGATAATAAAGTCATCATTATCCACTCCACCGGCTTGGCAAGCAAGCCAATAATCCTTGAGCCATAGTCCAAGTTTATTTCCCTAGAGTATTTCAGGATGTTGGCCGGTGGTCGGTACTGTGGTGGGATGACAACGTTGAGGATGTGTCGGCCGAAGGCCTGAGGTCCTGGGAAGTCAGGGCTCAGGCTTCGGTCCTCGCTGCTATCGTAGCATTCACCAAGGAAAGGGTGGTAGCTATGGCTAGCCCCTCCCTCACATCACCATGGGCATGCCTGCGGGCATCGAGGTCTCGCATGCGTCATAGTGGCGGCCGAGATGCTCATGCACCTGGACCGCGGTGCATGGCCTACTACTTTGCGGTGCTTGGTAGACTGACGCATCCTTGTCAGGTTGCTCTAAGGGCGTGCACTAGCTAGCATCGAGCTCACATCATCGGGACAGCGAGCTCTTAGCCTACTATGCCAACTGCAACGCTCGAGTAGCGGGCGAATCTCGCTATGGGCCCGATGATCCTCGGGCATCATGGGCTTCGGAAGCCCCTAGAGCAAGGCTGCCACAGCAGTGATCTTCTAGCTTGCTCGAGCAAAGTGTGGGAGTGCTTCATCATCCTCGATGATCCTCTGGTTCACGTCATGGGATATGGCACATGTGTGCCCACCGTCTCTATGGTGCTTGAGCTTCGCGCATTCTTGCTCGAGCTAGAGTCATGCTTCCTCGAGCTCTTGGTGTCAGACCTTCAGCTGCTCCACCCGTAGGCAAGGTGGGCCCCTGCATCCCCCTTGACCTCTTCGTTGAGGTCATTTGTTGAGGTAGCCTCTACCTTGTGGATGCTTTCGACATGTCCCTTAGGGGTACCTACCATGAAACATTCACGAAAGGGGTGATGGCTCCCCCTACTAGAGTCAGAGCTAGAGGATGACTTTGATTCTCATACGAGGAGGTCATGGAAAGACTTCACGACATATTCGGTCATCCCCACAAACTCATCGTTCATAGGGGATGGAGGCGTGCATTGTGCCACAAGGTGACCAAACGGTCTCTGCGGCATTGCGGAGACCAGACAGGAGCGCTGTGGAGGCACTCTGGATGAAGTATTCTAGAGAGAGTAGCTCTCCTCTGGCAAGTTGTGCCATGATATTGGTAAATGAGAAGGTGAGGTGGTGGAGGTCCCCCTAGGATGGTTGAGGTCATAGGAAGGCGCGCGAGCTAGCGCTCTAACCTCCTGTAGTCAAAGCCGAGGAGCTGGTCACTCCCGAGGGCATAGGGCTTCAGTCCATGCATCTGCAGCTCCTTAAGTGCCTCAATGATCATGTCAAGTTCAGTGGAGTAGAGAGGTTGGACGATGGCGTGAGCTTGAGCCAACTCTCCCTCCATTGTGACGATAAAGTCTAGGTCCCTAAAGTGCACGTGTGCGCCCGGGACCCAGCTGACGTTGTGACTAGCCATCCGAGGTCTAGTGTAGATGATGAGACATGCAAAAGGCCCTACCTAGTGCACCAACTGTTGGTGTTTCAAGTTACCATCGATGAGTAAATTTCTAATATTGCGCGTCTGCCTGGGATGGTGTGCTTAGAGGACATGAGGTTTATACTGGTTCGGGTAGAAAGTCCCTATGTCCAGTTCATCGCTGTTGCTCATGTTACAAGCACTAAAAGTTTGTAGTAGGGGTTACTAAATGGGCGAGAGATGGATAGGTCCCAAGTCTCTAGTGAAAGGAGTGAATGGGTGATGAGAGCTCTGTTGCTACTTAGTGGAGTGCTCATGTTGTGCTTCTTGTGTCAATCTCGATTGATCAGTTTGGGGTGATTCAGATCGATGGGTCGATCACCCCTCATGGGGTGCCTTGCTTTCCCTTTTATAGGCCAAGGGAAAGCACGGGTTATAGCAGAGGAAGAAGGAGAAGAAATTGAGAGCCAAAGGCTTCTAGGATCGTCTGGTCCTTCTCCGTCATGCGGGTCTCGCCGACCTTGTTGATGTTAACAGGGATGGCTCCATGTCATGGCCCTGTCTGCCATAAGCGCCATATGCATGCATCTTCTCCCGATCATGGCACTTCATTCCATCATGGCAAGCGTCGTGGTGAGCTAACACACCTGTCAGCATTCATACGGGGGTTAGGCAGAACAGCACTAGTACGCTCGATGTTGTTCTTGATGTGAATCCTCTAGTATGGCCCGTCAATGGTGGACGGGATCGGATGGTGATCGTGGCTCAGCGTGATCAAGTGTCCGAGGGTGCTCCTGCTATTGTTATCGCCTGCAAGTGGGCTCCGCCTAGCAGCAAGGGTGCATAGAGGATGCATCGTGGCCAAGGAAACATGGGACGCGGCCATGGCGGTGATGGGCGGGGCGTGCGAGGGGGGGGCGGGGTCACGCTGCGGGCGTGGCCCTGTCAGACTTGGTCGGTCTGGCTGGCGTCTTCGAGCATGTCCGATCGATTGGCAGCGGCTATGGTCGGGTGAAGGGCGTGCTGGCATGGGCGTCCTGTTGGGCTACCTTCGTGGGCCAGCTTGGAGGGCCGCGTGCGCGAGTGGGAGGGTAGGCGGGCTCGGCTAGGCTGGCTCGCAAGGCCGAGCAGGCCTGGGCTGCTGCTACTCCCTCTTCTTTCCTTTCTCTTTTTCTTATTATTTTTCTATTTTATTTTCCTTTCTCTTTTATTTGTTGCCAATTTGGTTAGGGTTTGTTTTATTTAGTTTCATGTACAAGTGTGCACCTTGATTAAGGGTGGAGCTAGGGCTGGTTGGTGGGGCCCACATACTTAGGTGGTACTTAGGTGATTAATTTATTGCATAATACATTAATTATAAGTGGTCACTTTTATTTGCACAACAAAAGATCAATAAAAGGCAACTCACTTGTTTAGAAATTAAAATGCATGCAAGAATGCTATGCATTAGGGATTTTAAACACACACATATACACAAGTGACATGCTATGCTTATGAGTTTGTTTAGTTGGATTACGACTAATGCAACACTTAGGGTTAGCTCCTACAAATGTCACTCGTCATCACATGGGGTTTTGAAGAAAAAATTTTTGTAGTTGGGATTTTTGGTGTGTGGATTTTTGGGTTGTTACACTTACCATTGACATCAACAATTACTATGCAACATAAGAACCGTAGAAAACATTATGCTTAATCACAATCTAATCATTTAATTGCCTTTCTTAATTTAATTAAATAATTAGGGTAAATAATAAACATATACCAAAGTTGCATCATAAATTCTCAAAAATTTACAGTGGCTTACCAGTGCTACCAATAGACTATTGTAAAAGTTTCATGCCATTTTACTAAGTAGACATCATATGCAAAAATAACAAGGCATAAAGGCTTAACATAGCATAAATAGAAACCCTAGTGAAAAGTGTCAAGCAACAGATTTCATATTTTTCTTAGCATCCATATGATACTAGGACAACCTCCAATAAATTTCATGAATATTGGATTCATCAATAATTTATAAAAATTCATACAAGGATCACCTAATTATAAATAGAAAATCTATAACTAAAAATCTATTCATGCACTGACCCTCAAATTTTTTCCAGAGCTTATACTTGTCAAGAACAGCTCGCTACATAATTTCATAATTTTTGGAGCATTGGAACTCTAGATATAAATTAAACAAGTTTACATACATCTAAAAACACATTTCAAGTTTCATTTTCATTCCTCCACAAACTCTACTACAAATGCTAATATCATATTTTTCATAAATACTACACTTCCTAAGGAACACTACAAAATTTCGTTAACAAATTTTGGATCTCTATAGCTCAACTTATAAATTTTCAAAGTTGCACACAAAAATAGGAATAAATGAACAAGCCTACTACACTATTGTCGCTGACAGGCGGGACCCGCCGTTAGTGACCCCAGCTATCAGTGAAACAAGAACAGGGCAGCGGCGCTGCTCAACACTTGTGTGGCCAGAGTTCACCGACGGTGAGCTCACCGGTGACGGCAAGTGGACCTACAGATTCTACAGAGCAAAGTGCGTCGAATGACCTAGGTGGCAGCAGTGGAGGTGGGGCAGAGCATGCTCATCGCCGGCCATGGTGGCACGGCGGCGCTGCTCAGCGATGCGCCGGTCATCACCGGCTGCGGTGAAGCCAGGTGAGGCGCGCTACAGCATCATGGTGACCATGCGAACCTATCTCGATGACCTAGGCGGCTTGAGGCGCTTCGACAAAGCATGGCCACGGTGCGGTGGCACGGAGGTGAGAGCGCGACGACATAGGTCACCGTGTTCCATGCCGGTGAGACCACCAGCGGAGGTAACATCATAACACAAGCTAATTCCCATCCTAACCAAGCTCTAACGCCAACAATCGGAAGCAAAGCACATGCGAGCCGAGCGGTGGCGAGCTTGCCGTGGATGCGGCCATGGTGGCCGAGGTTCCGACGAGAGGGGAAAAAGGCAATACGCCCTCACCGAAGCGTAATTGACGTAGCAAATACGTCGAGGCGGTGGAGGTGGACGTGGCATAGCTATGGGCGAGATGGAGACGGTGGCTATGGGGTGGAGCGCACGCAAGGCGATGGCGGAGGTGAGGCTATGCTCGGCGGCGAGGCTGCGCTGCTGTGAATGGCGAAGGAGGAGGCAGAGAAATGAAAGTGTGAGCGTAGGGATGGAGCAGCGGGTGCGGGACACGATAAAATGCGCTCTAGCCTGACACGGCCGTGCTAGGCAGGACGCCAACGACGCACGGCCTCCATCGACTCCACACGCGGTCAGCACCTGAAACCGGTCGGCCACCGAAGCCGTTGATTCAGTTCGTTCAGTGCTACGACACACCGACTGACGACACGATTTCAAGGCAATCAAACGGAAAATCCGTAGCTCCATTGTGTAAGCAACCTAAATGGAAATTATAGACCTATGTACTAGCTCCAATTTCTATTTAGAACTCATGTCCTGATTCTCAACCAAACTCGAGTTATTTCATTCCAAAGTCGAGCTTGTCAGCACTGTCAGTGAAAAGGACTTAGCAAATTTCTCTAAGTGTTGAAAATAGGGAATTGATGATTCTTGTGAGCCTAATTCAAGCATGTTAGGAGCTAAACCAGTCTATGACCCAAAAATAAAAGTTGTTCCTCTTGCCAAATACTACAACTTTGCTTTAGTGACCACCTCCATGCAAAGTCTCTAGCACATAGTTCAAACTTGGTCAAACATGCTACATTCAAATGATGGTATACACTTAAACTATGGCTTAGTGACCAAATTACCCTTAACCATGAATACCAAAGTTGTTCATAATGATCTTCTAAACATGTTTAAGCTATTGGTAAGGTCACACACTCATTTCATGCATTGGTCACACATAGAGCTATCTAGGTCCACATGCATAGCATCACTTAAGTACTTGATTAGACAAAATGATCTTCATGAACATTGTTCCACTAGTCATCATAAGTGTAGCTAATATGTTTTAGTGACTCACATAAACCATTTACATGTATTCACTCATGATGATATGCATAGATACAAGGAGACATGAAATAACAAGCATGTTTCATATGTTTCAATCAAATGTTTCAATTGTAAAAGCTTAAATATGAATGCTTGATGCTCATGCTCATGCAATGCAAGTCAATTTATGCAAGGCTAACACCTAGGGTGTTATAGTTCGAGCTCATCTATGTTTTCTACCCTAGCTCTATTCGACACGAGGCGGCCTCAAGCCCTTCGTGGGCCATCCTTCAAACCCCGGTTAGTTGGATTCCTAAGTTAGGGTCGGGCGACTTGAGCCCCCGAGCCCTGTCAGGCTCGGTAGGGGTCGGCCAAGTTTCATGCGTCACCCCATCTATGGTTTCTGCAACTGGAGGGGTTGAGCTAATGACACTTGCCTCGATGGCTCGAGTGTCGTGCTCGGTGAGCTCGCTAATGGGCATGTCCGAGTGGAATCTGAGTCTGTTATTCATGATGGGGTCGGCATAGCCCTCATGTAGCATTCCACCACTCCTTAACCCTCCTCCCAGTAGATGCCTGAGTCATTCTAGAGACCGACTTAGGTGGCCTGCTGGCCTTTCCTCGATGGAGATTTCATGAGATCGGCTTGAGGTTAGGATCGAACGAGAAGCTTGAGATGACCCTAGCCGTTTCTGAGCGGGTCGGGCAAGGGCCATTGGGGCTCATCTGCATTTCTCCCCTAGCTCTGTTTGACATGAGGTGGCCTCGAGCCCTTTGCGGGCTAGCCTTCGAACCTCGGTCGGTCGCTGCTCATATTGAATGAGACGACTACCGCTTCGTGATGCGACGTGAAGCATTGTGATGCAATAATTGCATATGCGATGCTTAGATGTATGGGATGAATGTATGAACGCTTGCATGAGAATGGATGAATGAATGATCATGCAGTGAAAAAGAAAAGTGGGGGTTGGTAAAGTTACCTCGATGGCTTGAGTGACGGGTTCGGGGAGCTCTTACTGGATATGTTCGAGTGCGATCTGGGTCCATCATTCATGACGAAGTCAGCATAACCCTGGGGCATCCTACTACTTCTTACCCATCTCTCTATAGTGACCCGAGCCGTCTGATCGACTTGGGTGACCTGCTAGCCTCTCCTCGATGGACATTCCATAGGTGGGCCCCCTCCAAACCCTTCTTGGGAAGGAGGAGGCCAAAGCTTGGGGTGCGGGGTCAAAAACTCTGATCACGCTGGTGAGCAAAAATGTCATAGCCACTAGGGCATATGTTTCTTGTGGTCCAACCAGGTTTACTCAAAGTTTGTTTCCACACACCTTGCCTCTAGGTTTTAGCGTGAGAAAGGGTAGGGCATAAAGAATGTCTACCAAAATAGACACTCTTACCGGCCCCCGAGTGAGGCCTGACCCCTTGCTATTCCTAGGGTCGGGTGTCACTTAGAGATGACCCATCTATTGGCAGTGGCCCGAGCCATCCGATCGACTTGGGCGACCTACTGGCCTCTCCTTGATGGGGATTCTTTAGGTGGGCCCCTCCAAACTTTTCCTAGGAAGGCAGAGGCTAAAGCTCAGGGTGTGGGGACAAAAACTCTAATCTTGCTGGTGAGCAAAAACGACAAAGCCATGGGGGTGTAGGTTTCTTGCGGTCCGACCAATTTTACTCAGAGTTTGTTTCTGCACACCTTGCCTCTAGGTTTTAGCGTTAGAAAGGGTTAGGCATAGAGAATGTCTACCAAATAGACACTCTTGCTAGCCCCCGAGTGAGGCCTGACCTCATGCCATTGCTAGGGTCGGGTGACTCTTAAAGATGACCTATCTCTCGGTAGTGGCCAAGCCGTCTGATCGAGTTGTGTGACCCACTAGCACAGAACTTACCTCAATGGCTCGAGTGGAATCTAGGTCCATCGTTTATGACAGGGTCAGCAAAGCCCTCATGTGGCATTCCACCGCTCTCTAACCATCTCTCGGTAGCGGCCTGAGCTATCCGATCAACTTGGGTGACCCACTTGCATAGGACTTACCTCAATGGCTCGAGTGGAATCTAAGCCCGTCATTCGTGATGGGGTCAGCAAAGCCCTCATGTGGCATTCCACCGCTCTCTAACCATTTCTCAACAATGGCCTAAGCCATCCAATAGACTTGGGTGACCCGCTGGCACATGACTTACCTACAAAGATAGAGGACGAGATCATCCCCCTAAGAAATTAGTTGGGCAGACAAGCCATGCGGTGAGCTCATAATAAGTGAACAAGCTCTTAGATTTTGTTATGGCCAAACAGATTTTTAGCCCTTCTCCCCTTTTTATATAAAAAGGTTAGTGTGTTTCAACCCTTTTCATCATTAAGGCCATAAAGCTCAGGGTGTAGGTGAACAAACTTTGATCACGCTGGTGAACAAAAATGTCATAGCCGCTGGGGCATAGGTTTCTTATAGTCCAACTAGTTTTACTCAGTGTTTGTTTCCGCAAACCTAGCCTCTAGGTCTGAATGTGAGGGAGGGTTAGGCATAGAGAATGTTTGCTAGGTGGATATACTCTTAGACTCATACCAACTCTTTCCTTAGTTAAGGCTAAAAAGCTCAGGGTGTAGAAAAAACTCTAGTCACGCTAGTGAGCAAAAACGCTGTAGCCGCTGGGGCGTAGGTTTCTTATAGTCTGACCAGTTTTACTCAGTGTTCATTTCTACGGCCCTTGCTTCTGGGTCTTAACATGAGAAAGGGTCGAGCATAGAGAATGTCTACCGGATAGATATGTTCTTATTAGCCCCTGAGTAAGGCTCGACCCTTTGTCGTTGCTGGGGTCGGGCATCACTTAAAGATCTGGGAGTTGATAGCGAAACTGATAAGAGAAAGTGTGCGTATATTAAGGGTAAAAGCGACATAGCTGCTCGATGTTCTAGGCATTGATGAAGATTTCACCGTCAATGATATTAAGCTTGTAGGTGCCTAGTCAGAGCACCTCTATGATGATGTATGGTCCCTCCCATGATGGAGATACCTTGTGGCGGTTCTTATTGCTCTAGACGAGGTGGAGCACCAGATCCTCGATGTTGAAGGCCCGACCCCACACTAGACGGCTGTGGTACCGGTGTAACGCTTGCTGGTACTTGGCCGAGCCTAGGAGGGCAACATCACGTGCTTCATCTTGCTGGTCCATCGCATCCTTGAGGGACACCTTGGCTCCTTGTTCATCATACGCCCTGACCCTCAGCGCTCCATAGTCGAGGTCGGTCAGGAGGATAACTTTGGAACCGTAGACCATGAAGAATGGTGTGTAGCCAGTGGCTCGGATGGGGGCCAACCTCAGACTCTAGAGCACGTGGGAAGCTCCATGACCCATCGTCCGCCAAACTTGTTCAACTGGTTGAAGATCCTAGGCTTGAGGCCTTGTAGGACCATGCCATTTGCGCGCTCAACCTGGCCGTTCGTGCGGGGGTGTGCTACGGCAGCCCAATCGACATGGATGTGGTATTCATCACAGAATCAGAGGAACTTCTTATCGATGAACTTTGTGCCATTGTCTGTGATGATAGAGTTTGGAACTCCAAAACAATGGACAATGTCAAGGAAGTACAGCATGGCTTGCTCAGACTTGATCGCGGAGATCGGTCGAGCCTCTATCCACTTTGTAAACTTGCCTATGGTGACAAGCAAGTGCGCATAGCCCCTAGGCACCCTCTTGAGAGGTCCAACCAGATCGAGCTCCTAGACCATGAATGGCCACATGATGGGGATTGTCTAGAGTGCTTGGGCCGATAGGTGGTTCTATCGAGCATAGTATTGACACCCTTTGTAGGTGCACACAATATGTTCAGCGTCGGCTACCATAGTTGGCCATTAGAAGCCTTGTTGGAATGAGTTTCTGACTAGGGTCCTAAGTGCGGCATGGTGCCCATAGACCCCACTGTGGATATCACTCTACAACTGCTTCCCTTGTTCGATGGGGATACAGGGCTACCAGATCTTGGTGTGGCTTTGCCTGTAGAGCTCACCATCAATAAGGGCAAAGGACTTGATGCGACGTGCGAGCTGTTGAGCCCCCATTTTGTCCATCGGTTGCACCTCATAAAGGAGGTAGTTGAGGTAGGGCATCCTTTAGTCAGCTAGAGGGTCAGGCTCTGTCGCTGGATCCTCATCTAGCTCGATGACCTTAGGGTCAGATGGAGCCAATGGCTAGTTAGCCCCCAAGCCTAGGGCAGGTGGCCCATCATCGGCTTGTTTTGGCTCCTCATAGTGAACCGAGGGCTTATGCTGATCGCTGGCGAAGACGCCCATTAGCACCGGCTCTCGACCAGACGCTGCTTTCACCAGCACATCGGCCACCTCATTGATACACCTCAAGATGTGATTGAGCTCGAGACCATCGAACTTGTCCTCCAGCTAGCGGACTTCTCGGCAATACGTAGTCATCTTGGCATTGTGGTAGCTTGATTCCTTCATGACTTGGTTGATGGCTAGCTAGGAGTTGCCTTGGACATCAAGCCATTGGATACCCAACTCGATGGCGATGCACAGGCCGTTGATGAGCGCCTCATATTTGGCCACATTGTTGGAGCAGGGGAAATGGATACGAACCATGTACCTCATGCATACCCTAGGGGTGAAACAAAGACCAGCCCCACACCGGTGCCTTTCTTCATCAGTGATCCATCGAAGTACATCATCTAGTAATCCTAGTCGATGACTGCTGGTGGCATTTGGACCTCGGTCCACTCTATAATGAAATCAACAAGCACTTGGGACTTGATTGCCATCTAGGGGGCATACGAAATGCCTTGACCCATCAGCTCGAGTGCCCACTTCGTGATTCTTCCTGTGGCATCCTGGTTTTGGACAACCTCGCTGAGGGGGAAGGATGTCATGACCATCACTGGATGTGACTCGAAGTAGTGGCGCAACTTCCTCTTAGCGATAAGGACGACATGTAGGAGCTTTTGGATTTGGGGGTAGCAGGTCTTGGAATTGAATAGGACCTCGCTAATGAAGTACATAGGATGCTACACTTTGAGGGCATGTCCCTCTTCTTCTCGCTCTACCAACAGGGTGGCACTAACCACTTGCATGGTGGCCACGATGTAGAGCAGAAGTTGTTCCCCATTGGTCGGAGGGACTAGGATCGAGGCCTTCGTCAGAAGCCGCTTGACCATGTCAAGTGCCTCCTAGGCCTCAAGCGTCCATTCAAAATGGTCGACCTTCTTCAAGACCCGATAGAGGGGGAGACCTCATTCATCAAGGTGCGAGATAAAGAGGCTGAGCATGGCGAGGCACCCTGTAACTTGTTGTACTCCCTTTATGTTCTGAATTGGGCCCATCCTTATGATGGCCGAGATCTTCTCTGTGTTGGCTTCGATGCCATGCTCAGAGACGATGAAACCCAGCAACATACCCCTTGGAACCCTAAAAATGCACTTCTGGGGGTTGAGCTTAATGCCATTTGCTCAGAGTTTTGCAAAGGTCTACTCTAGGTCGGCTACATCTTGGTCAGCCAGTTTGGACTTGACCATGATGTCGTCCATGTAGGCCTCAACGGTTCGCCCAATGAGGTCCCTAAAACACTTGAGCATACAACGCTGGTATGTAGCCCAAGCGTTCTTTAGACCAAACGGCATTGTGACATAGCAGAACGATCCGAATGGGATGATGAAAGATGTCGTGAGCTGGTCAGACTCTTTCATCATGATTTGATGGTACCTAGAGTAGGCATCAAGGAAGAAAAGGGTTTCGTACCCTGAGTTTGAGTCGACTACTTGGTCTATGCATGGCAAAGGAAACAAATCCTTTGGACACGTTTTGTTGAGACCCATGTAGTCAACACACATTCACCATTTCCCACTCTTTTTTCATACAAAAATGGGATTGGCTAACCACTCAGGGTGGTATACTTCCTTGATGAACCTAGACGCCAAAAGCTTCCCAATCTCCTCACCGATCACCCTATGATTCCCCTCATTGAAGTGACACAGATGCTGCTTCACTGGCTAGGAGCCTGGCCTGATCTTCAAGGCATGCTTGGTGACTTCTCTCGGAATGTCTGGCATGTTTGAGGGTCTCCACACAAAGAGGTCTCTATTGGTGCGGAGGAAGTCAATGAGCATGCTTTCCTATTCAGAGGAAAGTGTGGTGCCAATGCGTACCACTTTGCCCTTGGAGACACTAGGGTCTATGAGGACCTCCTTGGCACCCTCTATAGGCCCAAAAGACCCAGCCAACCGCTTAGGGTCGGGTGCTTCTTCGGCGACCTCCTTCCTAATTGCCGTGAGCTCTTTGGAGGCGACGATTGCCGTGGTGTGTTCGCAACACTCGACATCGCAGTCATATGTGTGCTAGAAGGAGGTGTCAATGGTGATGACCCTGCACGGTCCTAGCATCTTTAGATTTACATAGGTGTAGTTGGGGATGGCCATGAACTTTGCGTAGCATGGACATCCTAGGATGACATGGTAGGTTCCATGGAACCCGACCACCTCGAAGGTGAGGGTCTCCATCCTATAATTGGACGGATCCGTGAATGTGATGGGAAGATCGATCTGCTTGAGTGGCATGGCCTACTTTCTAGGCATGATGCCGTGGAAAGGTGCCTCGGTCAGTCAGACGTGCACTCAATTGATGCCCATGGCATCGAGCGTTTCTGCATACATGATGTTGAGGCCACTGCCTCCATCCATTAGTACCTTGGTGAGCCGCTTTGTGCCGATGATTGGGTCAACCATGAGCGGATATCATCCAGGCTGTGGAACGCGTTTCGGGTGGTCGGTTCGATCAAAGGTTATGGCGGACTCCAACCATCAGAGGAAGGAAGGCATGGCTGGCTCGGCCGTATAGACCTCATGGCATGCAAGCTTCTAGCAGCACTTGGAGTCATAGGCCACTTAACCACTAAAGATCATGAGGCAGCCATCCAGCATCAAAAAGCCACCATCCTTCGCCTCAGCATTGTCTGCGGCCAGATCGGGGTCTCCCCTATGCTCCCCCTTATTGGAGCCTTTGGACAAGAAGCGCTTCATGAGGCCATAGTCCTTGTATAGATGCTTGTTGGGGAAGGCATGGTTCGGGCATGGCCCTTCGAGCAACTTCTCGAAGTGGTTTGGGGTACTCTCGGCAGGCTTCTAACCCTGCTTAGCGGCCACGAGAGAGCCCTCGTGCCGCTGCTTATTCTTCTTCTTGCTGGGATGGTTGGAGGCACCTTTGCTGGTCTCCTCATCTCGCTTTGCCTTGATCTTAAGACGATCGAAGATCACTCTGACTACCTCCTCACCCGAGGCATGGTTGGTGGCGATGTCGAGGACCTCCTTGGTGGTTCATGAGCCCTTATGTCCCAGCTTGTGAACCAGGGACTTGCAGGTGGTCCTAGATAGGAAGGCTCCTACGATGTCGACATCAGCGATGTTGGGTAGCTCATTGCACTATCGGGAGAAGCGCGGGATGTACCCATGAAGGGTTTCCCTAGACTTCTGTTGATAGTTTTTGAGATCACAGTAGTTCCTAGGACACACGTATGTGCCCTAGAAGTTCCCCAGGAAGATCTCTTTTAGGTCCGCCAAACTTTGGATTTGGTTGGGCAGAAGGTGTTCCAACCACGTTCGCGCCGAATCGGCTAGTGTCGACGAAATATGGTCCGCAGTCCACCGAGGGGGGTGCCCATGGTGGTAGATTATCGGTAGGATGCGTGTAATCAGGAACCAGATGGTGACACAAGGCGCAGAGACAGCGATTTAGATAGGTTCGGGCCGTCTGATCGATGTAATACCCTACGTCCTATGTCTTTGGTGTATTGTATTGAGATGTATACTGTATGATCTGTCCTCTAGGGGACCCCTGCCTCTCCTTATATACTCTAAAGAGACAAGGTTACAAGTAAAGTATCCAATTTGGTACTATTACAATATCTAGTACAACTTGTAATCTTGCTATGCACGCCTTGATCTTACAGGCCGGGCCACCTCGGATGGTGCGGCCCATGTACCATCTTGTGGTACCCGGGGGTATAATCCCCACAGCTAGTCCCCGAGCGCCATGTATTCTGATGCGACACGCCATTTTAACCTTCTCCGAACAGTGAGGCTTGAGTTCTTGACATCTCCGACCACCGTTGTTGCCGGAGAAGTAGGTTGTCCGAAGAATGTATGGTGCTCTTAAGAAGAAAGAAAAAGATTTCTGTCCTAAGAAGTGTGCCCACTTGTATTTCTGAAAAGAAATGTAAGTGCGTCTTGAAGCGTAGCATCCTTGATCATCAGAGGCGTAGAGGTCGAAAAACAAACACATTCACCGCAAGGTGAAGTGTGCCCACTTAGTCCCCGAGCCTGATAGTAGGTGATGTAGGCACGTGGTGCCAGGGTCTAAAAAGAATTCCTAGTTAAGTTGAGAATCCAACCATCGTACAGGCGATACAAGATGCACCGGCAGGTGCATCGTACCAATGTAGTCCCCAAGCTTGCTGGAAGGCGAGGTATGAGCCTTGTAGCAAGGTCTAAGTGAGAAAAAATATCCCAACTGTATGCGAGTTGCCAGTCACATGTAGTCGAGACGCAAAGTCCCCGAGCTGTGGTCAGAGAGTGGTCGAGGCAGCCCCCGAGCTACGGTCGAGGAGCGAGACGCAAAGTCCTAGAGCCGTGGTCGGAGAGTGGTCGGAGCACAGGTCGAGGAGCGAGTGACGAAGTCCCCGAGCCGTGGTCGGAGAGTGGTCGAGGCAGTCCCCAAGCACATGTCGAGGAGCGAGCGACGAAATCCCCGAGCCGTGGTCGGAGAGTGATCGAGGTAGGCAGTCCCCGAGCACAGGTCGAGGAGCGAGCGACGAAGTCCCCGAGCCGTGGTCGGAGAGTGGTCGAGGCAGTCCCCGAGCACATGTCGAGGAGCGAGTGACGAAGTCCCCGAGCCGTGGTCGGAGAGTGATCGAGGCAGGCAGTCCCCGAGCACATGTCGAGGAGCGAGCGACGAAGTCCCCGAGCATAGCTCGAAATTCCTGCAATATAAATATGTAGAATAGTAGTACATGATGTATAAAATAATAAATTATGGAGAAAAAATCAGCGGTGAAGAAACAACGCTCAGCAGTCATTTGCAAATGAGCATGATGTGATAAAGCAGTTGGTGCTTTGTAAACATCAGTGTTAATATAAAGTTTGTGTTTATACTTAATATAAATCGTCCGACCAGTTAGTATATAGCTGAGTCTCCAGCCCTAGTTAGCTTGTTAACCATAACGCGGGGCGCGGAACCCGTGCACGTGTAGGAAGAACAAAGCGTCGCTAAGGAGCCGCTGCCGACCACCCATAACGCAGAGGGCAGACGCTCGTGCACGTGTAGGGAGAAGCCGGAGACAGGGCCGTCTCTGGAGGCGTTCGAGCGTCAACGTGACTGGTCGAGGATTTGCATTCAGTATAGATGTATGTTATATTTAGGATGGTATACATGGACGAACGTTATTGGAAGAATAATCATGACGAGGATGTTGTGGAGAAACGTCGTAATGAAAATTATATTAAATATAAATATTAGAAGTGTACTTATCTTTGGATAGAAATCTGATCGGTGGCAATGAAGTTGTCCGGTCCTCGAGCTTTCTGATCTATCATCATGACCGTGGTCGCGGTTATCGTAGCGCCGTTCTTCGCGGCGATCATCATTGCGACATGGTCTGGTGGTCGAGGTGGTCGGAGCTCGGCGAAGCTGCTCGGGACATGGTAGAATCAGCGCGTCGTTGAAACCTGGGACTCGGCGCTTCGAGCCGGGTGCACAGCGCTAGTTCGTGACGGCGGGGAATCTCGCAAGCCTTTGTCTTGGGTTGAGTCCTGCAGCCTACTCAGCCACGGCCACTGCTCCGAGAGTCGGAGTCGAACTCGGTCGAGGCAGAGTCGGCAAGGAAAGGCGCCGCTGCAACATGGCAGTTCACCGAAGGATACAGACGAGGGTCCTAGTTGTCGCAGTCATTGTTGATATCATGCCGATGAAATCCGTGCGTAAGCAGCAAGGAATTTATTCCCGTATACACGCGTGGTGCTGTAGATCGGTTTTGTTTGCGACGTCTGCTCGTATGGCCCGATGTGGATCGTTTGATGGCTCGATGTGGCTCGCTCAGCGGCTCGACGTGGCTCGATGCGGCTCGCTGGTCGGCTAGACCGGTCTTGCTTGAAGGCTTTGAAGATGCTCAGCTCCGACCAGATAACATGCAAGCCAATCAATTTTGTCGCAGCTTGCTTGATGTTGGTTGATGCAAAGGTACGTAATCACGTATGTATAAATCTCCCAACAACTAGCTTCTTGATGGCTGCGTCTGGGCACGATTCGGCTCCTGCCAAAAGTAATTACGTAGATGTAGATATATCCAATATATATTCGATAGTATAGTTAATTAAAATAGGAAACATGACTTAGCTTGCTTCTTAGATGTCGAGCCGGGCATGTCGCCGATCGACTGGTCTACGCGTATATGCACGCATGCATGAAGGCTAATTAATTAGCATGTGCATGCATTGTAGATCATTTGTTCCTTCTGATTGATTGCTCGCTTGGCCTGGCATGACTCTATTGATGTCTTGTACGTCTGGTCCTCTCGGTTTGCCATTGGATCTTTAGCCAAATATGGATACGTGACTAATTACTGCCGCACGCCTGCATGGTTGGTGGCTTGGTGCATGTAGATTGGATTGCCTGCCTATGCACCTTGCGCGGGTGGCACAACGAGTCCGCTGTAGGGGCTGTAGGTCGTCGTGGGTCGTTGTTGGAGGATGTCACCATAGCAGATTGTCCATCGCCCAGCACATGAAGCCGAGTTGTCGTTGGTATTGTTTGCTGAAGAAAGTTGCCATCTGATTCACCGGAAGATCAGCACGCACAACCCCAAAAGGGAGCCCCTACCTGGCGCGCCACTATCGACGAAATATGGTCGGCAGTCCACCGAGGGGGGTGCCCGTGGTGGTAGATTATCGGTAGGATGCGTGTAATCAGGAACCAGATGGTGACACAGGGCGCAGAGACAGCGATTTAGACAGGTTCGGGCCGTCTGATCGATGTAATACCCTACATCCTGTGTCTTTGGTGTATTGTATTGAGATGTATACTGTATGATCTGTCCTCTAGGGGACCCCTGCCTCTCCTTATATACTCTGAAGAGACAAGGTTAAAAGTAAAGTATCCAATTTGGTACTATTACAATATCTAGTACAACTTGTAATCTTGCTATGCACGCCTTGATCTTACGGGCCGGGCCACCTCGGATGGTGCGGCCCATGTACCATCTTGTGGTACCCGGGGGTATAATCCCCATAGCTAGGAACAATGGAATGTTGCGGATAATAAAGTCATCATTATCCACTCCACCGGCTTGGCAAGCAAGCCAATAATCCTTGAGCCATAGTCCAAGTTTATTTCCCTAGAGTATTTCAGGATGTTGGCCGGTGGTCGGTACTGTGGTGGGATGACAACGTTGAGGATGTGTCGGCCGAAGGCCTGAGGTCCTGGGAAGTCAGGGCTCAGGCTTCGGTCCTCGCTGCTATCGTAGCATTCACCAAGGAAAGGGTGGTAGCTATGGCTAGCCCCTCCCTCACATCACCATGGGCATGCCTGCGGGCATCGAGGGTCTCGCATGCGTCATAGTGGCGGCCGAGATGCTCATGCACCTGGACCGCGGTGCATGGCCTACTACTTTGCGGTGCTTGGTAGACTGACGCATCCTTGTCAGGTTGCTCTAAGGGCGTGCACTAGCTAGCATCGAGCTCACATCATCGGGACAGCGAGCTCTTAGCCTACTATGCCACTGCACGCTCGAGTAGCGGGCGAATCTCGCTATGGGCCCGATGATCCTCGGGCATCATGGGCTTCGGAAGCCCCTAGAGCAAGGCTGCCACAGCAGTGATCTTCTAGCTTGCTCGAGCAAAGTGTGGGAGTGCTTCATCATCCTCGATGATCCTCTGGTTCACGTCATGGGATATGGCACATGTGTGCCCACCGTCTCTA
This sequence comes from Miscanthus floridulus, assembly GCF_019320115.1. Classification (NCBI taxonomy): domain Eukaryota; kingdom Viridiplantae; phylum Streptophyta; class Magnoliopsida; order Poales; family Poaceae; genus Miscanthus; species Miscanthus floridulus. The sequence continues at coordinate 92,584,959 of NC_089582.1, read as the reverse complement.
TGGTGCTTGAGCTTCGCGCATTCTTGCTCGAGCTAGAGTCATGCTTCCTCGAGCTCTTGGTGTCAGACCTTCAGCTGCTCCACCCGTAGGCAAGGTGGGCCCCTGCATCCCCCTTGACCTCTTCGTTGAGGTCATTTGTTGAGGTAGCCTCTACCTTGTGGATGCTTTCGACATGTCCCTTAGGGGTACCTACCATGAAACATTCACGAAAGGGGTGATGGCTCCCCCTACTAGAGTCAGAGCTAGAGGATGACTTTGATTCTCATACGAGGAGGTCATGGAAAGACTTCACGACATATTCGGTCATCCCCACAAACTCATCGTTCATAGGGGATGGAGGCGTGCATTGTGCCACAAGGTGACCAACGGTCTCTGCGGCATTGCGGAGACCAGACAGGAGCGCTGTGGAGGCACTCTGGATGAAGTATTCTAGAGAGAGTAGCTCTCCTCTGGCAAGTTGTGCCATGATATTGGTAAATGAGAAGGTGAGGTGGTGGAGGTCCCCCTAGGATGGTTGAGGTCATAGGAAGGCGCGCGAGCTAGCGCTCTAACCTCCTGTAGTCAAAGCCGAGGAGCTGGTCACTCCCGAGGGCATAGGGCTTCAGTCCATGCATCTGCAGCTCCTTAAGTGCCTCAATGATCATGTCAAGTTCAGTGGAGTAGAGAGGTTGGACGATGGCGTGAGCTTGAGCCAACTCTCCCTCCATTGTGACGATAAAGTCTAGGTCCCTAAAGTGCACGTGTGCGCCCGGGACCCAGCTGACGTTGTGACTAGCCATCCGAGGTCTAGTGTAGATGATGAGACATGCAAAAGGCCCTACCTAGTGCACCAACTGTTGGTGTTTCAAGTTACCATCGATGAGTAAATTTCTAATATTGCGCGTCTGCCTGGGATGGTGTGCTTAGAGGACATGAGGTTTATACTGGTTCGGGTAGAAAGTCCCTATGTCCAGTTCATCGCTGTTGCTCATGTTACAAGCACTAAAAGTTTGTAGTAGGGGTTACTAAATGGGCGAGAGATGGATAGGTCCCAAGTCTCTAGTGAAAGGAGTGAATGGGTGATGAGAGCTCTGTTGCTACTTAGTGGAGTGCTCATGTTGTGCTTCTTGTGTCAATCTCGATTGATCAGTTTGGGGTGATTCAGATCGATGGGTCGATCACCCCTCATGGGGTGCCTTGCTTTCCCTTTTATAGGCCAAGGGAAAGCACGGGTTATAGCAGAGGAAGAAGGAGAAGAAATTGAGAGCCAAAGGCTTCTAGGATCGTCTGGTCCTTCTCCGTCATGCGGGTCTCGCCGACCTTGTTGATGTTAACAGGGATGGCTCCATGTCATGGCCCTGTCTGCCATAAGCGCCATATGCATGCATCTTCTCCCGATCATGGCACTTCATTCCATCATGGCAAGCGTCGTGGTGAGCTAACACACCTGTCAGCATTCATACGGGGGTTAGGCAGAACAGCACTAGTACGCTCGATGTTGTTCTTGATGTGAATCCTCTAGTATGGCCCGTCAAGGCCAAGGGTTACATCAGGGCATGCCGGTCTCTTCCTTGGTGTTAGAGCTTTGACCCAGGCCCATACGCTTGGACCCAGAGTGGTTGGTGGCGGTATGGGTCTCCGTCGGGTGAGACGGAGCCCGCAACCTCAGGGTCAGGCAAGGAGGAGCATGAACCCAAGGGCTAGGCGAGGTAGAGCCCACGGCCTCGGGGTCAGGCGAGGCAGAGCCCGTGGCCAGAGACCGGGCGAGGCGGAACGCAAAACCAAGGGTTGGGTGAGGCGGAGCACCAACCCAAGGGTCGGGCGAGGCGGAGCCTATGGCCTTGGGGTCAGGCGAGGCAAAGCCCTCCCCTAGAGGTTGGGTGAGGCAGAGTCCACCCCCATAGGTCAGGTGAGGTAGAGCCCACGACCTTGGGGTCGGGCGAGGCAGAGCGCAAACCCAAGGGTCAGGCTAGGCGATGCCCATGGCCTCAGGGTTAGGTGAGGTGGAGCCCTCGACCTCAGGGTCAGGGGAGGCAAAGCCCCTAGCCTTGGGGTTGGGTGAGGTAGAGCCCTCCCCCAAAGGTTAGGCGAGGTGGAGTCCACCCCTAGAGGTCAAGCGAGGCAGAGCTTGCTCACCTATGGGTCGGTTGGAGCTGTAGTCATGCCCTTGACTGCTCAGATGAATCAATGTTGATGGTTATTAGCTCCTCCTCTTCAGGTACCCTAGTATTGGTCCCCAACTACTGGTTAGAAGTGAAGCAATATCAACGTGAACAAGAAGAAGAGAGATATGAAAGAACAAGCCGAGTCACATTGAAATTACCATTTCTTCAAACATTGTTGGAATGAAGGTTTGAGATTGCCTACTAGAAGTAATTGCCCAAAATGTAGTGAGCAATATTGGGAGTTTAGGCTATCTCAAGTCAACCGCCGATCTATCCATGATCAAATTAAATATCAACATAATGATGTGGATCGATGCTTAAAAATAGAAGCATTCATGATCGGCTTGGAAAGAGAGTTGTTGATCAGAACTGGGCCGATTATGAAGAAGAAGATGATGAAGAGTATGTTTGGTAGGAAGGACAGTAGCGTCCAGGAGGTTTAACAAGGAGTCATAAGAGAAGGATACAATGCCTAAGGAGCAGAGAATTAGAATAGGCTCAGAAATATGGTAAACCGTAAGTATGGCGTGCTAAACAAACAACCAATAAGGGTCAATCATCGGCTTATATTCAAATGGCTTTTCTTTTACCATCTGAATTTTAAGCTCTAGCAGATCAAAAAGTCTATTCGGATTTGGATGAATCAGAGTATGAAGAGATGGCAGCCTAATTGACATTGACACAACAAACTATATTTGATAAACCAGTTAAGCATCATTAGTTAAATGATTTATATGTGAAAGGTTTTGTTGATGGGAAGCCGATGAGTAAAATGTTGGTTGATGGAGGTACATCTGTTAATCTGATGCCTTACACTACTTTTCGCAAGCTTGGTAAAGGACTAGAAGATCTGATTGAGACAGACATGATGCTTAAGGATTTTGGGGGTAATGCGTCCAAGACTAGGGGGACAACAAATGTTGAATTGACAATTGGAAGCAAGACTTTGCTCACTACATTCGTTGTCATTGATGAAAAGGGTTCATACAGTTTACTCCTTGGTCATGATTGGATTCATGCCAATTGTTGTGTACCAGCGATTATGCATCAATGCTTGATTCAGTGGCATGGAGACAATGTTGAGCTAGTTCATGCTGATGATTCTATGAGTATAGCAACAACTAATCCAATGTATTGGGAACTAGAAGATTCTGAGTGTTTTCTGGCAAGCGATAGGAAGGAGGCTTTATTAGAATCAATAATGAAGGCCAACAGTCGATCCGAGCAGACGGCTCTAAAAGTTTGTTTTAATGGATAATCCAATAGATGGTACAGATGGTAAATTATGACATGGCTTTATGACGGCCGATGAGTTAGAAGAAATAGATATTGGTCCTGGAGATAGGCCTAGGTTGATGTATGTAAATGCTAAATTGGATCCTAAGTATAAACAAGAATTGATAGATTTGTTAAAGTAATTTAAAGATTGTTTTGCTTGGAAATATTATGAAATGCCTAGCTTAGATCGATCAATTATTGAACATCGGTTGCCAATCAAACCTAGATATCGGCCATTTAAACAAGCTCCAAGGAGATTTAATCCAAATGTTCATGATGATATTAAGAAGGAGACTGAAAGACTACTAGAAGCAAAATTTATCCGACCTTGCCGATATGCAGAGTGGATATCGAGTGTAGTTCCTATGTATAAGAAAAATGGGAAGTTGAGAGTCTATATTTATTTTAGAGATTTGAACAAGGCTACACCGATGGATGGTTATCCGATGCCAATAGCTGATATGTTGGTAGATGCAGTAGCCGAGCATAAGGTAATTAGTTTTGTAGATGGTAATGCAGGTTATAATCAAATTTTTATGGCTGAAGAAGATATAGCAAAAACAACCTTTAGGTGCTCCAGCGCAATCAGCTTATTTGAATGGGTTGTGATGACTTTTGGATTGAAGAATGCTGGTGCAACTTATCAAAGGACAATAAATTATATTTTTCATAAGTTGATCAGTAGGATTGTTGAAATCTATATTGATGATGTGGTGGTGAAATCCAAAGGGTACAAAGAACATCTGGTTGATCTGCGGGGGACTTTGGAGTGCACAAGAAAACAAGGTTTAAAGATGAATCCTAATAAGTGTGCCTTTGGAGTGTCAACTGGATAATTTTTGGGTTTTATGGTCCACGAGAGAGGAATTGAGATTGGTGAGAAAAGTATGAAAGCAATTGATGAGGCATTACCTCCAACTAATAAAACAAAATTACAATCTCTGCTTGGTAAGATTAATTTTATCCGAAGGTTTATTTTAAATATGTCAGAAAGGATTTTGTCATTTTCTCCTTTGTTGAAGTTGAAAAATGATCAAGGATTTAAATGGGGTGACGTACAACAAAAAACGTTTGAGGAGATAAAAGAGTATATGAAATCTCCACCTGTGTTGGTTCCTCCTCAGCAAGGTAAGCCTTTTAAGTTGTATGTGTCGGCCGATGGCCAAACGATTGGATCAGCCATGATGCAAGAGTTTGCAGGAAAGGAACAGATTATTTTCTATTTAAGTAGAAGACTTTTGGATCTAGAAATAAGATATTCTCCTATTGAAAAGTTATGCTTATACTTATATTTCTCCTGCACTAAATTGCGACATTATTTATTATCGCCTGAGTGTACAGTTGTGTCTAAAGCCGATGTGATCAAACACATGTTGTCAATGCTGATATTGAATGGGAGAATGGGAAAGTGGATTCTTGCATTATCAGAATTGGACTTGAGGTATGAATCGCCTAAAGCAATCAAAGGGCAAGTGAATCGGCTATGTGGAACCTATGCCTTGGACATTGCTCTTTGATGGATCATCGTGTAAGCAAGGTGGTGGCATTTGTATTATTATTATTTCACCTTAGGTGGCAAGTTTTGAGTTTGCCTTTCAAACCAAACCAATGACCACTAATAATCAAGTAGAATATGAAGCTATTCTTAAGAGACTTCAACTTCTTCAGGAAGTAAAGGCCAAGTCAATTGAAATATTTGGAGATTCATAGCTAGTTATTAATCAGTTGATCGGCCTATATGAATGTAAAGATGATATTCTGAAGGGATACCATGATGAATGTCAAAAGTTACTTGAGGAGTTTCCCCTTACTTCTCTTCAGCATATTCCAAGAGCATAGAATTAAGAGGCCAATCGGTTAGCTCAGAATGCATCAGGCTATCGAGTGTTCCAAGAAATCTTAAGTAGTGAGACCTTGGCTAATGATTGGAGAGTTAAAATAGCCGATTACCTCAAGAATCCATCACAGAATGTTACTAGAAAATTGAGATATTAATCGACTAAGTATGTTTTGTTAGATGATCAGTTGTATTACAAAACAGTCGATGGAGTTTTGCATAAATGTTTAAGTCCAGAAGAAGCAAGAGTATTGATGGGAGAAGTACATGAAGGAATATGCAGATCTCATCAATCGGTTTATAAAATGAAATGGGTTATTCGCAGGTCTGGATATTTCTGGTTGATAATATTGGAAGATTGTTTTGAATATTACAAGGGGTGTTAGGATTGTCAGCGTTTTGGTAATGTTCAGAAATCGCCTACATCAGCTATGAACTCAAAAATTAAGCCATGGCTATTCTGAGGCTGGAGAATTGATTTAATTGGCCAGATTTTTCCACCTTCAAGTAGAGGGCACAAGTTTATATTGGTAGCAACGGATTATTTTATTAAGTGGGTTGAGGCGATTCATTTGAAAACAGTAACTTCAAAGAATATGGTTGATTTTGTCAGGGAGCATATTATTTATCATTTTGGGATTCCTCAGACCATTACTACTGATAAAGGGACAATGTTTACATCAAAAGAATTCATAGATTTTGCTACCAGTATGGGAATTAAATTACTAAATTCTTCTCCTTATTATGCTCAAGCTAATGGCCAGGTAGAGGCATCCAATCAAATTTTGATTAAGTTGATTAAGAAGAAAATTGAAGAGCAACCAAGGAAGTGGTACCTGACACTTAATGAAGCATTGTGGGCATATAGGATGGCTTGCCATGCATCGATTAAATCATCACCTTATGAGTTAGTATATGGGCATAATGCAGTTCTTCCTTGGGAGATTCAGACTAGATCAAGATGTGTTATATTGTAAAATGATTTGACAGCCGAAGTCTATAAAACCTCATGATGGATGATTTGGAGGACTTAAGTTGTCATCGGCTGCGCGCTCTTGAAAATATTGAGGCCAATAAATTAAGGGTTGAAAGGCATTATAATAAAAAGGTCAAGAACAAATAGTTTTGCGAAGGAGAGTTAGTTTGAAAAGTAAGATAGCTAATTGGGTCTAAAGACAATAGGTTTGGCAAATGGTCGCCTAATTGGGAAGGTCCTTATCGGATTAAACGTTATGCGTCTGGCAATGCTTATATTTTGGAAACGCTAGAAGGGAAAGAGGAGTTTGATAGAGTAATCAATAAAAAATTTCTAAAGTATTATCCAAGCGTTTGGATTAATATTGATAGCTGATTTATTTAGTCATCGACTCTAATAGCCGGTACCAGGAGGGCATCACGTTTAGTTCAAAAAAAATTAAACCGAAGGGGTAAAAATCGATATGATGTGTATCGCCTCTAAAGCAAAAACACACACAAGGACAAATCATGACTCATATTATGGCAGTTTCAGAGATGAATTCACAAGGAAAAGGCAAAAACTTTATTCATTCATCATTTGCTCCTAGTACAAATTAATCGAACACCTTGTTCACAACATCTTGGCTGGTATTTATAGCCACGAAGGCGAGATGGTAGATATCTTGGAATGTGTGAAAGCAACCCCAATTAATGGAAGGGGAAGCACCGCTTCACTAATAACAAGGGGAATGAGGCGTTGATGATTGAGAAGGAATTTGAAGGGTTTTTGCAATAAGGGCCGTTTTCAGATCCAGTTAAGTCAGAGTAAAGTCAGAATCGGGAATCGACTAATTTAAATTGGCTATTCTAGTTGAACCAAGAAGTATAGTAGACCAACAGGAAGAGTACAGTTATCATCAGGTTTACATAGAATATATAATACAGATACTAGAACATAAATTACAAGTTAAGAGCATCATGAATTGCTCTTAGTGCTTTCAGCTGAATAGAATCAACTACTACAATTTGTTGTTTGTCTTCTTCGGCTGATCCGGGAATGCTCTCAAGACTGTTGCGAATAGCTTTGCCTTCCTTAACCTTGGTCAGCATCTCTTCTTTCTTCTATTTGATGGCATTGGGGATGTGAGTCATGTTAGACTCATGATGGTCAATGGTGGCTTTCACACTTTCTAGTTCCTGTTTGAGCTCAGTGTGCCTAATTCTTAGCTGAGTTAGTTCTGGTTCAATTTTGGAAGAAGAATTCTTTAGATTGTTGATCAATTGTGCTAATTCTTTGGCTTCCTGCTTGTTAGAGTTCTTAGCCATCAAAGCTTCACGGTTAGTCAGATTTGTTTGAGCCTTTTTTACCTTAGGAGCTTGATCTTTGATGTTGGACAGAGGTATCAAGGCTTCAGCAAGATTTGAGGGCAGATCATCCTTAATGGCTAAGAAGATTCTTCTCATTGGATCTACATCCTAGACCAAATCGGCTATGTTCCTCTCGAGCATTGGCCCCATGTCTTTTAGCCGATTTTTGGTCTCATCTGATAAGATTTCTTGAGAAGAAATGACTGATGAGCTTATCTCGCTTTCACCTATATATTCTTCAAAGTTGAAAGAATAGCACAAAGCTAGAGAGTTAAGTGCCTATATGTGAACAAAAGGAGTCTTATTAGAAATAGCAAATGAGTTGACAATGAGATGGATGGTGAGAGGGAGACAGTACCTTTTCTAAAAGAGATCCTGGCTAAGGAGAAGGAACAACCAATGATGTGTCAACATCCTTTTCAACATCCGATTGAATCAGCTTTGGGCTTTCGATGCTAGTGTCTGTAGGCATCAAGAAACTTTTTAGTTTATAAAATGAGCATATGAATTTCTTACCATCGATTATTTGCTGAGCTAGAGAATCAACAGTTTTAGTATCAGTGTCAACAGGATCCTCTTCAACTAGTGAGTTGTCAGATCTTTGCTCTTGTAGAGATGTTTTCCTAGGTGGTGTCTGATAAAAGAAAATGATCAAAGAAGGGTGAGGACTGCATAAGATTGAAGGTGTGATGTCGACAGAATATCGTCGGTAGTCCTCCAAGGGGTATCCCATAAAGGTAGATCGATCGATAGAGATGCGTGTAATCGAGAATAAGAAGGCAACAGAAACACACGAGTTAGACAGGTTTAGGCCATTAGTATGATGTAATACCCTACTCCTGTGGCCTATTGTATTATATTGGCTATCGTATGATATTGCGTGAGTTTGGAAGGGGTCCCTGCTCGCCTTATATAGTCTAGGGGCAGGGTTACAAGTTGGTTAGATCTAAGAGATAACCAGAAAGTAATAACAGATTATAAGAATCATGGGATCATACGTATCCTAACAAATCTTGTACTATCTTAAGGATATCTTCCTGGTGTCTTGCTAGAGGCGCTGAGCAATGTCGTGCCCCACAAGGCTTTGTCTTGTGGGTTGGGCCACCCCTAGGGGCACAGCCCATGTGGTCTATCATGGGTATCTGGGGTCATATCCCCCACAGCTAGTCCCTAAGCGCCTTATATCCATTGTGCAACGCCATCTTGAGCTTGCCCGAGCAGGTGTGAACACAGCCGAGTAGTCAAACTCATGGTCCGACCACCATGATGAGTTGCCAAACGGTTGTGAGCCATCGCTGAGCAGCGTGAACCATCACCAAGCAATGTGAACCGTCGCTGAGCAGCATAACCCAAGTATGGCTTGCCATAAGGGTTTAAGGAGCTCAAGTTCAAAATTGAAAATTTCCTCGTAGTGGACCAAGTGTGCCCACTTAGAGTTTGGCCACGAGAAAAGGGAGATAGTCTTCTTCAACTTCAGGAGGAGCGGAGTCTTCCAGATTAAAGCAAACACACTCATCGCAAGGTGAAGTGTGCCCACTTAGTCCTCAAGCCTGACAGTAGGTGATGTGGTCATGTGGTGCCAGGGTCCAAAGTAGAAGAAAAGTAGAAGACCAGCCGAGCAGGCAGCCAGTCCTTGGGCGTAGCCTCGAGATGAGAAAAGCACATTCACCGCAAGGTGAAGTGTGCCCACTTAGACCATGAGCCTGACAGTGGGTGACATGGTCACGTGGTGCCAGGGTCAGAAACAGTAGTCAATAGAAGAAAGTCCCTAGTGCGGTGAGGAACAAGGTCATAGCGCTGACATAGTCCTTGAGCCACAAGAGGAAATCTTGGAGAGAACAAATCCTGGAGAAAAAACTAGAGTAATGGTTGTACAGTAGTAATTACTGAGCCATGACAGATGTGGAGAAGTCAGCGAATATTCGGTGAGCAGTAACAAATTACGACTATAAATGGGCGATACGGGCTGCAGTTGTGCGAAAGCCCTATTAACGGCCCACCACGCTATTGCGGAGAATTTGGAGTGGCGCAAATCGTGGGAGTGGTTTCCCAAAAACCCTCGAATGCGAAAGGAGGGGAGAGTGCTTTATAACTACGTCGCCGCACCCCATGCTCCCACCTTTGCCATTTTGCCGTTTCATCTTCCTCCTCGGCCTTCACACTTCTAGATTTACATGCGCTCCCACCGCTAAGCCCAAAATAGATCTGAGAGATGGCACCGAAGAAGGGAGCTAGAAACCCAAAGAAGGCGGCCACCGGAGCCAGCCGTGACAACGAGTGGGTGCCGTCGGTCATGGGGGAGGCGGAGAACAATAGGATGATGGAAGCGGGCGTTCTCCTGGACTGTGTCACTACCGGATATCGATGAAGCAGGCGTTCTCCTTTCCAATGCCCCATATCGACGAAGCCATAGTTTTTGAAGATTATTTTTGGCATGGGTTAGGTTTTTCCGTTCATCCTTTCTTGAGGGATATGCTAGAGTTTTGGGTCATTAGTCTGAGCAAACTCCACCCAAACACCATCTTGCACATCACCATCTTCATCCATTTCTATGAGGCATATCACGGAGTTCTTCCCCACTTCAACCTCTTCCATCATCTATTCTGGCTGAAGAAGGGTGGCGGCAGTTCAAAGGTGGTCGACAGCGTGTATCTTCAACTTTGTGATGGGATGGTAGGTGAGTACATCACTATACCGCTGAACACCTTGCTAAAGGGGTGGAATGCCAGATGGTTCTACATGAAGCAGAGCCATCCCGCCATCCACTGCGACATCGACCACGTTCCGGAGAACCAGAGGAGCTGGTCGGAGAAGCCAAGCAGTGCTGACATGGAGCAGGTGAGAGAGCTCCTCGACCTGATAATTAACTGTGGATTGGTGGTGGCGAGCTTCATAGTGCGCCGTGTCTAGCCCTACAAGGAGAGGGCCCATGCGGGCTATGACTTCAAGGGAGACAACGATGGTACCGAGATGTCGGGGACCTAATACCAAGGTACCCTAGAAGGTGGAACCAATAACCACCGAGCATTAAAAACTTCTGGATGGATAAAGGTGCCATAATGTCTCTTGCTCGAATGACAGGAGTTTGGTTCCGCCTCGCTCGATGCCTTTGGGGCAAGCTCGGTCTCGCCCGAGGGCTGAGGGATAGACTCCGCCTCGCCCGACGCCTTTGAGATAGCTCTGCCTCGCCCAAAGGCTCAGGGCTAGTCTCCATCTCGCCCGACCCTGGAGGGGCGGGCTCGGTCTCGACCAAGAGATAAGGACTGGCCTCCGCTTCACCCGATGGCCAGGAACGAGCCTCGCCCTGCTCAGTATCTAAAGACTGATTTCATCTTACCTGACAACTTCTCCCTGTTCCCTCATGGTGATGGGTATAGGGCAAGACAAGACGTTTGGGTCAACCATTGCTCCAAGGACCATACCCTGCTCCTTGGCAGGAAAAGTACTGCTAGGGAACGACGGGACAGGTGCTTTAGACCCTTCTAGGCGTCGCAGAGCTCGAAAGGTATTTCAAGTGCGTGCCCCTCGCCCTATAGAGTTGTAGGCGCCGCCTTCAGCTCTGGGACATGGAACTCGATGAAGATATATGACAACCGTTACACTCCAGAAAAGGATTTGCTATCTCCATGAACGACGGATATTCCATCACCATGCTATGGACCCAAGGGAGCTATGCCCGCTTCCCAACCCCTCAGGTCCACTAAGTCAGAAGACCTTGGCCACGGCGCCACTCTAGACCCTGACCCCTCGTCCCTCCAACGAAGACTCATAGGAACCAGAGGGCGTGCGGAGCAAGGCTGAGGGAGACTCATAAGTCAAAACCACTATACTACCACCCATACCCTGCGCAGGGCAGCATTCTGTAACCAACCTGACATTCTATAGAGGCGTCGACAGTATTATAGGCGCTTATCTTCCTTCGCACTCATCAGAATGAAGAACCAGGCCGGGTAGACATGAGTCACAAGACTAGGTAGAATACGCATCCTAAAGCCCTCACCCTTGTAAAGCTAGCCCCATCATCTATAAAAGGGGATGCGCTTCCTCCACCAAAGGGACTGATCTTTGATGGAACAACACAAGACACTCACACACACAGTCAAGCGGCTACCAAGCTCTTGGCCTCTTTTTAACCCTTCCATCAGAGACTTGGGACCAGTCCCTCTCTCGATCGTTTGTACCCCCTACTATGAACCATTTTCGGTGCTAATAACACGAGTAGCAACAAACTGGACGTAGGGACATTTGGCCCAAACTAGTATAAATCTTGTGTCCTTTAGCGCACCATCCGAGCCTAACGCGCATTACTATAAATTTACTTGTCGGTGCTTGTACGAAACACCGACAGTTGGCGCACCAGGTAGGGGCCTTGCGCGTTCCAGATCAGGCCTCAGATGGCCACCCACGCAATTAGCTGGGACTCGGGGGCACACGTGTGTTTCGGCGACCTAGATTTTATCGTCACACTAGGAGGAGAAGTGGCGCTGACCCACACGGCCGCACAGTCTCTCCCTTCCATCAACCTCAGCCGTCTAAGGCTTAAGGGCCCACGGGGCGACACCCTTGGACCCCAGTTATCTAGGGAGCCCTAGCACAGCATCCCCCCTTTTCCGGAAGGCCCCGTACGAAGCGCCCCAACAACGTTTCCATTCGGTCTCCGCAATGCCACGGCAACCACTGGCCACCTTTTGGCTCTACGCATGGTTTAGCCGCCTACAGACAGCGAGTTCATGGGGGTAATCAAACACGATCCGGAGACACTCTACGGGCTCCTCGTGGAGGAACCAGAGTCGTCCTCTAGCTCTGACTCTAGCAAGGGGAGCCATCACCCTTCCTGGAAATGCTTCATGACGCAAACCCCCGAGGGGCACGTCCAAAGCATCTCCAGAGAGGAGACAACCCCAACTGGCAACCCCAACGCCAGGATCGAGGCGAAGACGGTGGCTCCATCTCACGTAAGGATGGAGCAACTAAGAGCACGAAAGCTGGAGATCGATGACGTCGGACAATAGCTTGTCCAAGAGTACCAAAACATCGAGGAGATCAAGCGTCGTGGTGATGGTGGGCACGCACGCACCTTGGCCCATGATGTGCATCGGAGGATCCTCACCGAAGATGGGACTCTCACTCACTTCGCTCGGGCAAGCCAGAACATTGCCACCGTGATGGCCTTGCTTCATGGCCTCCCAAAGGCCACGACGTCTGAGGATCACTAGGCCCACAGGGAGATTCGCATGTTGCTTGAGCGTGCGGCAGCGCAGCAAGCGGAAAGTTTGTTATCTCGATGACGCGAACCCGACACCAGCCAGCGCACGCCCTCAGTGCATCCCACCAGGGACGTGTCCATTCACCAAACACCGCCAGGCGGCAGGCAGCCCTCCGCCATCCCAGTGCATCAACGCCTCAGCCATGGCCGCAACGTACGTAGCATCATCGACGCTCGAAAACACGCCCACGGCGATGATGGAGAAGCAGCACACCGTGGGTACCATCCCCGATGTGGCGGATGCTACGACAGCAATGAGGACCGAAGCCCGAGCCCTGGCCTGCCAGGTCCTCAGGCCTTCGGTCGACACATCTCAACGCTGCGTTCCCCCTAAGGTATCGACCGCCTACCAACATCCCTAAATATTCTGGCGAAACAAATCTCGGGCTTTGGCTCGAAGACTACCGGCTTGCATGTTAGGCTGGTGGAGCAAGTGATGATGATTTCATTATTCGCAACCTCCCGCTGTTCTTGGCCGATTCGGCATGAGCATGGCTGGAGCACTTACCGTCCAACGCCATTCAAAGTTGGGCGGATCTGATGGAGATCTTCATGGGCAACTTCCAGGGCACATACAAACGCCCTGGAAACCCATGGGACCTCAAGAACTGCCGTTAGAAGGCTGATGAAACCCTCCGCGGGTACATCCGGTGCTTCTCTCGATAGTGCAACGAGCTCCCTAACATCGCCGACATCGACGTGATAGGAGCCTTCCTATCCGGGGCAACCTACGAATCCCTGGTCCACAAGCTAGGACGTAGGGGCCCGTGGACTACCAAGGAACTCCTGGACATCACCACCAGTCATGCCTCTAGAGAGGAGGCGGTCGGAGCCATCTTCGATCGCTCTGACGGAAAGACAAGGCGGGACGAGGACGCCGATGAAGGCGCCTCCAACCGTCCCGCCAAAAGGAAAAATAAGAAGCAACGGCACGACAACTCGCTCATGGCCGCTGCTGACCGCAAAGGTGGCCGGAAGCCCACGGAGGGCACTCCGAACCACTTCGAGAAAATGCTCGAGGGGCCATGCCCAAACCATGCCTTCCCGGCCAAGCATCTATACAAGGATTGCGGCCTCATGCGCAAATACTTGTCCGGGGTCCTTAACAAAGGGGAGCAGGGGAAGGAGCCTGTTCCCACCACATACGACGCAGAGGAGAAGGACGATGCCTTCCCAACGCCGATCGGTGCCCTCATAATCTTCGGAGGATCAATGGCCTACGACTCCAAGCGCCGCCAGAAGGGCGCGCGCCGTGAGGTCTATATGGCCGGACCGGCCACGCCTGCCTTCATCCGGTGGTCGGAATCCACCATAACCTTCGACCAGACCGACCCTCCAGATGCCATCCCACACCTGGGAAGGTACCCACTTGTATTTGATCCGATCATCGGCCCAAAGCGGCTCATGAAAGTACTGATGGACGGTGGCAGCGGCCTCAACATCATGTACGCCAAGACACTCGACGAGATGGGCGTCGACCGAACAAACCTTCGTCCCATCCGAGCGCCTTTCCATGGCATCGTGCCTGGTAGGCAAGCCGTGCCATTGGGGCAGATCGATCTACCCATCACTTTCGGGGATCGGTCCAATTACCGGACTGAGACCCTCACCTTCGATGTAGTGGGGTTCTCAGGAACTTTCCACGCCATCCTGGGACGACCATGCTACGTGAAGTTCATGGCCGTTCCCAATTATACGTACCTTAAGCTGAAGATGTCGGGCCCCCACGGGGTCATCACCATCGGCAGCTCCTTCCAGTGCACTTACGAGTGCGAAATCGAATGCTGCGGACATGCATCCACAGTCATCGCCTTTGAAGAGCTCGCCACCCTTAGGGAGGAGGTCGTTGAAGGGGCACCCGATGTGAAGAGGTCCTCCGGGTCGTTTGAATCGGTGAAAGGACCCAAGGAGGTCCTCTTGGACCCTAGCAACTCTGAGGGCAAAAAAGTCCATATCGGGACCGTGCTCTCCTCCGAATAGGAAAGCGCACTCGTTGACTTCCTCCGCGGTAACAAAGACATCTTTGTGTGGAAACCCTCAGATATGCCAGGCATCCCGAGGGAGGTCGCCGAGCATGCCTTAAAAATTCACCCAGGCTCCAAGCCGGTGAAACAACGCCTGCACCGCTTCGACGAGGAGAAACGCAGGGCCATCGGCGAGGAGACAGCCAAACTGCTGGCCGCAGGATTCATTAAGGAAGTATACCACCCAAAGTGGTTAGCAAATCCTGTTCTTGTGTGAAAAAAGAGCGGGAAATGAAGAATGTGTGTCGATTACACCGGCCTCAACAAAGCGTGTCCAAAGGATCTGTTTCCTTTGCCACGAATAGACCAAATAGTCGATTCCACCTCAGGGTGCGAAACCCTCTGCTTCCTTGACGCATACTCCGGCTACCACCAAATCGCAATGAAAGAGTCCGACCAGCTCGCGACATCTTTTATCACCCCCTTCGGATCGTTTTGCTACATTTCAATGCCGTTCGGTCTGAAGAATGCTGGGGCGACTTACCAGCGCTGTATGCTCAATTGCTTCGGAGACCTCATCGGGCGAACCGTTGAGGCCTATGTCGATGACATCATAGTCAAGTCCAAGCGAGCTGACCACCTTGTCGCTGACCTTGAACAAACCTTTGCGAAACTCCATGCAAACGGCATCAAACTCAATCCCGAAAAATGCATTTTCGGGGTCCTAAGGGGCATGCTGCTCGGCTTCATCGTCTCCGAGCATGGCATCGAAGCCAGCCCAGAGAAGATATCAGTCATCACAAGGATGGGCCCGATCCAAAGCATAAATGGGGTTCAGCAGATCACAGGGTGCTTGGCCGCCCTCAGCCGATTCATTTCGTGCCTCGGCGAACGAGGACTCCCCCTTTATCGACTCCTAAAGAAATCTGACCACTTCGAGTGGATAGCCGAGGCTCAGGAGGCGCTTGACATGGTTAAGCGATTTTTAACTAAACCTCCGGTCCTAGTTCCTCCATGCAACGGAGAATCTGTCCTACTATATATATCGGCCACCACCCAAGTGGTCAGCTCCACCTTGGTGGTAGAGCGAGAGGAAGAGGGGCATGCCTTCAAGGTGCAGCGCCCTGTGTATTTCATTAGCGAGGTGTTATCTGACTCTAGAGCCCGCTACTCCCAAATCTAGAAACTCCTCTACACCGTCCTCATCACCAAGAGGAAGCTATGCCACTACTTCGAATCACACCCTGTAACAGTAGTGACATCGTTCCCCCTCGGCGAGGTCGTCCGTAGCCATGATGCTACGGGAAGAACCGCAAAGTGGGTGCTCGAGCTTATGGATCAGGGCATTTCTTATGCCCCCCGAACAACGATCAAATCTCAGGTACTGGCTGACTTCATCACGGAGTGGACCAAGGTCCAGATGCCACCAGCAGTCGTCGATCAAGAGTACTAGACAATGTACTTCGATGGATCGCTAATGAAGAAGGGCACTGGAGCAGGACTAGTTTTTGTATCCCCCCTCGGGGTCCACATGAGGTACATGGTTCGGCTCCATTTTCCCTCATCAAACAATACTGCAGAATACGAAGCACTCATCAATGACCTATGAATCGCCATCAAGCTGGGCATTCGATGCCTCGACGTTAGGGGTGACTCTCAGCTGGTCGTCAACCAGGTCATGAAGGAGTCATGCTGCCACGACACCAAGATGGAGGCATACTGTCAAGAAGTCTGACGGCTGGAGGACAGATTCGATGGCCTTGAACTCAATCACATCCCAAGGCGCCTCAACGAAGCAGCCGACACGCTCATGAAAGCAGCGTTCGGCCGAGAGCCAGTCCCGACAGGCGTCTTTGCCAGCGATCAACACAAATCCTTGGTACGCTACACGGGGTCAGAACAAGCCAACAATGGCCCATCTAGTCTAACCCTAGGGGTCAATCTGCCAACTGCTCTGCCCGACCCTGAGGTTATGGAGCTTGAAGAGGACCCAGCAGCAGAGTTCAACCCTCCCGATGACTAGAGAACACTTTACCTCAACTACCTCCTCCACGACATACTACCGGCAGACAAGACGGAAGCTCGACGGCTCGCGCGACATGCCAAGTCCTTCTTTCTTGTAGAGGGCGAACTCTACAAACGGAGTCACATCGGTATTCTGCAACTCTGTATCCCTGGCGAAAAGGGGAAGCTCCTGCTGGGCGACATCCATGGTGGAATCTACGGTCATCATGCCGCACCAAGAACCTTGGTTGGAAATGCATTCTGACAAGGCTTTTACTGGCCCACCGCAGTAGCCAATGCCGAGCAAATTGTACGCACCTGTGAAGGGTGTCAATACTACGCTGGGCAAATACACCTCCCGACCCAGGCACTCCAGATGATCCCCATCGCGTGGCCCTTCACGGTCTGGGGGCTTGACCTGGTTGGGCCACTCAAACAGGCGCCCGGGGGCTTCACCCACCTACTTGTCACCATAGATAAGTTTACAAAATGGATTGAAGCTCGACCAATATCCACGATCAAATCCAAGCAGGCTATGCTATTATTCCTCGACATCATCCATCGCTTTGGAGTACCGAACTCCATCATCATAGACAATGGCACGCAGTTCACTGGTAGGAAATTCGTTCAATTCTGTGATGAACAACACATCCAGATCGATTGGGCAGCCATCGCACACCCCCAGACGAATAGGTAGGTCAAGCGCGCAAACGGCATGCTCCTTCAGGGCCTCAAACCCAGAATTTTCAACCGATTGAACAAATTCGGCGCGCGCTGGCTCGCTGAGCTCCCGGCCATGCTCTAGAGCCTAAGGACAACTCCTAGCCGGGCCACCGGCTACACACCTTTCTTCATGGTCTACGGTTCCAAGGCTGTTCTCCCGATAGACCTCAACTATGGAGCACCAAGAATCAGAGCATACGACGAATAGGGGGCCAAAGCATCTCACCAAGACGCCATGGACCAGCTAGATGAAGCCCACGACATCGCCCTCCTCCGTTCAGCTAAGTACCAGCAGGCGTTGCGACGGTACCATAGCCGACGGGTACGGGGTTGAGCCTTCAATGTCGGGGACCTCGTCCTCTGCCTTGTGCAGAGCAACAAAGACCGCCACAAACTCTCCCCGCCCTGGGAAGGGCCCTACGTCGTCGCAGAAGTACTTTGCCCGAGCGCCTACAGGTTGAAAACCATCAACGGCGAGGTCTTCACCAACGCCTAGAACATTGAGCAGCTACGTCGCTTTTACCCTTAAAATAAGCATATACTCTTCCTTATCAGTTTTTGTCATTACAAAACCTCGATCCTTAGTGACTTCCGACCCCTGCAAATCGCGAGGGGTCAGACCTCACTCGGGGGCTGAAATGAGTAATACAAATATTACGCTTGCAGAAACCTCCTGTGTTATATATTTGCAAACATTCTCTAATTTTTCCATTCTTCTCATAAACAAGTTCTAAGGGCTAAGATTTTAGGAATAGATTCTGAATACAACTGGTAGGACTATGGGAGACCCACGCCCCAGCGGCTGCAACCTCTTTGTGCTCACCAGCTCAATCAGAATTAGTTCGCCCACGTTCCTAGTTTCTTACGACTTAGACCATGAGAAGGGTCGGAGGGCACTAAAACCGTTTCTACAAAAAAGAGAAAGATAAAAAGATTGCTTGCCATAAGCAAAAGATAAAAATTTGCTCATTTTTTGCATAAATTTGCTACTTACAAAGTGATTTCATTACAAAAAGGACTAATATACTTATAAATTCAGAGGACTGTTTACTCGGGGGCTTCCCCACAATTATTCAATTACAGTCTCTGCTTAGCTTTACTAAAGTGCTGCTGCGGTCGCCGCGCCAAGCTCTCCATCGGAGACGCCCAGGGCATGTACACGGGCCAGCTCGTCTACTGCGGCCGCCGCGCCACGCTCTCCATCGGCGATGCCCGGGGCGTGTACACAGGCCAGCTCGTCTACTGCGGCCACCGTGCCACACTTTCCATCGGCGACATCCCACCGCTTTGCGGGATCCTCGAAGGCGCCGTCATCTGTAACGCCTCCGCCAGGGTGTCTGGGGACTACGCCATCGTCGTCAACCGTAACCCCGACAGTGACGCCTCCGCCAGGGCGTCCGCGGGCTACGCCATCGTCATCAGCCACAACCCCAACAGCGATGCCTCCGCTAGGGCATCCGGGGACTACGCCATCGTCTCCAGCCACAACCCTGACAATGGCGTAAGAGCAAGAAATGCCTCTCACCAAGGGAGGAACATAGCAAACGACGGCGAGGTCGACAACGTACGGCGCCCGCCAGCACTCCTTCTCCTTCGGCAGCAGCGACTCCTTAGCAAGGGTAGCACGCACCATCTCATCTATGTTGGATGACCTCCGGCTCGACACTAGGCTCTAGATTCACGAGCGGATTTGTGAGTTTTCTATCTCTCTGGCATTACTCTTCCTCACTCAGGAACCGCCGCGATGCACAGACGCATTCGATGGAAAGGGAGAAGGAGAGGTAGCGGCTCAGAGGTAGAAGAGGTGGGATGAGAACTCCCCTCCCCCTCCCTATTTAAAGAGGAGACACTGCAGCCAAGGAAAGGCGAAAGGTTGGATGAAAAACCCTCTCCCTTCCCCTCCTTAAATACGGAATCAATGCTGATAGACACCTGAGGGGACGCGCCGATTGACAAGACGTGCCCCGGTCGATGAGGCGTCCCCCCGATCAAACTGGTCACTGCCTGGGAAGGGCCCGCCACTGACCCGCTCCGGACGTGGCAATTAAGGCGCCCACATAGGCAGACGACCCTTCGCCTCCCCATGTAGGACCACGGAATGATCCGACGACATGACCTCTGTAAAGGGGAGCCCAACAGCTCTCCTTGGTTGACCATGCGGCCCAGGAGAGACGATGAACGAACATCCAAAGAAAGATAAGCATCTCTGCCTTCTTACTTTACGCGTTAAAGATTTATTACCGAACTTCTGACCCCGTCAAACGGCGGGGACACGAACATCGCTCGAGGGCTGCCGAGGATGTCTACCAGTCTAGACATCCTCTTCATCCGACCCCTCCATACGCTTGAAACCAGAGGCATGGAATACGGGCATAGAACTTTGAGTAAAACTAGACGAACTAGCAGACCCTACGCCCCGACAGCTACGGTGTTTCTGTTCACCAGAATAATCATACTTAATGCCCCCCGCGTCTCCAGCTTTGACATCTGCCTTCTCAAGAAGAGTTCAGAGGGGTCCACCTACAGAATCTCCCCCAAAGGTGAAGCTGTTAGGTCGCCCAAGTCAATCAAACGGCTCAGACCATCATCGAGATACAAAAACCAAAGAATAGCGATTCTTATGTAGGTTACTTCAACCTCGTCGCAAACATCAGGGCCTAAACCCTGCACGAACACATCTGGTAGGAGCTTTTTCGTCACCCATGCTGCCAAGGTAACGTTACCGACCCCACCTTCATTTCGATTATATTATACATATGCAAAATGTTGCAACGCTTCATGTCGCGTCACGAAACGGTCGTCGCCTCATTCGATATAGGTGGCAGCAGGCCGAGGTTCGAAGGCCAGCCCGCGAAGGGCTCGAGGCCGCCTCGTGCCAAACAAGAGCAGGGAGAAGTAACTGAGATGAGCCCCAGCGGCCATGCCCGACCCTGCTCAGAAGCGGACAGGGACGTCTCAACCTTTTCTCGTTTGATTCTAACCCTGAGCCAAAACCACAGAATCTCCATCGAGGAGAGGCCATCGGGCCACCTGAGCCCATCGAACAGCTCGAGCATCTATCAGGAGGCGGGTTAAGAAGTTGTTTAGTGCCACCAGAGGGCTCTGTCGACCCCATCAGCAAATGATGGACCCAAATTCCACACGAACGTACCCGTTAGCGAGCTCATTGAGCGCGATACTTGAGCCGTCGAGGCAAGTGTCATTTACTCAGCCCCTTCGATTACGAAAATCGAGGATGGGTAACACACAAATTACGACTGACCCCTATCAGACCCTGACAAGGCCCGAGGGCTCGAGCCGCTCAATATAGGGACACAGGTTCAAAGGCCCTACCTTGCCAAGCCCATAGAGTCCCCATTTGGGGAATTCTGTTGGAAGACAGGGCGAGGAATATTGCAATGCCATCCAATGACTTCACCGACCCTATCACCAAAACCACGGAATGGGATTCCATCTAAATGTTCCGGTCTCCAGTAACCCCTGACCCTAGCAAATGCAGGGGGTCAGACCTTACTCAGGGGCTGGTTAAGGTATGGCTACCTCCCTTCCTTCTTTCGAAACAATCTCCTTGCATCAAGACCAGCGACAAGATTCAGGGGAACAGATTGGTGAGATCGCAAAAAATCAAACAAAACAAAATTACAAAGCAAAATCATGAAACTGCATCCAGACTCGAAAATACCAACACTTGTTCACATATTACATATAAGTTGTTATCAAAATTATTCGACTAACTACTCCCGCGAAGGGAGAACCATCTCTTTCAGATTATCCGCTAGGTTTTTCGTAAGGGGAGCAACCATCTTCTCCATTGCCTCTAGCTCATCATCCTCATAGGTGGATGGGAAACCTTCGCTCATCACCTTTAGGTTGATTTCCTTCTCGTAATGAGCATGGGCGACGGTGAAGGCCTGGGTGATCCCGGCATGAAAAGCACTCTCCTCAAGCTGGCCCACCCGAGCCGTGATACCTGCGGCACGAGGCACGAGTGGGATGGTCTCCATCGGCTCCACCACCTTTAGGGCATCAAGGACCACCCCGACTGCAGCTTGCAGAAGATCGTGCTCGTCGCTCTCAGTCTGAAGGGTCCTTCGTACATGGGCAAGCTCCTTTTCCAGCTTGATAGAGACATTTTCGGCGCTCAATCTTTGGCTCACTGCGTCACCGAGATCCGCCTAGAGAGAATGGACCACCTCGACATCCTCGTCCACCTTCAGCTGGAGGGCCGTGGCCCTACTCTTGGCCTTTCGCCTAAGGTCCCGCTCCATCTCTAGCTCCTTCAGGACCTCACCGGCCTTCTCATTAGCCACAGCATTCCTCTGCAGTAGCTCGTCTCGCTCCTTTCGGAGCCTGGCGATCTCCTCCCCATCTAGCTTTGACCTCGCCGACAAATCCTCAAACATCCCGTGGGCCTCCTCCGTGTCCTGACGCGCCTGGGCCTCCCGCTCCTGGGCGGCAGCAAGCTGTGCGGCCATGTCTGCTCGCAGCCGGGCCTCCTCGGAAAGGTGATCCCACTCCGCCTTCTACTCGCGGAGGAATCGGGATTTATTCTGGCTACGAGCAACAAGAATCTGAAGAGGAAGAAGACTGGTATCAAAAATGCAAAAACACAAAAACATGCGAAGAAAGAAGAAAACCAAGCGAATACCTGGGTAGTAGGAACAACGATTTCACGCAGGGCTCCTCTGGCCAGGTCCAGGGCATCCAGCATGGTCGAGATTCTGATGTCAAGACCCTCCCGCTCCATGCTCTCGGCATGATCATCGAGCAAGAAAAGAGCCGACGTCGGATCCTGGGCGGCCATCCACTGGAGCGATGGCTCCCCCCACGTAGGGGAGCAGCTTCCTCCCGACAAAGGGGCCGGGGGTGGCTCCCTCCTAATCCTGTGCGGCACCACCGCCGTGCTCGAGGACCATCCGACCGGACCCTCCTCCATCTGGGCCGCTTCGAGCGCCACGGGCGGAACCACCTGGGCCCCCAGTGGCGCGGATTGCACTACACCCTCGAGCGCCACCACGGCTGCACCCGGCTGATCCTGGCTTGGCGTGATCACGACCACCTCCACCGGCGGTATGCGGCCCTCGGCCAGCTGTACCACATCCGCCATGGAGGAAGCCGACTGCTCGGTAACCATCGCGGGCGTGGGCGCCACCACAGACACCGTCGGGTCAGCCAACGCGGCTCCAACGTCGGTACCACTCCTGCCCAAAATAGGGGTAACGCCAGGCGACGCCATCCGTCCCACTTGTATGGTGAGGCTCTTTTTGGGCGCCAGCCCCAGGGGGTGACCCGTCCACAAGAACCTACACAAAGGTAATAGCCATTAGGTCAAAATAGGAACGGAAAAAGATGAAAATAGGGGAATCAGCAGCTTACGCTGACGCCCTCGGCCGGCGGAAGCGTTTTTGGGACGGATCCCTAGATCCCTGCCCCGACTCGTCTGGGTGGGACCGTTTTGAACATGTCCCCTGCTCCGAGGCAGGGGGGCTCATCTCCCTCACCTCGTGGGGCACGGCACTAGAGCCGCTCCCCTCCCTCACCTTATGGGGCGCGGCACCAGAGCCGCTCCCCTCCATCATCTCATGGGGCGCGGTACCAGAGCCGCTCCCCTCCATTGTCTCATGGGGCGCGGCACCAGAGCCACTCCCCTCCACCATCACCTCGGGGTCGGCAGTGGCAAGCCTGTCTTCCCCCATCCATCGATCCTCGGCCGGCACGCCATGTGAAGCGGCGGACTCTCCGACCTCCACCGACTCACTTCCCTCCGCGTGGAACGGGAAGGGTCCCTACATGGACGGGTGGGTACTTGTCAGTGTTTCCTCGTCCTCCAAGACACCCCAATCCACGTCGACGACTACCTCATCGTCATCGTCATTATCGTCGTTGTCATCATCACTGCTCATGTCCTCCCCCTAGTCCCATGCCTCCTGCTTCAGTCGTTTTGCCTTCTTTATCTGCTCCCTTGCTTTCTTGTCCCGCTCAGCCGCGAGTCGATTCGCCGCCGCCACGGCCTTGTCCTTTGGTAGCGGAACCGGACTATCTTTGAAGACTAGCCCCCTCGGCTGGTCCCAACATCGCAAAAGCAAGTATCAAAAAATGGAGATTCAGGAAAAAGAAAGAGCACGGGAGAAGAGGGCTTACGAATTCGAAGAACCTAGGTTCTGGCCGCATTGGGGGATGTCCGGGCATCGGATACACAATGTTGAGGATGCTGCCTTTGGAATCCTTCGTCGGCTCCATCACCTCCTTAATGCGCTGTGCCACTTCCGAGAAAGGGAGCTCCTCGTCAACAAGCACCGTCCCCTCGAACGACATCCCGGGCATCATCCGATGCAGGGGAAGCACGCGCGCCATTAGCGGTGCCACCCTCCTCGCATGATAGGCACCGATAATCCCTGTCCCCTTTACGCCCCAATCCTTCAGGGCTTGGAGGGCGGAAAGAAGGTCGGAGAGGTGTTTCTTGTCTTTGAACTGGACGCCCCAGTCCCACGACTCCGGAGCCTCTTCAATAAGGCGCCCAGTGTACCTCGGTAGGGTGGCACTCACATCATCCCTGACATAAAACCACTGCGAGTGCCATCCCTTGTTGGATGTCGCCAGACGCATGTATGGGTAACCCCTCGACCGGGTATGGCGCAGATGAATGCTGGCACATCCCATCGGTGCGTTCGCATCTTTCCCCCCAATCTTCCTCTTCGACAAACTAACGGTAAAGAAATACTGCCACAGATCAAAATGGGGATCGATCCCTAGGAAACCCTCACACAGGGCAACAAACACCGCCATATGTTGAACCTCATTGGGAGTTAGATGCTGCAGCTCCACCTCATAATAATCTAATAGCCCCCGAAGGAATCTATGCGCGGGTACCACAAATCCCCGCTCATGGAAGATAGCGAAAGAAATGACATACCCTTCGGGTGGCACCGGCTCACCCTCATCACTAGGTAGCAGCCACTCCTAGATGACAGACAGCAAGCGGAGAAGGCCACGGCAGATGAGGCCCTCCAAACACCATGAGGTGATGCTAGATCTGCCCAACTCCATTAAAGCAATTGGGGAGAAAGGCAGGCGCAAGCTTGACGGCGGCTACAACACGGATGCAAGTCGATCGACGGTGGCGGTGCGGGCGTAGGAGGCTGGGACGATTGGCGGCGGATGTTTCAGACATAAAGGTAAGAGGGCGAAATACGAAACCTTGGGGGCGAACCCCGTGGTTTTATAGGGGCGACGGACGTGAGAAGGGCAACCGTCTGCCTCGATCTCCGGGCCTGCCACGCGCACCGCCGCGTCGCGTCACGGGACACGCGCCCGTAGTCCCTATCCTTTCCCACCGAAAATCACGGTGGACGGTTCGCCTTCCCCAAGCGAATCTGGACTCTCTTCCCACTTGGGGAAGGCAGGTCACAAAGATTTTTTCTATTTTGGCCCACTTAGGGCCCAGAAGCTCGGTGGTCGGCCCAACTGAGGATGGGTCCACGAATGATCCGAAATCAAGGGCGCAAGTATTACTGGGATCCCGGTCCATGGACAAGCCCAAATTAGGTCAGCCCTAAATGAGATCCCCGCGAACGGGATACCACGACCCCCTCGAAAAAACTATCTGGTTGACGAAAAACTAAGTCCTTCAGCCTTACCCACGAAGGGTCCGTTACAACCCCCTGGGCGACCTTGCTCGAATCACCCAGGGGCTCAGGGGCTACACCCATCGGGTGCGCTTGCGTGCACCCTCTAGCAAAATAACTCCGACGAAATCAAAAACACCCTCTAGGCGGTTCTATCCGAATCACCTAGAGGCTCAGGGACTACTGTTGGGGACCTAATACCGGGGTACCCCAAAAGGTGGAACCAATAACCACCGAGCATTAAAAACTTCTGGATGGTTAAAGACGCCATAACGTCTCTTGCTCGAATGATAGGAGTTTGGATCCGCCTCGCCCGATGCCTTTGGGGCAAGCTTGGTCTCGCCCGAGGGCTGAGGGATAGACTCCGCCTCGCCCGACGCCTTTGAGATAGCTCTGCCTCGCCCGAAGGCTCAGGGCTAGTCTCTGTCTCGCCCGATGCCTTTGGGGCAGGCTCAGTTTCGCTCGAGGGCTGAGGGATAGACTCCGCCTCACCCGACCCCGGAGGGGCGAGCTCGGTCTCGACTAAGAGATAAGGACTGGCCTCCGCTTCACCCGACGACCAGGAACGAGCCTCGCCCTGCTCGGTATCTAAAGACTGATTTCATCTTACCTGACAACTTCTCCCCATTCCCTCATGGTGATGGGTACAGGGCAAGACAAGACGTTCAGGTCAACCATGGCTCCAAGGACCATACCCTACGCCCTGATAGGAAAAGTACTACCAGGGAACGACGGAACAGGTGCTTTAGACCCTTCTGGGCGCCGTAGAGCCTGAAAGGTATTTCAGGTGCGTGCCCCTTGCCTTGTAGAGTTGTAGGCGCCGCCTTCAGCTCTGGGACACGGAACCCGACAAAGATATACGACAACCGCTACGCTCCAGAAAAGGATTTGCTATCTCCACGAACGACGGATATTCCGTCACCATGCTATGGACCCAAGGGAGCTATGCCCGCTTCCCGACCCCTCAGGTCCACCAAGTCAGAAGACCTTGGCCACGGCGCAACTTTGGACCCCGACCCCTCATCCCTCCAACGAAGACTCATAGGAACAAGAGAGCGTGCGGAGCAAGGCTGAGGGAGACTCATAAGTCAAAACCACTGTACTGCCACCCATACCCTGCGTAGGGCAGCATTCTGTAACCAACCTAACATTCTACAGAGGCATCGACAGTATTGTAGGTGCTTATCTTCCTTCGCACTCATCAGAATGAAGAACCAGGCTGGGTAAACGTGAGCCACAAGACTAGGTGGAATACACATCCTTAAGCCCTCACCCTTGTAAAGCCAGCCCCTTCATCTATAAAAGGGGATGCGCTTCCTCCACCAAAGGGACCGATCTTTGATGGAACAACACAAGACACTCACACACACAGTCAAGCGGATACCAAGCTCTTGGCCTCTTTTCAACCCTTCCATCAGAGACTTGAGACCAGTCCCTCTCTCGATCGTTTGTACCCCCTACTACAAACCATTTTCAGTGCTAATAACACGAGCAGCAACAAACTGGACGTAGGGACATTCAGCCCAAACTAGTATAAATCTTGTGTCCTTTAGCGCACCATCTGAGCCTAACGCGCATTACTATAAATTTACTTGCCGGTGCTTGTACGAAAGACCAACACGAGGAGAGCAGGGGGAGGCTGACGAGGGATGAAGTGCTAGAGCAGGCCACAGAGCTGTTCGCTCCAAATGCCTCATTCAGCGTGTCATAGCAGACAAGTACCTTCAACTGTACGATCCCGCTTCCTCAGGTAAACATCCCAATTGTTTTGTTCCTGATGCTTTTTATCCTTTACCGTTGCTGTGCAGTGAACTGATGCACTTATGGAAAGATCCAATCATAGGAACGAGTAGTGTACTTCTTGGGTGTGTCGAGGGGCGATTGGCCGTAGGCGGTAGACGCCCGGCCACCAGCTTAGCTTGAGGAGGGTGCCATCAACGCATCGTCGGAATTCGGAGGCACCGATGCTGGTCAGACGGAGAGTACCCCCTGGTGTCCATCGATGTCCCCTGCCATGTCTGCATCACTGAACATAGTGAGCTGCAGCCTACTCCCGCCGATCTTAGGAAAGACGATCCCTTGATCCACCGTCCCCTTGACATAGCGTAGTAGCCGCTTCACCGCAGCCCAGTGATCCTCTCTAGGATCCTCCATGAAGCGACTGACATAGCCCACAACAAACGCAATATCCGGCCTCATGTAGACTAGGTAGCGTAGACCATCGATGATGCTCCGGTAGAGTGTTGCATCCACCTTCGCCGCGGTGCTAGCCTTTGTCAGTTTCAGCCGCTCCTCCATTAGAGTCACACATGGCTTGCACTCAGCCATGCCGCTCCTCTCCAAAAGCTTGGAGGCATACACGCTCTGATTGAGCATGAGTTCCTCCTTCCTCTGTCTCACCTCGATGCCGAGGTAGTATGAGAGTGCGTTGAGATTGCTTATTAGAAAACGATCCGCCATCTCGTGCTTGAAGCTGTTGATGTCCTCCGTGCACATGCTAGTGACGATCAAGTCATCCACATACATGCCAACGATGAGCTCCTCCTTCCCCTGTCGCCGCGTGTAGAGTGCGTGCTCGGTTGCGCACCACTGAAACCCAAGCTCGCCCAGCATGGCATCAAGCTTGGCGCTCCATGCTCGTGGGGCCTGCCGCAGCCTGTAGAGGGCCTTACGTAGTTGGAGCACCCTATGCTCCTCTCCCTTGATGGCAAAACCTAGAGGTTGCCTGATGAAGACCGTCTCCTCTAGCTCGCCGTTGAGAAAGGCCGATTTAACGTCCAAGTGATGGACGCACCAGTCCTTTGCTGCTGCCAAGGCTAGTAGCAAACAGACCGACTCCATGTGCGCTACTGGCGCAAAGACCTCCTCGAAGTCTATGCCCTCGCACTGAACAAAGCCTCGAGCGATGAGGCGCGCCTTGTGCTTGACAACGACGCCAAGCTCGTCCCTCTTAACCTTGTACACCCACTTCAGGCTGATCGGACGGCATCCTAGAGGTGGATCAACGAGCTGCCATGTCTCATTTTCCTCAATCGCCTTCATCTCCTCTAGCATCGCCCGTCACCAGTTTCTATCCCACTCGGCTAGCGTGAACGTAGGTGGTTTCTCTCCACTGACAAGCAGCAACTCTGCGTCATTGAGCAACCGACCAGCTAGTCCTGAGGGTCCTGTGCCGCCGACGATGTCATCTAGCCTATAGAATCGTACCTCCTCACCTTCGTGGTAGGCGTCCATGAACTCAGTGATATCACTTGGAGGTGAGGCGAACTCGATCAGCATTGATGGAGTTCCCTGTTCCACCAGAGTGCTCGGTACAATACCTGAAGTGCTCGGCACCTCGAGTTCGGTGCTCGGCACTACTTCTAGACTTCTCATCATAACTCCTGCAGTAGTGCCTAGCCACAGTCTTGGAGTAGTCGGCACCACTGCAAGATGTCTTGGCTCCACCACGGGAGTGCTTGACACCCATCCTGGAGTGGTCGCCACCACTGCAGAACCTCCCGGCACCACTCCTGACGTGCTCAGCATCCCTCTAGGAGTGCTCAGCACTCCTCCCAAAGTCCTCACCATCCCTCCCAAAGTGCTCAACACTACCCCAGGAGTGCTCGGCACCTCTTCCCTAGCGTCTCCACCACCGTGGATGACCAAGTGCTCGACGACGAAGGTGCTGGTGAAGCCGCCAGCTTCCCCCATGCTTAGACTGCTCCAGTCCCAAGCCGCCTTCTCGTCGAACACGACGTCGCGCGAGACAAGCACCTTGTCTCCACATGGGTCGTAGAACCGATATGCCTTGGTACCCTCCGCGTAGCCTAGGAACACCATGGGTGTGCTCCTGTCCTACAGCTTGGTGAGGTTTGGCTTTGTCTTTCTAACGTGGCCGATGCAGCCGAATGTCCGGAGAAAGGACATGCTTGGCTTGCACCCATACCAAGCTTCGAACGACATCTTGCCCATCAGGGCTTTGGTCGGAGAGCGATTGAGGATGAACAATGTTGTGGTCACTGCCTCACCCTAGAACCTTGTTGGCATGCCTTTGGCCTTCATCATGGATTGGGCCATGCTGACCACCGTCTGGTTCTACCTCTCCACCACGCCATTCTGTTGTGACGAGTACGGCGCGGTATGGTATCGCACCACACCCTGATCCACACAGTACGCAGCGAACTCCACCAAAGTGAATTTGCCATCGCGATCAGTCCTCAGCACATGGAGCTTCTTGCTATTCTCAGCCGCTTCATCCTTGCTCATCAAGAGTTGTAGCCACATGTAGCAACTGTAATCGTCCATGAGCAGGAGGAAGTACCACCAACCACCGTTTGTAGCAGGCATGATCGGCCCACAGAGGTCATCGTGGACGAGCTCGAGAGCATCCTTTGCATGATACTTGGCCGCCTTTAGGAATGGTAGCCTCCTCTGCTTCCTAGCCAGGCAGCTGTCACATAGCTCGCCTCTATGCTTGATGTGGGTAGCCCTCGGACCATCTTCTCTAGCCAACCAAGCACGTCGAAGCTGAGATGTCCAAACCATGCATGCCACATCCACGGTTCCTCGGAGTGTCTTGTCGCCAGGCACATCGGCTGCTCAACCTTTAGGTCGAGCAGATATAACCGGTTCTAGGACCTCTTCACCTTGGTGAGAAGTCATTGCTCCTGGTCCCTGATCCTAAGGACTCTGTCCTTGATCAATACCTCGCTACCGTGCTCATCCAGCTAACCAATACTGATGATGCTAAAACGTAGCTACGGGATGTAATATACATTCGTTAGCACGCGGTGCTCCCTGTTTTAGCACCTGAAGATGATGGTGCCACGGCCTTGGATTGCCACCCTTGAGCTGTCACCAAACTTCATCGTACCGGTAACATCATCGTAGAGCTCGGAGAAGGATGCCTTAGAGCCCGTCATGTGGTTGCTGGCACCAGAGTCCAGATACCACCGCTGCTCCTAGTCGACACCCACACGTCCGAGGTGGACTTGGGTGCGTGGTTCGTCGAGGTTGACAGTCTTCAGGGCCTTCTCAGGTCCTTCCACCGTCGTCGCCTCTTCCTTCTCCTTGGCCTCGACGTCGTGAAGTGCACAAAACGTCGCCATCAGGATAGTGGCCTCATCCTCATCATCAGCTTGCAACAGATGAGCCTTAGCCTTCTTCTCCTGCTTGTGATTTGGGCACTCCCGTACCAATGGCCCATCTTCCCGCAGCGCCGATAGGCGTTGGGGTTGACTTGCTTCTTCTTCTTCGAAGAAGCTTTGCCGTGGCGCTTGTCATCACCACCGCGGCTGGAGGAGGCTGCCTTCTCAGAGTTCCTCCGAGCAGCGCACTCCTCTTCCATCAACGGGAGTTTTTCGCTGTCCTTTGTTGCTGTCGCCTACTCTAAGCGCTCATCCACCGCCAACAGATGACCTGTCACATCTTCAATGGTGAGGGTGGACAAGTCCAGCATTGTCTCTATAGAGAGAGCGATCTGGATGTACTTTGTCGACACGGAGTGGAGATACTTGGAGACCATCTCTTCTTCATCGACGGTGATGCCATGGCTCTTCAGCTTGCTGATGAGCGTCTACAGGCGGATGAAGAAGTCCTCCACCGTTTTACCATCGTTGAACTTGAGGTTGGCGTACTCCTGCTTCAGAAGCTGGGCCAACGCCTTCTTTGTGTGGTCGGAACCGACGCGCATCACCGTAATAGCCTCCCACGCCTCCTTAGCAGAGCTCTTCGCCCTCAACGGCTCCCTATACTCTGACGGTACAGCTACGAGGATAGCCTCCAACGCTGACATGTTATCTTCTTCATTATCGGTGCCCTTGTCAACAGCATTCTAGAGCCGCTGGACTCTGAGCTTGACCTTTATGGTCACCGACCACTCTCCATAATTGGTAATGGGGATGAGGGTCCCGATCTTCCGTCAGGTTTAAGATAAACAACGATTTATTCGGAGAGCGACACACCGATCCGGTTTTAGATCACAAAGGCCCGAACCCTGCAAACTTAGCACCACGTCTCCTCTGGTTATCAATCGTGTCACAATCCGGTTGACCTCGTCAAGAAGGCTAATCCCTGCTACGAGTCGAAGAACACAAGCAAGAACAAGATAAAACGCAACTCAATTGAAGTGATAATTGCAGATAAATGATTAAGCACTCGAAGTTCGGGTCTTGCAAACCGATAACGGCGACTGTTCAATGACAGATTGATCTAAAACAAAACCCAAAACCTAATGTATGTGGTGGCTACTGATTATATAGCCTAAGGGACGTCCAAGGATCCCTCTTCACGTCCTAAAGGTGTCCCAACACGTTACAAGGACCAACGGCCCAAAAGACGACGACGCAGCGCCATGACAGATTCTAGATGTCAACTTATTTCAACTATTCCTGTTGATTCTAATGTAATTTTGATGTTGGACCACTTTCATTGGTTTCCTTATGAAATTATCTTTCTATCCATATATGGATCATAAAAAACAGAGTTTATATGCGACCTGGACGTCCATTTTACTACACGCTGGTCCTGGAGTCCAAGATGAACTCGAACTCAAGTTGGATTGGGCCTCCGGCTTGGCTTGGACGTCCTTGCTGGCCTCCTAAGGTGGTGGCCAAGGAGGAGGACGTCCAAGGGCTTTCTTGGTGGGTTCTCCAAGTCCTTGGGGTGTGCTCCCACTTAGGCCAGGGTCCCAAGGATGAATAACAAGCCCATAACGATAGTGTAGCTCCTAGCAGAAACAGCGATAGAATATCTTGATGGTTTAGAGACCTTGCTGATGTGATATTGAGATGAGACCAGATCTATTTAAAATCTTATCAAACAAGCTTTCTATCAAGTGCTCATTGATCTCGATCGCACTCTAGATGGCTGAGTTATGGCCTTCCCAATGAAGCACTGTCGAGCTGCCGATGAACCGAAAATTCAACTTTGATGAACTTGCACGTTGAGACATATTTGTACCTACATTCAAATAACGACATGTACATGTGGAACCAAGTGAATTGTACTAAAAATCACTATGCAAATGTAGAAACGAGCTCACCTTATAAACAATGATCATATCCGATGGTGTCATGTCCTCATCAGTTGGTGCGAGTCAGCGTCAGCCAACTGGTGCCGCTGACCTCCCACACCGTGCGAACATCAGTGCCACTGCTATCGCCCATCTCCGAACCGCCCGTCATCGTCAGCAGTTAGTCTGGCGACGACGCTTGTACGGCTTCAATACCACTTGTTGACCCACAGGATCACTGGCTCAGGTGAGTGAACCACTCACCAATCTTGCCGAGCACCCGCTAGTGTTGCCG
This sequence comes from Miscanthus floridulus, assembly GCF_019320115.1. Classification (NCBI taxonomy): domain Eukaryota; kingdom Viridiplantae; phylum Streptophyta; class Magnoliopsida; order Poales; family Poaceae; genus Miscanthus; species Miscanthus floridulus. Next base: position 92,552,504 of record NC_089582.1, on the reverse strand, counting down.
AGCACCCACTAGCCGTGCCGACCACGAACAAGCGTTGTCTGTCCCCACACACTATGGCTAGAGCTAGAAGAAGAAGAGAGAACAGAGTATACACACAGTAGAAGACACCAGCGTTGGTCGAAACCCTGTATGAGAGATGGCAAATCTGAACTCTGTTTATTGTATTACCGTGGTAGTCTATTTATATAACTCTATCCATCTAGTCCTGGTACAACGCACATGCTGTAACAGTAACTAGATAACATACATGGTTGACTCTGCGCCGGCCTCTGCATGTGGCTATAGTGCTGTAGGTGGGTCGTGCGGCGCCTGCACCTGCAGCGGCTACAGTATCACAGCAGGGGACCTTTTCGGCGTTGCCTTCCCTTACTGTGTTCACACAAGGAAAACAGTAGTTTATTCTAACACTCTTTAAGAGTGGCTGATTAGATGTACCTGCAAAAAATAAAGTAGAACAATGAACATGTTCACGTGAAACGAATTGTAGGAATGTACTGCAATCACAAAACATACCAATGGATAATTGATTCTGGGAAGTAGAAGGAACATCTTGAGGAATATGGTGATGGTGCAAACTCAGATTACGCCTCTTGAGGAAGTCAACAACTTTTGCGGATAAACTATGGATGTTAACATTGAATTTTGATCTAAATTTCAGATAAGAGTTTTTATAGCCTCCATTCATTCTTGGTCTGCATACTGATTGGTCATGTTTGAATGGTTTAATTGTGTAGCAAACTTGTCAAGCAACTGAATTCCTTCTGATAGAATTTCCTAGCAAAGTAAAGCATAGAGACTTGTAACTACAGAAACTCTGAATGAAACATTCTGTTATGCTACTCAGACTAAACAAATAATGCATTATAGTGTAATACTTACAATAGAGCTAAGGTAATCATCTGGGGATATGCGTTCCAGCTGAGCCTGCGTCTCTAGATGATCCTGCCACCCTCTTGTGTAACAAACATCATAAGCCCGTCTCACCTAGTTAACAACAAGTGACAGTTTCATAAGTAAACTGTACATGGACAAACAAACACTGAGAGAGAGGGGTGTTATTTCTTTCACCTCTGTATTGCCAAACAACATTAATTTGTCCTCGCATGTTCCAGTGCAATCTGATAGGATCAGCTTACTCATAAAGTCAGGCAAGTAAGCACTTACTCTGGGCAATAAGTAATGATAAGGAGTTGATGGCCCAAAGTTCAAATTATCCAGATAGAAAACCTATACAAGCAATGTGATAAATAAATCAGTAGTGTATCTACGCCAACTGAGTGAGAAATATTTTCGACTCACTAGATAGCACATGAGCTATACCTGCAGTAAGAGGCTGCAACCAAACAGTGAAATCTTTTTGCTTCCATCGTTGAACTGTGCTCTAGCATGAGCGGAAGCTCGATCAAGTGTCCAAAGCACAAGAAAAGCCCAGTTTACATCTGCTGGCTTCACATCAGGCAGAAAGTTCTTGATAAGGTGCAGAGGAAAGTCATGCTGGAGCTCAGGGGCCAAAAGGTAACACACAGAATACAAGACACTAGCAATACTAAAAGCATCCATCTCAGCAGCACTGAAACCAGATCCATAATCTTTGCTGAGAATTTCTTCAAGGAAAAACATGGTGAGAGATGATGAACTGGAAACACTGAAGAGTTTCTGCTTGAAATCATTAACTGTGTCTTTGGACTGCTTGAGGGCGAAGTGAACAGAACGACCCTCAAAAGGAATACCAAATATTAGATGGACATCAGTATTTCTGATATGCAAGTCAACACCTCCATCAAGGTGTATACACTTGTTCTTGAAATCAAATCTTTGGTAAAGCCATAGAGAGAGGTCATCATTGAGATTTTCTAGCGCTGGCAGCTTCAGAAGACCAGCAAAGCCAATACTCTTGAGTACGTTTAGGGTAAGCGGAACATGGCCTAGCTGGAGTATAGGGGCCTCTGTTTTAGAAGACTGGCCTATCTCTAGGGCTGATCCAAGCCTTTTGACATAGGAGAACACTGCTTCTCTGGACGAGTTGGTCTGCTTCGCCTGTCATTTACAGAGAAGAAGGATTCAAGATGACTGACAATGATGCAAGAAAACCTAAAAAATGTTTGTGCAGTAAAAATGGAAGAGAGTAACATACATTTCGATCTCAAATTGGGGAAACAAGAACTCAGAAGCAGAAGAACTTAGGGACCTGAGTGGATGAACACTGGAGTAATAAGGAATTGGAGAAGCAAATGGAGAGTCAGAAATGAAAGAGCAGCGTGTCGAGGGATAAAAGGAATAGAGTTGTGAGAATGGACCAAGAGCCTGCCGTTCAAATGGAAGAGTACGAAGTAAAGATATAAAAAAGGTGTCACCATGCCGCTTGCATTGATGACAAAAGCGCTACAGTTCATTTATAGGAACTTGATGATGACAATATACAGTGCATGTTCGATCCAGAGAGTTGGTAGAGCGTGGGAGAGGATTTTTTTTATTTTTAACATTTTTTAAACTATTTTTAAATCTGATGTTGTTTAAATTCTTTTAAAATTAATATTTTTGGTCGCACTTATTCGCATGACGAGGCAAATTAACATTGTCGCGTCATGTATGGCAGCACGACGGGGGTAGCCACGTGTCAGGCAGCAGCAGCATTGGACGATGATGTGGCCGGGCTGCCGCGCCGTGGATCATGGCGCGTCGGTGCCGCGCCACCGGTCATGGCGCGGCTGGGCCCGACTAAACCGTCGCGCCGCGGGCTCCCTCCCTCTGTCTGTTGCCCAACTGGAAGTGAGGGCGCTCGAGGCACCCGCGCCGCTACCTCCCGACTCCCCCGTGTCCGGCCGCCACCTTTCCCTCCCTTGCCGCCCCCCTCCCTACCTTCCCCAAGCTCCTCCTCGGCCTCAGTCAAGGTAACAACGCTCTTATTAGTAGTTTGAACGGTGGATTAAGGATTAGGATTGATAGCTAGGGTTTGGAGGAAAATATTAGTTTGAACGATGGATTCAAGGATTAGAAGTATGTTTATTATGTTTAGTATAAGGTTTATTTTTGTTCTTATAAGTGTTGGTTGTATTACTTTAGTTGTAATTACCATGTTTAGTGTAAGATTTATTTTTATTCCCATAAGTATTGGTTATATTACTTTAGTTGTAATGCAAATGATTCTCCTTTACATTAATTTACGATGTTTCGATTGATGTTAAATTACAACCATTTTATTAGATGCAAGGCATGTATCTGGTGCAGTTGTGGCGAAAATGGGGTCATCCTAGAGAATGGTACCCCGACACGTCTAGCAAAGATGCCCCCGTCCCTCCTGACCTCCCAGTCCCTAACTGTGACTGTGGTTGTCTGACCGACGTGTTTCAATCGAGACATCCGGACACAGCGGCTCGTTGCTTCTACACATGCAGTCGTTTTAATATAAGTAATTCCTTCCGTATGTTTTTTTCTTCATTTGTGTTACTAGGTTACTAATATTTTGTTGGAATCTTGTTATGTAGGCCCATGAGACGTGCTTTTTGTTTCAGTGGATTGACGGTGCAGACAAGTTTGACCTAAGATACCTCCTTTTTGATGATTGTTGGAGAGGGAGACATCTACGTGAGCACTTTGAGCGGTGGGTTCCACCTCCCCCTAACCCTTCACCAATGACAGCTAAGGAGAAGCACTTAGCCACAGTTAGACGACTCGAAGAACCTCCTCTGTGCTATTACGAAGATCGAGCTATGATAAACCCTGATAGTATGTTGGAGTTTGTGTGTCCAAACAAGCATGAAGTAAGTGGACAGTGTATCTGTTGAAATGTTGAGCTATAGGTGTTCATGTACTAATGTCACCTCTTTTAGGTGTTTGCATTTGTGAAGTGTCGTTTCAAGGAGTGTCTCTATGGTCCTAAGGATCAATGGTCGTGGCTCTATGGTCCTAAGAATCAATGGCCGGAGCCGCCAAAGGAAAAGGAAAAGAAAAAGAAGAAAGAAAGGGTAATTTTTAAAGCAGCACCTGTCATGTGCGAATGTGGTGTTAAATCCAACTACAGCCTAGTCCCTTTAGAGCTTGGAATAGGCCATTATTGTGGCCATATGGTTGACTATGATGAGGTTGGTTATTATTGTGAAAAAACATGAAATCGTATTTTTTTCTTTTGCTAAGACTTATTGATGAGGACATCACTCATTCGGATGTACCCGCTGTTCCTCCAACCGTCATGCAAGGTCCAATGACCCAGGCTCGAATGTACTCATGCATAAGCGTACAAGTGAACACACGAGCTTTCCTACGGCTTGAGATCAACATCTCAAGCAATCCACACGCTCCACGAAGAGACTTGGGATTAGCTCCCTCTCTCGCCCTGCTTGTAACCCCCTACTACGAGCATTTCGGTGCAAGGAATACAAGATCGACCTCTCGAACTGGACGTAGGGTACCCATTACCCAAACCAGTATAATCCTTGTGTCTCTTTGCATCACCATCCGGGATTGGAAACACACAGTACAAATTTACTAGTTGGTTGAGGACCCACTGGTCCAAAACACCAACAGTTGGCGCGCTAGGTAGGGGCCTCTGCGTGTTAGTTTCGTCATCCCAACAAGTTCTGGATGGCAGACCCCATATGACCACTGTGTCTCGGCACAGTGATCTAGTTTGGGAGCCTAGAGTTCATGTCTCTAGGGCATGAGTACGACATGGTACTCCTTACGCCCCGAGCTCCACCGACCGACGATGATGTCATGCACCAGCAGCCTAGGCGTAGGCGGTGCCCGGGTGGCCGCTCTCGCCGTGCTCGCTAGGCACGACGCGAGCAGGGTCACCCCGACACCACGCGAACTCAGGGTGACACGCCGCTCTCCACCAGTATCCCATGACCAGCTATTGGCACAAGGTCGCTGGTTGGGGACCTGTCTAGCCTAAGCTGGACAAGGGAAAAACATCGGTGGCACGCGGCGATGCCCCGTCATCAAGCTCCGCTCCACCACTCCCTAAGGAGCCGACTTCGGCGGAGCAGAGCCCGGCGATGGCACCATCCCCATACCCCTTCGAGTTGAGAAATGCCACCACTTCCTATGTTTACGCCTACGCTTCTGCTCACGTGGATCCCTCAGGACGCCGCCAGCGCTTTGCCCTCGACTTCAACACCACCATGTCGACCCATACCCACACTGACTCCTCGGAGGAGGACGAGGCATGGGCCGGAGTGGATTTCTCCGAACTCCACGACCCTGAAACCATGCGCCGCTTCTTGGTCACAAGCGACTATTGCTTTGGCTACTCCGACTCCAACGACGAAGGTGCTTACGACCCCACTCGTGAGTGCTTCCATATCGGGCTTGGGATGCCGAGGACGAGCGAGGAGGACGAGGGGGTAGGTAGCCGTTCCCCGCTTCGCCTGGGTGCAGGCGTTGCCACACCTCCACGTGTTGTCCTACCAGCAGCGTGGAACGAGAACCTCGCCCCGCGTGACCTCAACGCCCAGACCTAGAACAGCTCCATGAGCTCTAGGCCAAGGTTGAATAAGACCGACTCCTCCTGTAGTAGCTTCGAGACACTCTCGAGCAGGAGCAGCGAGGACGCGGTGAGGGCGGAGGAGCCCGATAGAGGGCCCACGATGTGCACCACCGCATCAATGAGGACGAAGGGAGTGAGCAACCCCCAATCTTCAATCACGCTAGCCAGAACATCATGGCTACAGCGATGCTAGTCCGCACGATGCCCGAGCCCTCCACCACAGAGGGGCGATGGGTCCGCGGCAAGCTCCAAGATCTCCTCGAGACCGCCACAGTGCAGCAAGCCAAGAGTTCTACCTCTCGACGGCGTGGAGGTGCCTCGGACCTTCCCATGGCACCACCTCAATAGAATAGGGAGGCCTTGGTATGTCCCGAGCCTGCTCGGGCACCGATAGCCCCCCGGGTCCCCTTGCTGCTCGACCGCCTTGGCAACCAACGCGAGGCGCAGGGAGAGCATGAGGTGGTCAGCAGGCAACGACGCCACGACAATGAGGGGCCTACCTGGGGCTACCATCTGCACCGAGGTGGCCGTTATGACAGTGAGGAGGACCACAGTCCTTCTCCTGAACCACCTGGCCCTCGAGTCTTTAGCAGAGCCATCCGCACTGCTCATTTCCTGGCCTGGTTTCGGCAACTAGCCAACCTCATGAAGTATAGCGGCAAGACCAATCCCGAACTTTGGCTTGCCGATTACCACCTGGCTTGTCAGCTAGGTGGCATGGATGATGACCTGCTCATCGTCCGCAACCTCCCCTTGCTCTTGTCAGACTCGGCGCGAGCCTGGCTCGAGCACCTTCCTCCCTCACAGATCCATGACTGGCGTGACTTGGTTAGGATCTTCGTCGGGAATTTCCAGGGCACATACGTGTGCCTTGGAAACTCCTAGGACCTTAAGAGCTATCGCCAGAAACTAGACGAGTCTCTTCGAGACTTCATCTGGCGCTTCTCTAAACAGTGCACCGAGTTGCCCAGTGTCAGTGACTCAGAAATCGTCTAGGCTTTCCTCTCCGGCACCACCTGCTGAGACTTGGTCCGAGAGTTAGGCCGGAACGTGCCGCGCTCGGCTGTCGCGCTCCTCGACATCGCCACCAACTTCGCCTCGGGCAAAGAGGCAGTTGGAGCCATCTTCCCTGACAATGATGCTAAGGGGAAGCGGAGGGACGAGGCCACCGAGGCCTCGGCTCACTGCCTCCCTAGGAAAAAGAAAAAGGGTCGCTAGGGGAAGTAGGAGATCCTCGAGGCTGATCTAGTCGTGGTCGCAAAGCATAAGAATCCCCGAGGCCCTAGGGGCCCCGAGCTCTTCGACGACATGCTGAAGAAGCCTTGCCCTTATCACTAGGGCACGGTGAGGCATGCCCTTGAGGATTGCACCATACTTCAACATTATTACGCCAAGCTTAGGCTCCCCGACGATGATGCCAAGAAGAAGGGCGCCGACGACTGGGACAACGATAAGGATGAAGGGTTCCTTGAGGTGCATAATGCCTTCATGATCTTTGGCGGACCCTCGATGTGCCTTATGGCGTGCCAGCGAAAGAGGGAACGTCGAGAGGTCTTCTCAGTTAAGGTGGCCACCCCCTGATACCTTGACTAGTCTCAGGAAGCAATCACCTTTGATCGAGATGAGCACCCCGACCATGTCCCAAATCCTAGGCAGTACCCACTTGTTGTCGACCTGATCATTGGCAACACCCGACTCACCAAGGTGTTGATGGACGGAGGCAGTGGCCTCAACATCCTCTACGCCAACACCCTGGAGCTCTTAGAGATTGACCGATCGCAGCTCTAGGGGGACGCCACGCCTTTCCACGGCCTTGTGCTAGGGAAGCGCACGCGACCCCTCAGGAGCATCAACCTTCCCGTCTGCTTTGGCACCCCCTCCAACTACCGCAAGGAGGTCCTTACCTTTGAGGTGGTTGAATTTAGGCGAACCTACCACGCCATCCTGGGGCGACCGTTCTACGCTAAGTTCATGGCAGTCCCCAACTACACCTACCTCAAGCTCAAGATGTCGGGTCCCAACGGCGTCATCATGATTGAGTCCATGTACGAACATGCATATGACTGCGATGTCGAGTGCATCGAGTACACCGAGGCTCTTGTGGAGGCCGAGACCCTCATCGCCAACCTCGACCGACTCGGTGGTGAGGCGCCTGACTCCAAGCATCGTGCGGGGATGTTCGAGCCCGCGGAGGCCATCAAGCTCATCCTAGTTAACCTCGCCTACCCTGACGACCGGGCGCTAAGGATCAGCGCCACTCTCGACATCAAATAGGAAGCCATGCTCGTTGACTTTCTCCGTGCGAATGCTGATATGTTCGCATGGAGTCCCTTGGACATGCCGGGCATATCGAGGGAGGTTGCCGAGCACGCCTTGGACATTCGAGCCAGCTCCAGGCCGGTGAAGCAGCGCCTACGCCGATTTGACGAGGAAAAACATGGGACCATCGGTGAGGAGGTGCAGAAGCTCTTGGTGGCTGGATTCATCAAGGAAGTATCCCATCCAGAGTGGTTGGCTAACCCCATGTTGGTCAGGAAGAAAAGTGGGAAGTGGAGGATGTGTGTAGACTACACCAGTTTGAATAAAGCCTATCCAAAAGTCCCCTTCCCATTACCTCGAATCGATCAAATCGTTGACTCCACTGCGGGATGCGAGACCCTATCTTTCCTTGATGCGTATTCCGGTTACCATCAAATTAAGATGAAAGAGTCTGACCAGCTCATGACTTCTTTCATCACCCCATTCGGCATGTACTGCTATGTGACTATGCCTTTCGGCCTCAGAAACATGGGGGCCACATACTAGCGGTGCATGACCTAGGTCTTTGGCAACCACATTGGGTGAACCGTCGAGGCCTATGTGGACGACATCATGGTCAAGTCCAGAAGGGCCAGGGATCTCATCAACGACCTGGAGATAGCCTTCAAATGCCTAAGAGAGAAGGGCATCAAGCTCAACCCTGAGAAGTGTGTGTTCAGAGTCCCCCAAGGCATGCTCTTGGGATTCATAGTCTCGAAACACGGCATCGAGGCCAACCGGGAGAAGGTCTCGGTCGTGACCAGCATGGGACCAATCTGAGACCTCAAGGGAGTGTAGAGGGTCATGGGATGCCTTGCGGCCCTGAGCCGCTTCATCTCACGCCTTGGTGAAAAAGGCCTTCCTCTGTACCGCCTCTTGAGGAAATCCGAACGCTTTTCTTGGACCCCTAAGGCCAAAGAAGCCCTCGCCAAGCTCAAGGCACTACTCACCAATCCTCCCATCCTGATGCCACCAGCCAGAGACGAGACCCTCTTACTCTACATCGCCGTAACAACCCAAGTGGTTAGCGCAGCCGTGGTAGTGGAGAGGTAGGAAGAAGGGCACGCTCTACCCATCCAACGACTTGTTTACTTCATCAGTGAAGTGCTCTCTGAGACCAAAACGCGCTACCCCCACATCCAGAAGCTAGTCTACGCCGTAGTCCTGGCCTGGCGCAAGCTGCGTCACTACTTCGAGTCCCACCCAGTGATCATGGTATCGTCTTTCCCCTTGGGAGAGATAATCCATAACCGGGAGGCCTCAGGTAGGATAGCCAAGTGGGCTGTCGAGCTTATGGGGGAAGCCTTGACTTTTACGCCTCGGAAAGCGATCAAGTCTCAGGTCTTGGCTGATTTTGTGGCGGAGTGGACCGACACCCAACTGCCACCTGCTCAAATTCAGACAGAGTGCTGGACCATGTACTTCGATGGGTCCCTAATGAAGACCGGGGTAGGCGCGGGTCTGCTCTTCATCTCGCCCCTCGGAGTACACATGCACTACATGGTTCGGCTCCATTTCGCCGCCTCCAACAATGCAGCCGAGTATGAGGACCTCGTCGATGGCTTGCAAATCGCCATCGAACTTGGAGTACGGTATCTTGACATCCGGGGCGACTCGTAGCTCGTCGTTGATCAAGTCATGAAGGAGTCAAATTGCCTCGACCCCAAAATGGAGGCGTACTGCAAGTTGGTACATCACCTAGAAGACAAGTTCGACGGTCTTGAACTCAACCACATCATGCAGAAATACAACGAGGCCACGGACGAACTGGCAAAGATGGCCTCGGCATGGGCTCTGGTCCCCCCGAACGTCTTTGCTAGGGACCTCCACAAGCCTTCCATTGACTACGCCTCAGCAGCAGAAGAGGGCCCATCGGCCGAACCCACCGTGGGGCTCGACGCCCCCTCTACTGCCGAGACTCCTTCGGCCGAGCCCGAGGTCATGGAAGTCGACACCGGGCCTCTCCAGACCGACCAGGACACGGACTGGCGAGTCCCATTCCTTGATTGGCTCGCTTAGGGAGAGCTTCCTAGTGACAGGACCAAAGCCCGATGGCTTGCGCGACAAGCCAAAACTTACGTCCTCTACATTGGCGAATTGTACAGGCGAAGTCCCTCCAGTGTCCTCCAACAATGCATCACCACCGAGGCAGGCCAAGCCCTACTTTGGGACTTGCATGCAGGGGCCTACGGGCACCATGCGGCGCCTCAGACGCTCATCGAAAATGCCTTCCGCCAAGGGTTCTGCTGGCCGACGATGGTTGCCGACGCCACCAAGTTAGTACGCTCCTGTGAGGGATGCTAGTACTATGCTCGACAGACACACCTCATGGCCCTGGCCCTCCAAACCATCCCCATTACATGGCCGTTTGCCATGTGGGGGCTCGACATGGTTGGGCCTCTATAAAAGGCCCCCGGGGGCTACACCCATCTACTGGTAGCAATCGATAAGTTCTCCAAATGGATCAAGGCTCGTCCAATCAATCAAATCAAATCTAAGCAAGTAGTGATATTCTTCACTGACATTATCCACAGGTTTGGGGTCCCTAACACCATCATCACCAACAACAGGACACAGTTCACCGGCAAAAAATTCTTGACGTTCTACGACGACCACCACATCCATGTGGCCTGGTCAGCCGTAGGACACCCAAGGACCAACGACCAAGTAGAACGTGCCAACGGCATGATCCTACAAGGCCTCAAGCCAAGAATTTACAACCGGTTGAAGAAGTTTGGCAAGAAATGGCTCGCCGAACTCCCATCGGTCATCTGGAGCCTAAGGAACACTCCAAGCCGAGCCACGAGGTTCACACCTTTCTTCCTAGTCTATGGAGCCGAGGCCATCCTCCCCACTGACTTGGAATATGATTCCCCGAGGCTATAGGCCTACAATGAGCAAAGCAACCACACCACCTGTGAGGACGCCCTCGACCAACTAGAGGAAGCCCGAGATGTTGCGCTACTACACTCGGCCAAATACTAGCAAGCCCTATGGCGCTATCAGGCCCAGCGCATTCGAAGCCGAGACTTGAAGGTAGGCAACCTAGTGTTGAGGCTGACACAGAGCAACAAGGGCCGCCATAAGCTGACCCCACCATGGGAAGGACCGTACATCGTCGCCCAAGTGCTGAAGCCTGGGACCTACAAGCTAGCCAACGAGAGGGGCGAAATCTTCACCAATGCTTGGAACATAGAACAGCTACATCGCTTTTACCCTTAAATTTCCAAGCATTATATATATTGTTTCTCGGAATACAATTGAGAAGCGTTCTTCAGTTGTTCTAATTTTTTGAGAAACCCCCCCGAGCCCATCGCGGGTCTCGGCAATACGATAACACCATAAGGGAGACTCGGCTTTGCCTCTCCAGAACTGAGCCTCCCTCAAGGGCTAGATGGGTGACTCCCCCCTAAGTCCCACGCACCTTTTTTAAGTCATTTTTTGAAAAAATTCCTACACCAAACTCTCTAGCATGCTCTGATGAATCGGTTGTAAAAAACCCAAGGACCAAAAAGTCTGTTCCAGGGACAGAAGGCCGGTAGAGTCATGAGACGGCCTACGCCCCCAGGCTACTGCACTCCCTCACCACCTTTTGCCCAAGGGACAGCTTAGGTTCCAAGGAGGTTTTTTGCAAAAGAAATCTGATCAGAGACAATAGAGGGCAGAGGCTCGGAAACACAAGAAAAACGACTAAGAAACATGAGTACTTTAAAAAGAGGCCTCGACAGCCACAAGCGTCATGATACAAAGTCAATCCCTATTCTATTTACATGGCCTCTTGGGCCCAGGTCAAGGCTCAGGGCCTCCAGCATTGGCAGACGGCGGGGGAGGGACCACCTCCTCTTCGAGCAACGTTGCTAGCGCCGTGCTGGGGCCTTCCGCCGCCTCCATCAGCTTTGTGACCACCGTGTTAGCCTCCTCGTCATCGTTGGGCAGGACATAGCCATCACTGATGGCCAGGAGGTCAACGCCGATGTAGTGAGAGGCGATGACGGCCAGCGCACGCTTGATGCCCGTATGCAGCGCTCCTCGGAGCCACTCATGCACTGGACCGCTCAATGCAATCAGACGGCTCCCAAGGGAGCTGCCTCACTAAACCCCCTCGACCTCCAGGGCCTCGTAGGTGGTACGGGCAGCACCCTTCAGTGCGTCATGCTCCCCAATCTCGGTCTCGAGCACCGCCTGCACCACGACGGAAGCCTCGGCTGCTCGGGTGACCTCTACCTCCGACTCTATGCCACAAGAAATGGAATGGGGTTGAGCGCAAAGGAAAACAAGCCAAATAGGGATGGAAGCCTACATGACTCACCCTTGGCCTTCTGCTCCCAGCGTCGGGCCTCGACCCGAGAGGCCTCGGCTTTCTCCTTCTTGTGCAGTGCCTTAACCCGGGAAGCCTCGGCCTTCTCCTTCAGGCGCTGGGCCTCGACCCGAGTAGCCTCGGCCACCTTGGAAGCCTCTCTCCCCAACTCTGCATCACACCAGAGAATTAGGGGGCGAATACAAGAAAAGCGAATAAAACGAGGGGAATAGGACTCACCCTCGGCCTTTCCCCTCCAGACCACAGCCTTGGTCCGGGAGGCCTCAACCACCGTAAGGGCCTCATCCAAGCTGCCTTTCGTCAGCTGGTGTGCACTCTGCTCTACTCCTAGCTACCTAGCAAGAGCCTTGCCTGAGGCCATGGCTTCTTTGGCTCGGGACCTAAAGGCATCTCAGTCACTGACCACGCGGGTGAGCTCCTCCTCCAACTCCTTGACCCACGCCGCTAGAGGGGCAACCTACTCCTAGGCCGTGGCCACCTCGACCTTCGCATCGGCACAATGAAGGCGGAGGTCCTCCACCTCTGCGCTCCACACCGACAGGAGCTCATTGGCACCGGCAAGAAGGCCCTTCTACCGCTAAAGCTGGTCCCAGACGTCCCTCTCTCGTCGGAGAAAGACCAACTTCCTAATGGATCGGGTCTTGAGCTCCTAGGGGAAATAGAATAGGGGTCAATCCCTACAAGAAAACTCAGAAAAAGACAACACTGCGTGAGAAAAGAAAGCACGAACCTAGGCGACTCTGGGCAGATCGTCGGCCACCACGGACAGTGCCATCCGTAGTGACTGCTCCACCAGCTGGTGGTACTACTCGAAGGTGTCCTAGTGCCCACCCTCCCCACCCTCGGCTGCGTCCTCAAGGGTGAATAGAGGCTCCGCCTCAGGGTCATCCCAACTCTGCCATAGGACATACGAGTGATCCCACCCGCGGGGCTCGGGTCGTACCCACGCGAGGGCCGAGCTTCCCTCACCCGGGGTCAGAACCGACTGTTCCACGGTGCCGGCCACCTCGGCGTTGGCCATCTCCTGCACCCAGGAAGTATCATCGGAGGAGATCAGAAGGACCTCCACCTCCCAGGTGCTCTCCCGCAACGATGGCGGGCCTTGAACCAAGGGTGCCACCGAGGCCTCCACCGCTTTCATCTCCACTTCCTGGGCCGATGGCCTCGCCGCAATCACATCAGCCTCGGTGGTCCCGGGGGCTCCGGCCTCCGTCATTGTGGCCTCAGTGGTCCTAGGGGCTCTGGCCTCCACCATCATGGCCTCGGTGGTCGCGGGGGCTCTAGGGCCCACCGTAGTGGCCTCGATGGTCCTGGGCGCCCCAGCCTCCACCACCAAGGCCTCAGAAACCAAGGGGGCCTCGACCCTGGTGGCCTCGGCTACTGAGGGCACTTCGGCCCCATTCGACTCATGGGCCTCGCCCTCGTGGGGCGTAGGTGCTCCCTCCCCCGTCCGTGTCAGGGCTGCCTTGACAGCCCCTCCTTGGGTGGCCGGCTCCTTCGGGTCGGCCCTTGCCGACGCTGCACCACATTGTAGGGCAGCTTGCTCCTCTGCCACCCAGTGGGCGATGGAACCGGGGTTCACCTTGAGCACCTTAAGGGGCGCCAAGGTAGGCACCTCTGTAGGTCGCTTCCGACTAAGAATAGAACACTTGCAGGGTCAGCTCGAGACCGAAGAATGAATGGAAAAACACTATGGTTCTGCCAAAAATATGCTTACCTTGAGCGAGGCTGCAACCGCTTCGGCACGGCAACCCTCGTCTGCAAAGGTGGTGGCGGTGGCAGAGGCATGGCCTCTGTATCTGCCGGCGCCGGCTGGTCCTCTACGGGGGCGGTTGCATCGCCCCCGCCGCCACCTGCTCTGCTACTGCCGTCGAGCCCACCAGGCTAATAGCACGCTTTCCCAGCACCCGCGCCTCGGGCGTGTTGGCCTTAGCCCTGGGGCAGGCGATTGCCGACCCCAGGACAGCTCCTCCTCCTCCTCCTAGGAGCGCCAAGCTACTTGCCAATGCCCCAGGCACTGTCTCCTCGATGTCAGGGAGATGGTCTAGGGGACCCCACCCTATCTCGCACTCGTCATCTCTGTCCGAGGCATCCGTCGATAGCGACGGCGAAGGGGACTCCTCCAATGGGAGACCATCCTTCCTTTGCTACCGATGGCGCTTGTCCAGTTCCTCACGCGCAAGGATCTTCTTTGTGCGCTTCGCTGCCTTGGCGTCCTTCTGCTTTTTCTGTGCCTCAGCGTGCACCCAGTTGATCGCCCGCCGCCTCGCGTCCTTGGGAATGGGCGGTGGGGAGGCTCGCACGTCCCTCATCCCCTACAGGAACGGCGAATGTGGATAAGGGAATGAGAAATAATGAGAGATAGAGAAGGCTCGAGGGCTGTAGTGGCACATGACTTACCAGTGAGAGGAACCCCCACGATGGACGAATCACGAGGGTGGTCAGACCACCGCTCCTCAGCTTCACATCCACCGTCTCCCTCACCCGGCAAAGAATTTCCTCATCAGAGAGAGCGGAGGCAGACATCTAGATGCCCATGATCAGCTCATCCGGCCTCATCTTGAACAGGCGCCGCCACCGAGCCATCAGTGGCAGCACCCTCCGGTGGTGGAAGGCGACCACGACCATAGCCACAGTAAGGTAGCGGTCCTGCAGCCTCTGCGGCCCCTCAAGGAGCGGCTGCATCTTGGGCTGATCCTCCCTTGGGATGCCATATTTCCACCTCTCTAGGCAGCTCCCCACAATCCGCCCAGTGTAGGGGGGAAGTCCGCCGTCGTCGTTGCGGAGATAGAACCAGCTCGTGTACCATCGATGATTGGTTGACATGAGCTGGGCTGGGATGTAGAGGTGCTGGCAGTCCTGGCGCACTTGGAGAGTGCAGCCACTGGCCCTCACTGCCTTCCTCATGCCCGACGTGCCCGTTGGCTTGGTGGTATGCCCCGCCTAGAAGAGATGGAGCCACAACTCCCAATGGGGAGCAATCCCTAAATACCCCTCGTAGACAGCGACGAAGATGGCCGCCTACGCGATAGAATTGGGGTTGAAGTTGTGGAGCTCCACGCCATAGTAGTGCGGGAGCGCCCACATGAACTGGTCCACTGGGACATCGAGGCCATGCTCGTGAAAGGACACGAAGCTCACGACGTAACCGTCACGAGGCCTTGGCTCCGGCTCGCCCGACGGAGCGATCCACTCTGGCCTATTGGGGTCAGTCACTGGATGAAGGAGTCCGCCATCGATGAGCAACTGAAGCATCTCCATGGTGACGTCGGATGGATCCCAAGGGTCCACCTCGATGACAATGATGTCACCAGCCATGAGTGTGGTGGAGGGTTCGAATGCGGCAGTGAGTCTGTCTCTCTCTCTCTCTGGCTCGCCCTTCTCCCTTCTTCTTCCCAGTGCTCGCTGCTCTAGCGATGGCTCAATGGGGGTGGAGCTAATGCAGGCAAGGTAAGGTGGGGAGGGGTGAGGCTCGTTGCATATTTATGCAGGGTGAAGGCGAAATGGACAGGCGATGAAATCGGGGAACTTTCCCCCAGATCCGGTGCAGTTAATCCTGATCCAATTTTACCACCCATGTGCCCACCTTTTCCTCGTTAATCGTAGGAACAGTTACGTCCCATCCACTAACACCACATCACGTCCAACCGCAACAGCGGCAGGCGTCGTTCTGCCTCCCCGAGAAAATTGCCTCAAAAGGCGCACCAGCTGTTGTCAAGCTGATGGGGGAGATATCCCCCCACCCTATTCCTTTCAAACGAAGGAACAAGGCGCCGAGCCCATTATGGTCTAGGGGTTCGAAGGCTAGGCCCCTAGGGGTTTCGATAGCCACCCCAGGGCAAAAGAGTCAGGGACGACCATGGGCATGCCCATACGGGGCCGAGACCCAAGCAAGCAAAATGCTTGGGACGCCCAAAGTCATGTCCAAGACCAGCAGGGAGGTCTCCGAATGGGATCCCACCATAGGGAGGCACCGAGCCATCGAGGCCCAGCGAATGGCCCCGGCACCCACTAGAGAAACCCTCTGGTACTCTTGGAGTGCGTCTCTGGACCACTAGCCGACCCCCAGCAAATGGGGCACGGGCCTCCACTCAGACTTACCCGATAGCAGCTCACTAGAAGTGCCAACGCTCATGCCCACTGAGGGTAGCCTGGCACATTCCACCCCTCCTTCTGAGCGAAAAGGAAGCACGAGGGTCGTACAAAAAGTCAAGGGAACCCCTAACGGCCCTCTTGCTCCGTGCAGAGGCTAAGGGGCTCTTTCTGCAACCTTGCCGAGACCTAGCGACCTCGGCTCGCACTCGAGGGGGCTCAGCAAAACAACCCCTCCTTCCGAGCAAAAAGGAAGCATGAGGGTCGTACAAAAAGCTAGGGGAGCTCTTGACGGCCCTCTCGCTCTGTGTAGAGGCTAGGGGGCTCTTCCTATAGATATGCCAAGACCCCACGACCTAGGCTCGCACCCAAGGGGGCCTCGGCTAACAAACCCTCATGCGCGAGGGGCATACAAAAAGCCAGGGGAACTCCCGACGGCTCTCTCGCTCCATGCAAAGGCTAGGGGGCTCTTCCTGCAACCTTGTCGAGACCCAGCGACCTAGGCTCGCACCCGAATGGGCTCGGCAAACAACCCCTCCGTCCGAACGAAAAGGATGTGTGAGGGTCGAACAAAAAAGTTAGGGGGACCCCTGACTGCCCTCTCGCTCCATGCGGAGGCTCAGGGGCTCCTCCTGCACCCAAGACAAAGACAAGCGACCTAAGCCTACGCTAGAAGTTTCGTTAAAAACACGATAAAGGGCATCGAGCCTGTTACAGTCCAAGGGTTTGAAGGTTGGCCCCCCTAGGGTTTCAACAGCCGCCCTAGGGAAATAGAGTCAGGGACGACTATGGGTGAGCCCACATATGGCCAAGGCCCGAGCAAACGATCGCTTGGGATGTCCTAAGTCGGGTCCGAGACCGGCAGGGAGGTCTCTGAATGGGATCCCACCGTAGGGAGGCACCAAGCCACCGGGGCCCAGCGAACGGCCCCGGCACCCACTAGAGAAACCCTCTAGTACTCTTGGAGAGCATCTCTGGACTGCTAGCCGACCCCTAGCGAATGGGGCATGGGCCTCCACTCGGACTACCTGATAACAGCTCACCAGAAGTGTCACCACTCGTGCCCACTGAGGGTAGCTTGGCATATTCCTCCCCTCCTTCTGAGCGAAAAGGAAGCGCGAGGGTCATACAAAAAGTTAGGGGAGCTCCTGATCGCCCTCTCGCTTCGTGCAGAGGCTCGGGGGCTCTTCCTGCGACCTTGCCGAAACCTCATGACCCGAACTCGCACTTATGGGCTTGGCAAATACGATAAAGTCTCTTGCTCAACGTGAGAAAAAGACCCTGGGGGAATGAATCCACTCCCCTAGGGCCTCGGGGGCTACACCTGGTGGGTGCGCTCATGAGCACCCACCGAGGCCACGAAGTACAAAACACCATTCCACTAGGAGCTACCGCAAGTCGAGCCTCGTCAAAACCTCAAGGAGAGCGCTCATGCTCTCCCTAAGGCTCAGGGGCTACTGTCGGGTACCATAAAACGGGGTACCCCGAGCGTATATCGAAAGAACCATTTCAACCCCATAAAAAACAAAGCCAAAAGGTAAGCCGTTGGTTAACCACAGGCCCTGTCCGAGCCCATCGGCTCTCTGCCTCGCCTCTGGCCTCACACTGGAGGTCTCGATGGCTTGACAAATCTCCACCTCGCGCGAGGCCTCTCACGGGAGGCCTCGACAAGGAACCCATTCTCCGTCTCGCCTGAGGCCCCGCGCGTACAGCCTCGAATGAGACAGCGATTCTCCATATCGCTCGAGGCCGGCTCGGCAAGAACCCGTCGCTCCCGCCTCGACCAGTCTTCCCGACAACACGTCGTGTCCCATTAATGCATCAACAACTCCCGCAATCTTAGCTGGACGACGGCTCGACACCGTGGAGTGGCCGATGGGATGAGAGGTCACATCAATGCCATGCCATCCAGAGCAGGACGGGGTAGGGGCTACCAGCCACTATGCAGTGGTGCTGTGCCCATGATCAGTGCCTAAAACTATACTGTGCCACCTAATCCCCGCCCTAGGAACAACACGGCATGGGGAGCCAAGTCTAGGTCACCATAGCCTTGGAATCAGCGTACAAGCCCAACCACTCCCTCCGAGCCACAGCAATCTACTTTAGGGTCTCAACAAACACATCTGCCGAGCCTCCCACGATGGCTTAGCCTCGGCACCCACGGAGCCTTGGCTTCTCACGTAGTCAGCACGCGGTGACCGATGCGTCGACCGCCACGCCCCACTTCAAGCAAACACTGGAGTCCCCACGACTCACAGGAACGAATGTGACCGGCGCCCCAGTACTTCAAGGATAGGACCACTCCGTCGACCACGCCACCATAGCAACAGGCTATAGGGCTCGGACATGCCACCTCCGTCCGCATGATGCCTTGTAACTAGCGAATGTATTACCCTCGTCCCCCCTTCAACTATAAAAGGGAGGGACCTGGGCCGTTTCTAGGGGGAGAGGAATGATTAGGCCTATGCCCACATGGTGAACTCATGCATAAGCGTACGAGTGAACACATGAGCTTTTCTACGGCTTGAGATCAACATCTCAAGCAATCCACACCACTCCATGAAGAGACTTGGGATTAACTCCCTCTCTCGCCCTGCTTGTAACCCCCTACTACGAGCATTTCGGTGCAAGGAATACAAGATTGACCTCTCGAACTAGACATAGGGTACCCATTACCCCAACCAGTATAATCCTTGTATCTCTTTGCATCACCATCCGGGATTGGGAACACGCAATACAAATTTACTAGTTGGTTGAGGACCCGCCGGTCCAAAACACCGACAAGACTACTACCTAATGATGTTATCTTGCTTAGAAACATTGGAGAGGGTCATGAGGGACTTAGAGGACGTGGTGGAGGTGATGATGACCAGCAAGGACGTCCAACAGAAACCGGAGGCCCGATCCAACATGATTTCGAGTCTGTCTCGGCCTCTAGGACCAGTCTGCCTTAAACTGGTCACCCAGGACGCATTCGGACTCCGTTTTTTACGATCCACATATGGTTGGAAAGATAATTTGATAAGGAAGCTAATCCAGGTGGTCTTACATCAAAAGCCCTTTAGAATCAATGGAAATCCTCAAAACAAGTCAGCATCCTAAATCTACTAGGGTGCTACGACACTGTCTTTTGGTCTGTTGGACCATGTATCGTGTTTGGGCCCATTAGGGGGCGCATCTAGGGTAGGCGATGACCCTAAGACCTTTATAATCATACGCCACCACTGCTATTAGGTTTTGGGTTTTGCTTAGATTAATCTGTCAAGAACAGTTTCGTCGTTCATCGGTTTGTGAGACCCTAACTTCGTGAGATTAATCATTCATCTGCAATTTGGTTGCTTTCTTTCTTGTTATTGCTTGTCTTCTACATTGCGCAGGCAGGGATTAGCCTTCTTGGTGAGGTCAATCAGATCCATGTCTTGGTTGATAACTAGAGGAGTTGTGCTGCTAAGATTGTCGGGTTAGATCTTTCGATCTAAAGCCGGATCGGTGTGTCATTCTCCGCCACAACGATAGTTACCTCTACCTGATGAAAGATCAGGGTCCCCGTTCCCATCAAATGGTAATTAGAGCTAAGGTATACCATCAGGTTCACATTTATCCTCTAGTTTTGAGTGTTTCGCATTCGTCCCATAGTCTAGTGCCATACTTGTTTTTTCCCGTCCTAGAACCTTCCGCGCCATAGCCTTTGCATATTTTAGTTTCAGAGTCTGTCGTGTTGAGTTTGTGTCCTAGTCGAGGTCTTGTTGCTGGTTAGGTCTTATGTCCTAGTCAAGGTCTTGTTGCTGGTTATTCTTTGTGTGCCTTCAAGCTCCACATATTCTTCAGATCAATATAGAAAAAGGGCCTTGCAATCTCGGTACCACTACCTCACAGGTATCATGAACCAACCGCCGGTTGTACCACCCACTGCTTGTGTTGGTAAGAACTTTGTAAGAGCTTGGTAAGACGCTTCCACTTGCTGTGAAAAGTGACACCACTACAACTACAACCACGTAGTCATTTGGTAGGGATAATTTCACCGTTTGTTCCTATTTTTGTGTTTACAATGGCAGGAGATGAACAGACTGGAGATAACAATCCTAAGGGTTTCAACAAGTGTGTCAGCCAAGAGCAACTGCAAGCTATTATAGAGGATGCCCAAAAAAGGATGAATGAGGCTGTCAGGAAGGCCGTCACTAATGCACTCATTGAACTCAACATTGACAACAGCATGGAGAGATTGGACAAACGAATTTCCACACTAACCGACAAGGTTACTGAGTTGGAAACCTTTGTGGCGAGCAATAACGACGTCTCCAGCAGCAACACCGATGGTCTCTTGCCAGAAGACATGGTGCATGATGCCAGTGGGAACATAGATCGAGCAGCCTTCCGACAAGCAAGATTACGACGACGTCTTTGCCACAACACGACAGGTATGGGTGGTGTCCACCACCATCAAGGTAATAATCAATGTGTGCCCGATGATCCTTATGCTAAGATTAAGTTCACAATACCATCTTTTTTGGGTCATTATGATGCTGAGGGATATCTTGATTGGGAGATGATAGTAGAACAAAAGTTTAGCGCCCACCTTGTGCCTGAGCATCATAGAGTTTGACAAGCTACTAGTGAGTTTAAGGATTTTGCCATTATTTGGTGGAATGAGCTAGCTGCACAGGATGCTTTACCTGGTTCGTGGGAAGAACTTAAGGTAGCTATGCGTGATCGCTTTGTACCTCCTTCTTATCATAGAGACTTGCGTAAGAAATTGATGCATTTAGAACAAGGAGATAAATCTGTACAGGATTACTATGGTGAGCTCCAAAAGGGATTGATGCGTTGTAGTATTGTCGAGGGGAACGAAGATTCCATTTGTCATTTTTATTCAGGTTTGAGGCATGAGATTTAAAACATTATTGATTTTAAAGAATTTAACACTGTCAACTAGATATTTTAGTTTGCTATGCTTGTAGAAAAGGAATTGTAGGGGCGTGAATAGCAGAGCAAGAGCATGGTCAGCACCACTTACACGCCACAATTGGCACCATCTTCGGGGCTGACCAAGCCAACCACTTTTTGGCCACCACCACCAGCGAGCAAACGACCAACAGCCTCTAGAGTTTCCGCTACACCTAAGGCACCTCCCGCATGACCTTCAGATTCAGGTAAAAATTCTTTGCAGGTGCCTACCAAGAGTGCCTCATCCGTTGCATCGACAGGACGCACTTTGGGCATTCAGTGCCACCGCTGCCATGGCATTGGCCATGTGCAGAAGGACTGCCCAAGTCAGTGGGCATATATTGCTACAAAAGATGGTTACATCAGCACCTCCGACATTGATGATGAAGAAGACCAAGGTGCAAATAAGGAGGACGGCGAAGTCCTTAGTGATGAGGCCACGGCGGCCTATAGGAGCATCATTGTATAGTGGGTGCTCAGCTCACAAGTACAGCAACCTGAGAAGCTACAATGCCATAACTTGTTCTAGATTTTCTTCGTTATTAGCAACCATCGAGCATGTGTCATTATTGATGGAGGTAGCTGCAATAATTTGGTGAGTTCTGATTTAGTCAAGAAGTTTGGCTTGACCACATGGCCGCACCCTCATCCATACCATATTCAGTGGCTAAATGATTCTAGAAAAGCAAAGGTAACACAAACTTGTAGAGTTTTATTTTCTATTGGTTCTTATGCTGATTTTGTTGATTGTGATGTGTACCTATGCAAGCCTGTTCAATCTTATTGGGTCATCCTTGGGAACATGATAATGATGCTACACACCATGGTAGAAGTAATAAATATACTTTTGTGCATAAAGGAAAGAAAATTACTTTGGTACCTTTGACCCCTTCTCAAATTGTACAAGCTGATAGAGAACGTGCTGCTAGTTTGAATGATGTTCAATATGAAAATCAGCAAGTTACTAATTCTATTCTCCCACCTAAAAAGGATAAGTCTACATCTAATTCTAAGGCCGAGGGGATTAAATTGAAGGGTGGTGTTATGCTTGCAACAAAATGTGACTTTGCTGAAATTTCTGATGATGATATTTGCTATGCTTTGGTATGCAAACGAGCTATGTTTTCGCTTGATGATATTGTTAGCTCGATGCCTCCTGCTGTCACTAACCTTTTGTAGGAGTATGAGGATATTTTTCTATCTGAGATACCCTCGGGGCTGCCACCTATGAGAGGGATAGAGCATCAAATCAATTTGATTCTGGAAGCAACCTTGCCCAACCGAGCTGCCTATCGAACCAATCCTGAAGAGACTAAGGAAATTCAGCAGCAAGTCCAAGACCTTTTGGACCGTGGGTATGTACGTGAAAGTCTTAGTCCTTGTGCTGTTCCTGTACTTTTGGTTCCTAAGAAAGATGGAACTTGGCGTATGTGTGTTGATTGTAGAGCCATCAACAATATTACTATTCGGTATCATCATCCTATTCCTAGGCTAGATGACATGCTTGATGAGTTGTGTGGTTCTATAATTTTCACCAAGATTGACTTGCGAAGTGGCTACCACCAAATTAGAATGAAACTTGGAGATGAATGGAAAATCGCGTTTAAAACCAAATTTGGGTTGTATGAGTGGTTAGTAATGCCTTTTGGTTTGACCAATGCACCTAGCACTTTCATGCGCTTAATGAATGAGGTTTTTAGAACTTTTATTGGTCGTTTTGTGGTAGTTTACTTTGATGATATATTGATTTACAGCAAGTCATTTGATGAACATATGGATCACTTATGTGTTGTTTTAATGCTTTATGTGATGCACATTTATTTGGTAACCTTGAGATGTGCATCTTTTGCACAGATCGAGTTTCTTTTCTTGGCTATGTTGTAACTCCATAGGTAATTGAGGTGGACGAGATGAAAATTGAAGCCATAAAGAGCTGGCCGGTTCCCCAAACTGTCACACAGGTGAGGAGTTTTCTTGGTCTTGCAGGATTCTACCGCCGCTTTGTCAAAGATTGCAGCACCTTTGCTGCCCCGTTGCATGAGTTGATGAAGAAAGGGGTGGTGTTTCATTGGGGAAAGGCACATGAGGAGTCCTTTGACACTTTAAAATACAAGCTCACACATGCACCATTGCTGTAACTTTGAAATTTTGGTAAGACTTTTGAGCTAGAATGTGATGCTAGTGGAGTTGGCATTGGGGGCGTTTTGATGCAAGATGGTAAACCCATTGCTTACTTTAGTGAAAAAATGCATGGTCTTGTTCTGTATTATTCCACATATGATAAGGAATTGTATGCCCTTGTTCAATCTTTAGAGACGTGACATTATTATTTGTGGCCTAAATAATTTGTTATTCATTCTTATCATGAATCACTTAAGTATCTTCGCTCTCAACATAATCTAAATCATAGGCATACTAAATGGGTTGAATTTATTGAATCTTTTCCTTATATTATTAAACACAAGAAAGGGAAGGATAATGTGATTGTTGATGCTTTGTCTAGACGATATACGTTGTTGTCCCAACTTGATTGTTGGATTTTTGGGCTTGAATTGGTAAAAGAACAATATGTGCTTGATCCTGATTTTAAGGACATATTGCTAAATTGTAGAGAGGGGCGTACATGGAATAAGTTTATGATCAATGATGGGTTTTTGTTTAGAGCTAACCGCCTATGTATTCTAGTTGGCTCCATTCATCTTTTGTTGTTGCAGGAGGCACATGGAGGTAGATTGATGGGACATTTTGGAGCTAAGAAGACAGAGGAGGTGCTATCCACATATTTCTTTTGGCCTAGGATGAGGCGAGATGTAGAACGATACGTGGCTCAGTGCACCACATGTCAAAAATCTAAGTCGCGGTTGAACCCACATGGTCTGTATATGCCTCTTCCTGTTCCTTCTACTCCTTGGGCCAATATATCTATGGATTTTGTGTTGGGTTTGTCATAAGAGCGATGATGATGTTCATATTGCTGACCTTTTCTTTCAAGAAATCGTTCGCTTGCATGGTATGCCTTCTACTATTGTTTTAGATCGCGATGCCAAATTCTTAAGTCATTTTTGGCGCACTTTGTGGAATAAATTGGGGACCAAGCTGCTGTTTTCTACAACATGTCATCCCCAAACTGATGGGCAAACTGAGGTGGTGAATTGAACATTGTCCACCATGTTGAGAGCAATTTTGAAGTGTAATTTGAAGATGTGGGAAGAGTATTTGCCGTATGTAGAGTTTGCATATAACAGGGCAGAATATTCCACCATCAAGGTAAGTCCTTTTCAGGTAGTGTATGGTTTTAACCCTCGCGCTCCTATTGATCTTTTGCCTTTACCTACCACTAAGAGAACACATAGTGATGCTAGAGAGCATACTGAATTCATTCATAAGTTGCATGAAACAACTAAAGCAAATATTGAAAGAATGAATGAAAAGTATAGAATTGCTGGTAGTAAAGGTAGAAAAGAAATTAAATTTGAACCAGGTGATTTGGTTTGGTTACATTTGAGAAAAGATAGATTTCCTGAGCTGCGTAAGTCTAAATTAATGCCAAGAGTAGCTGGTCCTTATAAGACAATTGAGAAAATAAATGATAATGCCTACAAACTTGAGTTGCCACCCGAGTTCGGGGTTAGTCCCACCTTTAAGATTGCAGATCTGAAGTCTTATTTAGGAGAAGAAGATGAGCTTGAGTCGAGGATGACTCAAATTTAAGAGGGGGAGGATGATGAGGACATCACTCCTTCGGTGTACCCATAGATCCTCCAACCGTCATGCAAGGTCTAATGACCCGAGCTCGAATGCGTCAACTCAATTTAGAGGTGAGGTCGTTCTTAAGCGATTCTTTTCATACTTTTGAGAATAGACTACTACCTAATGATGTTATCTTGCTTAGGAACATTAGAGAGGGTCATGAGGGACTTAGAGGACGTGGTGGAGGTGATGATGACCAGCAAGGACGTCCAACAGAAACCGGAGGCCCGATCCAACATGATTTCGAGTCAGTCTCGGCCTCTAGGACTAGTCTGTCTTAAATTAGTCACCCAGGATGCATTCGGACTCTGTTTTCAACGATCCACATATGATTGGAAAGATAATTTGATAAGGAAGCTAATCCAAGTGGTCTCATGTCAAAAGCCCTTTAGAATCAACAGGAATCGTCGAAACAAGTCAACATCCAGAATCTACCAGGGTGCTGCAACACCGTCTTTTGGTCCGTTGAACCGTGTATCGTGTTTGGGCCCATTAGGGGGCGTGTCCAGGGTAGGCGATGACCCTAAGACCTTTATAATCATATGCCACTACCGCTATTAGGTTTTGGGTTTTGCTTAGATTAATCTATCAAGTATAGTTTCATCATTCATCGGTTTGTGAGACCCCAACTTCGTGAGATTAATCATTCATCTGCAATTTGATTGCTTTCTTTCTTGTTATTGCTTGTGTTCTTCATTGCGCAGGCAGGGATTAGCCTTCTTGGTGAGGTGGGATCCGTGTCTTGGTTGATAACCAGAGGAGTTGTGGTGCTAAGATTGTAGGGTTTGATCTTTTGATCTGAAGCCAGATCGGTGTGTCATTCTCCGCCACAATGATAGTTACCTCTACCTGATGGAAGATCGAGATCCCTGTTCCCATCACTTATGATCTAATTTTTTGTTTCAACGGAGCACTAGGAAATGCAAGTGGGAATCTCATGATGGTCAAACTAGGTTCTTGGATGAGTTGAAGGGGAGATAAGTAATTACACGGAAGAGGAGATATGGACCTAACTACGTTGACCTATTCGTTAAACAGCAGAAGAAGGACATGTGTGAGTTTGCTAGACAGAGCGGTATTTGTAACCCAATTGGTGTTAGGCTTGACAAATGGGGGTTGGAGAGATGGAGGACATTAGAGGAGGAGAGGGCAAGGAAGGCTACATGGAGGAGGAAAGAGTACAAATACAGGTCTTGAACGACCATGTTGCTACATTGTGTGTAAGTAAGTCATTGGAAGCCTTGTTATTTTCGTTGTCTGCTTTTATATGTAATATAATCGCATTGCTAATTTGTTGCATTTTATACATGAAGGGATTAGATGTAGCGGGGAGCATGCCATAGAGGTGACCCGTGCAAGGTATGTGGAAAAGAAGTTACATGAGCACAGAACATGAGCTAGTCATAGCGTTCTATCTCCGATTGTGTTGGACAATGAGGGAGACAAGGATTAGGACGACACTGATAGGTTGAGCGATCTCATTGCTCTAGCGGAGGCAGGCTTGCAGGCAGAGAAGAATACGGACGACACTGGCAGACTGAGTGAGCTCATCGCTCTAGCAAAGATGGGCTTGCAGGCGGAGGAGGATGAGGATGCGTTCTTCTCTCAAGCCGCAGAGGCTGCAGATGAAGTAAAGGCCGCTTACTATAGGTGACAGACAGATCAGGACAATGCAGGTGAGCCTAGCCACATGAACAAGGCAGAGGAGAACGCGTTCTTGTCTTAGGCCGTAGATGAAGCGGAGGTCGCTTACTATAGGCGACAGGTAGATCAGGGCAATGCAGGTGAGCCTAGCCACAGCAATGAGGTTATGGTAGAGGATTGGTACTCAGACGATGAGTTACTTACTCAGTATGTTTCTGACTAAGGATTTCTATGCTTTAGTAATGAACAATGTTGTATTGTACTAGAACTTTCATTGTGATGTCTTGTGTTTCATTTGAACTATTGATGTATTGTACTCATGTAACGAATATTGTACCATGTAACATTCATTGTGTTGTCATTCGCCACAAAAAAATGTAGTGTAAAGGTGTTCCTTGCTAAACCTTTAATAGCTACTCCCTTGGTCGCTGAAAATAAGGCATGCACGTATTTTAAAATTCAAATTTTATTAGTTTGACTAATAATTAGCCTAATTACATCAAAAGTTTGAATTACAAAAATAGTTAACTTATATTTCTATTTAGGAATAATTTCTACTGATCAAACTTTTACTCGTACAAATTATATAATATAAGAGAAAATATAGGTCAAAATATATTCTTGAAGACTGCACGAAGTCGTATAAGCTTTGTTTTTATAGAATATGTTCTTTGTTAAAAAGAAATGACGATTTATAGTTACTCATTTCTTGTGGCTTTATACCAGCTTCTGCCGTGCCATGGAGGACAGCGAGTCAAGGCTGACGCGCCATGGGCTATGGCGCGGCAAGGCTAACGTGCCATAAGGCACGACGTGGCAACACATGGACGCCTTTTTGAGCAGAACCTGCTCGAGCAGCAACCTCGAACCGCTTTGTCGATACATAGTTGACGCAGCTGCGCCTGGCTCGACGCAGTTTAAACTGATTTGGACATGAGGCAACTTAGTGGACCAAGTTCATCGATGAATACATAAAGTCAATGGATTTACACTTGATAAGCTTCGTTTGATATAAGTTTGACATGATTCGTTCGACATAAGTTTGACATGATTTGCATACATAAGTTGATCGATACATTAAATTAACGACTTAATTAAGGTTACAGGTTGGTCCGAAGGTCTTGAACCACAAGTGCAACTAGTAGATAATTTGGGTTACTCCAAAATAAGGCACAGGCATGAAGGATGAACGTCTTGCTAATATGATCCTTCAAGATCTTGAGCATCTAAAGGCCTTGTTGATGGTATACCTACATTATCATCTCAAGGTTAAGTAAGGAGACAAGACAACAAGTTTTGCAATTCAGGAAACTTATAAAAAAACATGGACTATGCTAACCTAGACCCTACGTCTTAGGAGTGAATGGCTGCCTCGGACGCCTCAGTCTCTTCGGATTTGTAGGTGAAAGGATCAAGATACCCAAGAGGGAGGTGAATTAGGCTAATTCTAAATTTTTTTGCAATAAGTAAATCCTACGGTTAGCCCAATTAACCACTTGTGCCTAGAAAAGTGTTTCTATCAATCTAATGCACAAAGGACTTGCAACCTATGTTCCAAACTTACTCTAGCATGGCAATTCTATGAATGTAAAAATAAGTATTGAATTGCTTAAAGTAAATGCTCAAAGTAAATGCTCAAAGTAAATAGGGAGAGAGAAACACGGCGATGTTTTGCCAAGGTATCAAAGAGTCGCCACTCCCCACTAGTCCTCATTGGAGCACCCACGCAAGGGTGTAGCTCCCCCTTGATCCGTGCAAGGATCAAGTGTTCTCTACGGGTTGATTCTTTGACACTCCGTCATGGTGAATCACCCAAAACCACTCACAACTTGAGTTGGGTCACCCACAAGCTCCACCGGGTGATCACCAAGCTCCCAATCACCACCAAGCCATCTAGGTGATGGCGATCACCAAGAGTAACAAGCACAAACTCTCACTTGACCACTCGAAGCCTAATGAGAATGGTGGATGCACACTTTGCTACTCTTGATTCACTAATGAGGCTACTCTCTTGGATTCACGAATCTTAATCACCTCACTAGGACCTTGCTCTTCTTGGCACTCACAAACATGTTTCTCAGCTGTTGGAATGAGCAAAAGTGACTCCACACATGAGTGGAGCTTCTATTTATAAGACAGCTTGAAAAACGAACCGTTATGTGCCTCTACGGGGTGACCGGACGCTCCAGTCATGTTGATCGGACGCTCTGGTCAGTTCAACCCGCACACCAGTGTTTAAGTGTTGATCGAACACTGGTAGGGTCTGATCACCATAGACCGAACGCGTCCGGTCACATTAAACCCTCACTGGATGCTTACTGTACTCGACCGGACGCTGAATCCTTAGGGTCCGATCAGTATTGACCGGACATGTCCGGTCATAGATTCACTCTTTTGGAACCTTACTAGAGTCGACCAGACACTGGTCCTTAGTGTCCGGTCACTCGACCACTCAGCATCCGGTCGCACCGAACGCAATCACCTTGGTCAAATGAACTGACCGGACCCTACGGCCAGCGTTCGATCGCACCGGAGCCAGCGTCCGGTCAGCATTTGACCCTCCATTCACTTCCAACTCTCAAACATATGTGAATGAAGTTTGCTCCATAGGATCATAGGGCTATTGTGGAGCTACCTAGTGCTAGTTTTAACAAGTGTGCACCACACCTAACTCACTAGACTCATCTAGGTCAAGCTACCTATCCATACCCCCCTTAATAGTACGGCCAAAGGAAAAACAAAGTCCTAAACTACTCTAAGTGTCTCTCCAACTCCAATCGACACTTAGAACTAGTCATCCTTAACCTTGTCGTCCATCCTTTGAAAACCAAAATGATTTCCATTGTAGGGGCATGACCACCTTGATTGCCCAATTGATCTTCATTACCATGACCTAATTAATTGCCTCTGCAAAACACATGTTAGTCATAGTAATCTTGTATTGTCATTAATCACCAAAACCCAACAAGGGGCCTAGATGCTTTCAATCTCCCCCTTTTTGGTGATTGATGACAATACCACCTCGAGTATGCGAAAGAGTGAGGTTTTTGACATGCTTGGTTCATATAAGCTTTTATCAATAAGAACCAAAGAGTTAAGCAAGCTTATATGACCCAAGCCAACATAATGTACTCAAAGGATATGAAATAAGAATGAGTACAAGTAATAAAGCTCATTTGCATCGGAGTATAAACGTGGAAGCAAAAGCAAATGAGCATAACACAAGTGATATGACATATCAATGAATTCAAAGTAGAGAGCACACATGTCATATATCACAATCACATAGATATCACTATCACATAGATATAATAGTATGCATGAAAGTAAACACATGAATGCGTAATAGTAATAGTGTATCACACAAATAAAACTCCAAATGTATATAATAGACTAATAGCTAACTAGACTCCCCCCTAAAAGTCGCTCCCCCTGAGTCTACATACATGAACCCTCTCCCCCTTTGGCATCAAACACCAAAACCTAAGGGTCGGTCGGTGGGGCTACAGCGGATGAGCTAGGCGCTGAGGTACGAGGAGCAAGCTGGAACTAGGCGCCATCATCATCTGACCCTGAGCTCTATACTGACTAACCCTCTATGGCTAGAAGCATCTCTAAAGTGGTCTGGGTCTGAGCTAGGGCTGGTGCTGCCTATGATGCTGCTAGTATATCTGTCGTAGGATCTGAAGATGTGACAGAAGAAGAGAGCCTCTGAGTAGTCACGATGATAGGAGCTACTGTAGAAGGACCAGGGTCATACATATGTGGCGGTGTAGGCATCCCTATCAACTCGCTAAAAGATGCTCCAAGACTCTTGGAGACTGACGTGTCAGGCACAAATAGCGAGGGTGACTGATCCGGTGTGAAGCCCGTCTGAAGTGGTGTGAAACACGGGGCTAACACTGGCAAGGATAACCACTGGGACACCTGTACTATGGGAGAAGCAAACTGAGCTAGAGGTTGTCCCTGACTCTGAAGCCCACTGGGCTATACTACTGGAGTCATCGTAGTGGTGGCAGGCTGAGCAAGCTAGGGTGAAGGCTGTGACTGTGGAGCCCCAAGTGCTGTTACTACATGCTACATAAATCCCATAAGCTGCTGCTGCATGAGTAACTGCTGCTGCTGCTACTGGAGGACCTACTACTATCGCTGGAACTCGTCCTGACGAGCCTGAAATTGTGCAAAGTTGGCAGTGGTCTCCTGAGCCTGTCGTGCCTGATCCTGCTGCATCCGCTCAAGAATAGCAATCAAAGCGGGGTCCGTCTATAGTGCAGGTGGAGCTGAGCTAGAACTGCTAGCCTCTGCATCATGTCTGTGTGGAGACATCTGAGGAATAGGCAGGTAGTCCTCATCTAAACTGTCACTAGACTCGCTCCTCTCCTCCTGAGCCTCAAGCTACTCCTCCTCAGTAGCAGTTATGCCTTTAATAATCTCATCCTGCTAAGCTATGGACTCTGGTACATCTAGACGATGGCAAGGCTGAGTGGGTGCCTATGGTGTTCTATGCCTAATCCTCTATGCCATGTTATAAGCTAGAAACTCTATGGTGACACCTCTGTACTCTGCAACCATCTTAGGAGTTCTAACTTGTACAGCCTTGAGCATAAGAAATGTGATCCAATGTGCATATAGAAGCTGCCTGCGACCCTTGAAGCCCTCAGCTATCGTGTCCTCCATCTCAGATAGAAGAAGATCCCAAATATCAAACACTATCTGCTGCATCAGGGCATTGAGGAGCCAAAGCTAGAGGCGAGTCAAGCCCTCTCTATATCCCATCTTGGGAAGTAGTGTTCTCCTAATGATAGCCTCTAGCACTCTAGCTATAGGAGTAAGGTCATTGGGGTTCCTCCTCGACCCCTCACCAAAGGGCTCCTTGAAGCAATGGTGCACAAGATCTATAGGGGGCACCAAACCACCATGAGGGCACCTAGGAGGCTGTTGCTGTCCATAACATACCTCATGTAACCTGACAGGCTACTCCTGTAACCTTATTATCTCCCTGACCCTCTGACTCATCATCCTATAGTCTCTGCCTCTGAATGCAAAGTGAATATATCTATGGTGTGGGTCAATATAGAGAGAAGCATAAAACTGACGAACCCAGGATGGAACATATACTCCAGTCTGTCTAATCAAATCTGTCAGCCTTGGCAGATATGCAAGGTAGGGGCAAATATGCTCTCCAGCTGCTGCGACTATAGCCTCAATGCTGCAAACCCGCTAAGATCTGAAAACTGCTCCACTATTTAGATATGCACTGTAAAAGTCTTCCTGGAGCGGTGTATAGAATCCCTCTAAAGCTCTCTCATCCCTCCTAGGTGGAAACCACATTTCAAACTCCACAAAGCGAAGCTGCTGAACCTGCTTGGCCATGGCAGCCCTCAAGTCAAGGTGGGTCACAAGAGGCGGACCCTGTGGATGAGGTGGTGGACGTGATCCCCTCGCTATGTTGGTGGCCTTGGTGATACTAGAATCTAGGTACGACCAGAGCGGCGTAGCAGAGGCTGGG
The DNA here is from genome assembly GCF_019320115.1 of Miscanthus floridulus. Taxonomy (NCBI): domain Eukaryota; kingdom Viridiplantae; phylum Streptophyta; class Magnoliopsida; order Poales; family Poaceae; genus Miscanthus; species Miscanthus floridulus. The sequence goes on along the minus strand of NC_089582.1, from coordinate 92,520,461 downwards.
GTGCCTGCTCGGTCTCCTTGGCCTCCTTGGCCTACTGGCCCTCTTGAGTCTGCTGTGACAGCTATCCCTCCTGTGTCTCTTGAGCTGGCTGAGGCTCTGCTGGTGGGGGCTGCTGCTGTGACTCCTGCTGTGACTCCCCCTAAGGCTGAGGATCCACAAAGGGAAGACATCATCCTGCCATCATGACAGTCCTAGGTGGACTACCATGAAGATGCTCAATCTCCTTAAGTCTGCCCTATGCGTCTAGTGATAGATGATCTACAATGACAACTCCACTATGGTCACCTCCTCTCTCGGCATGCTCTGCTGCCTCAGCAACTGTAGCTACTTTGGCTGTCTCTGCATCAGGGTACTTCCTCTTCTTAGATGTAGTCTTCTTTGTTGCCTTGCCTTTAAGACCAATAGGTAGGCGAGGCGGAGGCCTCCGATTATCATCTCCTAGACCACCACCAACGTTCTTGGTGTGAGCCATCTGATCTGACTAGAACCACTGCCGCTGACAAGATCAACTATCTACTGACACTTTCGAGGCTTGGCCTCGATCCGTACTCACGAGTTTGGCTCCGAGTTGACTGACAACTGCACCTAACACCTCAATGACACCGACTCACTGCACAATGGAATAGATGGATATACAAGTAAATATGATATATCTAATAGATGCGAAACCCTATGAGAGCAAGCAATTTAGATGCGAAATAGAAGCGAGTGGCTTGCTACCTAATGAACCGACGGTCCAAAGAAAAGGAGAGATGCGTCACGCGGGGGGAACACTGGGACCGCTAGGGTTAGGGTTCATGATGAATTGATGGCCCTGATTGCAATTGAAGTCAATGCTTGTAATAGTAGTGTGGGTTAGGTCATGATGGCGTTGGAGTAAGGGCTTACCGGCGCGGAGCAATGGGTGAGAGCTAGCAGTGAATCTTGGTGGCGAGGACTGACGGCGGAGCTAGGACACCGGAGCTTAGCACGACGGCTCGGTGGCGCATAGGAACGGCATGACGCTAGGGCAGGTGCGACATGGGGAGGCACTGGCAACATGGGAGCAGGCGGCGGCGTGCGCGCGGGCTAGCGGCGGCATGCGCGCGGGCTAGCGGTGGTGTGCTGACGGCTGGAGACTACGGCTGCGGCGACTCTCGATGGCTAGGGCTTAGTGGATGCAGTGCAAGGTACGGTACGTGCGAATATATGAGTCCCCCGACGTGACAGGAAAGGAAAGAAGAAAAGAGATTGCAAGCCGCACGAGATCTAATGACCGAATGCTCCGGTGGTAGCGACCGGACGCTACCACCCAGCGTCCGGTCGATTCTAGAGTGGTCCAATTCCTCTGGAATCATGACTAGACACGCCCGGTGGTCCATGATCGGACACAGCCAGAGTCCGGTTAGATGCCTTTAATGCCATGTAGATCGACCGAACGCTAGAACCCTTCCTGACCGGATGCTCAAACGTAGAGTTCGGTCACTCCTTCAGCTTCTGTTCACCTCCTGTGAACTGACCGGACGCTGGACATCAGAGTTCGGTGTAGCGTTCGGTCACTCTTTTCCAGCAAATCTTCAATGTTCCTTCGCGCTGCCTATTCCCAATCAAGTCCCAACTCAATTAAGATCCAAATAAACACCAATTGGGACTGATGTGAGTGACCTCTCTCGAACCCTCATATTTTTCAAAATATTTTGCCTTAGGCTATAATTCTTTTTAAGAAAATAGGCAATAAGAGGGCAAATGGAACAAAATGACAAAACAACATCCATGCATATGCAATACTTGTAAGTAAATCTAGTTGCTTGTCAAGTTTGATCCAAGGTTAAGCTTCTTCACACACTTTCCAGTGGTTATCTTAACCATGTTAGACAAGCCCTATATGCATTACCAAAAATTAAACATGTTGTATATTACAATGAATGCAAGGGACAACACAAGCTCATCTTTTAGTGAAGTTACTAAAATCAAGTACATTGAGCTCATTCCGCAATCTACAAAATGTAGCCTCATCTAGCGGTTTAGTGAAGATATCCGCTAATTGATCTTCGGTTCTTACACCTTCTAGTGATATATCATTTTTAGCAACATGATCTCTTAGAAAGTGATGGCAGATATCTATGTGCTTGGTGCGAGAGTGTTGAACTGGATTATTTGCAAGTTTTACCACACTTTTATTGTCGCACAAAAGAGGTACCTTTTCTAGAACTACACTATAGTCTAGCAAAGTCTGTTTCATGTATAGTTTTTGTGCACAACAAGCACCCGCGGCAATGTATTCCGCTTCGGTGGTAGACAAAGCCACACTATTTTGTTTCTTGAAGGACCAAGACACAAGTGATCAACCAAGCAAATGGCACCCTCCGGATGTGCTTTTTCTGTCAACTTTGCAACCGGCATAATCTGAATCGGAATAGCCAACTAATTCAAATATAGCTCCTTTAGGATACCAAATACCAATGCTTGGTGTGTGCTTAAGATACCTAAGGATTCTTTTTATGGCAATTAAATGTGTTTTCTTAGGATTAGCTTGAAATCTAGCACACATACACACACTAAACATAATGTTGGGCCTAGATGCGGTTAAATATAACAAGCTACCAATCATGGAATGGTAGAGAGTTTGATCAACTGGGTTACCTCCCTCATCTAGGTCGAGATATCCATTGGTAGGCATTGGTGTCTTGATTGGCTTACATTCATCCATCTTGAATCTCTTGAGAAGATCTTTTGTGTATTTCTCTTGAGAGATGAAGATGCCTTCTTTCATTTGCTTGACTTGAAAACCAAGAAAAAATGTACGCTCACCAAGCATTGACTTCTTGAACTCTTTTGACATCAATTCACCAAATTCTTTGCATGAGTCTTCATTTGATTATCCAAAGATGATACCATCAACACATACTTGACAAATGAAGATATGCCCATCAAGCTTCTTGGTGAATAGTGTGGTGTCGACCTTCCCAATGGTGAAGCCCTTCTCAATGAGGAAGTCCCGAAGGCGCTCATACCAAGCTCTTGGGGCTTGCTTAAGCCCATATAGTGCCTTGGACAACCTATAAATATGATTAGGATATCTAGGGTCTTCAAACCTAGGAGGTTGATCAACATAGACTAGTTCATTAATACAGTCATTTAAAAATGCACTTTTCACATCCATTTGATATAATTTCATATCATGATGTGATGCATATGCAAGTAGGATATGGATGGCTTCTAATCTTGCAACTGGTGCAAAGGTCTCTCCAAAATCCAAACCTTCAACTTGGGAGAACCCCATTGCAACTAGTCTTGCCTTATTCCTCACAATGACACCTTGATCATCTTGCTTGTTACGGAACACCCACTTTGTTCCAATGACTCTTGCACCTTTTGGCCACTCTTCAAGAGTCCAAACTTCATTGCGAGTGAAGTTGTTCAACTCTTCATGCATGGCATTGATCCAATCCGGATCTTTAAGAGCTTCTTCTACCTTGGTAGGCTCATAGCAAGAGACAAAAAAGTGATGAGCAATAAATGAAGCAAGTTTTTGAGATCGAGTCATTACACCCTTTGATGGACTCCCTATGATGAGATCTTGTGGATGATCTTGTAGGAGAGGTGTGTTTCTTCTATTGACCACTTGAGGGGGTGGTTGAGGAGCATCAACATCTTGTGCTTGTACCACCATTTGCTCATAGGAGATATGAGTATCTTCATTTTCTTCTCTCCCATCTTTTTCACCATCTTGTGGCACACTTGATGAAGAAGGTTGATCAATGACTTGTACATCATCTTCATCATCTTTTGGCTTAATGTCTCCCACCGAAATATTCTTCATAGCCTCCCTCAATGGTTCATCACCTACATCATCAAGATTCTCATGTGCTCCTTGGGAGCCATTAGATTCATCAAATTCCATATCATATGTTTCTTCAACCAAGCCGGTGGCATGATTAAATACTCTATATGCTTTGGACTTTGATGAGTAACCAATAAGAAAACCAATATCACAACGTCTTTGGAACTTCCCTAGGTGTTGCTTCTTTTTGTAGATGTAGCATTTGCAACCAAACACCCTAAAGAAGGAGACGTCCGGCTTCTTCCCATTGAGCAACTCATAAGATGTCTTGCCAAGAAACTTTTGAAGGAATAGGCAGTTAGATGCATAACATGCGGTGTTGATTGCTTCCGCCCATAGAGCTTCGGGGGTGTTGTACTCATCAAGCATTGTTCTTGCAAGAGTGATCAATGTCCAGTTCTTCCTCTCAACTACACCATTTTGTTGAGGAGTATAAGTTGCGAAGACTTCATGTTTGATTCCAACTTCATCACAATAGGCTTCAATGTTTGTGTTGTCAAACTCCTTGCCATTATCACTTCTAATCTTCTTGAGCTTCACTTCAAATTCATTTTGTGCTCTCTTGGCAAACTTTTTGAAGCAAGATGCAACTTTGGATTTGTCATGAAGAAAGAATACCCATGTATACCTTGAATAGTCATCAACAATCACAAGACAATAAAGATTTCCTCCCAAACTCTTGTATGTTGTTGGTCCAAATAAATCCATGTGAAGGAGTTCTAGCACTCTTGTGGTTGACATGAAAGCTTTGGTTGGATGAGTATTTGCAACTTGTCTGCCGGCTTGACATGCACTGCAAAGCTTGTCCTTCTCAAACTTCACATCCTTCAACCCTCTCACCAAATCATTCTTCATTAGCTTCTTGAGTGAACTCATACCAACATGAGCAAGTCTTCTATGCCATAGCCACCCAAGTATTGTTTTGGTGAATAGGCAAGTCTTTAAATTTGCATCTTTGGAGGTGAAGTCCACTAGATATAAGTTGTTGTATCTAAATCCATTGAATATCACTTGATTATCATCTACCTTGGATACAACAACCTCCTTCTCGATGAACAAGCATTGGAAGCCAAGATCACACAATTGTCCAACGGGTAGCAAGTTGAAGCTCAATGAAGCAACATAAAGCACATTGGAGATGGAATGATCATTTGATATTGCCACTTTGCCTAATCCTTTAACCTTGCCCTTTGAGTTATCTCCAAATGCTATTCTCTCTTGTCCATCTACCTCTTCATCTAGTGAGGTGAACATATGAGGATCACCAGTCATATGTTGAGTGCAACCACTATCAATAACCCAATGACTTCCACCGGTCTTGTAGTTCACCTACACACAAGAGATTCAAGTTTTAGGAACCCAAACTTATTGAGGGCCCTTCACCTTCTCAACAAGTGACTTAGCCACCCAAATCTTTTTAGGCCTATTCTTGTTAGGGGGTCCTAAGAACATGACTTTCATCTTTCTACTAGAATCCTTTCTAAGCATGTAGTGAGCATTGAAGGCAAAGGGTCTAGCATGCTTGGGCAAGGGTTGTGGCGGTGGAGTTTGGCACTCATGAGCAAAGTGGCCTTCTTGTCCACACTCAAAACATCTCTTTGGCTTTGGCTTTGGCTTTGATTGTTGTTGTTGAACTTGAGCCTTCTTCTTCTCTACACTTGCAACATATCCAATGCCACTTCTATCCATCTTCATGACGGTGTTCATAAGTAGCTCACTTTGGAGGTGCTTGCCTCTAGCAAACTTGCTCAACCCAATTTTGAGATGCTCTTTCTCCAACTTGAGCTTCTTATTTTCTTCCTTTAGAGCATCATCTTTCTTCTCTTCCTTGAGCTACTTGTTTTCTTCTTTGAGCTTCTCATTCTCAAGGATCAACTCTTTGTCATGATCAAGAGTTTCTAGCACAATGGTGTTGTGGCTTTTCATCTCTTCAAGATCTTTCATGAGCTTTTTATTTGTATTCTTGAGCTTGACATATTCATCATAGTCATTGCACTCAACCACTTTCTTGCCTTTGCCACTAGATCCTTGCTCAATGCTCTCATCAATCAAATCATCACATGATGTAGCTATATCAATCTTAACAACATGGTTAGTAGCATCATTTGGCTCACTTGGTAAGAATTCTTGAGCAATGACAAGAGTATCATAATTGATCTTTAGGGTTATGTTCATCTTTTAGCTTGTTGTGGCTAGTGATGAGCTCATTGTGCACCCACTCAAGTTTATCATGTTTATCTTTAAGCTCTTTCTTAGAAGATTTGAGCTCCTTGAGTTTGGATGATATAGCATCATTTGTCTCTTTAAGCTCAACATTAGCCTTTTCCAATGTATCGCATTTTGCTAAGAGTGAGTCATTTTTAGCATCAAGCTTTTCATTTTTAGCTCTACTCTTTCTAATGATCTTAGTGTATTGTCTTAGTATTTTGACAAGATCATCATATGAAGGTGAATCATCATCATCGCTATCACTATCATCATCACTAGCTTGCTCATCATCACTACTATCATCATTATTAGTTACCTTGCGTTCACCCTTGGCCATAAGGCATAGGTGTGTAGAGGATGATGGCGATGGTGGCAGTGAAGATGAAAGATCAATAGCAATGGTAGCCACCTTCTCATCTTCACTATCATCATCGGATGATCCACTAGATGAATCAATGTCCGTGAGCCAATCACCGATGATGTAGGTCTTTCCACTCTTCTTCTTGTGGAAGTCCCTCTTTTTGCCATCTCTCTTCTTGTATGGCTTGTTCTTCTTCTTCTCATCTTCATCTTTGTTACTTGAGTCATCTTTCTTGCCCTTGTTCTTGTTCTTGAACTTGTTCTTCTTGGGCTTGGTGCATTGATGTGCTAGATGACCAAGTTCACCATAATTGAAGCAATCCATTTTGGAGACTGGCTTTCTTCTAGAGCCTATGAAGAACTTCTTCTTCTTGCTGTCGAACTTGATGCCACTCTTGTTTAGCTTCTTTAGCATTTTGGCGGCTTTCTTCACCATGAGAGCAAGATCTTCTTCTTCATCACTTGAGCTCTCATACTCAAGTCTTGCTTTGCCCTTATCTTGGCTAGCTTTGAATGCTAAGTCCTTCTCTTTCTTCTTGGTAGAGGATGAGCTATCTTGTGGCGTGATGTGCATGTACATCTCATGAGCATTGATCTTTCCCAAGATTTGTGTCGGTGTAGTGGTGGAAAGATCACCTTGGTGTAGCACGGTCACAATATGCCCATATTTGTCAATGGGGAGGACACTCAAGATCTTTCTCACAACGTCGGATGGTGACATTTGAGTAAGTCTAAGCCCATTGACTTCCTCTACAAGAACATTCAAACATGAATACATCTCATTAGCACATTCTTTAGGAAGCATCTCAAATGAATTTAGCTTTTTAATCACAAGATGATAGCATTCCTCACGCTCACTCTTGGTTCCCTCATGGAGCGCACAAACGTCCGACCAGAGTGCATGGGCATCTTTGTGGTTCCTTACATGGTTGAACACATCTTTGCAAAGGCCTCTAAAGATGGTGTTTCAAGCCTTTGCATTCCACTTTTCATAATTAACCTCATCGCCTTGTAAGTGTGTAGCATCCCAAGGTTTTGGGAAGCCTTGTGTGGCGGCTCTAAGTATACCAACATCTAGTGCTTCTAAGTATGCCTCCATGTGGATTTTCCAATATGGAAAGTCATCTCCCTCAAAGATAGGAGGAGATCCATCCCCGTGAGACATCTTGCTCTAAGCGATTAAGCTTAAAAATGTGAGCACGAGGCTCAGATACCAATTGAAAGGATCAAGATGCCCAAGAGAGGGGTGAATTGGGCTAATTCTAAATTTTCTTGCAATAAGTAAATCCTACGGTTAGCCCAATTAACCCCTTGTGCCTAGAAAAGTGTTTCTATCAATCTAATGCACAAAGGACTTGCAACCTATGTTCCAAACTTACTCTAGCATGGCAATTCTATGAATGTAAAAACAAGTATTGAATTGCTTAAAGTAAATGCTCAAAGTAAATAGGGAGAGAGGAACGCGGTGATGTTTTGCCGAGGTATCAGAGAGTCGCAACTCCCCACTAGTCCTCGTTGGAGCACCCGTGCAAGGGTGTAGCTCCCCCTTGATCTGCGCAAGGATCAAGTGCTCTCTACGGGTTGATTCTTCGACGCTCCATCGTGGTGAATCACCCAAAACCGCTCACAACTTGAGTTGGGTCACCCACAAGCTCCGCTGGATGATCACCAAGCTCCCAAACACCACTAAGCCATCTAGGTGATGGCGATCACCAAGAGTAACAAGCACGGACTCTCACTTGACCACTCGAAGCCTAATGAGAACGGTGGATGCACACTTTGCTACTCTTGATTCACTGTTGTCATAGAACCGACCAATTTATAAGAGTACAAGTACAATGGCAGCCCACAAGTGGTCACACTGTCATACTTGAACCCATATAAACCTGGTAGTCCGTCGAGTACCACGATGAGTCTCGATAAACGATTTACAACAACCAAGATCGTACATGATTCAACATACATATCACATATTACATAAAGTTCACAGATACATTTTCATCATCAGAGTATGAAACCAAGTTATTACAAACTGAGTTTGATAGATAAAAGCAGAAGCAAATTAAGTTTGAAAGTAAAGTTTCCAACATAGTTCAGTACAGTGCCGAAATAGGATCACAGTCCACAAAAGCAAATAGAGGGATTAATAAAGAAGCATGCCCAAGGCTTACTCCTCATCCACGGCGGGATAGAAGCAACTCTTGCAATAACCATGATACACGGTGCCATCTACAACAATGGGAAATAAAACCCTAAGTACGAGAAGGTACTCAGCTAGACTTACCCGTCATAAACCAGAAATAAATCGACTCCAAGGATTATGCAAGGCTGTATAAGTGGAGATAGCTTGACAACATTTTGCATAAAAGCAATTGACTTAGTTGTACAATTATGATTCCTTTATCAAGTTAATTATAACTATCCATCTCTAGATTAGCAACTATCCTGTGCCAAACATGTGGTATATCCATTTAAAAGCATACAACAGTAACCATAGCAGGTATTGTAATTCCATATTCATCCGAACCATCATGTTCCATAACACAGTTACTACGATGTTGAAGCTAGCCAAGTTTCTCACTATCCGGGAGAGACGGCGATTCGAATCCATTTTCAACCAGCTGGGAATTTATTGCTAACACAAACCCAGGCATACCGCGTGAAGGCAGCCTTAGGTCACCTTTGGTACAACTCGATACACATTTTGCGGGTCCGTACCGCGCCGCACAATCTGGGACACTAGATGCCAGGACGTTTAGGCCTAGCCTACCCTTGGGCTCAGTCTGATCACCCCCGCAAGGAGCGCACAATAGAACGGGGCCCGGCCTGAGTTGAGCTACTCGGCTTCACGGTCGGAACGAGTTATTCGGCGAGCTAAGTGATAGGCATACGTTCAATCTTGTCAGAAGTTCCAACAACGGTACGGTCCTTAATCGGCACAGATGGAATCACATGAGTCATCCTATGCATAGACTTCACCCGGCCTCGATTTTCTTTTACCCCATGGTTCTGTTCCATGATAGCAAATATAGCCAACCGTGCTCCGGTATCCACCTATATCTCGCAGGTGACAGGACATCACCCGACTTCTACCGGTCTAAGCATGGCGAAGCATATATTCAATCCTAGACCTATACCGGTTAAAGGTAGTATTTCTGGACAAGGAATTTATATGCATCAAGTGGTTCCATTCAACACCTATAACCTAATGCATCAATCATAAGTACTTAAGTAATCATTTGTAAAATGCTGGGAGACTTAAAATGCTCCGGGGCTTGCCTCTCAGAAAGGAAGTGGGGCGGTGGTCAAGGCACTCCGGAAGCTCTTCAGGATTCTGCTCCTCGCCTTCGGGAGCTACGACTGGAGGATTCTCCTACTGGTCCCCTTCCTCTACTTCGTCGAATTCCAGCAACGTTATTTCTTCCTCCGATCCTAGATGCATGAATATGGCATAAGATATTGCAAATGCATATATGTTAACAAGTGTGGTATGATGATACATGAAGAATGCATTCTTGCAAATATTCTTAATAGCATGTGGTTTAAGTAACAACAAGTGCATCGCGTTTACTGAGTAGGTGCATATCTCTTCTTGATTATGTAATTAATTACTTCAACAATGCATCTACTATTTCACAAATAGCAGCTACTTGTTCTACTCATAACTAGAGTTATAATTATCCAAATGCTGTGATTCTAGACTTTCTGGAAAGATTATAAAATTATCTACAACGATTATTTAATCATCAAATGCTAGTTCAAACTTTATCTTAACCAAAATAGACAATCAATCTAGTGTTGTCTAGAAATTCCAGAGAGCAATCAATTCAGAAATACGAACTTTAAACAGCTGTAACTCCTAAACCGTTTGACCTATGGTCCTGAAATTTTAACACAAGACATATGATGAAGTTATCTACAACTTTGTTATTAACCATGTTTACAGCAAATATCATTTTTATCATGCAACTTATCAAACTACAGAATCTGTCCGGAAACTATTCCAATTCGCATTATGAAGCAACAATACTTCTACTTCATATAAGTATTCAAATTTTTACAACACAAAGCCTACCAATAGTTCAAGCATACCAAAAACATTCAAGAACACTTAATGGTAAAGCCAAAACTATTTATTTAAATGCCTTTATTATTTTACTTAGATACATAGGTTAAATAATAAACATATACCAAATTTGTATCATAAATTCTAAAAAATTTACAGTGCATTTCTAATGCTACCAAAAGACTACTGTAAACATTTCATGCCATTTTACCAAGTAAAACATTCTATATAAAAATGACAAGACAGACAGGCTTACAATAGCAAAAATAGAAAACCCTAGTGAAAAGTGTCAAGCAACATATTTCCTATTTTTCTTATCATCCTGATGGTACTAGGATAACCTCCAACAAATTTCATGAATATTGGATTCATAAATAATTTATAAAAATTCATATAAGGATTACCTATTTATAAAAGAAAAATCTATAACTACAAATCTATACATGCACTAATCCTCAAATTTTTACCAGAGCTCATACATGTCAAGAATAGCTTACCACAAATATTTCATAATTTTTGGTGCACAGGAACTCTAGATATAATATAAACACGTTTGCATGCATTCAAAAACACATTTCAAGTTTCCATTTAAATCCTCCAAAAACTCTACTACAAAATCTAGTATAATATTTTTCATAAATACTAAACTTCTTAAGGAACACTACAAAATTTGGTTCACAAATTTTGGATCTCCAGAGCTCAACTTATCAATTTTCCAAAGTTGCACACAAAACTGAAAATGAATGAACTAGCTTCTTTCCTACTATCGCTGACAACCAGGACCCACTGGTCAGCCGGTCCACCTGTCAGCAAAACCAAAATAGAGCCAGCGGTGCTGAGCAAGCTTGCGTGGCCACGGCTCATCGACGGCGAGTTCGCCGGCGATGACATCTTCACAACATGATCTACTGAGCTACGCGCGTCGAACGACCTAGGTGGTGGCAGTGGAGGGTGGGTGGAGCATGCTCATCGCTAGTGATGGCGGCACGGCGGCACAGCACTGCGGTGTGCTGGCCATCTCCAGCCATGGTGAAGTCACATGACGCGATCTACAGGACTACGGAGACTCTGCGACTATGACTACGCGACCTAGACGGCTGGAGCGATTCTGACGAGGCACGACCATGGTAGCGGCCATGGCGGCACTCCGACGAGGCATCCCCACGGTGGTGCAAGATGAAACATGGCTTACCAATAGAGCGGCTGTGGACGCTGCTATGAGGGAAGGATAGAGCAGAGGGAGGCAAAGCTTTGGGCGCGACTGATTGAAGAATGGGGCGGCGGTGAGCTCAGGTGGGCTCGGCAGAGCGTCGTGACGGTAATGTCACTGTGGAAGCTTAGCGGCTACGCTGAGGCGAAGGAGAAAGCCAGAAAGGCAAAATGGGAAGCGCAGGGCAGTGCGGGTGAGCGTAGGGCTTGATGTAGTGCGCTTTGGCCTGGCTCTGCCGCGCTGGGTAGGGCGCCAGCGACGCGCGGCCGCTATCCTCCTCCACGCGGAGGCTCGGCTCTGAGCCGGTCGGCCACTGAACCGGCCAGTTCAGTTCAATCAGAAAACGCGATGGCCGCCTGACACCGAGTTTTAACGAAAATCAAACTTCTAATCCGTGGAGTATTAGCGCACACAGACTAAACCAAATTTGTAGCTCAATGTACCAGCTCCAATTCTTGTTTAGAACTCATGCCCTAACTCTCAACCAAACTCAAGTTATTTCATCTCAAAGTGATGCCTGTCAGCACTGTCAGGGTACCAGACTTAACCAGATTTGCTAAGTGTTGAACTCAGCGATTTATTCATTTTTGTGAGCCCCAAAAGACTAAGCTATGCACCTTATTAGTTCTTGACCCAAAAATAAAAGTTGTTCCCCATATCAAATACTACAACTTTGCCTTAGTGACCACATACATGCATAGTCTCTAGCACCTAGTTCAAACTTGGTCAAACATGCTACATTCAAATAATGGTATACATTCAAACTAGAGCTTAGTGACCAAATTTCCCCTAACCATGAATACCACAATTGTTCATAATGTTCTTCTAAACATGTTTAAGCAAATTAGAAGGTCATACAATCATTTCATGTATTAGTTACTCATAGTGCTATCTAGGTTAACACATGAAATCTTAAGTGTTTGGTCATGAAAGGTGACCTTCATGAACAATGTCCTATTTGCTAACCTAAGTGTTGCTACATGTTTTTGTGACTCACATCCACCAAGTACATGTTTACACTCATGATCATATGCCTATACACATGGAAACATGAAATAATAAGAAATATTGCATATGTTTCAATTAAATGTTTCAAGTGTAAATGCTTATATAAGAATGCTTGATGATCATGCTCATGCTATGCAAGTCAAGTTATGCAAGGCTAACACCTAGGGTGTTACAACTAATGAGGCTACTACAACAGAACTGACCAATTTATAAGAGCACAAGTACGAAAGCAATCACCGGAGTGATCAAACAGTCATACTTGAACCCATATAAACTCGGTAGTCAACTGAAACCACGAAGGATTTCAAACCAACTTGCATACAACCAAGATCACAGTAATTCAACATAACAGGCCACATGTTACATCCATTTCATAAGTAGTTCACAAGTACCTCATAAATCAGAGTAGACATAGTTATTACAAAATGAGTTCACAAATAGCAGAAGCAAAGTAGTTTGAGACCATCACACACACTTAGTTCAAATACAAGCCAGCACCATAGTCATATCTAGCAAAAGCAGTAAGATAAGATAACATAGATGATCATGCCCATGATCTAGTCTTCATCCCCCGTAGGGTGGAGATAATACTTGTAGTAGCCATTATAGAGCATGTCATCTGCAACAAGGGGGAATAAACCTTGAGTACGAGAATATACTCAGCTAGACTTACCCATCATAAACCAGAAATAAATGACACCAAGGAGTATGCAAGGCTTTATCGGTGGATCTTGCTTGACAACCATTTTGCATAAAAGCTTTAGTGATAAGAGAGCATAATTTGATTTATGAGTAAGCAGCAAGTTAACAATATTAACCTATCAACTAGATTAGCATCTGTACTAGAGCAAGCAATTGATTAACTCCAAACATTAGTAACCATATCTGGTATAATGTTGTATCATCATCACCATCGATTTAACCATCAAGTTCAATTAAGTGCATCTACGTTACCGCTGCTCAGTCAAGTTCTCACTATCCGGGAGAGACGGCGATTCGAATCGATTCCTATCCAGCTAGAGGGGTATTCCTAACACAAACCCAGGCATACCGTGCGAAGGCAGCCTTAGGTCACCTTTGGTACACCTTAGGAATCGCGGCTCTGAGCAGCGCCACACCCTTAGGGAGTCCACTCTGTCAGGTGGTCAATCTCACCTCAGACTTACGCCAATAGCTCCCCACACATCCTTACTACTGCCAGGGTGCACACTTTCACTTCTCGAACTTCCGGCCTGAGTTGAGCTACTCGGCTTCGCGGTCGGAAAGAGTTATCCGGCCAACTAAGTGATAGGCATGCGTTCAACATGACATGAGGACGTACAACGAATCAGTCCTTAACCGACACAGATGGGGATAGATCCACACCCAAGACCTCCTTGCCTTGTTGCTTCTCTATCGATATCCCGCCCGGTCACAATTCATTATTAACACATGGTTATCTTCCACGATAGCAATATATAGCCAACCGTGACCGGACATCATCCTAACTTGCAGGTGATAGGAAATCACCTGACTTTTATTGGTCTAAGCATGGCTCAGCTTTGATTCGCTCCTGGACCTAAATAGGATTCAGGGTACGTATACTAGCCAAGGAATAGATATATATGCAACAAGTGTTTGCATCCAATTCCTATCACTTAATGCATCAATAAATAAAGATATTCAAAGTAACTATTTTCAAAACATAGGAGACTTAGAATGCTCTGGGGCTTGCCTTTTAGAAAAGATGAAGGTTGGTGATCGGGGCACTCAAGAACTTCTTCGTTGACTCCTTCGGGGGCCTACACCTCCTGCTCCTGAGCTTGCTGCTGCTCCTCCGAAAGTACTGGCTCAAATTCCAGAAGCGTGACTCCCTCCGGAACACCTATTGCATGCATATGCATAGTATAAGAATCATGCATGCACAAGAGATGGAAGATGATGATGAAATATACAGCCATGTATGAATGGACGCATGAACAATATGATAATACAAGCTTTACATCTATTTTACCGAGTAGGTGCATATCTCCAAAAACAAGAACTGCACACTCACCAAGTTCTAATAACCTAAGATAAAGTTGTTTATCTTTAGTAAGAGGTCTAGCACCTGCAACTAACAATTTATCTTAATTAGCCTAGCATCTAAATCATCACATCAACTCATATAAAGCAAACAAGTCATTCATTGCACTCAACAGTTTTTAGGCTGCAAACAGCAGCTACAAGTTTGATCCATAACTAGAGTTCTACAGATCCAAATACCATGATTTAAGACTTTCTGGAAATCTTATAAAAGTTTCTACAACTTTCATTTAATCACCAAAGACTAATTCAAACACAAACTAGGTCACCCAGACTGATCTTGCAAAACTGTCCGTGGATTCCAGAGAGTAGGCAGTTGGGAGTGCTGTCTTCCAACTGAGATAACTCTCAAACTACTAGGCCAAATGTCTTGAAATTTTGACACAAGCTATATAAACAAGTTTTCTACCACTTTGTTATTGACCAATTTCACAGCAAACATCAAATTCACCAGTTAATCCGCTTAACTCAAAAATATGTCCAGAAAGTCACTATAATAGAATTATAGTGAAAATAATACTTCATTACATACACGAATAGCACCACGAGTACTACCAATGTTACCAGTAGTTAACATACATCAAATGAACATAAGAAAACATAGTGGCCCTTCCTAAATAAATCATTTTCATTCCTTTATTAATTTATTTAGATAATTAGGTTAAATAATAAACACCTATCCAAAGTATACAGAAAATTCTATGAAAATTGAAGTAGCTTAGATATGTCTCCAATAGGCTACTACAAAAATTTCACATCAATTGAACAAGTATCTCATCCTACACAAAAATGACAAGGCATAAAGGCTTAAAATGGCATAATTAGGAAACCCTAGTGAAAAGTGTCAAGTAACAGATTTTATATTTTTCCTAGCATCCTTAAGGTACTAGGACATCCTCAAACAATTTTCATGGTCATTGGATTCATAAATAAATTACTAAAATTCCTACAAGGATCATCCAATGATAAAAGGAAAATCTACAAATCAAAAACCATACATGCTCTGACTCTCAAATTTTTACCAGAGCTTCTACTAAACAAGAAGAGCTCACCCACAAAATTTCATAATTTTTGGAGCACAGAAACTCAAGATATAATTTAAACAAGTTTGCATGCTTTTAAAAACACATTTCAAGTTCCTATTTAACTCATCCAAAACTTCCACTACAAGTGTCAATGTTATATTTTTCCTAAATACTACACTTCATGATCCTAACAAAATTTGAACCACATAATTTGGATCTACCAATTTAGAGATACAAGTTTTACAAATTAGCATCAAAAACTGGATTTGAATCTAAACCTAAAATCCTACTGCACCATTGACAGGTGGGACCCGCGGGGTCAACGGACCCACGTGGCAGCGGGAGCAGGGACAGGGGAGACGGTTTTTCCACAGCAAGCTCATCGCCAGTGGGCCGAGGTCACCGGCGTGCTCTACTCATCTATGCGCATCGATAGGGGTAGGTGATGGGAGGGCGGAGCCGCCGGAGGTAGCTCGCCGACGTTCATGGCGGCACGGTGGAGGAGCCCGGTGGTGCGCCAGCCATCTCTGACTAGTAGAGGTTTGGCTAGGCCTGATTCAAGCATTAGGGTGCCCTAGGGAACGAGAAGGGAGAGAGCGGAGGTGACGAGGTACTCCAGGTGGGGCTGGCCACGGAGCACCCTACTCCGGTGAGGTTGCGACGGCGCGGAAACGCCGAATGTGGCCTCACCTGAGGTCGATTGACAGTGCGGAGATGACGACGAGCTAGAGGAGGTCTAAGTGGAGCTATGGGAGTGATGGAGCGAGGTGAGGTACGGTGGTGAGTACATGGGAGCTCGTCGGAGCTCATGGCGGTAATGGCGCTTCACCGCGGGAAGAAGGAAATGTGGCCTCTACCACAACTCTTCGGCTCAACGGCGAGGTGGACGAGCTACACGAGGCGATGGTGGAGTGGTGGGCTAGCTGGAGTGAGCCATGACATGATGGTGAGGAAGATACGCGATGGCAACTCGCTTGGCAAAGACAGTGGCCGTAGCGGAGGCGCTGCGATGCTGCTATGGATGAAGGAGGCAAAGGAATGGAATGCGAGCGTGGAGGATTCACGAGCGAGCGCCGCAGGATGAAGTGCCACGCCGAGGCCCAACATGGCCTGGCTACTCAAGATGCCGGCAACGCATGGCGTACATGCGGCGATGATGTTCTAAAATGGTCAGTCACTGTAGCTGCCGATTCAGTTCGATCAGCAGAGCAATGCCCGAGCCTGACAGCGTGATTTGGAGCCGATGGATTTCTGAATCCTTTTATCATTAGTGCAAACCTCCTAAATGAAAGTTGAAGTCCTATGTACTAGCTACAAAACTCCTTTAGAGATCAAAGTCTAATTCGCAATGGATAGAGAGTAAAATCAAGCCAAAGTCGAGCTGCAAAACTGGAAATCAGCAAGGGACTTAGAAAATTTTCTATGTGTAGAATTAGCACCCAAGTCTTACTTGTGGGCCATGTTTGAGACTGTTCCGCACATTTTCATGACTTGGCCTCTAAATAAAGTTTGTTCCCTATATAATTTGCTACAATTTTTCTTTAGGTTGCTCAAACATGCAAACACTCAAAGCTGCACTTTTTAAACAGTCAAACCAAAGCGCTCTAGGGGTCAACACAAGTCAAACAATTACTTGGAAGTATAATTAGGCAATATGGTCAACATGAACATTGTTCCTAATGACATTATAAGTGTAGCTAAGTTGTTTAAGAGAATTATTAGCCACACCACACCTTGGTCACACAAGAATCAAGCATTGTAGGTACTGAAACAATGAAAAACACATGAACAGTTACATTTGTTTCATAGTCATGTTTCACATGTTTCATGATCTTGTTGCATGGTACTAACTAGTTTTGTTTCACTAAAGTGAGTTGCACATGTTGCACTTAAGTGTTGCACACTATTCATTTCATAAAAGAAACAACACACATGAAATATGCAACATGTTGCAATGTTTCGAAATCATGTTTCATGTGATATAAGCTTATGAATGGATGAATGATGCTCATGTTCATGAAATGCAAGTGCAAATGTGGAAGCCAAACACCTAGGGTGTTACAGCCCTCCCCCTTATAAAAATCTCACCCTGAGATTTGAAAAGCATACCATTTTGAATAAAAGGTAGGGTATACATCCTTCAAATAATCTTCCCGTTCCCACGTTGCATCGCTTTCACTACCCTAGTTACTCCACATAACCTTGTAGAACTTGACCACATGGTTCTGGGTTACTCTCTCTTTGGTATCAATAACCCGCACTAGCCTTTCTTCATAGGATAGATCTGATTTCAACTTGATATTTCCAAGTGAAACTCTTTCTTTGGGAACATGGAGACATTTCTTCAATTGAGAGACATGAAAAACATTGAAGATAGCTCTCATCTCATAAGGTAACTCTATCTTGTAAGCTACATTCCCACTCTTCTCTATGATCGGATATGGGCCTACATACCTAGGTGCAAGCTTCCTTTTTACTCCGAATCACTACACACCTTTCATCGGTGATACCTTCAGATAAACATGATCACCTACTTCAAACTCAATGGGCTTTCTTCTTTTATCCGCATAGCTTTTCTGCCTCGCCTGAGCGGCTTTCATATGTTTTTGGATAGTACGGACTTGTTGTTTAGCCTCTTCAATGAAATCAATGCTGTAGTATCTCCTCTCTCTCCAGATTCAACCCAGTTCAAAGAAGTTCTACACGTGCGACCATATAATGCTTCGAACGGGGCCATTTTGATACTTTCTTGATAACTATTATTATAGGAAAATTTAGCCAAAGGTAACCACTTATCCCACGAACCTTTGGATGATATGATGCAAGCTCTTAACATGTCTTCCAATATTTGATTCACCCACTTCGTCTGTCTAGAGGTTTGTGGATGATAAGCAGAACTTCTAACTAAGTTGGTCCCTATCATCTTATGCAATTGTTCCCAAAAATGAGTGGTGAACTGAGGTCCTCTGTCGTATACAATGGTTCTAGGAACACCATGGAGACATACTATCTGGTTAAAATATAACTCAGCATAGTTACTTGGTCGATAGTCAACTCTAACTGGTATGAAATGAGTAGACTTTGTTAAATGATCCACTATTACCCATATGGAATTAAAATTCTTTTGGGTAGGAGGAAGTCCAACAATGAAATCCATACTAATCTCTTCCCACTTCCATCCTAGTATAGACAATGGTTGGAGAAGTCCAGCAAGCTTCATGTGAATTGCTTTGACTCTACAACAATTGTCGCACCTTGCAACATAAGTTGTGATTTCTTTCTTCATCTTGGTCCACCAAAAGCGAGATTTCAAATCTTGATACATTTTGCTACTTCCCGGGTGGATAGATAACTTGGATGAGTGAGCTTCTTCTAAGATTTGGTTTCTAAGCTCTTTGTCCTTCGGTACTACAAGTCTATCCTTAAACCATAGAACACCCTTCTCATCAATACGAAAGTGTTTTGTCTCTTGTTCCTTCATCTTTCTTTTGATGTGGAACACACCCACATCGGTTTCCTAAAGCTCAATAATTTTACTTTCTAGAGAGCAACTAAGAGTAATAATGTGTAACATAGCAGGATGTAATAGATGTGCCAAATGATACTCTGCTTCCAAGAGAGAATTGCAATGAGATTTTCTACTCAAAGCGTCGGCAACAACATTTGCTTTACCCAGATGATAATGGACTTCTAAGTTATAATCTTTAATCAACTCTAGCCATCTTCTCTATCTCATGTTCAATTCTAGTTGAGTGAAGATATACTTAAGACTTTTATGGTCGGTATAGATATGGCATACATTACCGAGTAGGTAATGCCTCCAAATCTTCAAAGCATGAACAACAGCAGCTAACTCAAGATCATGAGTTGGCTAATTGACTTCATGCTTCCTTAACTAACATGAGGCATAAGCAATAACCTGGCCTTCCTGCATAAGGACACATCCTAAACCGGTACCTGATGCATCACAAAACACATCAAAAGGTTTTTCGATATCCGGTTGTGCCAACACAGGAGCTAATGTCAACAAGGTCCTTAAAGTACAAAAAGCATTCTCACACTCTGGAGTCCAAACAAACTTTACATCTTTTTGAAGCAACCTGGTCATGGGCTTGGCCACCTTAGAGAAATCTAGAATGAATCGATGATAATATCCCACCAAACCAAGGAAACTTCTAACCTCATGCACTAAAGCTGGTGCTTTCCAATCCATGACGTCTTGCACCTTAGATGGATCAACCGAAATCCCTTCATCGGACAACACATGACCCAAGAAAGGTACTTTCTTAAGCCAAAACTTGCATTTACTAAACTTTGCATAGAGCTTATGTTCTTGTAGCCTTGATAAAACAACTCTCAGATGTTCGGCATGTTCTTCAGCATTTGTGGAAAAGATCAAGATGTCATCAATGAAGACAACTACAAACTTGTCTAGTTCCTCCATGAATACAGAATTCATCATATATATGAAGTATATAGGAGCATTGGTCAGGCCGAAGGACATAACAAGATACTCATACAACCCATATCTGGTGGAGAAAGCGGCCTTAGGCACATCCTCCGATCTAATCTTTATCTGATGATAACCAGACCTCAAATATATTTTAGAGAATACCTTTGCCTTAGACAACTGATCAAATAGAATATCAATGCAAGGCAATGGGTACTTATTCTTGATGGTCATAGCATTGAGTGAACGATAATCCACACACATGCGCAATGACTTGTCCTTCTTCTTCACAAATATAGCAGGACAACTCCAGGGAGAAGCACTAGGTCGGATAAGACCTTTCTCTAATAGATCTTGTAACTGAACTTTAAGCTCTACTAACTCATTGGGCGGCATCCTATAAGGCCTTCTAGAAATAGGTGTAGTGCCCGACACTAACTCGATCTTGAATTCTATATCTCGATCCGGCGGTAAACCAGGTAAATCATCAGGAAATACATCTGGAAATTCACACACTACTAGGATGTCCTCAATTCTTAGGGTCTGGATAGCATTAGCAGTGTTGTGGAGTTCTAGCTCTCTGGGAAGTGGCACTAGAAAAGCCTCCTTACTGATAGGATCCCTCAACATAATGACCCTAGTGGAAGTATCAATGAGCACTCCATGACCGCTCATCCACTTCATTCCCAAGATTACATCTATCCCTAATCCTGGCAAAACTACCATATCGGCCATAAACACTCATCCCTCAATTTCAATACTCACCCCCAGCACTATTTGATTAGTCGAGATATTACTTCCAGCTGCACTAATGCAATAACTACCCGAGGATACTGTAATTACCTTCTGATTGTATTTTGATACAAAAGCTGGACTCATAAATGAATGCGAAGCACCAGAATGCAATAACTACCCGAGGATACTGTAATTACCTTCTGATTGTATTTTGATACAAAAGCTGGACTCATAAATGAATGCGAAGCACCAGAATCAAATAGTACAACTGTTGGATGTTGATTCACAAGAAACTTACCTGCAGTAACCACCTCTCCGGAGGATATCTCTGTCACATTGGTGTAGTTAACATGTCCTTGACGAGCACCAGAATTCCCTTGCTTCTGATTGTTCTTCTGGGGATATGGACAATTCTTGGACCAATGACCTGTCCTGCCACAATTCCAGCAGGGCTTGTTAGCTGGCGGAACAAAAGAATTTCCTGGTCCTATGGTGCCCTTTGGAAGAGGTATAGTAAATGCCTTCTTAAAACCAGTCTTTGCCTAATTCTTCTTTTGTGGCGGCCGGTACCTAATGGCTATAGTCGGTGGGCGAAACTGAGTCTTCGCTACTAAAGCTTTAGCCTGAGAGACACCTGCCTCAAAGGCGCTCTTGCGATTTTTGGAAGCAGCATAGACATTATTGTTATTCTCTTGAGTAAGAGCATCGCTTACGAACTCATTGAAAGTGAAACTCTTGTTGTTCCCCATGGACTTCATCAGTTTGGGACTAAGCCCTCTCTTAAAGCTGGTGATTTTCTTTGCTTCTGAATCAACGAATTCTGGAGCATACCTTGCTAGATGATTGAAGGCATGAAGATATTCAATGAGTGTCTTGGTGCCCTGCACCAACTTCATAAACTCATTGTGCTTTATGGCCATTAGCCTGGGAGGAATATAATGACTCTTGAAAGCCTCCTAGAATTGATTCCATGTGATCTGGGCATTCTCAGGTAAGGTGGACCTATAATGACGCCACCAAATATCGGCTGGTCCTTGTAACTGATGCGAAGCATACTCTGCCTTCATTTGTTCTGTCACCCTGAGCAAACAGAACTTGTACTCAAGCGTGTTTAGCCACTCTTCTACTTGGAGCGGCTCTTCAGCTTCCTTGAATACGGGTGGCTTGGTATCTTGGAATTCTTTGAAATCACTAAACTGGTTGGGCTCTGGTCCCTGTCATTGATTGCGGCCCTAGTCTTGATGTTGGGCCAGGGTACGCATAGCGTCCCCCAACGCACGCTGACCTTCCACAAGCATGGCCAATAGATCAGACGGTGTGGGCGGTGGTGGTGGAGGAAGATCATCATCACCACTACCCCTAGCATGGCCTAAACATAGATTGCGCGACATCTGTAGAAGTGCATTTGTGAGTAATGATGGATGATGTCAGATACATTGCAGATGAATTGTAGAATTATGCCAAACTAAACTTATTGGAGAGATTAATTTCATACAATAAACAGAGGCACAATAATTCATCCTCATAACATCGCCATAACTTTACTCCGCCCATTCACGCGATGCATACGCTCACATGCCAAATTTTTGCCAACTTCAAAGCTGGACTTTTATTTAAAGCTCACATCCATAGGGAGCCACATGCAAGTTCTAGAGATTACATCCAAGTATAACAAAGCGGCTCTACATATCCCACTGGATATAGCACCCTCCACAACAGGGTTGGGGTGCCAAACACATGAAGCAATGTGCTGCTCCTGGGCGGTAGTGCTGGTGCGGCCATCTATGGTGATGTTGCAATTTGGGTGTGGGAGGATTATCTTAAAGGATGAGAAATCTATAATGGAATAATTAAAGATAAGGGAGGGAGTGATGCAAAAAAATGGAATGTCATGAGTAAACATGATGCACGCACGTTCCGTACGTCCTCACGAATCTTAAGAAAAAAATAACATTCTAGCGACATAGACGGTGGCATACATACGTTCTCTCATATACGTATCTAGTTGAGCTACACGTTGCGTTGTTAGTGTACCTGCAGACAAATTCATTGCAGCCCATCCCACACGAGATAAATAAGCATACAATGAAAGAAGTAAACTAAGATACGCTCCATATATACATCCCATATGTACATACTTTAGCATCCAAAGCTAACCGACAGATGTACCCACAATTAAGTACCTTCACATGTACATGTGTGTAACATGTAAACATTCTGGTAACCACAACTAACTCTCCCCTAGATCGGCTGTTGGACGGTCATGCTCTCACAACTCACTTTACCTGGGTGTAGAGGCAATTGATCCATACATTACCACCCAAGCAAATGGCATCCATACAATAGCACACCGTATGGACGACGAAATAAAATGAAAGCCATTACCCCCCCCCCCCCCCAAAGTCATTACTTAAATAAGCCACCTAAAGTCCTTATTTGGGCATAGAGGATATGACAACTGGCACACTTAAGTAAAATTTCACATTTGAACACCTATATAAGTAGCTATAAGTTGTCAAAATTGATTTTCGCAAACAAAAACCTTTGTTTTAAATACAAATATGACATGTTTAATGTTGAATCTAGCTCTGATACCAGTTGTAACAGAACTGACCAATTTATAAGAGCAAAAGTACGAAAGCAATCATCGGAGTGATCAAACCGTCATACTTGAACCATATAAACCCGGTAGTTAACTGAAACCACGAAGGATTTCAAACCAACTTGCATACAACCAAGATCACAGTAATTCAACATAATAGGCCACATGTTACATCCATTTCACAAGTAGTTCACAAGTACCTCATACATCATAGTACACATAGTTATTACAAAATGAGTTCACAAATAGCGGAAGCAAAGTAGTTTGAGACCATCACACACACTTAGTTCAAATACAAGCCAGCACCATAGTCATATCCAGCAAAAGCAGTAAGATAAGATAACATAGATGATCATGCCCATGATCTAGTCTTCATCCCCCATAGGGTGGAGACAATACTTGCAGTAGCTGTTATAGAGCACGTTATCTGCAACAAGGGGGAATAAACCCTGAGTACGAGAATATACTCAGCTAGACTTACTCATCGTAAACTAGAAATAAATGACACCAAGGAGTATGCAAGGCTTTATTGGTGGATCTTGCTTGACAACCATTTTGCATAAAAGCTTTAGTGATAAGAGAGCATAATTTGATTTATGAGTAAGCAGCAAGTTAACAATATTAACCTGTCAACTAGATTAGCACATGTACTAGAGCAAGCAATTGATTAACTCCAAACAATAGTAACCATATTTGGTATAATGTTGTATCATCATCATCATCGATTTAACCATCAAGTTCAATTAAGTGCATCTACGTTGCCGCTGCTCAGTCAAGTTCTTACTATCCGGGAGAGATGGCGATTCGAATCGATTCCTATCTAGCTGGAGGGGTATTCCTAACACAAACCCAGGCATACCGCGCGAAGGCAGCCTTAGGTCACCTTTGGTACACCTCAGGAATCATGGCTCCAAGCAGCGCCGCACCCTCAGGGAGTCCACTCTGCTAGGTGGTCAATCTCACCTCGGACTTACGCCAATAGCTCCCCGCACATCCTTACTACCGCCAGGGTGTGCACTTTCACTTCTCGGTCTTTCGGCCTGAGTTGAGCTACTCTACTTCACGGTCGGAACAAGTTATCCGGACAACTAAGTGATAGGCATGCGTTCAACATGACATGAGGGCGTACAGCGAATCGGTCCTTAACCGACACAGACGGGGATAGATCCACACCCAAGACCTCCTTGCCTTGTTGCTTCTCTATCGACATCCCGCCCGGTCACAATTCATTATTAACACATGGTTATCTTCCACGATAGCAATATATAGCCAACCGTGACCGGATATCATCCTAACTTGTAGGTGACATGAAATCACCTGACTTTTACCGGTCTAAGTATGGCTAAGCTTTGGTTCACTCCTGGACCTAAATAGGATTCAGGGTACGTATACTGGCCAAGGAATAGATATATATGCAACAAGCGTTTGCATCTAATTCCTATCACTTAATGCATCAATAAATAAAGATATTCAAAGTAACTATTTTCAAAACATAGGAGACTTAGAATGCTCCGGGGCTTGCCTTTCAGAAAAGATGAAGATTGGTGATCGGGGCACTCAAGAACTTCTTCGTTGACTCCTTCTTCGGGGGCCTGCACCTCTTGCTCCTAAGCTTGCTACTGCTCCTCCGGAAGTACTGGCTCGAATTCCAGAAGCGTGACTCCCTCCGGAACACCTATTGCATACATATGCATAGTACAAGAATCATGCATGCACAAGAGATGGAAGATGATGATGAAATGTACAGCCATGTATGAATGGACGCATGAACAATATGATAATACAAGCTTTACATCTATTTTACCGAGTAGGTGCATATCTCTAAAAACAAGAACTGCACACTCACCAAGTTCTAATAACCTAAGATAAAGTTGTTTATCTTTAGTAAGAGGTCTAGCACCTGCAACTAACAATTTATCTTAATTAGCCTAGCATCTAAATCATCACATCAACTCATATAAAGCAAACAAGTCATTCACTGCACTCAGCAGTTTTCTGGCTGCAAACTGCAGCTACAAGTTTGATCCATAACTAGAGTTCTACAGATCCAAATACCATGATTTAAGACTTTCTGGAAAGCTTATAAAATTGTCTACAACTTTCATTTAATCACCAAAGACTAATTCAAACACAAACTAGGTCACCAGACTGATCTTGCAAAACTGTCCGTGGATTTCAGAGAGTAGGCAGTTGGGAGTGCTGTCTTCCAACTGAGATAACTCTCAAACTACTAGGTGAAATGTCTTGAAATTTTGACACAAGCTATATAAACAAGTTTCCTACCACTTTGTTATTGACCAATTTCACAGCAAACATCAAATTCACCAGTTAATCCGCTTAACTCAAAAATCTGTCCAGAAAGTCACTATAATAGAATTATAGTGAAAATAATACTTCATTACATACACGAATAGCACCATGAGTACTACCAATGTTACCAACAGTTAACATACATCAAATGAACATAATAAAACATAGTGGCCCTTCCTAAATAAATCATTTTCATTCCTTTATTAATTTATTTAGATAATTAGGTTAAATAATAAACACCTATCCAAAGTATACAGAAAATTCTACGAAAATTGCAGTAGCTTACATATGTCTCCAATAGGCTACTACAAAAATTTCACATCAATTGAACAAGTATCTCATCCTACACAAAAATGACAAGGCATAAAGGCTTAAAATGGCATAATTAGGAAACCCTAGTGAAAAGTGTCAAGTAATAGATTTTATATTTTTCCTAGCATCCTTAAGGTACTAGGACATCCTCAAACAATTTTCATGGTCATTGGATTCATAAATAAATTACTAAAATTCCTACAAGGATCATCCAATGATAAAAGGAAAATCTACAAATCAAAAACCATACATGCTCTAACTCTCAAATTTTTACCAGAGATTCTACTAAACAAGAAGAGCTCACCCACAAAATTTCATAATTTTTGGAGCACAGAAACTCAAGATATAATTTAAACAAGTTTGCATGCTTTTAAAAACACATTTCAAGTTCCTATTTAATTCATCCAAAACTTCCACTACAAGTGTCAATGTTATATTTTTCCTAAATAGTACATTTCATCGTGATCCTAACAAAATTTGAACCACGCAATTTGGATCTACTAATTTGGAGATACAAGTTTTACAAATCAGCATCAAAAACTGGATTTGAATCTAAACCTAAAATCCTACTGCACCATTGACAGGTGGGACCCGCGGGGTCAACGGACCCACGTGGCAGCGGGAGCAGGGACAGGGGAGACGGTTTGACCACAGCAAGCTCATTGCTGGCAAGGATTCCAGCGAGGCCGAGGTCATCGGCGTGCTCTACTCATTTCTGCGCATCGATAGGGGTAGGTGATGGGAGGGCGGAACCACCGGAGGTAGCTCGCCGACGTTCATGACGGCATGGTGGAGGAGCCCGGTGGTGCGCCGGCCATCTCCGACTAGTAGAGGTTTGGCTAGGCCTGATTCATGCATTAGGGTGCCCTAGGGAACGAGAAGGGAGAGAGCGGAGGTGACGAGGTACTCCAGGTGGGGCTAGCCACGGAGCACCCAACTTCGGCGAGGTTGCGACAGCGCAGAAACACCGAATGCGGCCTCACCTGAGGTCGATTGACTGTGCGGAGATGACAACGAGCTAGAGGAGGTCTCAGCGGAGCTATGGGAGTGACAGAGTGAGGCGAGGTACGGTGGTGAGTACACGGGAGCTCGTCGGAGCTCACAGCAGTAATGGTGCTTCGTCACGGGAAGAAGAAAATGTGGCCTCTACCTCGACTCTCCGGCTCAACGGCGAGGTGGACGAGCTACATGAGGCAATGGTGGAGTGGTGGGCTAGCTGGAGTGAGCCACAACATGACGGTGAGGAAGATATGCGACGGCGACTCACTTGGCAAAGACGGTGGCCGTAGCGGAGGCGCTGCGATGCTGCTATGGACGAAGGAGGCAAAGGAATGGAATGTGAGCGCGGAGGATTCACGAGCGAGCGCCGTGGGATGAAGTGCCACGCCAAGGCCCAACATGGCCTGGCTACTCAGGATGCTGGCGACGCACGGTGTACACACGGCGATGATGTTCTGAAACGGTCGGTCACTGTAGCTGCCGATTCAGTTCGATCAGCAGAGCAATGCCCGAGCCTGACAGCACGATTTGGAGCCAATGGATTTCTGAATCCTTTTATCATTAGTGCAAACCTCCTAAATGAAAGTTGAAGTCCTATGTACTAGCTACAAAACTCCTTTAGAGATCAAAGTCTAATTCACAATGGATAGAGAGTAAAATCAAGCCAAAGTCGAGCTGCAAAACTGGAAATCAGCAAGGGACTTAGAAAATTTTCTATGTGTAGAATTAGCACCCAAGTCTTACTTGTGGGCCATGTTTGAGACTGTTCCGCACATTTTCATGACTTGGCCTCTAAATAAAGTTTGTTCCCTATATAATTTGCTACAATTTTTCTTTAGGTTGCTCAAACATGCAAACACTCAAAGCTGCACTTTTTAAACAGTCAAACCAAAGCACTCTAGGGGTCAACACAAGTCAAACAATTACTTGGAAGTATAATTAGGCAATATGGTCAACATGAACATTGTTCCTAATGACATTCTAAGTGTAGCTAAGTTGTTTAAGAGAATTATTAGCCACACCACACCTTGGTCACACAAGAATCAAGCATTGTAGGTACTGAAACAATGAAAAACACATGAAAGGTTACATTTGTTTCATAGTCATGTTTCACATGTTTCATGATCTTGTTGCATGGTACTAACTAGTTTTGTTTCACTAAAGTGAGTTGCACATGTTGCACTTAAGTGTTGCACACTGTTCATTTCATAAAAGAAACAACACACATGAAATATGCAACATGTTGCAATGTTTTGAAATCATGTTTCATGTGATATAAGCTTATGAATGGATGAATGATGCTCATGTTCATGAAATGGAAGTGCAAATGTGGAAGCCAAACACCTGGGGTGTTACAGCTACTCTCTTGGATTCACGAATCTCAATTACCTCACTAGGACCTTGCTCTTCTTGGCACTCACAAATGTGTTTCTCATCTGTTGGAATGAGCAAAAGTGACTCCACACATGAGTGGAGCTTCTATTTATAAGGCAGCCTGAAAAACGAACCGCTATGTGCCTCTGCGAGGTGACCGAACGCTTCGGTCATGTTGACCGGATGCTCCGGTCTGTTCAACCCGCACACCAGTGTTTAAGTGTTGACCGAACACTGGCAGGGTCCAATCACCACCGACCGGATGCGTTCGGTCGCATTAAACCCTCATTGGATGCTTACTGTACTCAACCAAACACTGGATCCTCATGATCCAGTCAGTATTGATTAAACATGTCTGGTCATAGATTCACTCTTCTGGAACCTTACTAGAGTCGACCGGACACTGGTCCTCAGCGTCCGGTCACTCGACCACTCAGTGTCCGGTCGCACCGAACGCAATCACCTTGGTTAAATGAACTGACCGGACCCTACGGCAAGCATCCAGTCGCACCAAAGCCAGCGTCCAGTCAGCATTTGACCCTCCATTCACTTCCAACTCTCGAACATATGTGAATGAAGTTTGCTCCATAGGATCATAGGTCTATTATGGAGCTACCTAGTTGAAGGGTCGAGATGGTGACTAGAGGGGGGTGAATAGTCTTTTCTAAAACTTAATCACGTCGGCTAACCGATACAAGTGCAGAATTAAAACTATCGGTCTAGCCAAGACTATACCCCACTATATGTGTTCACTAGCACCTTGCAAAGATAACAATTATGCAACAAAGGTTCCGGACTAGCTAGAGCTCTCCTAAACAATTCTAGGAGCAAGGTTACACAAACCTATGCCACTAGTACTTTAAGCAACAAGGGAGCTCCTACACATGCTAGTAAGCAAAAGCACAAAGCTAACTAAGCTTACTAGCAATGCTCCATAACAAGGCAACCAATGCCTAATTAGAGAGCGCAAATACTTAGTTACACAAACTAAGCAATGTGACTAACAAGGTTACTAAAACCAAATTAGCCACGCAAGGGAGCTACTTCTATGCTACATAAGCAAGAAGGTAATTAGCAAGCTACACAAGCTATCTAATTACAAGAGCAACTACACAAGCTTAATATGTATAAAAGTAATTGCAAGCTTGTGTAACGGGGATGCAAACCAACGGGAAGAATAAGGTTGACACGATGATTTTTCTCCCGAGGTTCACGTGTTTGCCAACACGCTAGTCCCCGTTGCGTCGACTGCTCACTTGGTGGTTCGGTGGCTAATTAGCATCACCCGCTAAGCCCGCACGTCGGGCGCCGCAAGAACCAACCCCTTGAGTGAGGGTAGCTCAATGACACGCTTTTACTAAAGTTGCTCTTCGCGGCTCCCGCGGGGCGAGCACAATGCCCCTCACAAGCACTTCTCTGGAGCGCCGCACAAGCTTCTTGCGTGCTTCGACGGAGACCACCACCAAGCCATCTAGGAGGTGGCAACCTCCAAGAGTAACAAGCACCACCGGCTTGCAACTCGATCACCTAGTGCCACTCGATGCAACCTCACGATGCAATCGCACTAGAATCGCTCACTCACACAATCGAATGATCACTATCAAGTATATGTGTGATGGAGGGCTCTCAAGCACTCACAAACATGGACACTAAGTCCCTTGAGGTGCTCTGCACCAACCATGGCTGAGGGCCACTTCTATTTATAGCCCCAAGGGCTAAACTAGCCGTTACCCCTTCACTGGGCAACGGTCGGGCCGACTGGACGCTCTGGTCGTGTTGACCGGACGCTGGACCTTAGTGTCTGGTCGCTCGTAGACGACCATGTGTCCCGGTTCCAACGGTCATTTGACTTGACTGGACGCAACAGCACTCAACTGACCAGACGCTGAACCCCTAGCGTCCGGTCGTTTCTAGTAAGCTCCCAAGCATGACCGGACGCGTCCGGTCACTCTCCAGCTATTGCTACACTCCACGTCAGTGCGACCGGACATAGCCTGCCAGTGTCTGGTGCATTCAGATCCAGCGTCCGGTCAGTTGACCGATGCCAGCATCTTCTCCATTCTCTTTACCCTTGCTCAAGTGTGCTAACCACAAGAATTTGCATCCGGCGCAATAGAAAATAGACATTCCATTTTCCCGAAAGCGCCGAATCCCACCTCGCAAGCTCGGTGGGAGGGAGAGAGGGACCCAAACCCATCTCACCCCTACAAACACCACCGCCTTTGTAAATGTGCCAACACCATCAAGTGTACACCACCATGTGTATGTGTGTTAGCATTTTCACAATCATTTCCCAAAGGATGTTAGCCACTCAACTTGCCACGCCACTCGATCCTAGCGACAATGCAAAGTTAGATCACTCGAGTGGCACTAGATGACCGATATGCAAACAAGTTTGCCCCTCTTGATAGTACGGCCATCTATCCTAAACCCGGTCATAAACTTCTCTACACACCTATGACCAGTGAAATGAAATGCCCTAGGTTATACCTTTGCCTTGCGTATTCCATTCCATCTCCTCCAATGTTGATGCAACACATGCACCAACATGATCAACAATGATATGATCCACTTCATATCATCATGTGATCATATTGGTTCATCGATCTTGACTCTACTTGCTCTTCACCGTTGCCATCGTCCATCGGCGCCAAGTCTTGCTCAAGCTTCACCGCCACGCGGTCCATCACTCCAAAGCCTTTGACTTGCCCTTCACGCTTGCAACCGGTCCATCAAGCCAAGTCTTGTCTTGATCTTCTCCACCTAGATCACATGACTCAATGTCATGTCTCATGTGCATTTAAGCTCCTTCATCATCACATGTGTGAGCTTTGCAACATCTCCAAGCCATTTTCACCTTCATGGCATATGTTGCTCACACACATGTACCTGTGGACTAATCACCTGTGTATCTCACATAAATACAATTAGTCCACCTAAGTTGTCACTCAATTACCAAAACCAAACAAGGACCTTTCACTAGTGCTAGTTTTAACAAGTGTGCACCACACCTAACTCACTAGACTCATCTAGGTCAAGCTACCCATCCATACCCCCCTTAATAGTATGGCCAAAGGAAAAATAAAGTCCTAAACTACTCTAAGTGTCTCTCCAACTCCAATCGACACTTAGAACTAGTCATACTTAACCTTGTCATCCATCCTTTGAAAATTGAAATGATTTCCATCGTAGGGGCATGACCACCTTGATTGCCCAATTGATCTCCATTATCATGACCTAACTTAATTGCCTCTGCAAAATACACGTTAGTCATAGTAATCTTGTATTGTCATTAATCACCGAAACCCAATAAGGGGCCTAGATGCTTTCAGTAGGCAACACATTAGAAGTGTACCCAATGGCTGTGCGGTCGCATTGGCGGGGCTATTGGTGCAACTGTTGCGTGTCACTGGGACCCTTCAAGTATAAGATAGGCAAGATTAGTTACAATATTTAGCATTGTTAGTTCATACATGCTAGGTATTCAAAAAATGTAGCTTTGTTAATACCTGCTCATCCTTTTGGGTACTAAGCGGGGCACCACCTAGCTGAGACATGCCAATCTCATCCGCATGCCAAGGGTCCCACTGGTGGTGGTGTACATCGAAGCCCATGGCGTAGTCATCATCTTTGTCGTCCTTGTCGTACTCATCATCCTCTTCTGTAGGGCCCTTCCCAGCGCCTGGTCTCCCACGGTTGGATGAACTCATAGTGCTTCACGCACCAATCCTTGTCTTTGTACCTCTTCCTATGGTCATACCTACAACAAAACGATGGTTAGTTCTACCACACACATAGCTTGATATTGTAGCTATGTTATGAATTGATAATGCACCCGTGCAATTTTTGGTTGGTGGAGTAAAGCGGTGGTGGGTAGCCTGTAATTCTTCCAAACTGCCTACAAACCCTCATGGGCAAGTGGATCTCGACCACGTGGAAGAGAATAAGAGGGATGTTGCACTGATACTCGTCTGACTCTTGCCTAGTGATAGGACTCAGGTAGTTCTGGAGCTCGGAGCATCCTAAGGACACCAAGTCATCTAAATATTTTGTAATTGAGTTAGCTTCTGACAGAGTGCATATCCATAAAGACACATGTATGTTACCAAAAAGAGCGTAACCTGGTGCTATGTTAGGACATCGAGGCAGTCTATGTACTCCCTATACTTGCACTGTGAATTCCCTCAAACTAACTCTGCTTCCTTATAGATATACAGAGTAGTAGGTAGTGTATCTTGGTCGTTCCAATGCTACATTGAACACGACAATGAATTAGCCAATCATAAATTCATGATATGTAACAGCTTCGAATTAACTAGTGAACCAAAGTACCTACAGGCAAACCATCAAGAAGGGGCCTCCCAATGGGCCATCTTTCCTAACACCAAACCTAGAGTAGGTAGGAGCAACCACCAAGGCTCGCAAACCCTGAGGTGCGACGACAAGCAACTCATAGCTATCGATACGTCCATGCCAGGACCGCGCTGCCCTAGCTGTACGTCGCTATGTTCTCCCATGGCCAGCATAGTATGTCAAGGAAAATCCAGCTGATGGTGTAGCTCAATGCGTCGGGGAATAGGAAAGAGCCAAGGAAGTGCTAGAGCCACACTCTAGCGAACCTATCGATCTCAGCCTCATTAGCTTATGGGGGCAAGTTCTTGAAGCGCTCTGTGATCTATGACGACTAAATACAGAAGTTTTCCTAAAATTCACCAAAGACAATGAGACGTGATGGATTTAGGAAAGCAACACAAGTATTAAATAGGGTTGAATTGCTTACTTATTTTTTAGAATCCCCGTCATCCGATGGAAGAAAGCCACAGAAATGAGCCACCAGCTCTCTCCAGTGATTGTTGTCAACTATACCTATCACTGGAAGTACCCCCAACCAAAGGCCAAATGTAGCCTTCACATCTTGCATGGTGATGGTCATCTCGCCGCAAGGTAGGTGGAACATGTGGGTCTCAGGCGTCCACCTGTGAGGTTGCATTACAAAAATAGAACGGC
Organism: Miscanthus floridulus; assembly: GCF_019320115.1. Lineage (NCBI taxonomy): Eukaryota > Viridiplantae > Streptophyta > Magnoliopsida > Poales > Poaceae > Miscanthus > Miscanthus floridulus. The sequence continues at coordinate 92,486,908 of NC_089582.1, read as the reverse complement.
TATCAGTTACCTCAATTTCATTATAAGAATATTTATTGAGAATGAAGGGTCTCGCACCTGTCTATAGCTGCAGTGAGAAGTATGGGGTCAAGGGCCGAAAGACTATAGTTGACAATGCGGACAAGCTCGAGGAAGCCGGCATGCCGTATGTATGGCGCGTAACGCTCATCTCACTGGTGCCCCCTGTTGTGCGTGCGTGGCCTCAATGGAGGCAAGAAAACCTCTGTGTCGGTGTCGGTCAACACATGAGCTCGGTGCTTGTCATCGTACTCCACCTCAAGAAGGGGGTACAGCGGATGCTGCGTGGGATGGGCCATCCTGGTTGAAATTGACAAACAAAGGGTTAGAACAAACATTATGAATAATACATTAAGTACCATTGCAAAATTTCAACTACATGCTATGCAACATGGAAAAATATATGAAAGAACATGTACATATTGAAAGTAACATTAACAAACATATGAATTAACTTTACTAGGGGAAAACAAGTTCTATGTATTGACCTACTGCCCTCGCCTTCTATGCCTGCTAGCCTTGTGACCAGGTTCTTTGCAAACGGAGCAAATATTCCTACCACGGGTCTCGTTGAAGTATCCCCCTCCGTACATGTCCTCGCCATATCCTCTCATAGCATCCATGTCCCCCTTAAGTCGCTTCTTCTTCCTCCTACCCTTCCCTACCTTCATTAGGTCTGGATTCGGCATGTAGTCATAACCATGATAAGGTGGCCGCTGTGTCAGGTCAAGGTATGGCTCAAAGCTCCTCTCCCAAATACTAAGGGTGTTCGAACGAAGGAACAAGGGTGACATATATGCTAGACCCTCAAAGTCATGTCCACGGACCTTGTAGGTCATGATCATGTAAGAGCAAGGGGCATGCATGATCTGAGGGACGTTGCAATTGCACTCTACTTTATCAAGATCAACTCGATAGTTTCGTCCACCATAACGTTCGCCACCCAAGCTTGTGTCACCCTAAAACCGTCCTCTTCATATGCTAATGCCCACTTAGCCTTCTATTTAATCTGGGCCTCTAACCAGGCCTTGCCCGCTTCGTTGACCATCTTGTCTAGTTATCTCTTTGTCTCCTTGAATTGGTGCTCTGTACGTACACAACATAGAGCCTTTACCTTATCACAAACCTCCTTCTTCCTCTGACGTCACCAGAAATTAGTGGCAAAGTGTCACATGCACCATCTGTGCACTATAGGCGGGAACCCATCAATATGTTCATCTACAGCATTAAGAATCCTAGTGTGATGGTCCGAGATCAAACATATAGTGCGAGATGGGCCAAGCACTTGTACATGTAGAAGCTACATGAACCATGACCATGATTCATTGTTCTCTCCCTCTACTAAAGCAAAAGCCATGGGTACTATCTGGTCCTCTAGATCAATAGTATCAGCCATCATCAAGGTGTCCCTGTACTTTCTGGTCAAGAAAGTTCCATCAACAAGTATGACTGCTCGACAAAACTGGAATGCATGTTGCGTCTGCGCGAACGACCAGAACACACGATGCAGGACATGCCTCAATGGGTCCTTGAAATACATCCCTCCGGTGTCTACAAACCATTTCAAGCCAGGGTTGTAGTAATGCATTGCACATAAATTTAGGGTACCCTGTTGTACGCTTCCTCCCAGCTACCCCAATGAATCGCTAGGATAATTTGCTTAGCATGCCAAGCCTTTCTGTACTTCACATCATAATTAACGAATCCAGATATGGACTGTTGTAACAAAGACACTAAAATATCATTATTGTCATCAACGAGCCCCAATGTACGACAGGCAAGATAACGTGTAGTGAGCTGATGATGATTTTTCTTCCTCTTATTTGATAGACAATGTGGGGTTGGACCACTTTACTTATCCTCCACTTGCCATTACTCTATCTCTTTCATGCATTTAACCTCCACATACAACTATTTTTGCATATCACGTGGTACCTCAACTCCTGGTCTGAATGAGTGATAGTGTACGGCCTATGGTGATACACAGCATAGTCCTGAAGGAACAACTTCATCTCTGACATTGTATTCAATATCATCCCCTTGCTAAGGATTTCATTCTCATGGTTATACAATGATTTCCTACATATCTGTAGACCGATGTCACAAACTGCCATATCCATCATGCTGATATCCCTATAGTTCCGAACGCCACTGAAAGGTACGTTCATCGACCTTAGTTGCATAAGCTCTATCGCTATGTAAGGTGGTGGTGGAATGTACTGTTGTGCTTCGCTAATTCTACCCCATGAATCATAGGGGGTACCATCATATGACAAATCTATGACTAGTCTACCCTGAGCTAGCATAGCATGAGGTACCTTAGTTGGTACTAGTAATGGCATAGTATGAACTGGTACTGGCATGACATGAACCAGCGTTGGCATAGCATCTGTACCTCCTTGGTCATCATCAGAATCATCCGAATCACTACTAACTACATCACCGATCATGTCCTCCTCTTTCTACTCCTCCTCTTCCCGTTTGAACTCGTTCACATCGAAGTCATTGCTTATATAGCCTACTAGAGTTGAATGAAACTGCTCCTACGTCAACTGACCATCCAAATCCATATTACCCTGAGTTGCTTCCCCTTCGACCCTCAATTCTTATTCATTGCCTCCAACACCGTCAATGGATGGCCCGTCCTAGACACCCTGCATCCTGTACCCATTCTCCACCACCACCTCAGCCATGGGCATATTGCAACCTTGGAGCACCCTATTGTAGCGAGACCAGTGAGCAGGGTCACGCAAGGGCATCAGGACATAGTGTGCCCTAGTCTTCCCACTATCCAACCTTCCCTTCACTATGAAATCACCACCAAACTTTGTATTCAAACGGACACAAAGGTCGTTGAAGCCAGGAGGTTCATCAAACTATTCCAATTCTTCTTCCATATCCTCAAACATACCATCTTCTTTTCTAACACTTCCTCCGTAAAAAACTTGGACACAACAATCCATCTACAAAAGCAATTGAGGAAACTTCATCAAATCGTCTTAATCGTCGTACGTACTATCTATAGTAATATTAATACCTATACTAACTATAACTATACTAAAAAATCTAATATTAACACCTATACAAGACTAACTACAATAACTAATTATACTAAATACAATAACTAACTAGACTCACTAATTGTACTAAGTAAACTAACTAACTTTACTAACTATACTAATTTACTATACTACCTATACTAACTAACTATACTAACTATACTTTACTAACTATACTAACTTACTATACTAACTAATCATTCAAACTAATTTTGCATCTTAACCCTAAGTAACAATAATTTCGATTCAATCAACAAATACACAAGGGGAGTACCTTGACAACGAGGGGAAGATTGGGGCTTAGCCAAATCCACCAATGGCGACGAGGTGGCCTGTGGCGGGCTTCTTCTGGGAGCAGGAGAGAGAAGGAGAGGGGTGCGGCACACCGCTGGCCAGGCAAGGAAGGGACAGGGGGGGCGCAGGTGAAGGAAACGGTGGGGAGAAAGGCCGGCCGACGGTGGGGAAGGGGCCGCTGCGCCGGCGATAAGCACGGCTCTTGGAGCGGCCTAGAGAGGGAGGAATGGGGAGAGAGGGAGGTGGGTGGTCGCGCGCGGGTTGGGGGGGAGGGAGGCGTCGGCGCCGACGGGCGCATCTCCCCCTCGATCCGTTTCACTGGAGTGAAAGAGAGACAGTGAGGAGAGGGAGGCCGGTCCGCGGTCCTATGTTGGGCTTCGCCGCGCCGTGGGCCGTGGCGCAGCACTGCCACGCCAAGATCTGCGGCGCGGTAGAGCCTGCCACTTCAGCGGCCAGAGCCTGGGGAAGTGCCACGTCATCGCTGCTGTCGCGCCGCCATGCATGGCGCGGCAGCATTGTTTGGCCGCGCCAATAGGCACGGCCAAAATGTTAGATTTAAAAATAAAAAAAAATCCAGTGTCAGATTTGAAAATAGTTTATAAAAAGTGTTAAAAATAAAAAAAAACGTGGGAGGAGGAGGTGCTGCATTGCTTGAAAGATGCAGGCAAGATCATCTGTGTGACACAGAGGAGATCAGGTGAAAACCATGAATTTATAGATCAATCAAATGCTATGATGATGGTTAGTTAATGTCAAACCTTTCAAAGCAACGAGTTTTAGTCGCTTCTTGTATCTAAGATTCAGAAATATGAATATAAACTAAGTAACATTTCAGCAGGTTAATTCGTTCAAGCAGGTTCAGCCACAGCAAGCCAGTTGGGAGAATGGTGATGACGTCGGGCAACAGTATGAAATGACAGTGTGAATTAAGAAATTCAGATTGGATAAGCGGGAGCTAGAGAGTTGGTAGAGCGTGAGAAGAGAGGAGCTGCTGCATTGTACAGTACGTTCTGTCCCATCTTTGGTTCATCTGGAACTGTGGCTCCGGCTGTCTTATCTTTGGCTCTGAACAGTACAGTCTTCACTGTGGTATTCCTATTTTACGCCTTGTTTAGATGCCACCAAAATTCCAAGTTTTTTCACTCTCTCTCCATCACATCAATTTTTAGCCGCTTGCATGGAGTATTAAATGTAGGTAAAAAAAATAACTAATTACACAGTTTAGTTGGAAATCACGAGATGAATCTTTTGAGCCTAGTTGATCCACGATTGGACAATATTTGTCCAATAAGACGAAAGTGGTACTATTCATCGGGCTGAAATTTTTTCAGCATCTAAACGAGGCCTTAGTCAAATAAGCTTCGGCTGACAAACTGATGCAGGCTGATTGAATTCCACTTTCCACATGACTGCAGAAGCTCTCCTGTGCTCTGCTCCTGAACCTGCCGAATGCCAAGCAGAGAAGTTTCTTTTTATTGACTGTTGTATGAACCAGTAGCGTGATGGCTAATATGCCATTAAATGAAGGAGAGTTAAGATCAGATAATAGCAGCACACCTTACGAATATTTCTATATAGTCAGTTTTTAATGATGCATGATTATCCATATTGTTTTGCAGAGAAACATATCGTTTCAGGTGTTGGAGGCTTCGGCTCTTAAAGGTTCAGGTTCAAAAATTTGAAAATGATATGACTACGGGCACTGTTAGTAACAGTTGACACTACATGTCGAACAGTTCAGTAGGTCTCCGTTTCAGCGTTCAAATAAACAATCATCATCCTGTTCGCTTGCTCGTAAACGATCGTAAATTTCCAATCGAGAACAGTGTTTTTCTCTCACACCAAACCAGCCAACAGTAAATAATCCATGATCGTTTACAGCCTCCCGAACAGGCTGCATACTTCGATGATGCTAGTGGTTCATACTCTTGAATACTAAGAACTAGAGATGTCCATGTAAATGGAACACATTACAAGGCAGACGGAAAAGGATACATTGCAGTAATAACAAAATCATTAGCAACAATTCAAGGTCAAAAAGGAATGATATGGGTGAACACATCTGTACTTTTTACTGAATAAGTCCCAACATTACTGTCGTCAGCATTGAAACTACAACTTTCTGAAACATTGTTAATCTAGGTTCAAAATGAACTGTGTGAACTAGGCGCCGGAGTGGCCTCAGTGACAGTGACTTCAAAATCAACCATGCCTGGCTATCTAGACATGCTTAATGAAGAAGTAAAACAGGAAAATTACCAACACAGTTTTCACAACTAAGAATACATGTCCATATAATACAGAGCCAAATTACAGAGTTGCAGAAATGTGGAATTACAGCCAACAAAGGAAATCAAGGAACAAGGAAGGAAACCAAAAAATAGCATTTTCAAAGTAGAGAATAAAAGATTTGTTGTAGCGATTGTTCAAAAGCTTAGTTGGGTCTTGAGTTTACTCTGTGCACTAGGCACTTCATTTCTCTGATAAAAACTGTTTTGCTGGTTGCTATTTCAGGCTGGATGCCATTGAAGATGAAAGCATTCCGAGTCGTCCAGATTGTCCAACAGAGAGGCATTGCAGCGTCCATTAAGCAGCATGTTCGCTTGCTCGTATACGATCGTGGATTATAATCTGGAACAGTATTTTTATCTCACACCAAACCAGCCAGCAGTAAATAATCCACGATTGTTTACGATGAAACGAACAAGCTGAAGAACTGTGAGTAAATTGCATCTCTGAGAAATATCATATCATCAGGGAATTCAGCATCAGAAGGGATGTGAACCCTTATCATTTCCCAGCATTGCGTTGCATACTCACATTGCAAAAAAAAAGATGGACTGTTTCCCCAGTGTTTAGATTGGCCCCGTTCGGCTTACCCTATATTTGGCTTGTTCGGCTTCTTTTTTCAGCCGGAACAGTGTTTTTCTCTCACAACAATTTAGCCAGAACAGTGTTTTTCAGCCAGTTTCAGCCAAAATTCTACCAGCCTTAGTATTGCTTGTGCTTAGTGTGTCTCTTAATAGTAGCCAGAAGAAAACCCTCTGCTTTGGGTGTCAAAACAATTCCAAATCCATCGAATATGTAACACTAGTTTCTAAAATCAAGGTGCAAACACATGGTATTGGGAATGAGCCATAATTATATTGTCCAAACACCATGTGACAGACTAAGGAATTGTCGAGCTTATGTACGCTTATATGGAACATTAGTTTCTAAAATCAAGGTGTTAACACATGGTGTTGGGACTGACCAATAATTAACTTGAAATCTCTTGATGAAGAGAATGAACTGCCCCAAGGATATTATATGTGCAAATATTACGGTTGACCACATAACACTACAAGAGAGGACATAATAATGCATAGATGTCCACAGAAGTAATAATATTACACTGTTCGAATCACATAATTATACAATAGCAGGGTACATAGTTAATTTCATCCTGACACGATTGGTAGAACACAGGAATAACTAGCAGGTCCAAAGAGTCGCAAGTTAGGAGAAGGAAAACAATTGCTATTTAATGCAGAGTGGACGGCGCGATTGCCATATTTCCAAAAACAAAGATGCAAAAGCAGGATTGGGAAGGTTTCAGCACTCAACAGGGCGAATTTTTTCCATTAGATCATTTGGTTTGTACCCTTGATTGTCGGCACAAGTAAACATGTGGTACAGAATTTACCGGCGGGCCTCTGACAGGTTAGACTAAAAAATAAGAGATGACATTCTGTTAGAAAACTTCTAAATTGGCATATAAGGAATGTGATGCTTCCGAAACAAGAAGTACCTCATGAGTATTCTTCAGATTGAATGCAATTTTTGCACCACACAAGGATCTAGCATAGTGCACAGCATACAAGCCACTATTTTGCCTGTGGAAAAAATTGACCGATAAATATGGGGCTGTCATGATACAGTAAATGCATAAATGTGCACAGGTAACAATAGAGAGAATGTAGACGGTCTTACGGTTTGCATTTACGACCAACATCAGTTAGATAGAGATCAGCCCAGCCATCAGGTTTAATATCCCATCTAGAAAAGAAATGATCTTTGCAAGCAAATAAGGCGGTGTGAAGTTTGAACAGTGTCCTGATGCTTCTGTCTTACTTTTATAGCAGATGAATTCATAAGGAACGGGTCCAAGACGGTGATAGTCTTGAATTTAAAGTCCCAGAAATAACAGCTTCATGTCTGTCTTTTCCCAAACACTGGAATGATGATCTACATAGAAATGAAGATGGAAAAAAGATGAATTTGAAAATATATCATAATATTATATATTTGCACATACAGTCAGAAAGTAAAAATTGCAACTGATTGCTACTAACATAAAAGAATACCTTTTGGCAATCTTCCACATTATAGGTAATGTGGTCCCCTATGAAACTTGCCCTTATTGCATCGGAATTCAAATAGTCACCATTATGATTAACTATTTCCTGTACTGAAATGAAGATATTTTGGTAGAACAAGGATACAATTATAAGATGACAGGAGATGTTTGAGTTCAGAAAAACTTACAGCAAATGAGGCAGGAAGTGGCGCCATCTCTTGTGTGTCTTTTCATGGCTGTACACTTTTTCATCCAGATAATTCCAAAGCACCATAATAGCATCAACTATACTAACATTAAAAGTGCCATTTAATTTAAGGCATTGCTGAACTACATGGCCAGGTATAGATAGTGCTTTTGGGGTAGTAAAGACAATCCAATCACTGGAAAGGTAACATGGATTAGACACACAAAGATACATGTTAAATAGGAAAATAGCGCAGATAGTATGATACCAGTTCAGCTTATCTGTAGGCAAACTTGGATTTGTCATCCACAGGTAACATCTACACTCGTTGCTCCATGCCACATCTGGGTGCTGGAAGTTCAAATCAAAAGTCGACTTCGAAAATTTGAATGGCTTGTAACAACCTTACTCTGGGAATAAGGTAGTTGGGAATTATAGATGGGACTTTGTTCGTCACCAACTGCTTGTACATTGCTGCTAGGACACGGTCCATACTGAACTTCTCCTGGTTGGGGTCAAATAGCAACATAGTAATTAGAATATGGTGCTACCTTGGCACAAGAGAAAAATGCACATGCACAGGAATACCTGAAATAACTTGGTTGGATGATACTTGAGAACCAATTGCATGTCCGAGAATGTTAGCTGTCCGTTTCACAATTCTTATGCCTAGGGGGGTACCTGAAACTATATTCCATAGAAAGAATCAATTTCATAAGATCAAATCAGTAAAGCAAATTTCAAACCGACACTGTTACAAAAAGTTTTGGAACTTCAATTAAAGACTAGATATTGATAGGGTTGACTATCTTGGGACATGTATGAATTATACAGCACTGGAAGAATTTTGTAAAAACCAACCATCACACTTAGTTCTTTTCATGACTGGATGGTTAGATGTACCTGCAACAAAGATAGTAGAGCAATGTAAATGTTGACTTGAAACGAGTTGTAAGAAGGTACTGCAATCACGGAACATACCAATGGATAGTCGCTTGTGGGAAGTAGAAGGAAGATTTTGAGGAATATGTTGATGGTACAAACTCAGATTACGCCACTTTAGCAAGTCAGCAGCTTTTGTGGATAAATTATGAATGTTATCGTTAATTTTAGATCTAAATTTCAGATAAGAAGTTTTTGTAGACTCCAATTATTCTTCAGCAGCATACTGAGTGATCGAATTAAAGTGGTTTAATTGTGTAGCAAACTTGTCAAGCAAGTGAATTCCATCTGACGGGATTTCCTAGCAAAATAAAGCATTGAGACTTGTGACTAAACAAAGCCTGAATCAAACATTGTGTTCTGCTAGTCAGATTGAACCAGAAAACAACTGTAGTGTCATACTTACAATAGAGGTGAGGTAATCATCTATTGTTGTGCGTTGCAGTTGAGTCTACATCTTTACATGATCCTGCCACCCTCTTGTGTAACAAACATCAGTAGCAGGTCTCACCTAGTTAATGAACATTAACGGAATTACAAACAATCTGTTAACAGAGAAGCAAAAACGGAGACAGGGTGGACTTATCTAATTCACCTGTCTATTTCCAAACAACATTAATTTATCATCGGATAAGCCAGTGGAATCTGATAGTGTCAGCTCACTCATAAAACCATGAGAGTAAGCGCTTGCTCTGGGCAATAATATGTGATAAGGAGTCGAGGGCCCAAAATTCAAGTTGTCAATATAGAAAACCTATACAATCAAAGAAATCATTAGTTTATGTTTATCTAAGAGAAATAAGTGAACTAGGTAGAGAGGAGAGGGTTGTACCTGCAGTAAGAGAGTGCATCCATACATTGAAATCTTTTTGCTTCCACTACTAAACTGTGATCTAGCATGAACAGCTGCTCGACCAACTGTCCAAAGCACAAACTGAGCCCAGTTTATGTCTGCTGGCTTTACATCAGGAACAAAGTTCTTGATAAGGTGTGTAGGAAACTCATGCTCGGTCTGAGGGGCTAGAAGGTAACACATAGAGACCAAGACACTGGCAATGATGAAAGCATCTATTTCAGGATCACTGAAAACAGGTCCATATTCTTTAGTGAGAATGTCTTCAAGGAAAGACAGGGTGAGACATGATGAACTGGTCTGGCTGAAGAGTTTATCCAGGAAAGCTCTAAGTGTCTCTTTGGACTGGTTGAGGCCATAGTTAACAGGACGACCCTCAAAAGGAATGCCAAATATCAGGTAGACATCAGCCTCTCTTATATGCAAGTCAACACCACCATCAAGGTGCAAACACATGGTCTCGAAGTCAAATCTTTGGTAAAGCCAAAGAGAGAGGTGGTCATTGAGGTTTTTTAAGAATGGCATCCTAAGAAGACCATCAAACCCAATACTCCTGAGTAGATTGGCCTTCTGAAGGTCAAAGGTACTAAAGATAGAACTTATCTTAAACATTTGCAGGTAGAAACAAGACAGAGTTCAGGGTCCTCTGACTTAGGACTGGCCTATTTCCAGAGGTGATCCAACCCTTTGACATAGCAAGAGAACACCACTTGTCTGGACGAGTCCTGCTGTGCCTGTGATTTACAGAGAAGGAAGATTTAGCAAGAATGACAATGATGGAAAAAAAACGGCCAAAATGTTTCATCAAACACAAAAAAAAGGGAAGAAACTGACATACATTTCCATCTCAAATTTCAGCAAGTTCATTACTCGTTAGAAGGGAACAGCCTGGAGACTTTGAGAAGAAGAACACTAGAATAAGAAAAGGTTGGAGGTCAAGGTTGGAGCGACAGAGGTGAGAGAGAAATGTGTGGAGGCATAAGAAGAGTAGCGTTCTCAAACAAATGGACCGAGAGCACACCAACTGGGACACAGTGAGAGTAGGAGGAGTATGGCTAAAAAAGCCAGTCTCCATCCTGCTTGCTTTGAACACCAAAGTACAGCAGTGTGTGATAGACTAGACCACCGGTGAGAGTCTGATGACGCTGGCCAACAGTATGAATGACAATGTGCGTAAACAAATGTAAATTGGATCCACAGGATACATCTTCCAAGTAGAGAGTTGGTAGAGTGAGGCAAAAAAACCTGCTGCTGCATTGCTTGAAGGAGACTGGATTCTGAAGTAGTAAAGTTGTGCTTCAAGTTAATGAATCCTAATTTTTCATGGTATGGTTCCAATCCTGGAGTTTTTGCCTGCTTCGGGTTGACATTCAAAAATTTGTAAATGATTAAACTACATGCACTGCTTGGCAGAAATCAGAGTTTGTGATTAGGATTTGAGGTATTGTTCAAACTGAATCAAGCAGAACAATGAACAATGCAAATATAGTAAAGGCCACTGTAAATTTGCTTGTAGCTATACACAAGTAAAATACTAGGCAGTGTGGTTTGAGATAAAAGGATATTAATATAAATTGAATAACACTTGAGTACCTGCGCCTTGCTAAGTTTTAATAAATAAAACAAGTTCAACATAAGGAGTAAATAATCAATCAAGAACACTTTCTGGACTACTATGAAATGAAAGTAGGCACAGAGATGAACATATCAGAATGGTGCATGGTCTTCAGCGCGGGTATGAAAATTGAAGTAAGGCCTGGTCAAGAGGTAAGAACCGTGGTTTGATTTGGATATTTGTTTGAGAAAGTTCATTCTTGATTGTCTTGTTTGTCTGTTTTCTTTCTTTCCTTTGCTGCAAAAGCCTATGCACTTCAGAAACATCTTTCTGTATTTGCTTCTAAGTCATTCTTTATTTACACTAATTTGAACATTTGTCAAAAGCTGTTTTCTGTTTTTTTCTTGAAATCAAACTTGTTTTTTGTGATTGGTTTGCCAGTGTATGGCTTGAGGAAAGCATGTTTTGTGAAGCCTAAGAGACCTAACTTTTCATTCCCAAGCTATTTGTGAAGGGTGGATATCTGATAATCTAAATCACAATATTCTGGTTCCTCTGGAAAATGGTGATCATTGCATTTGTCCAGTGACCCACTTGGTTGTTGCTTTTCAGCCTGATGTTGTTTTTGTATGATGATATAGTTGGGAGGGTATACGGTTCATTTCTAGCACAAACTGTTTAATAGTAGTATTTTTATAACAGTTGAGTGTGATAGCATAAACTGTTGTGCTTCTAAGAAGTAAGCATCTTCAGATGCCTCAAAATTTAAGCAAATAGTCTAATATATTGGTTAGTTTGACATAAATTATCCTAATACACATGATAGTACTGTCGACAAGGCTCCCACATGCCAGCACTAAGTGTGTTTTGACCACGACTTAATGCCAAACAATCATTTTTGGTACTATATACGGTCCGAATCGTTACTCCTTTTTTAATGATATTGATGACTGTGTTCCCTTGATGGATTAATGTTGAATCAACAATTTTATGCTGATTTTGAGGTGATATCTGCCGAGGTTTACTATTAATAACCTAAACCTAAATAGTCCGTATCATGTGGCAGATGGAGCTATGCACCACGATTCTTGAGTGTTGCAGTCGAGAGAGGACCTACCTCCGGTATTTTGGGCTTTTAGCACTGTTGACGGTCGTTAACATCAATCATAAACCGTCAATATAACTTGCATATATACTTAATTCCATCACCAAACATAAGGATAGGGGTTTAAACTAATAAATTCCACGAGTTTTTGTGAATCTGTGTTTTCAGCAGGGTGGACCTATTCGTCAAAGTAAATCACGCTTAACCGCGGTGTAAACAACTCCAGAAGGTTCCAGAGGACACCACACTGAAGAAGACCGTGAGGGGCTACCAAGTGGGGTCGGCCGGCCCCACATGCAGGCCGCCCGGCCTATGGGACCCATGGCTCAGTGTCTCCTTCGAATGTCGGTTCTCCACCGCCTTAAAGATCGCATCTACGCCGTTTATTCAAGTCAGTTTGATCCGAGGGTCCAGAATTGAAGCTAACCCCTATATATACTACCCTGTACCGCCCTCCCGTAGACTATCCTAAAACCCTAATTCATATCCTCATCTCAGGATCAGGGCATCGTATTCAAGAGAGATTAGTCCTATAGTTAGGATCTATTCTTTGTACACTAATAGAGAGAGAGAGAGAGTAAGGGAAGAATTTGGGGGAAGTACCGGCCTGTCGGTGCTATCTCTACGCCTTGTACTTTGGTGGATCTAGGCTTCTCCAAATCTATATCTGAGATATCTCTGGCAATTGATTTCTGTTTAAAGTAAGTTTTGTGCTCTTTTGTTCATGGGTTCGCAGTTCTTTTGAGTGCTCTAGTCCTTGTTAGATCTCTGGATTAGAGTAGTAATCGTTAGCATAAACGTGGTGCTTAGACTATCGGTTACCTGTGTTTGCTCCCTGTTTCTTTATTGTGTGGTAGCAGCAGGAGGTGACAGCCCCGTCTATCCTTTATAGTCCACACTGAATTGAGCAGGTTCTTAAATTCGTAGGACCGTAGTTGCGTCAGTAGAGTTATCTATTAGCGGTGCTTTACCGTCTAAGCGGCGTGCCAAAGTGAACACTAGAATCATAAGCCTTGCTTTGCATAGGGTCATAACCATAGGAATTCTCTCTACTCATACCTTAAACCTTGTTTGCTACCCTAGACAAACTAGTTGTTAGACAGCACACACACGTTTCCCCGTGGATACGATACTCAATAATACTCCGAGTGAAAACTACTTCAATACCCGTGCTGTTGCAGATTTTGTCTTTGTGTGCCACCACAGGTGTCAACAAGTTTTCTGGCGCCGTTGCCGAGGAAACGGTTGTTGTGATTTCATCGAACCAGGTTTGTCCTGTATCTTTTATTTATCTTTAAGCATGGATAACATCACGCCCATCAATCGATTCGCTGCTCCCACGGGCGCACAACTAGAGCCACCAGAATCTTCGAAACCTATCCTTACACCAGGCTATGAGTTACGTCCGAGTTTAATAAATTTGGTCTAGGAACAATCGTTCTCAGGAGAAGGCGATGAAAACCCATATACCCACCTATGAGAGTTTGAGCAAACATGTGCATGCTTGCATATCGCAGGCATATCACATGAAACCTTAAAGTGGAAGCTATTTCCATTCTCTTTGATGGGAATAGCTAAACATTAGTATACCCAAACCATAGGGAGTGTACAAGGAGATTGGGAAGCCTTATGCTCTAGCTTTTGCTTATCTTTCTTTCCCATCTCTGGAGTGGTTAGCCTTCGAATAGAGGTTCTATCTTTCAAACAGAAAGAAAAAGAATCTCTTGGTGCGGCATGGGCATGTTTTAATGACCTAGTCAATTCTGGCCCTGACCTTGCCATTCAAGACCCTATGCTTTTATAATACTTTTATATGGGTCTTCGTGGGGAGACCGCGTAGCTTCTTGATACAACTTCTGGAGGTGCCTTCTTACATTGCTTTGCTAGTGAAGGAAGAAAAATCCTTAGAAAAATCCTAGAAAACACCTCCTACACCGACGTTCGTGACGATGGCCTAGAAGACATAGTTGAGAAAACTCCTGAGGAAGAACCTTTGATAGTTGAGCCCAAACCTTTAACTACTCCACTTGAAGCCTCAACTATCCTCCAAGTTCCCAAACCATCGAAGGAGGAAGAAATTTTGCCTTTGGAAAATATGTTTGGATTTGAGGATGAGCTCTTCTCCGATTTTGGAAACACCTCAAATTATTATGCAATAAGGAAATCTTCGACGCCATCAGCACCTAACCAGCATCTTCCTGACCCAACCGAAGAGAAGTTCCTTAAAAAGACTGTGAAGGAGTTGACAATGATCATAAGCAATGAGTGGTTGAGAGAATCCAAGCTTTCTCTAGAAGTCATTTATTTAGATTCTCCCTCTACCTCCATTCATTGTCAGATTTGTAAAACCTCCTTCGATGCTTTTTATAATCTGGTTGTAGGAGTAAATCTTATGTCTAAATCTTTTGCACATACCCTTCCTAAAAATATGCAATTAACTCCAACAACCAAACTCTTAAAAGGTCTCTCAGGGCAAATCCTTCTTAGTGAAGGAATTTTTCACCTTATCCCTATCAAAGTAGATGAAACCAAGGTGAATCTCAGTTTTTATGTTTTCGATATCTGGGAGTTCGATATTTTGATAAGGCATCCAATAGAGAGACTCCTACATGAAGGAAGAAAAGGGAGTATAAATGTAAGTCTCGGGAAAAGCCTAAACCTTTCTATTCCTATCACTCGCTCATTACATGTTAAGACAGAGTTGAGTCCCGAGCAAGATCCAATGGAGGAGATTATGGCAGCTTCTCTCCTAGAAGCTTCTGACAAAGATCTCAAAGAAGACGCCCAGGATTTCATCCAAGGAGAAGAAGAACCACGAGATCCTTTTCCTCTAGATGTAACTCAAGAGCCACCAAAACCCCCCGTTGTGCTCAAACCCCTTCCTTCAGGTTTGAAATACATTTTTCTAAATAATCATAGGGAGTCTCCTGTGATCATTAGTGATAAACTCTCTAAGGACGACACTCCAGCTCCTTACCATTTTAGAAAAGCATCGCTCTGCTTTTGGCTACTCGCTCTAAGACCTCAAGGGGATTAGTCCTGCCCTTTGCACCCATCTCATTCCCATAGATCCAGCTCATCCACCTTCTAGGGAGCCCCAACGTAGGCTTAACAATGCGATGATAGAAGTTGTTAAGAAAGAGGTTTTGAAACTTTTGCATGCCGGAATAATCTATCCCATCCCTTATAGTGAGTGGATAAGCCCAGTACAAGTTGTACCAAAGAAAGGGGGCATGACTGTGGTAAAAAATGAAAAAGATGAATTAATCCCACAATGAACAGTCATAGGATGGCGGATGTGCATTGATTACTAAAAACTAAATAAGGCAACAAAGAAAGATCACTTCTTGTTACCCTTCATCGATGAGATGTTGGAACGGCTTGCAAAGCATTCTTTATTTTGTTTCCTTGATGGATATTCTGGCTATCATCAAATCCTGATCCATCCTAAAGACCAAAGCAAAACTACTTTTACTTGTCCCTATGGAACATATGCTTATTGCAGGATGTCTTTTGGATTATGCAACACTCCAGCTTCGTTCCAAAGGTGCATGATGTCTGTATTTTCTGATATGATAGAAGAAATCATGGAAGTGTTTATGGATGATTTTTCTGTTTATGGAAAAACTTTCAATAATTGCTTAGAAAATTTAGACAAAGTTTTGCAAAGATGTGAGGAAAAACACTTAGTCCTTAATTGGGAAAATGTTATTTCATGGTTAGAGAAGGCATAGTGCTTGGACACTGTGTGTCTGAACGTGGGATAGAGGTAGACCGAGCTAAGATAGAAGTAATAGAACAGCTACCTCCTCCTACAAACGTCAAAGGGATATGAAGTTTCCTTGGTCATGTGGGGTTCTATCATCGTTTTATAAAAGATTTTTCTCATATTGCTAGACCCCTTACAAGTTTGTTAGCAAAGGATGCTCCCTTTGAGTTTGATGATGAGTGTTTAAATGCTTTTCAAATACTTAAGAAAGCACTCATCTCTACACCAATCATTCACCCCCCTAATTGGTCGCACCCTTTTAAAATCATGTGTGATGCTAGTGATTATACTATAGGGGGCAGTTTTGGGTCAAACAAAGGATAGAAAGCATCATGCAATTTCTTATGCTAGTAAAACTCTGTCAGGACCTCAACTTAATTATGCAACAACTAAAAAAGAGCTTCTAGCTGTTGTTTTTGCTATTGACAAGTTTATATCTTACTTAGTAGGAGCCAAAGTTATCGTTTACACCAATTATGCCTCAGCTTATAAGATGGATCCTTTTGCTTCAAGAATTTGATTTAGAAATTAAAAACAAGAAAGGAATAGAAAATTCTATAGTCGATCACTTGTCAAGAATGCAGTTCAAGAATCCATAGGAGTTGCCCATCAATGATTTTCTTTAGGATGACATGCTCCTAAAGGTCACAGGATCCGACCCCTGGTATGCAAATATTGTTAATTTTATGGTTGCAGGTTATGTACCACCAGGGGAGAATAGGCGCAAGCTCATCCATGAAAGTCGCCTCCACCTATGGGATGAACCATACCTATACTGAGTCTGCTCTGATGGACTACTCAGGAGGTGTGTTCTGGCTAAGGAAACAACCAAGATCATTGAGAGATGCCACTCATCACCATATGGAGGACATTATGGGGCATTCCGTACTAATGCTAAGATCTAGCAAAGTGGATTCTTCTAGCCAACCATGTATGATGACACTAAAGATTTCATACAGAGGTGTACCCTATGTCAGAAACATGGGAGTATCAATGCAAGAGATGCCATGTCACTCACCACCAACCTCCAGTTAGAGCTCTTTGATGTCTAAGGAATTGACTACATGGGACCATTTCCAAAATCCCGACAGTGCGAATACATCCTGGTAGCAGTCGACTATGTCTCAAAATGGGTTGAAGCTTTACCATGTTGAGCTGTAGATTCCAATAATACCAAGAGGATGTTTTCTAAGACTACCTTTCCATGCTTCAGAGTTCCACGCATGGTAATTAGCGACGGAGGTCCTCACTTCATTGATAGAAGGTTCTAACATTTCTTATCCGATCATGGGGTCCATCATAACATCGTGACGCCATATCATCCTCAAACTAGCGGACAAGCAGAAACATCAAACAAGCAAATCAAGAACATTCTATAGAAGACTGTCAATGAGATGGGAATAGCATGGAAAGATAAGTTACACGGAGCACTATGGGCTTATAGAATAGCTTATAAAACACCTCTTGGAATGTCACCATACCAACTTATCTACGGGAAAACATGTCACCTACCTATTGAGTTGGAATTCAAAGGTCATTGGGCCATAAAAAGGTGGAACATGGACTTTGAAGCAGCTGAAAAGAAGAGAAAAATGCAAGTCTCTGAGCTAGAGGAATGGCGAGAAAAGGCATATCATAATGCAAAACTCTACAAGGAGAGGACAAAAAGATGGCATGACAAAAGATTAAAAAAGAAAGAATTCAAACCAGGTGACAAGGTGTTGCTTTTCAACCCCAGAGTGAAGTTGTTTGGACATGGGAAACTACTAAGCAAATGGGAAGGACCTTATAAGGTAATTAGCATATCATCTCATGGAGCTGTCACACTTCAAAACGATGAAGGTATGCTTTTCAAGGTAAATGGTTAGCATTTAAAAGTTTTTCAAGACACACAATTACCAGAAGAAGAATTAGATATAATTAACTTTATGGAATTTAAATAACATTTTCAATTTAGCTCTTCTTCTTTACTCTGTGAAAAAACATGTTTACCTGCTAAAGTATATTTCCAAGATTTCTCTAGTGTTTTGTTGGTGCTTGTTTCCACATGTTTTTTATGCAAGGTAACAGAATTCAAGTGTGAGGGAGGCAAACCTCCCAAGCAAAGCACGACATCGACAAACGACCAAAGAACCACGAGAAAGGTAGGCTGACATGTCTTGGGTCTACTAGCCTTGCACTTTGTCCTTGACCAGGTTTACCATCAACTAGCTTGGGGGAGAGGCACCCCTGTGTATCCAGGTAAGTATCTCTTCCCTGTTTGTTTTATTGTTTTTAAGCTTACTTTTTATATATATGTTACAAAATGAATAGCTAAAAACAAAATAAAAGGTGTGTCTAGTTTGCTTTAATTTATTTTAAGAGCTAAATAAATAAAATGGACTCTAAAGATAATCTCTTATAATGGAAATGATGAATAGTTGTTATGTTGTAATTCCTTTCAAGTACCTAGTTTTCAGCCTTGAATTCTCCCAAGTTTTGGATAAAACTAATTTGATATAAAGATTTACTCTGAACTTAAAACTCATCAGTAGCATATGCCTAATCTAAGTCTAAGTAATTGACAGATATGATATGACATGAGAAGGTCTGAGCTACTATTTATCTTGTTCCAAATGACACTAAAGTTCTGGAGATTTCTTTTGAAAAACATAAAAATGCTACATGATGAGTTCCTGTATGACAAAGTTTGAATTCCCACTAGAGCCATACATACTATTTAGGCAAGGAAAACTTCCATATATATTTTAACACCCCTGGTGTTATGAGCTCGCTAAGCACTAATATTATGGCCTGAGAGATAGATCTATCAATATAGTGAGTTAGTTACATAAATGCTTATATGTGTTAATGAAAAATCCTAACGTAGATAGTAGAATAAATATTTCTAAACATTGGCATGAAAACATTTTTATAAACAAAAATACAATACGACTTGTATATAGTACTTAAATAAAATTCGAATAATGAGTTTTTGTTGCATTTAAAATGTTGAGTAACAAACTTTAGTGCTTCAGCCGTATTTGAAAATATATAAAGTTGGCCTGGAAAATGATTTTTTGAGAGCTAAAATGATATATAATGTGGGTAGAAAAATTATGCCATCAGCAAGGTAAGAACGTCGTGAGTGTGATAGTATATTTGTTTCGAGTGTTGATGTAATGTTTGTTAGTTTAAAAATTAGTATGAAAAGGAATGAAAGTGAAAACAAAAGTGCCGCTGCTCATTGTGAGCGTTCACAGCAGCTCATCTCACCTACCTCGCCCCTGCCCTGCTCGGTCCTCATCGGCCCAGCTCTCGTCCTTCATGCGATGTTGCGTCCATGTCGCCCTACCCTTTGCGCTCGGTTTATGGATGAAGCCAGCCGTGCACGGCTCCTCGATAGCCCTCGTCCGCCCTCTCACTCCCTCCCCCGTGCTCTCTCTCTCTCTGCCGCAGCGCGCCGTGCCGCCATGGCCGTCATCGGTACAAGCTTCGCCACTGCCATTCTCCCTATTGCGCTCGGTCACAGCCCGAGCTGAGCACACCATGGCCTCCGCCTCGCTTCCCGCTACGCCCTTTGCACACTCGCTGGGCCCATGGAGGCCAGAGCCGCACCAGCGCCAGGCCGCCACCGCCATCGCCAAGCGTGCATGTGGTCGGGCCCCTAGGGCTGCCTCCGGTGGAGCCGCCCCCACCCACGGATGTTCTAGGGTGCCATGGCCCCACCGGCCCCTGCTCCTCCGCTGGCGAGCCCCAGCTCGACCGAATCGGCCGGCACGCCACATCCCCTGCCACGACCGCGTGTGGCCATGCCACCGTGGGCTGCCTCCGGGTGAACCGTGCCCCCACCCGGTTGCGCACGGGCCCACCGCGATCCCTGAGCCACCACCATGGCATTGGTGAGCCCCTAGCGGGGCTAGAGCGGCGTCGATCGGCTGTTCCTCCGCCATCCTCTGCTCCGTGCAGCAAGAGGAAGAAGAAGGTAGAAATAGAAGCTTTTCCACGGTTCCCAATGCAAACCCATGACTCATATGAATAGTGTTGAATAGTGTATGCCGGACTGTGGGTTGGTTTGGTAAAACAGCAGGGACCTCAATGCAAAGTGTTTGTCTTATATGATTTTTTTCTTTTTCTTTTCTTTATAATTCGGCTGAAACTTCAATAATTCATAGTAAATCATAAAAAGGAAAATAAATATGTTTTGGAATCCTTGTGACTAGCTCTATGCACTAGATATATAATGTCATGTGCTTTAGTATGAAGTTTTGCATGTACGTGTAATCTAGCATTTATGTTTATTTAATAAAGCATGTTGTATTAGTCCAAATATAGTGAAGTTTTTATGGTAGACTAGTGTTGATGTGTTTGTGCTATGGTAAAAATTTCATGTTTAGTGGATGCTTAATTACTGAGTTATTGATTTATCATGTGTCATATGCTTAAATGCACTTAGATCTTGGTTATGTTGTAGTAATTAAATTGCTCGTTCGAAAATTATGATATTCACACAGTAGCTATGTTTAGTTGAGATGTTCCGTCCATAAAACTTTCATCTCCTAGATTTATGTTCGAACCGTCATCATTTTATTTAATCTTTATGCTTAGTTAAGCAATTAGCTTTAGTATATATTTCACCTTGTGTTTGCAACATGTTTTCTATTATACTGGTTTTCCATGCTTGACTAGTAAAGGATGGCTTGGCTATGTTAGTTATGGATGTGTGTTTAGTAGGTTGAATTGGCTTGTACTTGTGTGTTTTAATATATATAAAAATACAAAGTTGCTTGATGACAATTAGCTACCCTAGTCACGCGATGACATGTTGCTTGTCTTTTAACAATTGTAAATGCCTGTGTGTATGCTTGTTTGACCGAAGCATGCATTTCATCTATGCATATCATAATAGGAACAATGATGGATCATGGAACCAACTAGGTAGCTGGAAAGATGGTGCTATGGATCAGGTCACAAAGATGGAATACTAACTTTTGGTTATATGTTACCCAGGCAAGCCCACGTGCATAACCACTACTTTTTTGCACTTAAAATTATGTTTGTGCATTAAGTTTTAAGGAGCTAAATGGAACCCACCTACATATATATATCCTTATCCTATGAGTCTTACTAGTATAACAGTATCGGGTAGATTGCCATGCTATAGGACTCCGGTAGAAGTCGAGTGATTGCCTGTCACTCGCGAGAGATAGGATTATATATTGTTATTATTATCATATTACTATCACATGGAATATATATGGATAATAATTTGAGACCGAGTGGGACTATACTTTGGATTTGGAATGGACTTGGTTAGGCAACCGAGCGAGGCACTGGTTGCACTTGTCCTGCATGTATCGATTGAGGACCGTCCGTTGCTGTGAATGGTAGTCAGGTCATAGACTTTTTATCCTGAGCACATACTTGCTTATGGGAGCAGGAAGACTTGTTACTCTCTTGTCATGGGTTCTAGCTCTTTCCAAACTGACTTTTAGAGGTGGATATTTGGGTGGAGGTCTAAGCACCATGCTGAGTCCAGGACTCATGTGTGGGGGCTTAGAGTCCAAGTTTGGACAGGGACCTAGACCCCTTGATGAGAATGGAATGGGTTGGTCTTGTTTGTACCTGGGGTGCAGACAAGGCATGTGTTTTGGAGTACCTAGTTGGGATACATTGATTCATGAATCGCCACGTGATGCGGTATGACTTGGCTATGGTTTAGCACCGTAGTAAGAACTGGAACTTGGAAGAGAATAAAATGGTTCTGATTGCTTACCAAATGCTTGAAAACAACATAGGTAAGCACCTAGAATGGTTAGATAATTGAACTAATCATGACTGCTAATAAAATGAATATAAGGACACACTTTTAGTAATGCTTCCTGCAGATGCAATAAATCCATAAGCCAGATAGCCATGCATATCCTTTAAGTCTTTTATTTCCTCCTATCGGGTAAGTCTTGCTGAGTATAATTGAGTACTCAGTGTTTTATTTCCCCTGTTGTAGGTGACAGATGGATGCTAGAGCTGACTCTTGTGTGTGGATTCCTTTTGTTAGGCTCAGAGAGGATTCCTTTATGCTACGATCATAGTTTTTATTTATAACTCTCACTAAAGGATTTTTTATAAATAGAAGCATTATAATCTATTGTCATAGCTTATATATCAATGCTTCATCATATCATGAATAGATATTTATTTCCGTTGTAACTCTAATCACATGTTTATATTCTATTGTTAAATTAAATTATTCATAACTCTGATATTGTATTAAAAGTTATGTAAGAGAAGGTTAAGAATGATGAACGCTTTATCCACTCATTTATGATCCTAGCGGAAAAATATGGATTTTTTGAGTTCTCCTATTGGGTGTGCTTGACGGAACTATGTGGTTTCTTGTGCTCACTTGGTACTTAGTGTCTAATGAAAGACGAGTACCCTTGGGAGCGCATTAAATCAGGCGGTTCTGTCACAAGTGGTATCAGAGCATAAATGAGGGAATAAAGCTTCAAAAACCTTTTCTAAAATAAAATTTGACAATAAATTCTTTTCAAAAGAATAGGACGTTTGTATGCAAAATTATATAAGTAGCCCTATTACTATGGTTATGTATCCAGGATAGATGGCACTCTGCTGACTTAGGTAGGCTTAATCAAGTTTTCTGTAGATACACTGACCCCGAGCATAGTCCGATAGTATCGACTGGCTATAGAGAGAACGATGTGCCAAAAATCTAAGAACAGTTGCCCTATATGTTGGCAACAGTAGAAGGATGTATAGGACATGCATTCATGCATATCCTGTTTGTGCATTGTAGTACCCGTATTGCTTGAAGATACATCATCCATAGGTGTCACGCATGTCATATGGTGCATGACTGACTCATTCCTGTTCTGGAGTTACTGCTGAACTGTGGCTTCGTGCTTCACACCGACTGTGGTTCACGCCTGCCGTGACCCGCGTCTTCCCATACTCGTTTTTACGCTCTTGTTAGACTCTTGCCCTACAGTCGTACTAGTCATTAATGGCCTCGGACATCGCTCGTCTCGAACACGCGAAAAATTTGGTTGGTTCATTTGTAGTGATCCCGCGCAGGAGCCGTGGGTGGACTGCGCTAGGACCACTAACCGCTCTACCTTTATAGGCAGAGCCTGGCCTAGCCATTGGTACCACCACTCAGTGCACTCTAGATCGCTTAGCTTTTCCTCTTAAGCAAGCTTTTTGCTCAATCCTTCCTTGCAACCACCCACCAAGGATGGCAGGA
This sequence comes from Miscanthus floridulus, assembly GCF_019320115.1. Classification (NCBI taxonomy): domain Eukaryota; kingdom Viridiplantae; phylum Streptophyta; class Magnoliopsida; order Poales; family Poaceae; genus Miscanthus; species Miscanthus floridulus. The sequence continues at coordinate 92,463,544 of NC_089582.1, read as the reverse complement.
GCCTAGGTTACTAGTTACTGCCTGAGCACTGAGGGTTTTCCCAAAATCCTGTATGCCACCCTGCAAAAACTTGGAGTCAAGGATTGTCCCAAGTATGAGGGCCGTGAGTATGAAAAGCATGGCACTGAGCGGCGTGAAGTTACCATCTATATTGGAAAGAGTGAAGAGTTCATCGACATCACTGAAGCCTAGAATGTGACCGCAACTAGGTTTCACTTTGTTGACACCTATCAGGTTGTGGCCCACAAAGCCTTGCGGTACCTTTGATAGATCTATGAAGAGCCCATTGCTCGTACACCCATGAGGTTCTTTCCACCTTTGGAAAAGAATCGACGGGCATGGAGGGCTCGCATGGAGGCTTTGCAAGGGTGGGATATGCAAGAAGACTGTCCAACCATGGTGCACTTGACCACATACCTACTTGCTTTGGATGAGCAGTATGACCGACAAGCCTCAGAGCTGAGAAAGTGCCTCCGGTGAGTCGAGGAAGCTGAGATCTTCTCTAGGATGCTCCAGGTGCAGCTTGCCAAAGAGCATGCCAGTGCAGCAGACATAGAGAGTCAGGAAACTACCATGTCAGAAGCTCTGAAGGAGGCTGAAGATCGACATGCCCATCAGTTGGGAGAGGCCAACCTTATCACCAGGGCCAAGCGGAGGACACTGGCTGCTGAATGGTAGGATCCCTTAATCCTGAAGGGAATCCCTATCCACCCGCTAGAAAGGTGGAGAGCAAGTGTGGCAGTACCACCAGCACCCCCACCTTCAGAAGTGTTAGAAGTAGAGCCAATGCTTCCTCTCACTCAGCCACTGCTAAGAGAGGAGGTAGATCCATAGCTAGGGCGGTAGAAGAATCCACCGAGACCGGGAATGAAGATGTGTGGTTCGACAAAATAGATTAGTTGCCTTAGGGAGATGTACCCGTAGTTAGTAGTGTCTTTTGTCGCTGTTCTCCAGTATTGTAATCTTTCTATTGTATTTTGTCTATAGTTGTTGAGGTAGTCTGGTCATAGGGAAGGTGAACGATGTGTCGAGAATGGGAGAGTGAGTGCATGTATGTTATACTAGCATAAGGACGTTCAAAATGTGCATTTTATTTATTTTGTTGTGGTTATTGTGTCCATCTACCCTTAAGTTTCATTAGACGTGCTTAGGGTTTTCAAGGGTGATGTTAAGTGGGTTACAAGAGAAGTTACCATTCAGATGCCAGTAGACCAGTCGTGATTGGATAACAAAGGACACTATATCGGCTAATTATGGATGTCCCAGCAGAACACTTGAATCTTTTTAAATCAAATCTGTTGTTGGATTTAAATTCCTTATCCCGTGTTGCGAAAGGAACCCTTGTTGCCTGAATCTTCCCTTGCAATACTCCTCTGATTTTATGGTCTATGACCCCACCGCCTTCATGGCATGTAAGTTCATAATAGTTGCCTGGTTAATAGCTTATGGTGCCGCGATGAAACTGAGGGCCCTTGTGGAATAGCTACCACATGGTGATGCTACTCGACATGCGCTGGAATTAAGGTTGTTGACCAAGCACCTTTACCAAGTTACACCACCATACCGCTTTTGATACAAAATATTCTTCTTAGAAATATTCAGGTGTTCAAATAGGAAGTCCACAATGGGTTGATGAAATAGTGTTCTCTCTAGTTAACAAGAGGAGATGGTTTTGGTGGAAGCACCTATATTGTGATCTCAGTTCATACAAAAGGTTGGCGCATATGGTGAACAAGGAAGGGAAGGAAAAAGAAGAGCAACAAGAAAAAAGTTAGCCTCGGGTAGTAGAGAGTGCATCGAAAAGTCTGAGAGGACATCATGTCCTAAGCCCTGTGTTTAGCTTGACCACACTACGCACTCCGGTCACTATTGTTGTGTGCCCTGCGGACGTCATCTGTGTCGGGCCCATTAGCACCTCGAATGCTGCACTAGCCATCCTCGTGCACTATGCGCTTCTTCTTTTCTTGGCATCCGATCGGCTCTCGACCCCACGCCCTCATCCCCATACCGGACCCCCCTTCCCCCTCCTTTTCTTCTTTTGGGGACATGACCGCCTGCACGCATTCCCCGCCAAGCGAATCCCCTCCCCTCTCCCTTATCCTCCCTCTGCCCGCTCACATAGGGAGCACACCATGGCTGACTTTATCCCCACAGCATGAACCATCAGTGTATTCCACGCTGTCTCCACTGCTGGTGCACTGTGTCCACCTTCGTTCACCACTATAAGATGCCCTTGGTCCTTGCTCTCCTCTTTCATCCCCACCCCCCTTGAATTTGAATTAGAGCTACGAAACCCAGTCATCATTGTGGAACTAGGTTCATCAGTCAGAGATGATTGTGTATTCAGAGAAGAAGAAGGGATCTGGATTTCTGTCAAAGAAGTTCAAGTTCCCTTTGGTTAGTTTTGTATTAGGGTTCATGATGTTTGACTTCTCAGTCTCCTGTTTCTAGATCTGTTGGACATAAGCCATGTTTTGGATAATCATTTTTCTGTTGTTTCTCCATTGCCCTCGTCAATTCCAACTTTTGGGTTAAGCCTTGGTTGTACTAGGTTGCTCTTAACCATGTATCCTTAAATCCCTATGTGGTTTGGTGTTCGACGTTGTGTAATCTTTAGTGTAATTTCTGATCTACGAAGTGTAATCGTGTTGTTCCCTTTTAGGTTCTTGCTACGAATCTCGGGACAATATTCTTTTTAAGGGGGGCTGGTTGTAACACCCTTGGTGTTATGAGCTCACTAAGCACTGAGATTATGGCCTGAGAGATAGATCTATCAATATAGTGAGTTAGTTACGTAAATGCCTATATGTGTTAATGAAAAATCCTAACGCGAAGAGTAGAATAAGTAGTTCTAAACATTGGCACAGAAGCAATTTTTATAAACAAAAATACAATATGACTTGTATATAGTACTTAAATAAAATTCGAAGAATAAGTTTTTGTTGCATTTAAAATGTCGAGTAACAAACTTTAGTGCTTCAGCCATGTTTGAAAATATATAAAGTTGGCTTGGAAAATGATTTTTTGAGAGCTAAAATGATATATAATGTGGGTAGAAAAATTATGCCATCAGCAAGGTAAGAACATCATGAGTGTGTTAGTATGTTTGTTTCAAGTGTTGATGTGATGTTTGTTAGTTTAAAAATTAGTATGAAAAGGAACGAAAATGAAAACAAAAGTGCCGCTGCTCATTGCGAGCGTTCACAGCCGCTCATCTCACCTACCTCGCCCCTACCCTACTCGGTCCTTGTTGGCCCCGCTCTCATCCTTCACGCGTTGTTGCGTCCATGTCACCCTGCCCTCTATGCCCGGCTTATGGATGAAGCTAGCCATGCATGGCACATCGATCACCCTCGTCCGCCCTCTCTCTCTCCCTCCCCTGTGCTCTCTCTCTCTACCGTAGCGTGCCATGCCGCCATGGCCACCGCTGGTACAAGCTTTGCCACTGCTGTTCTCCCTATCACGCTTGGTCACAGCCTGAGCTGAGCATGCCATGACCTCTACCTCACTTCCCGATGTGCCCTTTGCATGCTCACTGGGCCCATGGAGGCCAGAGCCACACTAGTGCCAGGCCGCCGCTGCCATCGCCAAGCGTGTATGTTACTAGGCCCCTAGGGCTGCCTCCATGGAGCCACCCCCACCCGTGGATGCTCTAGGGCACCACGGCCCCACTGGCCCCCGCTCCACCATTGGCGAGCCCTGGCTCGACCAAATTGGCCGACACGCCGCCTCCCCTGCCATGGCCGCGCATGGCCATGTCATCATGGGCCGCCTTTGGGCGAACCATTGTAAAACTCTTGGTGTTATGGTGTATAGTTTTTGCTAATCCCTCGGTTCACTCTCGGTGTTACGTTGTAACACTCTGGGCAGTCATGCCATCACTACCATCGCAAGGTCTGTTAGGTGCGCGTGGTTAGGTTCACTCGAGTAGTCATAGGTCAATCCACCATGACCGGTAGACTCGGGGTGAGTCTCTGTTGCCTATCCGTGAGCTGGTTCACATTGTCTGTGTTTTGGCTCACGGGAACGCGTCTGCCGTCGCAGGGAGAGGTCCACCACCCAGGAGGGAGCTCGGGATAGCGTCCCCATTCGCCATATCACCTCCAACCACTTCGCGTTGACGTTAAGGTGAGCATCGGCTCCTTAGATAGGAATTGGAGGGCTGAGTATGGCCGGCATAGCCACTCGTTGCCCGCGTCGTCGTGCCGGTGTGCACACGGGTGCCGAAGGACATGGCCGTGGTGAGGAAGGGAAAGGGGAGGGTGGAAGATGAAAAATCTGTGACTCTGTGAAATAGTACTCGAGTGGGTTGTGAGAATAGGGTAGAGAACATGGGCTTTTTTGCTAATAAGCCAGCCACACACGGCTCCGCTGTGGGCCGCCTGCGTTGGGCCGCGTCACGCGACGCCGAGTGGGCCGCGCCGGTTGCTGCATGTGCGCATAGGCGGGAAGCCGAGGTGGGCCGAGCCGTCGCTCACGGGCCACGCGGTGAAATCATTTTTCAATTCTCCAGTGAATTACCAACGTTTATTCAATATAATTTCTAGCTGAATCTTTGATAAATTGTAGTAAATTGTGTAGTTGTACAAAAATAGTGAGATCGATTTTGTTAGGTTCGCAAAAATACCATCAACTTGTTAGTACAGTTAGCTATGACAATGGTGGGGTCATAAATTCAAGCTAGAGAGCTTAATATTATGTGGATTAAAAATTATAGGAATTTTTGTGGTAGATTGGTGATAGATATGGCTATGAAAATTTTACAGTAGGCTCACTAGATTATGATATACTTGCTGTAAATTTTGTAGCCCTAGAGTAGTATGATAAATAGAGCAGCTATTATCCTTGCTTTATCATATATAGTGTAAATCCGCATTAGGAGTAAGAATACTAGTAGTTGCTATAATAATGCATGCCATACTTCATACTTGTTATTGGTAGCAATAGATAACGTAGCTATAACACCCTAGGTGTTAGGCTTGCATCATTGCACTTGCATTTCATAAACATGAGCAACATTCATACATGCATGAGCTTTGATGGTTTGAAACATGCTTTTGAAACATGGCAACATATATGTATATCCCATGTGTGTTTGTTTATGATATGGATAATGAGCAACACTCAAGTGCAACATGTTCAACTCATTGTTGAAACATGTCACATACTTTAGTGAAACATGGTTAGCTAGTACAATGCCACAAACTCATGAAACACATGAAACATGGTTTTGAAACAGAAGTAACAAGTCACTTGTTTTTCCTTGCTTCAATACATGTGATGCTAGATTTTGGGTGACCAATGTGTGGTGTGGCTAATTATCTTCTTAAGCAACTTAGTTATACTTAGAATGTCATTAGGAACAATGTTCATGTTGATCATTTTGCCTAATTAAGTTTCCAAGTCATGGTTTGACTAGTGGTGACCTCTAGAGCTCCTTGGTTTGACCTTTTAAAAAGTGTCACTTAGAAGCTTTGCATGTCTGAGCAACCTAAAGAAAAGTTGTAGCAAATTATATAAGGAACAAAAGTTATTTTTTGACCATCTCATGAAAATGTACAGAACATGCTCAAAAATGGCCCACAAGTCAGTTTTGAGGTCTAATTGGAGGCACTAAAAAATGTCTAAGTCCCAAATCGAGTTTCAGTTTCCTGTACCCAACTTGTTAGCCTTGTAGCTCCTTAACCAAGCCGAATCAGCTCAAGCTCCAATTGGAAACGTTGTAGCCCTCACTTAGATCTCCCACTTTGTCAATTACACTAGAGCCTGGATCATCACGGATTTGGAGTTTGAAGGCCATAAAGTATCGCTATTAGGCGTCGGTGGGCTTAACTGAATGGAAGCTACGGTGGTCGACCATTTCAGACTTCATCCGCCGCATGTACACCGCGCGTTGCCGCTGGCCTGACTGTGCTGGCCATGTCATGATGCCACATGCCAAATGAAGCCCCTGAGCGCGCCCATGAGTCTCCCAGCATCTCATTCCATTCCTTTGCCTCCTTTGCTCATAGCAGCATCCGCAGCGCCACAGCAGCAGCGCTAGGCTCGCCGCCGTCGCCATTGCCAGCGTCGGCTTGAGTCTCGTTGTCTTCCACCACCACAATAGATCCATCGTGCTTCCGCTATCACCCTGCGCCCACATTTGCTCACTTGCAGTGCTCAATAAGCTACCACGCCACGCGTAGCCTCGTCGGAGTATCGCCGCCGTGTCCGTCGTCGTGGCTGGGGCACCTCCGTCCCCCATTCGCCGTGGAATCTCATGCGCTAGCTTCGTCGTAGCTTGTAGACACTTGTCCGAACCCTTGATTGAGCAGTCGCGGTCACCGTCGACGTATCACCGTTGGCCTGCTCCGCCATGCCGCCTCTGTACGCCGCCACCGTGCTTAGCTCCGGCGTTATGTCCAGCCAAGTAGGTCCATAGATGCGGAGGTCGAGGTGGTCATGCTGGTGCCATCCTCGTTGCCGAAGACGCCGCCATCGGTGAGCTCCACCGGTCCGCGTCGAGCAAAGCCTCCGTGCTCTGCTTTGTCTCACTGTCATGCGGGCCCGGCTGACCATTGGGTCCCGCCTGTCAGTCACTGTGAAATGAAGCCAGTTCAATTAATTCAGTTTTGAATACAATTTTGTAAAATTGGTAACTGGAGTTTGGTAGATCCAAATTGGGTGGTTCTAATTTTATTAGGATCTTGGTGAAGTGTAGTATTTAGGAAAAATGTAACATGAACACATGTAGTGGAATTTTTGGAAGAATTAAATTGAAACTTGAAATATGTTTTAAATGAATGCAAACTTGTTTAATTTATATCTTGAGTTCCTGTGCTCCAAAAATTATGAAATTTTGTGGGTGAGCTCTTCTTGATGAATAGAAGCTCTAGTAAAAATTTGAGGGTCAGTGCATGTATGAGTTTTGAGTTATAGATTTTCCTTTCATTATTAAATGATCCTTGTGTGGATTTTAGTAATTTATCTATGAATCCAATAAAAATGAAATTTATTTGAGGATGTCCTAGTACCTTAAGGATGCTAGGAAAAATATAAAATCTATTGCTTGACACTTTTCACTAGGATTTCCTATTTATGTCATTTTAAGCCTTTATACCTTGTCATTTTTGTGTAGGATGTTATACTTGTTCAAATGATGTGAAATTTATGTAGTAGCCTATTGAAGACATGTATAAGCTACTGTAATTGTTGTGGAATTTTTTGTATACTTTGGACATGTGTTTCTTATTAAACCTAAGTATCTAAATAAATTAATAAAGGCATAAAAATAATTTATTTAGGAATGGCCACTATGTTTTCTGGTGTTCTTTTAACATGTATGATGAGTTAGTAAAGTTGGTTTTGTCTATTTGTATGTTTATAACGTAAGTTAATAATTATTTTCTTGCATTGTGTCTTTCTAGATAGTTCTGGGAACTTTATAAAGTTCACCATGATAATTTGGGTTACTGGGAAAGTGGTGAATACAAAAGTTGTAGATAACTTATGTATCTATCTCCTATTAAAATTTGATGGCATTTGGCCTAGTAGTTTAGGAGTTACATTCGTTCAAGGTTGGATCACAGTTTTATTTGCTCTCTGTCTGGTTTAGACCTGATTATGTGTTTATGTAAATTCGACCTATTAAACTTGGGAATCATGCTGAGGTGATTAATAATGAAATGTAGATAATTTCATAAGCTTTCCAGATTGTCTTTTTGCATGCCCTTTGGATTAGTACAACTCTAGTTAGGGATAAAATTAGTTACTGCTGTTTGCAGCCTTGACTCTGTGATTTCAGTGAATAGCTTGTTTGTTTGATATGAGTCGGTGTGATGAGTTAGATGCTAGACTAACTAAAATAACTTATTAGTTGCAGGTTCTAGAACTCTTACCAAAGATCAACAACTTTATCTTTGGTTGTTAGATCTTGGTGAGTGTGTAGTTCTTGTGTTCTAAAAGAGATATGCACATACTCAGTAAAATAGATGTTGATCTTGTATCATCGTGTCTTTCATGCGTCCATCTATACATGGCTGTACATTTCATCACCATATTCCATGTCTTGTGCATGCATGATTCTTATACTATGCATATGCATATAATAGGTGTTCCAGAGGGAGTCGCACTTCTAGAATTCGAGCAAGTACTTCCGGAGGAGCAGCAGCAAGCTCAGGAGCTGGAGGTGCAGACCCCCAAAGAAGGAGCTGACGAAGAAGTTCTTGAGTGTCCTGATCACCAACCTTCATCTTTTCTGAAAGGCAAGGCTCGGACCATTCTAAGTCTCCTATGTTTTGAAAATGGTTAATTTGAGTATCTTTATTTATGATGCATTAAGTGATAGGAACTGGATGCAAACACTTGTTGCATATATATCTATTCCTTGTCCAGTAAACATACCCTGAAGCCTATTTAGGTCAAGGAGCGAATCAAAGCTTAGGCTTGCTTAGACTGGTAAAAGTCAGGTGATTTCCTGTCACCTGCAAGTTAGGATGATGTCTGATCATGGTTGGCTATATTTGCTATCGTGGAAAATAACTATGTGTTAATAATGAATTGTGACCGGGCGGGATGCCGATAGAGAAGCAACAAGGTAAGGAGGTCTTGGGTGTGGATCTATCCCCGTCTATGTCGGTTAAGGATCGATTTGTTGTACGTCCTCATGTCATGTTGAACGCATGCCTATCACTTCGTTGGCCAGATAACTTATTCCGACCACGAAGCCAAGTAGCTCAACTCAGGCCGGGAACCAAAAAGTGAAACTTCGCACCCTGGAGGTAGTAAGGATGTGCGGGGAGCCATTGGCGTAAGTCCTAGGTAAGATTAACCACTTGGCAGAGTGGACTTCCTAAGGGTGAGGGGCTAGGTGGACCCACGATTCCTAAGTTGCACCAAAGGTGACCCGAGGAAACCACTGATCAGGTTGATTGGGTGAGTGTTAGGAATACCCCTCTAGCTGGATAGGAATCGATTCGAATCGCCGTCTCTCCCAGATAGTGAGAACTTGACTGAGCAGCAGCAACGTAGATGCACTTAATGGAACTTGATGGTTAAATTGATGACGCTAATGATACAACATTATGCCGGATATGGTTACTAATGTTTGGGTTAATTAACTGCTCGCTCTAGTACAGGTGCTAATCTAGTTGACAGGTTAATGTGGATAACTTGCTGCTTACTAATAATTGAAATTATGCTCTCATATCACTAAAGCTTTTATGCAAAATGGTTGCCAAGCAAGATCCAGCGATAAAGCCTTGCATACTCCTTGGTGCCATTTATTTCTGGTTTACGATGGGTAAGTCTAGCTGAGTACCCTCTCATACTCAGGGTTTATTCCCCCTTGTTACAGATGACGTGCTCTATAATGGCTACTGCAAGTATTGTCTCCACCCTGCGGGGGATGAAGACTAGATAATGGGCATGATCATCTATGTTATCTTATCTTACTGCTTTTGCTGGATATGACTATGGAACTGGCTTGTATTTGAACTAAGTGTGCGTGATGATCTTAAACTACTTTGCTTCCACTATTTGTGAACTCGTTTTGTAATAACTATGTGAACTCTGATGTATGAGGTACTTGTGAACTACTTGTGAAATGGATGTAACATGTGGCTTGTTATGTTGAATTACTATGATCTTGATTGTATGCAAGTTGGTTTGAAATCCTTCGTGGTTTCAGTTGACTACCGGGTTTATATGGGTTCAAGTATGACGGTTTGATCACTTCAGTGATTACTTTTGTACTTGTGCTCTTATAAATTAGACAGTTCTGTTATAGTAGCACCATGGTCGGTAGCACTAGTTTAGTAGTTAAACAGATGTACTTTTATTTTAAGAGTTGTTGTTGTTATGTTACTAAGCATGGCATCGTCATTTCATGCATGTAGATCACGAGCTGGTAGAATTCATGACCGTTGATGAATAGGAGTATGATGAAGTCATTGAGGAGTACGAGGAGGAGATCCTCATGCAGGAGGGAGCCCCGGAGCCATTTGGTGCTGACCTTACTGACCCATTGCCTGCCCAAGGCAAGCCCTGGTGCATAACCCTTATTTTATGATCACTGAATATATATATGATGTGCATTTAAGTTATAGGCATTTTAAGGAAACTACATGCATGAATATATCTATCCATGAGTCCTACTAGTACAGGTCGAGTAGTTGCTATGCTCAGGATACCAGTAGCATGAGTAACATACCGTTACTCGAAATTAGGTGATAAATATGATCACTCATGATAAAATGGTGGAAAAGGAAATGGTGACCGGGCAGGGATATGGTTTGGGTACTGGTGGGTGTAAGGGGTTGTGTCCTACGGCCAACAGGGCATAGCTCGGTTACACTTTTTTCCAATCTATGTCAGTTAAGGACCGATCGTTGCAACAGATGCTAGGCAAGTCACAGATCTATTGTCCTGAGCGCATACTTGGGTATGGGCGTAGGGAAGACTTGTTGCTCTCTTGTCGTGGATCTGGCTCTTTCTGGACTGACTGATTGAAGGCGGGGATGGTGGACGTCCTTGCACCGCACTGAGTCTGGGACTCAGGAGTGGGGGCTTGGAGTCCAAGTTTGGATGGGGACCTGGACACCCAGGACAGGAGGGTGATGGGTTAGTCCTGCTTGTACCTAGGGTATAAGTGGGGCATGTGTTTTTGGGGCACCCAGCTGGGCACATTGGTTCGTAAATCGCCATTGAGTTGGTACGACTTGTCTTAACTCTAGCATTGTAGTAAGAACTGAAAATTGAAAGGAGAAGAAAAGAAACTGATTGCTCAACTCTTGCTTGAAAGTGGAATAGGTTCTTATATAGACTGGCTAGATAATAACTTAATACGGCTGATAATAATAACATAAATAAGGACTCACTATTAGTATTGCTTTCTACTAAAAGAAAACCAGCAAACAATAAAGCTTCTCATATCCTTTGGAGTCGGGAAATTATTCCCACTAGTCGAATAAGTCTTGCGAGTACATTGTGTACTCAGGGTTTATTTACCCCTGTTGCAGGTGATGCAAGAGAAGTACCTTTGTGTGGAGGATTCTTCTAGTGGGCTAAGATGGATCTTCGTCCCTTATCACTAGATGTTATTTTTAAATTTCACTGTTTATTATTCCGCACTCTGACATTTGGTAATGTAATAATGTACTTTTTAAGAAAGTCTAATGTATGAAATGGACCAGTATTGTAACTTGTTCCCATTATTGAATCCTTGAGAAAAATGTGGATCTTTCGTGTTCTCCCTTGGGGTGTGCCCGATGGATACCGCCTGCTATAGCTTGCTTTTGGGGTGCTTAGTATCTGGTGGAAGATGAGCACCCCCGTAAGCGTGTTATTTCAGACGGTTCTGCCATAGATGGTACTAGAGCCAATAATGGTTATGAGTTCATCACTCTTTTTCAAAACTTAAAAATTTGACCAACAAAAGTTTTGTGAAAAGTAGGATGCGATTACATTATGTAAATAAGTATCAGCCCTAGCAATATGGTCTATCTAGGATAGCGGCACTAGTTTTATCTAATTAGTTTTTTGTAGGTACACTGACCTACGTTGCATAAGGAATCGTCTAGCATACGGAAAGTGAGTGTGCGATGTGCCAAATTTTTTTGTGAATGCCGCTATATTCTGGCTTGAATGAACATATAGGACGATACATGCATCATGATAGTAGCATTTTGCTTAAACTAGAATCCCCCCTACACGTATAATTGGATTAGTAAAGTGATAGGCTTAATTAAAAGAATTCTTTAATTAAATGTGCTGTCATTTCTCTAATCTCTTGCTCCTGATCAAGAAGGTTGTTTTACATGGATGGTTCCTATCTCTTATACATGAATCTAAGGTCTGGACGTGGGAGCACCCATGCTGGGGTGACTCACGGTCTTGGTGAGGGCCAAGGCGAGAGCGGCTAGGCCCATGAGCACAACGGGGAGAGCCATGGGGCTCCCCTTTTGGATCCTTCTCCTCCACCACCGCTGCCTCCGATGACTCACACTAAGATGATGGTAGAGCTGTTGGCTGCTCACCGAGAGTCAACCCGTGCCATGGAGATAATGGCACAAGCTGTCACTGGCTTCGTTCGTAGAGGCCACAGGGGCAATGGTGGGAATGGGGGTGGTGCCCACCGTCCTGAGGGACCCTCCTCTGACTAGGACTTCCTCAAGACCCACCCACCCACCTTCACACTGATAGATGAGCCTCTGGATGCAGAGCACTGGCTTTGCATTCTAGAGCAAAAGTTTATGTTGCTCAATGTAGCCGATGAGCAGAAAGTGTGCTTTATAGAGCAGTAGCTATTAGGGTCTGCAAGTGCATGGTGGGATACCTTCCATGCCATGCAATAGCCAGATCATCCGACAACTTGGCAGGAGTTCACCACAGCATTCAGAGAGTTCTATATTCCTGCTGGTGTCATCAACCGAAAGCTGACTGAGTTCCTAGAGCTACGCTAGGGGAGTATGATAGTGATGGATTATGTTAACAAGTTCAATCACTTGTCCCAGTATGCTGGCATTCATGTGGACACTAACGAGAAGAAGAAGGACCGCTTCTTTCATGGCCTCACTTATATACTTTAGGAGAAGCTATACATGGCGAACTATCATACCTTCGGGGCACTGATGAACGCTGCCATCACCATGGAGGGCTTGTAGCGGGATTCCTAGGCAGAGTGGAAGAGGAAGCGGGTGGCTACGGGGTCTTCTAGCCACCCTCATACTTAGAAGGTACAAATTGTCCGGTGAGGGCCCTATCAATCATCCGGTGGGCCTTTGTTTCGGCAGCCCCAGCAGACTTCTCATACTTCTTCCACACAGTACTATGCACCCACTTAGCAGGTGCAGCCTTAGTAGCCTTAGGGACAATAGGTTCCACCTCACCAGGGATTTGGGAACAAGCCTGGTGCTTGCTTCAAGTGTGGCAAAGATGGCCACTATGCCCGAGCATGTCCCCAGAATCAGTTAGTTCAACCATCGGTGAACTCCAGGCTTGTTAGGAGGACCATAATCAAGAAGAAAGTGCCCAGCAGATCTGGATAGATGCATTTCATAGATGCTGAGCAGATATTGCAGTAGGAACCGATGATGGCTAGTATGTTTACCATCGATTCCCATCCAGCTTATGTGTTGTTCGATTCTGGTGCATAATATTCCTTTATGAGCATGGGATTTGTAGACTGGCACAACTTACCACTTATGGCTATACCATATTCTTATAGAATCCATACTGCGGGTTCGCAAGTGTTCATCAATACCTAAACAGACATAGTAAGCTTGGTATTAGCCACCCATACTTACCGCCTATGGTTCATGGTAATGCCTGGACAAGGCATTGATGCTATTCTTAGAATGAATTGGTTGTGGGTGTACGGGATAGTCTTGGATATGAAGTGGAGAAGTGTCAAGTTATAGCTTTCTTCTTCTGAGGATAGGATGTCTCTTCTAGTACCCTCAGATCCAGTCTTACCTGATGTTGCCCATGATGAAGCCTCTCCTAATCTTACCCCCATCCCTATGGTATGTGAGTTCCCAGATATTTTTCCTAAAGATCTTCCTAGGCTGCCACTGGATAGAGAGGTAGAATTCTCAATTGAGCTAGAGCCTAGTACTGCTCCTATCTCTAGATGCCCGTACCACATGGCTCCAAGGGAATTGGCTAAGATGAAGAAGCAGCTAGAAGAGTTGATGGAAAAAGGTTTCATCCATCCTAGTTCTTCACCATGGGGTTGCCCAACCATTTTCGTGAAGAAGAAGGATGGTACTCTACGAATGTGTGTGGATTACCGCCCTCTTAATGTGGTAATAGTTAAGAACAAGTACCCTTTGCCCCGCATAGATACTTTGTTCAATCAATTAGCCGGTGCTAAGGTGTTCTCAAAGATTGACTTCCGATCAGGCTATCATCATATCAAGATCAGACCACATGATATACCAAAGACAGCTTTTTCTACTAGGTATGGGTTGTATGAGTACCTAGTGATGTCTTTTGGTCTCACCAATGCTCCTGCCTTCTTCATGTACCTAATGAATTTAGTCTTTATGTCAGAGCTGGACAAGTTTGTGGTAGTATTCATTGATGATATCCTGATATATTCCAAGAATAATGAAGAGCATGCCCAACACCTTCAGATAGTACTGGCTCGACTAAGGGAGCACAAGTTGTATGCTAAATTCAGCAAGTGCGAATTTTGGTTAGATCGAGTGTAGTTTTGGGGGCATGTGTTGACACTTGACGGCGTTTCGGTAGATCCTAGCAAGGTGCAAGATGTGTTGGATTGGAAGTCCCCCAAGTCTGTGCACCAGATTCATCAGTTCCTTGGTCTAGCTGGGTACTATCGGCGTTTCATCCCGGATTTCTCCAAGATAGCCCAGCCAATGACCAAGCTGCTCCAAAAAGAAGCAAAGTTTGATTGGAGCCCCACTTGTGAAGAAGCCTTCCAAGCTCTGAAGACATTTCTGGCCACTACCCCTATGTTGGCCCAACTAGATATTGACCGATCCTTTGATGCATATTGTGATGCCTCAAAGACAGGGCTGGGGTGTGTGCTTATGCAAGATGGGCGTGTGATAGCTTATGCTTCGCGCCCACAGAAAAAGCACGAGGTGAATTACCCCACCCATGACGTAGAGTTGGTTGTTGTGGTCCATGCTTTGAAGATTTAGAGGCAGTATCTGTTGGGCAACAAAGTGCATATCTTTACGGATCACAAGAGCCACAAGTATATTTTCACTCAGTCAGAGCTGAATATGAGGCAAAGGAGATGGTTAGAATTGATAAAGGATTACAACTTGGAAGTCCATTATCACCCAGGAAAGGCCAATGTAGTGGCTAATGCGTTGAGCCAAAAGTCACACCAGGTAGAGGAAACACCTTTGTCTCTCAACCATGTAGAGGTGTTGGCTCACATTGCATTGACCTTAGAATTGCTAGAGCAGATTATTCAGGAGCAAAGGCCAATGCAGTGAGATTACGTGTGCCTAGGGATGGAGTGAATACTTAACCACATGCCAAAAGCATCCACTACTACTGCCAGCTGTTCCCAAGCCTAAATTTGATGGTTTCATCGCCGTCGGTCATTTTAAGACCCACAGTAGCACCGTGCAATTCCCCTAACCCACGTCCACTATTGTCCAATTCTTTGGCATTGAACCTTCGCCCTACTTCACTCTACCACATGCATGGCCTAGATCGCCCTGCTATGGCCTACCCAGCGCTACCACTACAGTCACGCCATTGCCACCGTCACAAGGTCTATCGGGTGCGCGTGGCTAGGTTCACTCGGGTAGTCACTGGTCAATCCACCACAACTGGTAGACTTGAGGAGAGTCTTTGTTGCCTATCCGTGAGCTGGTTCACGCTGTCTATGTTTTGGCTCATGGGAACACGTCCGCCGCCATAGTGAGAGGTCCACCACCGGGGAGGGAGCTCAGGATAGCGTCCCCGTTCACTGTATCGCCTCCAACCACTTCACGTTGACGTCAAGGTGAGCATTGGCTCCCTAGATAGGAATTGGAGGGTCGGGTATGGGAGGCGTAGCCGCCCGTTGCCCGTGTCAGTGCGCACATGGGTGCTGGAGGACGTGGCCGTGGCAAGGAAGGGAAGGGAGAGGGTGGTAGATGAAAAATCTATGACTCGGTGAAATAGTACTCGAGTGGGTTGTGTGAATAGGGTAGAGAATGGGGGCTTTTTCATTAATAAGCCAGCCACGCGTGGCTCCACTGTGGGCCACCTACGTTGGGCTGCGTTGCGTGACACCGAGTGGGCCACGCCGGTTGCTGCGTGTGCGCATGGGCGGGAAGCCGGGGTGGGCCGAGCCATCGCTCGTGGGCCACGTGGTGAAATCGTTTTTCAATTCTCCAGTGAATTACCAACGTTTATTCAATATAATTTCTAGTTGAATCTTTGATAAATTGTAGTAAATTGTGTAGTTGTCCAAAAATAGTGAGACTAATTTTGTGAGGTTCGCAAAAATACCATCTACTTGTTAGTACAGTTAGATTATAGTTAGCTGTGACAATGGTGGGGTCATAAATTCAAACTAGAGAGCTCAATATTATATGGATTAAAAATTATAGGAATTTTTGTGGTATATTGGTGATAGATATGGCTATGAAAATTTTATAGTAGGCTCACTAGATTATGATGTACTTGCTATAAATTTTGTAGCCCTAGAGTAGTATGATAAATAGAGTAGTTGTTATCCTTGCTTTATCATATCTAGCGTAAATCAGCATTAGGAGTAAGAATATCGGTAGTTGCTATAATAATGTATGCCATACTTCATACTTGTTATTGGTAGCAATAGATAACGTAGCACCATGGTCGGTAGCACTAGCTTAGTAGTTAAACAGATGTACTTTTATTTTAAGAGTTGTTGTTGTTATGTTACTAAGCATGGCATCATCATTTCATGCATGTAGATCACGAGCTAGTAGAATTCATGCCCATCGATGAACAGGAGTATGACGAAGTCATTGAGGAGTACGAGGAGGAGATCCTCATGCAGGAGGGAGCCCCGGAGCCATTTGGTGCTGACCTTACTGACCCGTCGCCTGCCCAAGGGAAGCCCCGATGCATAACCCCTATTTTATGATCACTGAATATATATATATGATGTGCATTTAAGTTATAGACATTTTATGTAAACTACATGCATGAATATATATATCCATGAGTCCTACTAGTATAGGTCGAGTAGTTGCTATGTTCAGGATACCAGTAGCATGAGTAACCTGCCATTTCTCGAAATTAGGTGATAAATATGATCACTCATGATAAAATGGTGGATAAGGAAATGGTGATCGGGCAGGGATATGGTTTGGGTACTAGTGAGTGTAAAGGGTTGTGTCTTGCGGCCAACAAGGCATAGCTCGGTTACACTTTTTCCCAGTCTATGTTAGTTATGGACCGATCGTTGCAACGGATGCTAGGCAAGTCACAGATCTATTGTCCCGAGCGCATACTTGGGTATGGGCGTAGGGAAGACTTGTTGCTCTTATGTCATGGATCTGGCTCTTTTTGGACTGACTGATTGGAGGCGGGGACGGTGAAGGTCCTTGCACCGCACTGAGTCTGGGACTCAGGAGTGGGGGCTTGGAGTCCAAGTTTGGACAGGGACCTAGACACCTAGGATAGGAGGGTGATGGGTTAGTCCTGCTTGTGCCTGGGGTACAAGTAGGGCGTGTGTTTTAGGGTACCTAGGTGGGCACATTGGTTCACGAATCGCCACCGATTCGATATGACTTGTCTTAACTCTAGCATCATAGTAAGAACTAAAAGTTAAAAGGAGAAGAAATAGAACTGATTGCTCAACTCTTGCTTGAAAGTAGAACATGTGCTTATATAGACTGCCTAGATAATAACTTAATATGGCTGATAATAATAACATAAATAAGGAATCACTATTAGTATTGCTTTCTGCTAAAAGAAAACCAGCAAACCATAAAGCTTCTCATATCCCTTGGAGTCGGAAAATTATTCCCACTAGTCGAATAAGTCTTGCAAGTACATTGTGTACTCAGGGTTTATTTACCCATATTGCAGGTGATGCATGAGAAGTACCTTTGTGTGGAGGATTCTTCTGGTGGGCTCAGACGGATCCTCATCCCTTATCGCTAGATGTTATTTTTAAATTCCGTTGTTTATTATTTCGCACTCTGACATTTGGTAATGTAATAATGTACTTTTTAAGAAAGTCTAATGTATGCAATGGATCAGTATTGTAACTCGTTCTCATTACTGAATCCTTGGGGAAAATGTGGATCTTTTGGGTTCTCCCTTGGGGTGTGCCCGACGGATACCGCCTGATGTAGCTTGCATTCGGGGTGCTTAGTATCTGGTGGAAGACGAGCACCACCGTAAGCGTGTTATTTTGGGTGGTTCTGCCACAACCGTGGCCCCACCCGATTGTGCGTGGGCCCACCGCGGTCCCTGAGCCACCACCGTGCTGTTGGCGAGCTCCTAGCCGGGCTGGAGAGGCACCGACCGGTCGTTCCTCTACCGTCCTCTGCTTCGTGCAGCGAGAGGAAGAAGGTAGAAATAGAAGCTTTTCTAAGGTTCCCAATGCAAATCCATGACTCATATGAACAATGTCAAATAGTGTATGCCAAACTGCGGGTTGGTTTGGTTAAATTGCAGGGACCTCAGTGCAAAGTGTTTGTCTTATATGATTTTTTTTCTTTTTCTTTTCTTTATAATTTGGCTGAAACTTCAATAATTCATAGTAAATCATAGAAAAATCATCAAAAGGAAAATAAATATGTTTTGGAATCCTTGTGACTAGCTCTATGCAGTAGATATATTATGTCATGTGCTTTAGTATGAAGTTTTTTGTGTATGTGTAATCTAGCCTTTATGTTTATTTAAAAAAGCATGTTGTATT
The DNA here is from genome assembly GCF_019320115.1 of Miscanthus floridulus. Lineage (NCBI taxonomy): Eukaryota > Viridiplantae > Streptophyta > Magnoliopsida > Poales > Poaceae > Miscanthus > Miscanthus floridulus. The sequence continues at coordinate 92,445,177 of NC_089582.1, read as the reverse complement.
AGTCCAAATGTAGTGAAATTTTTATGGTAGACTAGTGTTGATGTGTTTGTGCTATGGTAAAAATTTCATGTTTAGTGGATGCTTAATTACTGAGTTATTGATTTATCATGTGTCATATGCTTAAGTGCAATTAGATCTTGATTATGTTGTAGTAATTAAATTGCTCGTTCGAAAATTATGATATTCACACAGTAGCTATGTTTAGTTGAGATGTTCCATCCATAAAACTTTCATCTCCTAGATTTATGTTCGAACCATCATCGTTTTATTTAATCTTTATGCTTAGTTAAGCAATTAGCTTTAGTATATATTTCACCTTGTGTTTGCAACATGTTTTCTATTCTACTGGTTTTCCATGCTTGACTAGTAAAGGATGGCTTGGCTATGTTAGTTATGGATGTGTGTTTAGTAGGTTGAATTGGCTTATACTTGTGTGTTTTAATATATATAAAAATACAAAGTTGCTTGATGACGATTAGCTACCCTAGTCACTCGATGACGTGTTGCTTGTCTTTTAACAATTGTAAATGCCTGTGTGTATGCTTGTTTGACCGAAGCATGCATTTCATCTATGCATATCATAATAGGAACAATGATGGATCATGGAACCAACTAGGTAGCTAGAAAGATGGTGCTATGGATTAGGTCACAAAGATGGAATACTAACTTTTGGTTATATGTTACCCAGGCAAGCCCACGTGCATAACCACTACTTTTTTGCACTTTATATTATGTTTGTGCATTAAGTTTTAAGGAGCTAAATGGAACCCACCTACATATATATATCCTTATCCTATGAGTCTTACTAGTATAACAGTATCGGGTAGATTGCCATGCTATAGGACTCCGGTAGAAGTTGAGTGATTGCCTGTCACTCGCGAGAGATAGGATTATATAATGTTATTATTATCATATTACTATCATATGGAACATATATGGATAATAATTTGAGACCGAGTGGGACTATACTTTGGATTTGGAATGGACTTGGTTAGGCAACCGAGCGAGGCTCTGGTTGCACTTGTCCTACATGTATCGATTGAGGACCGTCCATTGCTGTGGATGGTAGTCAGGTCATAGACTTTTTATCCTGAGCATATACTTGCTTATGGGAGCAGGAAGACTTGTTACTCTCTTGTCATGGGTTCTAGCTCTTTCCAAACTGACTTTTAGAGGTGGATATTTGGGTGGAGGTCTAAGCACCATGCTGAGTCCAGGACTCATGTGTGGGGGCTTAGAGTCCAAGTTTGGACAGGGACCTAGACCCCTTGATGGGAATGGAATGGGTTGGTCTTGTTTGTACCTGGGGTGCAGACGAGGCATGTGTTTTGGAGTACCTAGTTGGGATACATTAATTCATGAATCGCCACGTGATACAGTATGACTTGGCTATGGTTTAGCACCATAGTAAGAACTGGAACTTGCAAGAGAATAAAATGGTTCTGATTGCTTACCACATGCTTGAAAACAACATTGGTGCTTACCTAGAATGGCTAGATAAATGAACTAATCATGACTGCTAATAAAATAAATGTAAGGACACACTTTTAGTAATGCTTTCTGCAGATGCAATCAACCCACAAGTTAGATAGCCATGCATATCCTTTGAGTCTTTTATTTGCTCCTATCGGGTAAGTCTTGCTGAGTATAATTGAGTACTCAGGGTTTTATTTCCCCCTATTGTAGGAGACATGCGGATGCTAGAGCTGACTCTTGTGTGTGGATTCCTCCTGGTGGGCTCAGAGAGGATTTCTTTACACTGCGATCATAGTTTTTATTTATAACTCTCACTAAAGGTTTTTTATAAATAAAAGCTTTATAATCTGTTGTCATAGCTTATATATCAATGCTTCATCATGTCATGAATAGATATTTATTTTTGTTGTAACTTTGATCACATATTTATATTCCATTGTTAAATTAAATTATTCATAACTCTGATGTTGTATTAAAATTGATGTAAGAAATGGTTAAAAATGATGAACACTTTATCCACTCATTAATGATCCTGGCGGAAAAATGTGGATTTTTCGAGTTCTTCCGTTGGGTGTGCTCGATGGAATTGTGTGGTTCTTGTGCTCACTTGGGTACAGTTCTTGTGCTCACTTGGGTACTTAGTGCCTAATGGAAGATGAGTACCCTTGGAAGCGCATTAAATCAGGCGGTTCTGCCACATATATGCTGCTTGTTTTGCATCGAGTTTTGTCAAGCTTTGTTGACCCTTATGAGAGATTTGTCATGCTCTTAAAATCAAGATCACATACACACCACCCACATATGCACTACTCCTACATTGGGAGTAGGCACAAAAACATGCCTTCCATCTAGATCCACTCAAAAATGTTTTACTCCTACACTAGGAGTGAACACAAAAACATACTTGTTAGGTTTTCCATTCACCAAATAAATGCTCTAAGTTCTTGTTGATATCTCTCTCAAAGTTCTGTTATAGAAAAGAGACATGGGGCTATGCAAAAGTTATTCATAAAAAAAGAGTTGAGAAAAATAGACAAGTTTCCAAGATATTTAAAACAATGGGTACTTAGATGCCCACTTGAAAAAAAAAGAAAGATGAATAAGATAGCTCCTGTTCTCTTATAAAATATTTCTAAGTTTCAAGAGAGAGATATGTTTTCAAGGACCAAAGTACAATTAGGTTAGCCACCACATATATCCACACACATGCACATCTTGATTTGATTGTATGACTCATTTCTCTTTGGATCCATTGTTTGACTTTACAATATATGCATTGCAAGTATGTTTTATCTTTCTTCCTACCTATGAACTCCACATAAGCCTTAGTGGTAGGAAAGGAAAAAGGCATAACATTATTGCCTTGGTGAGGATCCACAAATACCACATATATTGAGAGATTTGAGAGTGACATACTATGGAATCTCTGAGTTTTATTTTGAAAACTTACAAAAACTTCAGAACAATGGTGGAACAAAGAACTCAAGACACAGTGCTTGACTTGATCATTCTGTCTTTCAATTACTCAAGACCCAAGTGAAGGCTAAGAAGCCCTAAGGTTGAAGGTAATATGGGTAAGTTTGAAAGTCAGATCAGTTTATTCTAATCCAGAGGAGAATTCTTGTTTGAACGCATGAGTACTTCTGAGGAGTGAAAGCATTATAGCAACTCCTAATCCATTGCTAAGTTTAGCTTTGCTCAGGGATTAGCAAAGGTTAAGTGTGGGGGATCTTGTTGACGGTCGTTAACATCAATCATAAACCATCAATATAACCTGCATATATACTTAATTCCATGACCAAACATAGGGATAGGGGTTTAAACGAATAAATTCCACAAGTTTTGGTGAATCTGTGTTTTTAGCAAGGTTTATCTAGAAAACCATCAAGGTGGACCTATACGTCAAAGTAAATCACGCTTAACCATGGCGTAAACAAGTCGAGAAGGTTCTAGGGGATACTAGAGGACACCACACCGAAGAAGACCACGAGGGGCAAACAAGTGGGGCCGGCCGACCCCACCTATAGGCCGATCGGCCTGTGGGACCCATGGCTCAGTGTCTCCTTCGAATGTCGATTCTCCACCGCCTTAAAGATCACATCTATGCCATTTATTCAAGTTGGTTTGATCCAAGGGTCCAGAAATGATGCTACCCCCTATATATACGACCCTGTACCCCCATTTGGTAATTAATTTATGTTTAAAGTAAGTTTTGTGTTCTTTTGTTCATGGGTTCACAGCTCTTTTGAGTGCTCTAGTCCTTGTTAGATCTTTGGATTAGAGTAGTAATTGTTAGCATAAGCGTGGTGCTTAGGCTATCGGTTACCTATGTTTGCTCCCTGTTTCTTGGTTGTGTGGTAGCAGCGGGAGGTGATAGCCCTGTCTATCCTTTGTAGTCCACACCGAATTGAGTATGTTCTTAAATTAGTAGGACCGTAGTCGCGTCAGTAGAGTTATTGTAACACCCCGGTGTTATGATCTTATTTAGCACCGCTATTTAGGCCTAAGTAAAAATTTTTGAAACGAGTTTCTCTGGTTTTTAAGTTAAAACGTACTTGAGGTGATAAGCGAATCCTGGGTGATGTAGTTTTGCGGACTCAAATCAACGCCCAGGTTAAATTACGCAATGTGTGGAAATATTTAGGAATAGCGAACGACGATGCCAGCGAACGGTATGTCCTGTTAGATTAAGCATGAAAAGCGACTTTTATAAATAAAATAAAATCCAGTAATACATTGAAAGATATATATATGGGTATATGCTCATGTGTTTATTTGGAGAAGCCCGCTCAGTTGAAAGGCCTTGAGTTTAGTTATTGACTTGCGAGCGAACGGCTCCATAGTAACGACAGGATGTCTCCCTGCCTTGCTCCATCGCTTGTCGTCAGTAGTGCGTTTCCCCTTGTTCGGAATCAATCAACTACGGTTCATTAGCATCGTGCCGCATCATTGACTTTCGTCATCGTGCCACCGCTCCCGCTCCATCGCATCCTTTCTCTGACAATCGCCATAATAAGGTGGGCCGGGCTGCTGCTGCCGTATACTGATTTGTTTGCTTTCCCTCTCTCGCTGCTTGTTCCTTCGTTTCGCTTTGTGGCGTCATAAATGTCTCTGAGCTTGCATGCCTTGCCTGGCTCAGCTTGTGTCCACCTACTGTGGCTTGTCTCTGTCTATCCTCACTCGTCTATGACCTACCTTGTTTGTATGTGCCTGCTCCATCACGTCTTTTCGGTAGGGAAATCAATGTCTTTGACTGCCTCAACTGCCTCTGTTTGGCTCAGTTTTCCTTTTTCTTCCACCAGGCCAGTAGCCAGTGTCGTCCTTACCACATGAGCATCATGTGTTTTTTCCCCTCCTCGGTTCTTGCCCGCGCTCCCTGTCCTTGCCACGTCAGAAGCCCAGGAGTGCCATCGCTGGCCATCACGCACAAGCGCACGGGGCCACCATGGCTCCATGCCGCAGCACTGCCCTCTTTGCTCCACCTCCATCGTGCGAGCACAAGTGCCTCGCTGCCGCGCATCGACGCCCCTCCTTGCTACATCATTGCCCAGCTACTGCGCCTCGCTGCCATGTCCTGCTGCTACGCCGGGCCGCGGCACCTCGCCACCTCGAAGCCAACCGCATCCTCCATGACCACGCGCCCATAGCCACCCATACCCAGAGCTTCGCTAGTCCGCGCACCTCCTCGCGCCTTCCCCGCAGCTCCGTAGTCGCAGCACCTCTCCATGGCTACGCCTATAGTCGCCCATGCCGGCGCTATCGTGAGGCCACGCCTCACCAGCCATTGTCCACGCCATTGAGCCATGCCTTCCGTTCACCATCGTCGCTGCGCCCTCACCCACCTGGTGCCGGTCCTCTCCGCATGAGCGCGCCAGAGCCCCACGACCGCTCGGGACCGCAGCACCATAGCGTGCGCGTGCTCTCGGTCCGCGCGCGTCTCCCACCGACGTGCTGCACCACCTTAGCCCCACGCCTCCTCTGCACACTGCTGCTTCGCGTCGACGCCCTGCCTCCCGCGAGCACGAGTCGTGGCTACGCAGCTCCTGACGCCTTCATGCTGGACCAAGCCTCCAGCGCCACCGCACGCACATTGCCGTAGCCCCACACGCTGTCCTACTGACCTCACCTAGCTGACGCTGCTACTGCCAGCGTGCCTGCCTCTGTGGCTCTCACGGGTAGGCTGCCTAGGGGTGGCTCGGGCCTTGCCGCGGCTAGGCGTGGATGCACAGGTGCCCGGTGCAGCTTGCTGGCGACTAGACCACCGCCGTCGTGCCTTCTCGGCACCCCCCCCCCCCCCGCGCCGCCGCCGGCTGGCTCCTCTACCTCTGCTCTGTTCGTGGAAGAAGAAGAGGATGAGAAGGGTATAAATCCAAGCTGAGCTTTTATACAGGGTCTTTACTGCGAAACACGAGACTCAACTAAATAGGACTTTGGACTACGGGTTAAATTCGTGAAAATGCAGGGTCCTTATTGCATAAATCGCTAGGTTGGTTTGGGGGCAGGCCAAGCGTTGGCCGGCTTGTCGGGCCGCGCTCGCGCCGCGCCGCTTGGGCCAGCCTGCTCACCGCACGCACCGCTTGCGCCCGCGTGGGCCATCCGCGCCGCTTGGGCCGGCCATGTGCCGCCCCCGTGTCTGGGCCATTGCACAGTGTTGGGCCATGCTCGCCCCTGGGCTGCGCTCCTGCTAGGCCAGTTGTGGCCGTCGGCCCCTTTTTCCTTTTTCGAAATACTTTTCTAAATAGGTTTCTAGTTTAACTTGTAAAATCAATATAAAATGGTATAGAAGTCCAAAAATGGTAAAACCAGTTTTGTTGAGTTTCTAAAATCACGAGCTACCTGTTAGTAGATTTTGTTCACATAGTTTAATAATATTTTTGGGACCTATATAATTAAATTAAGATACTTAACATTGTAAAAATATAAACTTGTAGGAATTATTGTGATCAATTGGTTATAGTGTTAAATCTAAAATTGGTACAGTATGCTCCTAGAGATATTAGGTACTCGCTGTAATTTTTGTAGCTCTAGAATGATTAGTTGCTAAATAGATAATGATGTCTTTTTTTGAATAATGATTAAATCGATAGAATCAAATCAAGAAACACCTTGGTTTATACAAATAAAAGAATGGTTGGGAAATAACGCCTTATCCAACAACGTGTATATGTAGCCTAAGTACGGTCATCGTTAGAACTAGCCCGATAACTCAAGAGGCGTAAATCGTACTTTACGAATCACGATCGCAGTTGATTAATTGCATCTTTGCATTCGCATCAATGCATATCATATAGGTACGATGATGGATCAATGGACCAATTGAAGGATGATTGGGAATCCGAAGATGGTGTAATGGTATTCTCTCCAGAAGATGATGCAATGAGCTTGTTATTCAGCTGATGGTGGATGATCTAAAGATGCAGACACTAACTTTTTAATATATCTTACCCAGGCAAGCCCCGGTGCATAACCCCTACTTTTCTGCAGTTTAAATTATAATTGTGCATTAAGTTTTAAGGAGTTGAATAAAACCCACTTGCATATACATATATTTATCCAATGAGTCTTACTAGTATGGCAGGATCGTGTAGAATGCTATGCTACAGGGCTCCGGTAGAAGTCGAGTGATTGCCTGTCACCCGCGAGAGATAGGAAATATACTACTGTATTATTATCACTTGGAAAATATAAATGGTGGAAAGGAAAAATGGTGACCGGGTAGGGATATGGTTTGGGTATTGGTGGGTGTAAGAGGTTGTGTCACCGTGGACTCAGGGCATAGCTTGGTTACACTGTTTTCCCTATCTGGTCGATTAAGGACCGATCGTTGCATATGACTCTAGGCAAGTCACAGATTTATTGTCCTGAGCACATACTTGGGTATGGGCGCAGGGAAGACTTGTTGCTCTCTTATCATGGATCCGGCTCTTTTTAGACCGACTGATTGGAGGTGGGGATGGTGGAGGTCCTTGCACCACATGGAGTCTGGGACTCAGGATGTGGGGGCTTGGAGTCCAAGTTTGGACGGGGACCTGGACACTCGGGATAGGAGAGTGATGGGTTAGTCCTGCTTGTGCCTAGGGTACAAGCGGGGCGTGTGTTTTTGGGGCACCAAGCTGGGCACATTGGTTCACGAATCACCGCTGAGTCGGTATGACTTGTCTTAACTCTAGCATCGTAGTAAGAACTGAAAGATGAAAGATGGAAGATGGAAAAAGAAAGTTTGATTGCTTACAACCTGCTTGAAAGTAGCACAGGTGCTTACATAGAATGGTTAGTTAATGAACCAATGCAGCTATTAATAAAAATCGACTATAAGGACGCACATTTAGTAATGCTTCCTGCAGATGCAATGAACCCACAAGCCAGATAGCCTTGCATATCCTTGGAGTCTTTTCTTTCTTCCTATCGGGTAAGCCTTGTTGAGTATAATTGAGTACTGAGGGTTTTATTCTCCCTGTTATAGGTGACAGGTGGATGCTCGAGCTGACCCTTGTGTGTGGATACCTTCTTGTGGGCTCAGCGAGGATTCCGTTACGCTATGATCGTAGTTGTTATTTATAACTCTCACCAAATGCTTTTATAAATAAAAGTTTCATAATCTGTTGTCGTAGGTTATATATCAATACTTCATCATGTCATGATTAGGTATTCATTTCCGCTGTAATTCTGATCACATGTTTATATTTTGTTGCTCAATTAAATTAGTCATAACTCTGATAATATGATTACATTCCGCTATTATAATAATAAATGTTATACTCTGATATTGTATTAAAAGTGATGTAAGAAATGGTTATGAATGATGTAAGCTTATTCTCTCATTTGTGATCCTAATAGCAAAAATGTGGATTTTTGGGTTCTCCCCTGGGGTGTGCTCGACAGAACCGAATAATTTAGTGTTCTCCCTCGAGTGCTTAGTGTCTAAAGGAAGACAAGCACTCCTGTGAGGCATTAGAGTAGACGGTTCTGCCACAGTTATCTATTAGCTGTGTTTAGTGTTTTCCTAAACGCTAAACGGTAAATAGTCGGTCACCTACCGTTTAGCCATTATTCGGGCAAAACGTCCCATTAAACGGGCTAAACGGCCAATTAAACGGGGTAAACGGGTGATTAAACGGAAACGGCGCACCACTGTGTAGCGTTTACACGGTGATTAAACGGGCTAAACGACCGTTTTGGCGAACAGTGGCTGTGTTTTAGCGTCTAAGCGGCGTCCCGAAGTGAACACTAGAATCATAAGCCTTGCTTTGCATAGGGTCATAATCATAGGAATTCTCTCTACTCATACCTTAAACTTTGATTGCTACCCTTAGACAAACTAGTTATTAGACAGCACATACACATTTCCCCGTGGATCTGATACTCGATAATACTCCAGGTGAAAACTACTTCGATACCCGTGCGCTTGCGGATTTTGTCTCCGTGTGCCACCATAGGTGTCAACAAAGCACAACGCTATTGCATGACGAAGAACGTATACCAAGAGAACTTCAAAAAATGTTTTGTGCAAAGATATTTGACGGCTCGTCATCTTGAAACTAAGAAGTTGAGAAATGTTGCCAAGTTTTTTGCACAGTTATTAGAGATAGATACACTCCCTTGGCATGTTTTGGCATGCATCCAGTTGGGCGGGGAAGAAACATCATCAACTCGAATTTTTGTAAAAGTTATATTTCAGGTATATTTTTAGTATTGTTCCCTGCTTTTGCACTGCACAACTCTCTTCTGCCATCATAGCACAATATTGAACTACTCCTTTCTTATGCGGGAACTCTTGGAGCGACTTGGCATACAAAAACTAAATGAGAGGCTAAATGATCCAAATATGCAAGGTTTCTTTGAGTCAATCTTTCCAAAGGATCATCCAAAGAACATGAGGTTCGCTATAAAATTCTTCATGGCTCACGGTCTTGGGGTTATCACGGAGAGACTATTGGAGAAAATGACTCCACTTACAATAGAACAGCATCAACCTGCATCATCTGGATCAGAGTCAGAACCAAGCTCTAATGATAACGCATCATCTGGATCAGAGTCAAAACCAAGTTCTGATGATGGCAACTAGGGGACAAGGAAGATAACTAAGTCATGCAGCTTGTACACCCCCCCCCCCCCACCACCACCACCACACACACAGTGGTCAATGCCCAAACAGTGGCATAGTGTAGTGCAATGCAAGATTGCTCATTTTTTAACTGTGCCTATTGATACAACTGTTGTTTAGTTGCATGCATCTATTGCATATGAGCTACACATTAGCATGCCTCGATGTGTTTGTTGATGGGCAGGAAGCACTCAGCTTCGGAGTTCAGACCTACACTACTACTTTTTGTGAAACAAAATAGTACTTCTCAGCTTCATGCATGAATGGTTCATAGTGCACATATATCTGAAAAAAGAACAAGCTAAACATCAAATAGCTCATGTTATCACACGCCAAGATTATATGCTCATTTTCAGTTAAAAAAAAGATTACATGCTCATTGGCCATCTAGAGATCATGATCTTTTGCTGTGTTGAAAAAGGATCAACCACTTCAGTAGACTGAGAAAAGGATATACCTTTCTTTATAACCATTGATAAAGAGGATTTGGTAGAAAAAAAATAAGTTTCGCAAAATCACTTTTCCTAAAGGTTGTTTTTATCAGTCGACAAAAAACTTTCCTCTCTCAAATAAAGAGGAGAGCATCACATATTCTCATCCCTTTCTTTACGCAGGGGCTCAATCTCGGATTAAATGGGATTGAGAGGGATTTTGACTTGTAGAGGGTAAAATCCCCTCAATCCGCTCCCAATCCCTTCAAAGTTGGAGGTTTAGTGGTGATGGATCGGATATGGACGTATATCTCTGATATTACATTTGTTTTTATATTTCTGTTTGGATTCAGATGCGAATACGGATAATGTCACCTATGTCGGATAGGATATAAATGGGCATCGACATCATAAATATGTGATTTGAGTATTCGGATATGGATACAGTATCAGATATTAAATATCAAAACTCGGATACACAGACGAATCTAAACTCCTCTAAACGAAATCGAAATCGAATACGGTCAAAAAATATCCGTACCATTTGCACCCCTAGAGGTAACTGAACAAGCCCTAAAACTTCATCAAGATGGACACCACCACGGTGCTGCTTAACATGAACATATATGATGGTCATTATGAGCAAGGGAGGAGGCTCAATGTGTCTTCGGAAAGAACACAATCTTTAATCAACACGTGTGCGCTGCTACTCCTCTCGACATATGTCGTCCTCCTGCTTAGGTTAGGGGAAGGAGAGGGTGGAACAGCTCGGACGGGTAGTGGGTGGCGTGGTCGACAGCGAAGTCACTATTAGTCGGAGCGGTGGACAAGGCCTATGGTAGCAGAGCAGTGGGGGATTAGAGGGTTTGGGTTTGAGACGTGGGCTTTGGGGATCTCCAATGGCCTACGACGTTAGAAGGGGAGGGGCCCGGTGGCGGTGACCAGCCCGATGATGATGGCGAGTTGGGGGTGACAAGCAAGGCAGCAAGGGCATCCCCGAGCGAGAGGTGGGAGAAACCAGATGGGCGGAGCTGATGTTGATGGCAAGGTGGACATGATTTTTCTCCTTCAATTGGGTTAGGGGAGGGTAGCGCTGAACGGTAGGCGGCGTTAACAGTAGTAGAGGCAGGAGGCAGGGCTACGGGGGAGAGGGCAAGGGTGGAGTGGGCTGGAGCTTAATGACTTGGGTGGCATCACATACCTGCTTGGGGTGATACTCTTGCTGCCAATTGTGTTCATTCACCACAACAAGTATGTATGAGGAGAGGATGTCAACGAGTTTTGGTTAGAGAGGTTTTCATGAACGACGTCTCCATGGTGTCCAAAGACTCGTCAACATTCTTCCCATTCAGCTAGGGAGAGAAAAGTGAGGGGAAAAAAGAAAGACCAATGATTTTGCCTACTGAAATGTGGGTCCAAGAAGAGGGATGGGTTTGATGGAGCATAGTGCGCACATCCCCAACAAGTCCATGAACATCAAAATTCAGTCGCGATAAAAGATAAAGCCAAAATATTGAAGCATCAACATGTGTGCAGCTCCGGTTTTCAACGACGGTCTGGTAGGGATTTCAACCGACTTGGTGTAGTATTTTTTTAGAATTTTATACGACATTTCACAACCTTTCTAGCAAGTATAAGAACATCAATAGATTGTTTTGCTCCGTAATATTTAGCACAAGGGCACTCGATCATTGAGCTATTGTGAACTTTTTAAAGGGTGACAGCTGTTAGACAAACCTCTTGGCTGTCTTTACACCCCTACCTTCTTTATCACTGAGCAGTTATTTTGGGGCATTAGCTAGTGATCCAGGTTGTTTCCTTCCCTGTTCGTATTATTTGGAGTTTGCTTCAATCTGATCAGCAACAACAAACTTCGAAGATATGATATATATGGCTAAAATACTGAGACGACAGTGCGCTGAAACTGTATCACTGTATGATCCGGTTCTCACTCTTTCGAACCGGCAATGTCAAGTAAACGGTGCATAGAATTTACATAGTATCACCGTATGATCCGGTGCTATTGTTTATGGACCCGTGCATCATCTGGCATTGACAAAAAAAAAATGAAGCATAAAATTTGTATAGTACCACCGTATAATCCTGTGCAAAGTGTTTTGAAGTGAACGTATCATCCAATGCTCATAGAAAATGTGACTGTTGAAGTGAGAATCACTTCCACGCTCGGCAAATCCCAACACTGCCTTCACACTATTTTCTTATGTTAGTTGACTCATGTGGATCTAATACTCGCTTTGTTTAACAAAGAATACTATTCTAACTACAATACTAAGTTAAACTATATTTATTTTAACTAAATTTTTAAAAAGTACTAATATTTATGATGCTCAATAAGGATGTTTATCATAGAATATATTTATATATATATATATATATATATATATATTTATATTCATATTTTTGTACATTATTTTCTTTAAATCTAGTTGAATTTAAAATAGTTTGGTCCGAATATCTAGAGTTGTATTTTCTTTGGACAGGGGTAGTTGTTGAAATTTTGAGTGGATGATTACGCCACTAAACGGAAATGCAATGCTACACTTCCACGTGGTTTACACAATCTGAATCCCCACGTAGCAAACCACCCCCCCCCCCCCCCCCCCCCCCCCCCCGCCCGATTCCCCGCGTAAGGGCCCCACACGCTCGGTTTCTCGCCTTTTAGGCCTCCGGCTCCGGACGCCGAGGACGAGCTCGCCAACCCGGATCCGGGTCCCGTGCATAACGCGGCGAAAGCAACCACGCAAGATCAGCGCTTGCCTTTTTACATCTCCGTTCTCCGCTATAAACTCAATTGAGATCAGAGCGGAGCAAGGCAAAATCGAAGCAACCGCGCCATCATCACGCAGCGCAGCGGCACCCCACCAGGCAAGAACGCCTCCGCGCACTTCAACAACATCCTCGAGCCGACTCGCGGGCCATTGTAGGGAGGGAGGGAGGGGGAGGGCGTACGCGATCGAGCTCTTGCATTCTTGGCCCGCATGGAGAGGTTCGCCGCCATGGTCATCGGCCACCGAGCAGCGGCCGCCCCTGTTCCCGCTCCCGCGCCGGCTGCCAAGGGGAAGGGGAAGGGGAAGGGGAAGGGGAAGGGGAAGGTGGTGGAGGAGGACGCGGCGTACCTGAGCATCCAGCTGGAGGAGATCGTCATCGCCAAGAACGACGACGTCGCCAGCCTCGGCGCCGCCCGCGGCCGCAGCACCCTGACCAGCGGCTCCTCCACCCCCATGGGGCAGCGCGTCGCGGCCGCGGCGCCGGCTCCGCCCTCAGGGATGTCGGCGGCTGCGGCTGCCGCGGCCCGAGGCGCGTCGTCGACGACCGGGGGCTGGATCGTTGGCTCGGATGAGCTGAGGTCTAGGGTTTATGCTTGATCTCAATCTTGCTCTTGTTCTTGGAGGCGCGGGGTTCTTTCTTGTGGCCGTTAAAAGATGAAGAATCGAGATGGTCGTCTTTCAGTTCCTCCAGTTGGCAAAGTTGCGTTTCTGCGATTTGGATCGATGCATCATTTTTTTTTCTTTCACGCGTGTATTGATTCTAATCGATTTCTGGCTACTGGATCATAGCAGAGATCATCGCAGAACTAGCCAGGGGTATGTTTAGTTCCCCTCCAAAACGTCAAAATTTTCAAGATTTTCCATCACATCGAATCTTTAGACGCATGCATGAAGTATTAAATATAAATAAAAAATAAAATTAATTACACAGTTTAGACGAAATCCACAATCTTTTAAATCTAATTAGACTATGATCAGACACTAATTATTAAATAATAACGAAAATACTGCAATGTCGTTTTGTCAAAATTTTCGACAACTAAACTGGGCCCAGGTCGCCATTTTTAACTCGAGACACCTTACCTTAGCGAGAACCCAATCAGGCGCTAGATGGCCATGGTAGGTTTCGCACCCAAACTATGGCAACAAATGCACTTGATTTGCATACTTCGCTTCATTTAGAAATTGCCAGATTGGTGCCATTATTTTGCCATACCAAAATGTCCAGCCCTTTTTCAAGTTACATCAGGAGCGAATTTTTTTTAACACTTTTTGTAAACTAATTTTAAATCTAACACTGTTTTTTTAAACTAACACTTTTGGCCGTGCTTATTGCCATGGTGCGGCGAAACGCAACGCCTGTGCCGCGCCATGCATGGTGGCGCGGCAGGAGGATGACGTGGCGACGACCGGAGCTACTGACGGGTGACGTGGCAGGGTCTGCCGCGCCACCGATCTTGGCGCGGCAGTGACGCGCCACGGAGCATGACGCGGTAGGACCAGATAAATATCGCGAGCGAGCCTGCCCGCCGCCACGCACGCCAGCCCACCCGCCGCACAGCGCCCGCTGTGGCAGAACCTCCTAAATTATAGGACCCACATACACTTGTCATTATCCAACGACCTTTGACGACTATGCATATGTTTCTGGTAACTTAAGAAGTCTGTCGGGTGTCTTCGGGGAACCCCGAATCATCCACGATTTCCGAGCAGGATCACATTATAGAGTCATTGCAGTATTACAACATTTATTCAAATAACTACATCAGAGTAAAATAGCAGAAGTTTTACGATAACTTAGTTTACAAACCAGTTGTTTCAAACCTTACAAACTAAGTTCGATAATTATTACAAACCATAGTAGTAGTGGAGTGGCATTAGTATCATAATACAAACACACAAAATAAGCATCCTGCCCAAGGATCACATTCACTTATCGTCATCGACCTGAACAACAGTCATGCAGCAAGGTCCAAAACAGACCTGCTCATGAGGCTCACCTGCAACAAGGGTCAATGAACCCTGAGTACAAAAGTACTCAACAAGACTTAACTGAAATAAAAACTGATAGAACCCAGGAATGCAGGCTCAGGAATTCAAGGTATGGCTTTAGCAATACTCAAAGTTCTTTTGCGTAAAAGCTCTTTAGCAAAATTTTAGTATTTCAACATTTAAACTTCATAAGAACCATATATGAATCTGCCATGATCCGTAATGAGATCATGAACTTCATATCAAACTCTTTCTCAAATTCAGCTCAAGTTTCAGTTATTAACTACGATGATGAAAAGAGAGTTGAGTCTCCATAACCGAGGAGCAACGACGATTCGAACCGATTATAAACCCAGCTAGGGATTCCAGACCACACGACATATGCAGGTCCATGACCTACATATACCAACCTATTCTCGGATCCTCTAAAACAAGAACGGGTCCGCGCCACCCAAGAATATAGTACTCCACCAATCCAGCCCATTTCTACGTGGGTACACGCTATTCTCGCCATCTCTCCACTCCCAGTACGCGAGTAGCCATTCTCATAATAAAATAGCCAAGTTAAGGCTTACCGGGGTATATGGTTAGTACTACAAAGTCTCATCTCACACAGTTCAACAACGGACGGACCTTAATCGACACAGACGGAAAGAAGCCACTCACAAGACCTCCATGTCTTGTGGCTCTCACACACCGAGTCCGCCAGATCTAGATTTATTACTTCACATGGTCATATCTCATGATAACATAAGTGACCAAAGATTCATTTAAAACTCGCAGGTGACAGGTAATCACCCGACTAAGCATGACCAAGCATAACTAGGTATTTACGAATTAAAACTGGTAACAAGGTAGATATGGAAAAACAAGATTGATAATGCACCAATTAGGTTTCCACTTGACTCTTAATCACTTAATGCAGTATATAAAAGCAAAAGCGATAAAATTTGTAAAACACAAGGTAGGGTTAAATGCATACAGGGCTTGTCTTCGTTGACGGAAAAGTTAGGTTCCTGCGACATTCCACAATTATCCGATCCGACCTCAACAAACGGATTAACCTCCTCCGCAACTTGATTAACTACCATGTGTTCACCTTCGTTCACTACACATAGTAACAATGCCATGTTTAACATGATGCGGGATACGAAACACGATGCTTGATGATGGATGCAAAATTAATAATTCGAATACAACTTTCCTTCCCGGTACAGTTGTAAGTCAAACTAACTAAACCTTTTTCGTAACACATACTTCAATTGCCAAGGATCATTACCAACTAATGACCCAAGGTCATCACTCAATCCAAAATTTCAAACAAAACCTAAATCATTAAAGGTTACTATTTGCTTTTATGAATTAATTATTTAATTCAAAATTATGAAATAAATCAACTTGTTCCAATTGAGATCAAATTTTTTGTAAAGGTTCATCACATGATAAGTAAGGGGCAAACCAAATTTTATAATTTTTTGGATAATTAATTAAGCCTAGAAAAATCATGGAAACCCATTTATTAATTAATTGAGCAATTTTCATCACATTCAAAAATTATTGAAAAACAATATTTCATATTTTTCTTAAATAATAGTCATCACAAAGAGGTCACACAAAAATTTTCATAATTTTTGGAACCCTAAATAATTCTACACAAAAATAACAAAAACTATCACTATTCATTCAAATCTGCAAAATAGAAAAATCCATTTTGAATATTGAGTCACTAACAACCGACCCCACATGTCATCTTCAACCTTCGGCGCTGACCACGGCAACTATGCACTGACCGACGAAATCTCGCCGACGGCGAGGTCACTAGCGACAGCGAAGTCACCAACATGATCACAACAACATGGCGCATCGATTTGTGGCACGAGCGAGATCAATTACGAACTGGACCAAGCACTACGCTGGCCATGGCGGCCACGACTGCACGGCAGCGCTACGCCAGCGATAGAAGACCGGTAGCAGTTAAACAAAGGGTCCAGGAAGCACCAGTAGCTCACCTCGAACGTGTTGGAGTCAAAGACAGAGCCGAAGGAGCAACAAGGTGGTTCGACGGTTTGAGCAAACACGGCGGAGCAAAACGTCGTCAGTGGCGGTGTTTCGGCGACTGCAGTGGACAAAATGATCAAGCAACAAGGTATTAAGCATCATGGCATCGAGACGAAGCTAAAACAAGGCTTTGCAAGGTCAGAGACAGACCGTAGCACGCTGGCCACGGCGACACGCTTGCGATAGTGAGGTTGCCAGCCGCGAGGAAGAAAGGTGCGCACAGCGGGTTCCTAGCAGAATCAGGTGACCAAAGTTGGTTGGTTGGGTTTGCAAGGAGGAGACGGAGCTAGGACTAGCTTGGCTGTGATGGTGGAGGCACTACAGCGACGGA
Organism: Miscanthus floridulus; assembly: GCF_019320115.1. Lineage (NCBI taxonomy): Eukaryota > Viridiplantae > Streptophyta > Magnoliopsida > Poales > Poaceae > Miscanthus > Miscanthus floridulus. Next base: position 92,427,996 of record NC_089582.1, on the reverse strand, counting down.
GCAGGCTCGCCGGAGTTGAACGGTGGCGACGGGAAAAGCAGAGGAATAGAAAGGAGACGAACGGCGACGGCTCCAGGGCGGCAAAGGCACAAGGAGGCGACACACAGTGCCCTGCTCATGCCAGCGCGAAGCCAAGGGCAGCCACAGGCGCAACTGGAAGCTAGGAGAAGGACGCCGGTGGTGTGGCTTAAGCGGCGAGCACTGTTCACCAAATTTACAGAATTGCTATTCGTCTAAATTTCCAAATTACTCCCAAATTTATATAACAACTCAAAAATCTCCAAAAATAAAAGTTGCTCAAAATTCAAAGTTCTACAACTTTGCTTTTATAATTACCCCCTAATTCAGTTTACATTTTGAAATGCAAATTTGAATTCAAATAGGGGACATTTAAAGAATTTCGCATTTTCAAATTACTTCAAATTTTTCATAACAACTTTGAAAACTTCAAAAACAAACTTTGTATAACATGACAAGCTCTACACTTTTGCTTTTAGGCTCAACCCCAAAATATGCTTAGATTTTGAAATGAGTTTTCAGTGTAGGATTTAAATACTGAAAATCAGGGTTTTTCTTGAAAATTCAAATTCAAACCAAATTTTGAACTTGATTCAAACAATACAATTCAACACATACCACATAAAGGTAAACTTGTTTTAGTGTATGCATATCAAAATTTTTACTAATACATGAATGATGCGCTATGCATATGATGACATGGCATATTTTAGTATTTAAACACCCGAGGTGTTACAATCCTTCCCCATAAAAGAAATCTCGTCCTGAGATTCAAAGCCATAGGGTAAGTAATGGAAAAGGAAATGTGTCGCACGAACATATACAAAATCTATCCATAAAACAGCTAAGGTCTCTTTATAAAACACAACTTGTAACAACCGAGCTCAACTAACATTACTCTATATTGACGCAAGAAACTCTAGAAATTTTTCTAGCAAGTAATCTTTGGATTCCCAAGTAGCTTCTTCTTTAGAATGTTGATTCCATTGTATCAGCTTGAGGTTCATGATTTGGATCCAAGAGGTTGCTCAGCCTATGGACTTCTTCATGCAAAGTAGTATTATGTTCTTCTAAATCTTCTACATAAAATTCTAGCTCGTGCGCTCTAGCTCTAGCTACATCTTCCCTATGCCAAGCCTCATTTCTCCCTTCCACCATACGAACTAACATACGCTCATAGTTTTTATGAGCGGTGGTGCGACACTTTAATTGATCCTTTAACTTGCCCACCCGGATGGCATCTAAGGCCCTATCTCTAGTAGCCTATGCTAACTCTATTGAAAGCATCTGTATCTCTGCCTAGGGATTAGGCCTAGAGTTGCTACTGCTAGCACCGTCATTTCTAGGGGCAAGCTGGTGATGAGGAACTCCTTTAGATCCAACGGACTTACGGGGCGTTACCTTGGTGCGAGCCATACTATAGGAAGCAAGATTAATCCAATTAAGGCAATCTGATCAAAATCTAAAGAGCAGCCAAGATGGATTACATAACTCAACCCAGACTCACTACCCAACCCAGACTCAAGGTGAAAGAAGTAACAAGTGAATTAATCATGATGCATGAATCGTTCTTACGAACAAAAACATCAAAGCTTATAAGGTACATAACCACAGTTATTTTTATATAGGGCATAATAAGATTACTACTCCACCACACAAAGCCTTTTTAATCAATTAAGGAATGGTGAGAATGAAATAAGATAAGCTAGAAGCAATTTGGACCAAATTAACAAGTTATATCTATTTGTTCCAAATCATTTTGAAGTTTTTGAAAAACAATACAACAAAGACTTTGTAACGATAGCTCTGATACCATTCTATGGCAGAACCTCCTAAATTATAGGACCCACATGCACTTGTCACTGTTCAATGACCTTTGACGACTATGTATATATTCCTGGTAACTTAAGAAGTCTGTCAGGTGTCCTCGGGGAACCCCGAATCATCCCCGATTTCCGAGTAGGATCACATTACAGAGTCATTATAGTATTACAACATTTATTCAAATAACTATATTAGAGTAAAATAGCGGAAGTCTTACGATAACTTAGTTTACAAACCAGTTGTTTCAAACCTTACAAACTAAGTTCAATAATTATTACAAACCATAGTAGTAGTGAAGTGGCATTAGTATCATAATACAAACACACAAAATAAGCATCCTGCTCAAGGATCACATTCACTTATCATCATCGACCTGAACAACAGTCATGCAGCAAGGTCCAAAACAGACCTGCTCATGAGGCTCACCTGCAACAAGGGTCAATGAACCCTGAGTACAAAAGTATTCAATAAGACTTAACCGAAATAAAAACTGATAGAACCCAGGAATGCAGGCTTAGGGATTCAAGGTATGGCTTTAGCAATACTCAAAGTTCTTTTGCGTAAAAGCTCTTTAGCAAAATTTTAGTATTTCAACATTTAAACTTCATAAGAACCATATATGAATCTGCCATGATCTGTAATGAGATCATGAACTTCATATCAAACTTTTTCTCAAATCCAGCTCAAGTTTCAGTTATTAACTATGATGATGAACAGAGAGTTGAGTCTCCATAACCGAGGAGCAACGACGATTTGAACCGATTATAAACCCAGCTAGGGATTCCAGACCATATGACATATGCAGATCCCTGACCTACATATACCAACCTATTCTCGGATCCTCTAAAATAAGAACGGGTCCATGCCACCTGAGAATACAGTACTCCACTAATCCAGCCCATTGCCACGTGGGTACACACTATTCTCGCTATCTCTCCACTCTCAATGCGCGAGTAGCCATTCTCGTAATAGAATAGCCAAGTTAAGGCTTACCGGAGTATGTGGTTAGTACTATAAAGTCTCATCTCACATAGTTCAACAATGGACGGACCTTAATCGACACAGGCGGAAAGAAGCCACTCACAAGACCTCCATGTCTTGTGGCTCTCACACACCGAGTCCGCTCGGCCTAGATTTATTACTTCACATGCTCATATCTCATGATAACATAAGTAACCAAAGATCCATTTAAAACTCACAGGTGACAGGTAATCACCCGACTAAGCATGACTAAGCATAACTAGGTATTTACAAATTAAAACTGGTAATAAGGTAGATATGGAAAAACAAGGTTGGTAATGCACCAATTAGGTTTCCACTTGACTCTTAATCACTTAATGCAGTATATAAAAGCAAAAGCGATAAAATTTATAAAACACAAGGTAAGGTTAAATGCATCCGGGGCTTGCCTTCGTTGACGGAAAAGTTAGGTTCCTGCGACGTTCCACAATTATCTGATTCGACCTCAATAGACAGATTAACCTCCTCCGCAACTTGATTAACTACCACGTGTTCACCTTCATTCACTACACATAGTAACAATGCCATGTTCAACATGATGCGGGATACGAAACATGATGCTTGATGATGGATGCAAAATTAACAATTCGAATACAACTTTCCTTCGCAGTATAGTTGCAAGTCAAACTAACTAAATCTTTTTTGTAACACATACTTCAATTGCCAAGGATCATTACCAACTAATGACCCAAGGTCATCACTCAATCCAAAATTTCAAACAAAACCTAAATCATTAAAGGTTACTATTTGCTTTTATGAATTAATTATTTAATTCAAAATTATGAAATAAATCAACTTGTTCCAATTGAGCTCAAAATTTTTGTAAAGGTTCATCACATGATAAGTAAGGGGCACAACAAATTTCATAATTTTTTGGATAATTAATTAAGCCTAGAAAAATCATGAAAACCCATTTATTAATTAATTGAGCAATTTTCATCACATTCAAAAAGTACTGAAAAACAACATTTCATATTTTTCTTAAATAATAGTCATCACAGAGAGGTCACACAAAAATTTTCATAATTTTTGGAACCCTAAATAATTCTACACAAAAATAACAAAAACTATCACTATTCATTCAAATCTGCAAAATAGAAAAATCCATTTTGAATACTGAGTCATCTTCAACCGACCCCACATGTCATCTTCAACCTTCGGCGCTGACCACGGCAACTACGCACTGACCGGCAAAATCTCACCGAGGGCGAGATCACTGGCGATAGTGAAGTCACCAACATGATCACAACAACATGGCGCATCGATTTATGGCACTAGCGAGATCAATTACGAACTGGACCAAGCACTACGCCGGCCATGGCGGCCACGATTGCACGGCAACGCTACGCCGGCGATAGGAGACCGGTAGCAGTTAAACAAAGGGTCCAGGAAGCACTAGTAGCTCACCCCGAACGCGTTGGAGTCAAAGACCAAGCCAAAGGAGCAACAACAAGGTGGTTCAATGGTCTGAGCAAACAGGGCGGAGCAAAACATCATCGGTGGCGGTGTTCCGGCGACTGTAGTGGACAAAACGATCAAGCAACAAGGTATTAAGCACCATGGCATCGAGACAAAGCTAAAACAATGCTTTGCAAGGTCAGAGACAGACCGTAGCACGCTGGCCACGGCAACGCGCTTGCGACGGTGAGGTTGCCGGCCATGAGGAAGAAAGGTGCGCATAGTAGGTTCCCAGCGGAATCAGGTGACCAAAGTTGGTTGGCTGGGTTTGCAAGGAGGAGATGGAGCTAGGACTGGCTTGGCTGCGATGGTGGAGGCACTATAGCGACGGCACGGGCTCGCCGAAGTTGAATGGTGGCGATGGGAAAAGCAGAGGAACAGAAAGGAGACGAACGACGACGGCTCTAGGGCTTTATAGGGCGGCAAAGGCGCAAGGAGGTGACACGCAGTGCCCTGCTCATGCCAGCACGAAGCCGAGGGTGGCCACAGGTGTGACTGGAAGCCAGGAGAAGGACGCCGGCGGTGTGGCTTAAGCGACGAGCACTGTTCACCAAATTTATAGAATTGTTATTTGTCTAAATTTCTAAATTACTCCCAAATTTATATAATAACTAAAAAATCTCCAAAAATAAAAGTTGCTCAAAATTCAAAGTTCTACAACTTTGCTTTTATAACCACCCCCTAATTCGGTCTACATTTTGAAATGCAAATTTGAATTCAAATAGGGGACATTTAAAGAATTTCGCCTTTTCAAATTACTTCAAATTTTTCATAACAACTTTGAAAACTTCAAAAACAAACTTTGTATAACATGACAAGCTCTACACTTTTGCTTTTAGGCTCAACCCTAAAATATGCCTAGATTTTGAAATGAGTTTTCAGGGTAGGATTTAAATACTGAAAATCAGGGTTTTCTTGAAAATTCAAATTCAAACCAAAATTTGAACTTGATTCAAACAATACAATTCAACACATACCACATAAAGGTAAACTTGTTTTAGTGTATGCATATCAAAATTTTCACTAATACATGAATGATGCGCTATGCATATGATGACATGGCATATTTTAGTATTTAAACACCCGAGGTGTTACACCCGCACGCGCCACGAACGTTGTCGCGTCACGGCCGCTCGCTCATATCAAGGTACCTCCCTCTCAATTTTATGTTATTATGATTGTTATTGGTTTAGGATAGTTAGGTTGGTGATTTAGGATAGTTAGGGTTAGTGATTTAGAATAGTTAGGTTAGTGAATTTGTTTGTTTAGGTAGATAGTTTTTAGGTTTGAGGTTTTGTGTTGTAGTATAGTTAATGTTTGGTTAGGTAGTTAGGGTTTAGGTTACTGTTAGTTAGGATTTTGGGTTTAGGGATTGATTAGGTATTTATTATTTAGTTTATAGTTAGTTATTTAGTTAGGGATTTTGGGTATAGATACTAGTTTTCAAGTGTCGGTACTTAGTAGTGCGTGATACGTCGATTTGGATGACTTGATGAAGTTTTGTTAAATGTTTATTTTTCTAGTGAAGTTGTTTAATATGTTTGTTAATGTTACTTTGAATATATACATATGCTTTTATATTGTGTTCGTATTGCATAACAAGTAGTTCAAATTTTGCAATGCTACATAATGTTAATTTGAATATTGTTAATTTGAATACTCTAACCCTTTGTTTATCAATTTGTAATAGGATGGCCTCTTCCACGCAGCACCTGTTGTATCCCATTCTTGAGGTAGAGTACGACGACCAGCACCGAGCACACATCTTGAGTGACACCGACGTAGAGGTGGCCTTGCCTCCTTTGAGGCCCCGCACACACACCAGGGCACACCAGTGGGACGAGCGTTACGTGCCATATATATATGGCGTGCTGGCTTCCTCAAGCTTGTCCATGTTGTCAACTACGGTCTTTCACTCCTTGACCCAGCACTACTTACTACAGCTGTAGACAGGTGTGAGTGTCTTCTTTGTATGTAAATATTCTTATAACAAATTTGAGTCAACTAACAGTCATTCTATTCTTATAATAGGTGGAGGCCTGAGACCCACATGTTCCACCTGCCTTGCGGCGGTCGTTCTATTCTTATAATAGGTGGAGGTCTGAGACCCACACGTTCCACCTACCTTGCGATGAGATGACCTTGACCATGCAGTATGTGAAGGCTATCTTTGGCCTTCAGTTGGGAGGACTTCCAGTGATGGGTATAGTTGACAACGATCACTGGAGGGAGCTGGTGGCTCAGTTCACTAGCTTTCTTCCACCAGACGACGAGGTTTCAAAGAAAAATAAGTGAGCAATTCAAGCCAATTTTATACTTGCGTTGCTTTCCTATAGCCATCGGGTCTCATTTTCTTTAGTGAATTTTAGGAAAAGTTCTGGTGTTTCGTCATCTTGGATCACAGAGTGCTTTAATTACTTAGACCCATAGGCTGAGGAGGCTCAGATCGACAGGTTCGCTAGAGTGTGGCTCTGGTACTTCCTTGGTGCTTTCCTCTTCCTAGGTGCCTCAGGCAAAACCATCAGCTAGATCTTCCTTGATATACTACGCCAGCTGTGGGAGAACATAGCGGCGTACAGCTAGGGTAGCGCAGTCCTGGCATGGATGTATCGACAGCTATGTATTGTCTGCCATCGTACCTCTGGATATGCGAACCTTGGGGGTTGGTCCTACCTACTTTAGGTTTGGTGTTGGGAACGATGGCCCATTGGGAGGTCCCTTAATACTGGTTTACCGGTAACTACTTTGGTTCACTATATTCTTCAAAGCAGTTACATATGATGAAATTATTAATGGCTAATTCATTATCGTGTTCAATACAGCAATGGAACGAATAGGATACACTCTCTACAACTCTGTATATCTAGACGGAAGTAGGGTTAGTTAGAGGGAATGCGAGGCGCAAGTACAGGGAGTACACGGACGGTCTCGACGTCCTGACACAGCACTAGGTTACGCTCTCTTTACTATCATACATGTGTCTTGTTCAATGTACACTATATCATAACCTAACTCAATTACGAAATATTCAGGTGCATTGGTGTCCTTGGAATGCTTCGAAGCTTGAGTACTATCTGAGTCCTATCACTAGGGATGAGTCAGACGAGTATCACTGCAACGTCCCTCTTATTTTTTTTACGTGGTCGAGATTCACTTGCCCATTAGGGTCTGTAGATAGTTTGAAAGAATGATAGGCTGCCCACCACCGCTTTACTCCACCAACCAAGAATTGCACAGGTGCGTTATCGATTAATAACAAAGCTACAATTCAGAGGTGTGTGGTACAACTAACATCGTTTTGTTGTAGGTATGACCACAGGAAGAGGTACAAGACCAAGGATTGGTGCGTGACACACAACGCGTACATCCACTTGTGGCAGAACATGGAATGGTAGCCGGTTCATGCAGGTCCTCCACACAACCAGCACACCTCCTATGAGTACCTACGGTGGCTTCACAGGTCTACGAGGACACATATCAAGCTCTCGTACATTAAGGAGGCGATTGCTGAGGACTTAGAGGAAGATGTGATCGAAGATGTATATGACATTGCCACTAGGGAGGACACACAGCTATAGAGAGCCCCACTTCAAAGATACATGGTAAGATACTTAAATGGTATAATTTATTATCCATTTGGTATTAAGTATATGTACTAAAACTGTCCAACCGCATTTTTGTACCCAGGCGACACAATTGTCAAAGATGTCCAACGAAGCAGCGTTTCGGCTTCACGAGTCTAGAGGGCAGGGGCCAGGCGTTCTCGAGGCTTTTGTGGAGGTAAACATAAACTTGTCTGTTCCGAAAATATTTCTTTAGTGTATATACATTTGGGAAATGCACTAACTTTAACATCTATTTATGTAGAAGGTGAAGAAGAGCTGTAGGAAGCTAGCTCAGAAGCTGAGCTGCATGGACACTCATTGGGTGGACCGCCACTCCCGGCGTGGTCGGATGGCACGTCTTTAGCCTCTTTAAGGACATCAGCCGACTCTTCTCAGCCAATGACAGATGCCACTTCCGTAGTGCGTACACCACCACATCATAGCACTAGGAAGGATCCTACATCCGAGGACGACGACGATGACCCCCCAGGCTTCCGCAGACAGCACGACCAGTGGGACGATTGGCCGTAGGATGAGATCGGCATGTCTCAGCTAGGTGGTGCCCCGCTTGGTACCCAAAGAGCCTCACAAGTATTAACAAAGGTCGTTTCTTTAAATACGTAGGCCCCATAAACTAAAGACCATAAAGATTATAAGTAATCGTGCATATCATATACTTGCAGGGTACGAGCCGTACGCACCGGCAACGCGACCACACCGACGTTGGCTACACTCCCAATGTGTTGCCAACATTCGAAGAGATAGAGGCGTCTGAGAGACCCTTACACTCCTGGGTCTCAGTTTGTTAGGTCGAACGAATATTGACGTCTGAAACTTGCAGGCTTAGTTGGTTAAGTTATGTCGAACTTATGTCAAACCAATGAAAATATTATGTGGCAGCTTGTCAACTTACGCACGGACTTTATTTATTTGCTTCATATTCGTTTCAATGCGTTGCGGCAGCACTGCCGGCGAGATTAAGTAGCAACTAGTTCGAGAACCGACAGTCCCAGCGTATCTCGACGCCGGTGGCCGGCGTCTTGACCCCGATCCTCCCGAGCTTGGTCATCGCCACCACAAAATCGCCGAAGAAGGCACCCTCGTTAGACGCGCAGTAGTCGACCGTGCTGCACGACCTCATGTCGGACTAGAGCACCTGGTCGGAGCCCACCGGCAAGGGGTCGAGGAAGCCGAGGTCCATGGTCGCGTCGCTGCCGATCCTTACCGACAGTAGCCGATCTTCTGTCTGCGTCCAGGTACTGCCGCGCCATGCGCCGTGGCGCGTCACTGCCGCGCCAAGATTTGTGGTGCGGTAGACCCTGCCACGTCACCGGTCAGCAGCCCCAGTCGTCGCCACGTCATCCTCCTGCCGCGCCACCATGCATGGCGCGGTACAGGCATTTCGCCGCGCCATGGTAATAGACACGGCTAAAAGTATTAGTTTTGAAAGAAAAAAAAACAATGTTAAATTTAAAATTAGTTTAAAAAAATGTTAAAAATAAAAAAAATCTCAGGAGCTGAACTTATAGATTACGATGATGTGGTCATGTGTTTGGGCTTTGGACCACTGCAGCACGTACGGTGATTGCCGAAGTAGTGTACTCCCTACATTGACGTGTTGTTGAGTTGTTGCTGCACATGCTCTGTCCTCTACTCTTCCCTCCCTAGCAAGAACATAATACGTCTAACATAAATCCTTTAGGTCTCGTTCGGTTACAATAATTTCTGGCCAGATCCATTCATGCTTTCTCCGTTTCTTCACTATTTTCTATAGCATGGGAACTGTTCCTGACCAGTGAAGACCGGGAACGGTATAAACGAACGGCAGCATGGTTCGGTTATACGGAATTAATTCCTGACCTCGTTGTTTCTTAGTTATTTTCTACATGTGTGAAACTATTCCTGGTCAGGAAGACGGGAATGTTGTAACCGAACGAGAAACTATCTCAGCTTTTAATATTGCTACTCTATCATCAAAATTAGAAACACGTCAATATTTTAATTTATTCTCTCTCACGTAACACCGTTGAATGAGTCGAAGTCAGCTTAAATAAGTTTCAAAAGTGATCGGCCGAACACCCCCAATTTCTTTGCGTTCAGCGGGTGGTACCGTGGTTTACCACCAGTCCACCACAACCATGCGGACCCATCTGTCAGTGACTCCCCACTGGACCATAGTAGTCCATAGCAGAGCGAGGCACCCCCGACTCGACTCGGTTCGTGACGAGATCTCTCTCCTCCAAATTCCTCGCTCGGTTCGTCGTGTCGAAAAAACCCAGCCCCCTCCCCACCGCCGCCCCCCTCGCCTCCTGTGGGAAATCGGAATCCATCGTCCCGATGGCGCAAGGCACCGTGCCCTCCGCAGCCGGGGCCGCCGGCGGCGGCTGCCCCTCGGTCCCCGCCGTCTCCACGACCCCTCCGGGCACGCCCCGGGCCTCAGCGGCAGCCGCGCCTCCTCCTCCTCAGCCCGCCTTCGCGACCGGATTCTACTACGCCGTGGAGCTCTACTTCGACCCGGCGCTGGAGAACCAGGTGCTCAAGGCGTGGAACGCGCTGGCGCGGCGGCAGCTCGGCAGCCGCCTCATCGACGCCGCCGCCCGCCCGCACCTCCCGCTGCTCCACCTCCCCGCCGCCGCGCTCCCGCCGCCTGGCACCGGCGCCGGCGGGGACCCGCTCCTCCGCCTCGCGCCCTCGCTCCGCGCGCTCGCGTCGCGCCTCGACCCGCTCCCGCTCGCGCTCTCCTCGCTCGCCGCGCTCCCGGCCTCCGCCTCCTCCTCCCCGCACGACAACGTCCTCTTCCTCGCGCCCACTCCGTCCGCCGCCCTGCTCGGCCTTCACGCGCAGCTCTGCGAGCTGCTGCGGAAGGACGCTAGCGTCGAGGTCCCCGACGCCTTCCGGCCCGACCACTGGCTACCGCGGTGCGCCGTCGCCGTCGACGTGCCCCGCGGCCGCATGGCCGAGGCCTTCTGCGTGCTCCGAGAGCTCAAGCTGCTCCCCGTCTCCGGGTACGGGATGGACATCGCGCTCGTTGAGGTCGGGCCCACCGTTAGGGAGGTCGTGTCCTACCCGCTTGGCGGCAGCGGCAGTGCTGGAGCCGACTGAGAGGTGAGATACTCTTCGACTGGATCTTGATCTCACTTCTCAGTTCCAAATCCTGTGATCTACTTACATTTAGTGCTCTGATTTGATAGGAGCCTCTAAACTTGATACTAAACCGATTTAACAATTGACATGGGTAGTATGCTAGTATGCAATCAACTAGGAGCTTGATGAGATTGCTTGACGACAATTGAATTAGAGTGGACTAATCAGGAGTGGAAGAATCCTAGTTAAGCAACTTGCTGCTAGTTCCTTTTATCTTATGGGTGGTAACAAAATCTACTCATAAATGCTTTACAAGAAGCATTCCTTAACTTGATACTGATTCTTTGCCAATTTAGCAATTGACATGGTAGTATGCAATCAATTAGGAGCTTGATGAGATTGCTTGACGGCGCTTGAATTAGAGTGGACTAATCAGGAGTGGAAGAATCCTTAGTTAAGCAGCCTGCTACTAGTTCCTTTTATCTTAGCGATGGTAACAAAATCTGCTCCTAAATGCTTTACAAGAAGCATTCCTTAACTCCTGCATTACATTTGTAGCTTGCAACGAAGGGAGTAACAAATGATATTTACTGACTTGCACAATTGTATATCACTTACAGTCGCCACTTTGCTCTAACAGATACACTGCTTAACTGCATTGGTTTTATGATATTATAAGGACATACAATATGTTTATAGTGCTAATTTGTCGTAAGGAAGGGAAAAAATAGATACCTTCTTCCTTCTAAATATCTCAGGTTCATAAACATTGAGTCTGTACACTGATGGTTTCAATACTGTTGGCACAGGCGCACAGCACTCCACTAGGGTAAGATATAATTCCAGGTGCATGTGTAGTGTCCCAAATATTTGAATTCTTCCAAACAAAAATGTCAATAATTCGGTCCAAGCAATCTGTTAGTAAATTGGAAAACTGCTTGATATTTAATTCCATGCGATAAAGTAAAAAAAAAATGGCAGTGAGGTAATTTGTAACGCTAGTCAAGTGGGCCGATCAAATTCAAACTCCTGCACATAGACATCTATCTTGATAAAAAAATGTGAACTCGAGACCATTGAAGTACGATCCAAGTGTGCAGTGAGCCCCCTGTTTTATACCAAGATGATCTTCTTATTGCCTGATTTTCTGCCATCTGCCTACCACCCATGGAAAGTTTACACCTAAATAGAACTTTGCTTTTTTCATTCCTGGGAAATATGAGCTGGTCACTGCTCTCTGAAACCGTGACTGACATTCTGGTAAGGGATAATTTTGTTTATGCCCTTAAGAGACACCTATTTTTCAATGCATGTGCCTATTATTTTCATGTCTCTTGTTTAAAATCTTCTGTTAGGTCCATTTTGTTTTGGTCACTACTGTTCATCTGAATTTTCAGAAAAGATTGACATATCCATGCTCTCTTCCGGCTCATGTTGCCACAGTGCCCACCTCCACCTCCCACTGTTTCCAAGGCCAATCCATGTTTTAGCTTACTATACCGTATGCCGCTGCTCACATCCATTTTCATCCCAAGGATCCAAGCAATTGTCTGGTAGTTAGTAGCAGCAGGAGTGTAATATCATCGCTGATGCAGGTTGGCTGCGACATGATATGTGGAGTTGTTGGCATCTTTGTATGCGGCAGTGGTCGCTACTAAAGTTGGGACGGTGGTAGCTGGATCAAGATTGCATTATAACATTTCTGCAGTATCTAAGATTGGTTCTGTTTATCTTGGCTCTTTTTCAAATGATGAGAATGAGAACCACTACAAATCAATCACAGTCTCACCCTGTCACCCACACACTTTGACTGGGATTTTGTGGGCACTGCTGGAGTTGGGAGAATTGTGGCCATGCCCATGGGATCTTAGCACAGGAGAGTTGGATGGTGGCATTGGTGGGTTCTGATAGTACTGATGCAATGGCTGAACACTGGAGCTGCAGTGGAGTGGAGGGAAAGGGTTATGTCGAGAATGGCATCTATGGGAGGGAAGGATTTTTTTTCTTAACATGTCAATAACAAATGGATGAAAAATAGGAAAAGTATAAGAAACAATCGCAAAATTGTAATGATGAGCATTGGGTCCTGTGAGTATATTTCTTCTCGTTGCAGTTCCATACCTTGTAGTTATATAATTTTTCAGTGATTATTGAGCTAGGAAATTGGACCCAAGCATGTTTTGTGGTAACTCTTGGCCTAGTTGACCTCTACATCAAAAGGAGTCAAAATAGTCACTGAGAAAGCGAGCATAGTCCTAATAACTAATGTGTCACTTGATTCCCTTAGGTTTATAATATAATTATGATCTCGTATATCAAGAAACAAATTTGAAGTCTTAATACCAAATTGTCAAGTAACACCCTAAATCCAAATTTCTAAGCACAAAAAATTGTAGCATTCTACCACCAAACAAAGTATATTGCCTGTCATGGCCTTTAATATTGTATCATCACATTTTTGAGGTTAGACGTTGGCAAATAACAAACTGACATTGTACATGTCATCCTTGTAGATATGATGTGGCTGTTTGCTTTGAATCAAAGTATACTAGTAATTGATATATGTAATGCAATGTCAAAGGTAGTATGATTATGCAAGCAAATTATGTATTCCCTTCCTTTCTTTTTTGCTTGTCGTCCTAGAATGTGCAGTTGAACTTTGAAAACTAAACATGGAAGGATTTGGATTTCTCAGATGGAGGCAAGGGGTGCATGGGTGAATTACGTATCACAAGATCATTTTATGTCATTTTTCCTTGTTGTAGTCTTTAAAACAACTAATGAATTTACAACACTAATGTTCCAGTGGTCAAAATGTGAGACAAGGACTTTTCTGTTGATATTCTATTTTCAGATTATGTTTAACAGTACACATTTAATGTTCTTCACCACTGCAAACGGTAAAGTTTGTGTGCTTGATCAGCCAGGGCACTTTCAAGCAATAATTCTATCATGCAGTTCTATGGAAGTGATCTTCCGAGTTAATCTAATGCTTGGCTATCTTTCAGGTCCTGTTGTATTTTGTACCATATCTAGATCATGGATGGACAATCATACTTAACAAGGACATCATAGTCGTACAATTTGCCTTCTTCCGAGGAGCTACATTTGGGAGAAGGCTGGACCATACTGTATCCTAACACATACAGTATTTTGTTTAATGATTTCTTTAATCTTTTGGTTGATAATGTATTTGATGTCCTCTCCCTCCATTGTAGACTCTTCACATAGTATCACTTGTCCTCGAGTTTACTGTAATGAATTGTCAGTTGTGTTCATGTGCCCTGAAAACCAGTTGTGCTGTCTTCATTCGTTCGCTCAACTGATTTGTTTACATGACTCATCTATGTCTTGATGCCTTCTTTTGTAGCCATTTTTGGAAATAGGCTGTAATGCAGGTGTTCGTCCTTACCTCCTTGGCAGACGACTCAATTCTGTATATAGAATTCCCAAGTCACATTTCTTGTAATTTGGTATGGTGCGCCAAGTCTGGTGGCCTGATGATCGTTTTTTTTTTTTTTTTTTGCAAACTCTCTTCCTGCAGATTTTTCATTGTGACAGTCCATAACGAATCACTCGTCCTTTTAATTTATGATGACGTTGAGTGACTCTTGCTGACAGCCAGTGTATTTTAGACTAGTGTAAGCTGGGCTGAGCATAAAACTGACTGCTTGTGTCCAGGGACTCCAGGCTCTGCAAGGGCAAAGATCACGAAAATGAGCATTGTTGGGGCTGAAGATGGAACAGCCCCCTGATAACTGGGCAAAAGGCCATTGGTGGTGGCGCATAGTGAGCGTCGATCATCGAAGAAAAGGTAAGCACCGCACAGCGATCCTCACCTTACGCCGCAGGTTCTGGCCATATTTCAGGTCATTGTCACATTCTGACTAAGCTGACTAGTTAAAGCTGGTTCCAGACTTTCAGTCTTGGTTTCGTTAAAACACAAGCGAAAGCCACCTGTTACTGGTAGCAATATTAGAGCACTTTCAATGCAGCCATAGTTTCCATGGACATTAAATATACCGTCACCTAAGCGTTTTGCTGACGTAGCAAGATAGTTATTGAAAAGAGAGAAAAATCATAGAAACCGGATCTAAGTCAGAAACCATGTTTATATGAGAACTAAGACTTAAAGAGATGTGATTGATAGAAAATAAAGAGAGAATATATATGATTGAATAAAAAATTGTTTTATAAAAACTATTCATTAGGACCATAGTTTCTATACGCACTATCTGATTACAGAAACTAGCATTGAAACTGGCCCCTTACAAGCCCAACTTAAGCGTGAGCGTTTGAACGAGGCCGACTGTACAAATCTTAACGATGTAGTACAGGAGTAATTCTAATTCGAAGCCATTTCCAAGGATTTGAACCAAAATCGCCTATCCAACAATTCGAACCCATTTCAAAGGATTTGGACCAAAATCGCCCGTCCAAACGGCCACTCGGTCACTAGCTTCGAGCCTCTCGTGGGAGAAGAATAGTTCATGGCGATGGCGACGAGGCGTCGGCACCGACGCCGTCGGCCCATCGCTTGACGACCTGCAGCAGGATCTCGTTCCACGTGTCGATGGGCCCGGGCAGGCACCAGTGCACACAGTCGTTGGGCATCCGATCCCTCGTCCCCTCCGCGAACGGGAACGCCCGGGTGTACAGGCCTGGGTGCCCGTCCGGGCGCATCGCCGCCAGCCGCGTCACCTGCAGCGCCTCCACCGCTAGGCCCGCCCCGCGCGCCCTCGCGTCCGCGCCCGCCGCCGCGGCCTCCTCCACCCCGGCGCGCAGCATCTCCAGGTCCATGTACTCCATCTCCCGCTCCCCGCGCGCGTACGGCTCAGTGCGCACGCACGCGGTCGGGCTGTCCCACTCCCCCTCAAAGTGCGCCGGCGAGAACGTCGTCACCACAGCCAGCCGGGGGCGGGCGGGCGAGGAGGACGAGGAGGACGTGGCGGCGATGCGGGTAATGACCTCGCAGAGCGCGTTGCGGACGGCGAGGCGGAACACGCCGAAGAAGCCCGTCTCCGTGCGGTTGCGCTCCGGGCAGCGGTGGCAGCCGATGACGGCGCCACGGTCGTAGAACATGGCCGAGTTCAGGTACCACTGCCCCGCCGACAGCACCACCACGTCGAATCCCGGGACCTCCGCCGCCCACCGCTCGTCGGACTGGTCGAAGTAGATCCGGTTGTGGTCCAGCCCTCCCGCCGCCGCCGCCGGCGACTTGGGCCTCTCCGTGCCGTTCACCAGGAACGGTGACCAGAACACGGACACCGTCGCGTTGTGCGACGGGAACGCCCAGCGCCGGAACTTGCGGAGCTCGTCGCCGTCCCCGTCCCCGTCGCCGCCGCCGGCGCCGCGCACCAGCTGCGCCGGGAACGCGGAGGTGAGCAGGCACACCAGGGACTCGCACTGGTTCCGCGCGAGCGAGTCGCCCACGAAGGCCACGTGGCGACCGCGCACCGCGCTCAGGAACTCGGCGGGGTCGAACGGCGGCAGCGCGCACCCGCGCGGGCGCCACCGCCAGTAGATGTACCCCGTGTCCGGCCGCCCGTGCGCCTCGCAGTTCTGGCCGGCCTTGATCGTCTCGCCGCAGCTCGACCCATTGTACCGAGGGCCTTCCGTGGTCCGCACCCACTCCCCGTCCGAGTAATCGCACCGCGCTGCCGGAGCCTCCGCCTGCTGCGTTGGTGATGGGGTGGAGGGGGCGCCGGTGGTGGTGGGAGGAGGGGGGAAAGGGGGAGGAAGAGAGAGGAGGTAGTGGAGGAGGGCGAGGGGAACGAGGGCGTAGAGCGCGAAGGCGATGGTCCGCTTGGTGAGGACGGAGGAGGAGCTGAAGTGGTGGCAAGGACAAGTACTGGAGGCACCCATGGAGATGGATCCAGCTTACCAGAGCAGCAGTGTACGAGGTTGACGGTGGTTGAAGTGGAGAAGGCTCGAGTAATAACACTGGCCCCGTTCGCGTGCGCGTGAACCTGGCTTTGACCCCGTTCGCGTGCGCGTGAACTGGTTTTGATTCCTTTTTTTTTTTTTTTTTTTTCTGAAACAGTGTTTTTCTCTCATAAATTTTTTCCAGAATTTCTCTCAACTATCTAAATTTCTCCAGAACCATACCATCCGAACGGGGCACTGTCTCCAACGGACCCATACACCCAAACCTAAAATAAATCGTAGACGATACTCTGTCAGTTTCCAACAGAGTATTTATATGTAAGACCTATTTTAAGTTATAGCAGAGGCACATCCCAAATATAAGTACACTATCTCCTACAGACTTATTTACAGAAAAGATTATCTTTTAGGTCATGTTTGCTAGAGAAGACCAAAAATATAGGTATTGAACTCTTTACCTATAGCGCTTCCCAAAAATATGAAATGAGTCTTATATTTTGGGTAATATTGTTGGAGATAGTCAGCGTATTCGACTTGGCTTGTCTCAGCTTGTTTCAGCTTATTTTCTCTCACATAACACTATTAAATTAATCAAAACCAATCGAAACAAACTAGTACACAGTAATTTTTATGTACAAGCCGAATGGCCCGAGTTTAGACCCTAAGATTTTGGGGTCTCGTACTCTCTTAGCTGAGGCTGGGAGCAAGTTGAGCATGTCTTTTGTTAGGAGCAGTAGTATATATATATTGGCGACATAAAGTCACCCTAATTAGATTCATTATAAAAAATATTTTCATATTATAATCAATTTGATTTAATAATATACTATCATGTGCAAACTAACTAATCTGTGTAAATTTACAAATTATCAATCAGGACCACTGGATGCTGATCAAATAGATAGGGTGAGGGGGCTTAAGTAAAAAAAAGAATGGCGAGTGGGGGGCTTAAGCGCAAAAAAATCCCACCTCACACTCCATTCATTGGATCAGCATCTAGTGGTCCTGATCGGTAGTTTTCAAGTTCGCACAGGTTAGTTGATTTGCACCTGATACGTTGCGTTAATAATATGGGGGGCATTCTGTAGTTAATATCCTATTAGACTTTATATTTCTAATTAGAGAAAATATGCCTAGATTTTCACTCTTGCTTCACGCATGAGTCGTGTGTGGTGGATCCAAAGCTACAAGTTCATGCTGCATTTTATTCATGTGGATTCAAAACTACAAGGTTACATGGCATTGCATTATGTTTCGTAGGAGGATACTTACCTGGTAACTCCCAGTACTGCAGGAAGTGCAGATCACCTGGAAAAGATGAATTGTTGCACAGTTAACCAGCTCACGAGAGCTTTAGCACGTCTGTTAACTGTAAAATCCCTTCCGTTTACTTCAAGTTTTACTACTACATACAGTCTACTCCAGAAAAAGAAAAAGGAAAACCAGAGAGGTGCCGGTGCCGCGAGGAGTACGATCATCAAGGACTTCCACTTGTAGCGCGAAAACTGGAGGTGCTGAAGGTCGGACACGTAGGACTGTACGAGGTCGGCGACCGATCAGGCGATCTCGGCCTCGGCCTTCCCTCGGACCTCGAGCAGCCATGTGCCGGGCGCTGGGCAGGCGAGGTGGCGTAGGCGTACCCGCACCGCTGCCTGCCTGTGATCCCTTCCCCTTCCCTCGCACCGACGCACCGTTTTGACTTTTCACCGATCCCTACAGAGGAGCGCATGTCATTTGTATTTTACTGCAACGGACACCTTGTTTAGATGCCACCAAAATTCCAAAGTTTTTTCACTCTCTCTCCATCACATCAATTTTTAGCCGCTTGCATGGAGTATTAAATGTAGGTAAAAAAAATAACTAATTACACAGTTTAGTTGAAAATCACGAGATAAATCTTTTGAACCTAGTTGATCCATGATTGGACAATATTTGTCAAATAAGATGAAAGTAATATTATTTATCAGTTTGAAATTTTTTCAGCATCTAAACGAGGCCGGAAACAGGAAATGACGACGGCACCTCGCTCGCCGCGATCCGCACCTGACGCCGCAGGTCTAGGCTCGTTTCGGGATCTCGGGAGACTGGGGGAGACAGGGAGAGCGAGTGACGGGCACGTCGCCGCGCCCCGCGTGGGTCTCCGGTAATCACGGTGCCATTGTACTACCAAGTTAAATACGGAGTACGGAGCACAGTATATTATACTATGATTCAGTAATTCCTAGTAGCAGTACTAGGTACAAGCGCAAGGGGAGCATCAAAGTAATCCAAGAAGATTTGTTACATATCTCATCACAATCTTTTGCGTATTCGGAAAAAAAAAAAAAACACTATCTCATCGACTCCTCTCACCGATGCCGTTTCAACTGGAATCGCTCTAAAGAATTTTAAGGTCTAAACATTCTTAGTTCGAACAGTCTATACTAATTTGAACCAAACTCCAAAATCCAGACTGCCTTTCAGTCTCCTGTGGCTGTGGTGAAGGTGTCTTTCATCTTTCACGGCGACGACGACGATGAGGCGTCGGCGTCGACCCCGTCGGCCCACCGCTTGACGATCTGCAGCAGGATCTCGTTCCACGCGTCGATGGGCCCGGGCAGGCACCAGTGCACGCAGTCGTTGGGCACCCGCTCCCTCGCGCCGCCGGCGAACGGGAACGGGTGCATGTACGCGCCCGGGTGCCCGTCCGCGCGCAGCCCGGCCATCCGCGTCACCTGCAGCGCCTCCACCGTCAGCCCGGCCCCGCGCGCCTGCGCGTCCGCCGCCGCCGCCGCCACCTCCTCGGCCCCGGCGCGGAGCATCTCGCCGTTCATGTACTCCATCGCCCGCTCCCCCGGCGCGTACGGCTCCGTGCGCGCGCACGCGGTGGGGCTGTCCCAGTCCCCCTCGAAGTGCGCGGGCGAGAAGGTGGTCAGCACGGCCAGCTTCGGCGCCCCGCGGCCGCCCTGCCGCCGCTGCGCCCTGGCGCCGCGGAGGACGACCTCGCGGAGCGCGCCGCGGACGGCGAGGCGGAACGCGCCGAAGAAGCCCGTCTCCGTGCGGTTGGGCTCCGGGCAGTGGTGGCACCCGACCACCGCGCCGCGGTCGTAGAAGAGCGCCGAGTGCAGGAACCAGTGCCCCGCCGAGAGCACCACCACGTCGATGCCGGGGACCTCCGCCGCCCACCGCTCGTTGGGCTGGTCTAGGTACAGCCGGTTGTGGTCCAGCCCTTTCCCTACCGCTGCTCCCTTGGCCTTCTCCGTGCCGTTCACCAGGAACGGCGACCAGAACACGGACAACGTGGCGTTGTGCGACGGGAACGCCCAGCGCCGGAACTTGCGGAGCTCGTCGCCGTCGCCGTCGCCGTCCCCACCGCCGGCGCCGCGCACCAGCTGGGCCGGGAACGCGGAGCTGAGAAGGCAGACGAGGGACTCGCACTGGTTCCGCGCCAGCGAGTCGCCCACGAAGGCGACGTGGCGGCCGCGGACGAGGCGCAGGAACTCGGCGGGGTCGAACGGTGGGAGCGCGCACCCGCGCGGCCGCCACCGCCACCGGAGGTACCCCGTGTCGGGCCGCCCGTGCGCCTCGCAGTTCTGGGCGGCCTTGATCGTCTCGCCGCAGCTCGTGCCGTTGTACAGCGGGCCCGCCTCGCTCCGCTCCCACGCCCCATCCGAGTAGTCGCACCTTGGCGCCGTGATCTTTCTTGCTGCTCCACCGGCGGCGCCCGCAGCGGCAGCGATTTTGGGCCCCTGCGGCGGTGACGGCGAGGAGGTGGTCGGGGCTGGAGAGGGAGGGAAGGAGAGGAGGTAGTGGAGGAGGGCGAGCGGGACCAGGGCGTATAGCGCGAACGTGATGATCCGCCTGGAGAGGAGGGATCGCTGGAAGGGGGAGCTGGAATGGTGGCGAGGAGTGGAGGCGCCCATGGAAGGCACGGGATCGAGGACCGATCCAGCTGATGCCGCTGTTCCAGACAGTCAAGGGCTCAAGGCTGTGGGGATGCGGATGCGGATGCGGTGCGGGTTAAATGAGGTAGTTGAAGTTTCAACGGACAGGTTGCCAAAGAAAAAGCTCCGACGGACACGATCTAGGACCCCCGTTCCTTGCAGCAATTTTGAAGGAATTTAGATAATTGAAGAAATTTATGGAAGAAAAATACTATTTTGAATAAAAAAGAAGCAGATTAAGTTGAATTTAAGGGCACACGAACAGAGCCATATGTATGGGCATTGGCCGAAGCTGGGTAACATTATTTGTCTCCATTTGCTCGGCTCATTTTTTTTTCTTAAAAGGAAATTCATTGTTTGCAAATTATCAAGATATATCAGTTTGAGAATGCATTCCACCCTAGGAGAAAACTCAAAAAAGCAGATAATTAAACCTTTATTGAGGTTGAATCACCTGAATTTTTTTGTATTATTAATTTTATACTTGACAGGATTTTTGGCGGACGAAAGGGATATATGATCTTGAATCTTTGAGAAGTAGAAGTGCTGTGGAGAAACCAATGGCTTGAAAAAAGTTTATTTATTCAGATAGTAAACGCATAAGATGGTTTCAGACTAAGGAAGTGTTTGGTTTAGCTATTGGCTTCAGCTTTCGCTCTCAAAAGCCCAAAAGCTAACCAAAGGGCACCTGCTGGTCCAATAGCTTTTGGAAAAACCAACTTTCACGTAGTTCAATTTTCACAGTGGGGGAGAGGCTGCTTTCACCGGCCGGGGGTTACTTTCAATGAAATTACCCGCACTACCATCAGTTATGAAGAAAACGTTTCATTCTTTTCCCTTCTCTTCCCTTCCGCGCGACTCCGAGCCCGTCCGTCCGCAAGTGGCGACGCCTAGGCGGAGATAGGGTTTGGCGGCGGCGCATCTCGCCAGCCGTGCCCCGGCCTCCTCCAGCACTGCCCGGTCCTCTCTAGCATCGTCCCAGTCCTCTCCGCTATCGAGAATCGCCGGCCCCACCCCGTCCCGACCTCTCTAGTCCAGCGCGGACCCCTGTCGCCGGGTGCACGCCGGCCCTGCCCAGCTCCTCGCCGGCCCCGCCCCGTCCCTCCTCTCTACTGCGGCGCGGGATTGGTCATCTTCGCTCTGGTTCGGCCCTGCCCAGCTCGCGAGTGAACCGCGCCCAACTGCAGCACCTACGGTCGACGCCCCTTTCAACGGCCTCAGTGTAACACCTCTGGTGTTACGAGCTTGCTTAACACCGCGATTTAGGCCTAAGTAAAATTTTCAAAACGAGTTTCTCGGATTTGTGCTTTAAAACGTACTTGATGCGATGAGTGAATCCCGTGACTCAGTTTTGTGGACTTGAATAAATGCCCAAGTTAAATTACTTAGTGCGTAGAGATATTTAGGAATGTCGAACAACGATTCTAATAAATGGTTTGTTCTATTAGATTAAGCATGAAAAGTAACTTTTATAAATAAAATAAAATCCATTAATAAATAGAACGATATATATACTCACGGGTTTAATTTGATAAGCACGAACTGACGAGAGAGAGCGCAGCAGCTTCGTTTATTTTTTCTAGCGTACATCATACTCGTTGCATGGCAATTATTCACCGTCTTGTCCATGCCACTGTTGTTCTGCGCCCAGTGCCTTGTGCGAGCGTCCTCGCTGCTGCTGTCTTTTGCCTTAAGAAAGATGGCCGGCCTGCTGCTCGCATCGTCCCATCGATCTACATTGCTGCCGACGTACGCCGCGTTGTCGAGTCAATTGCTTGCTCTTTCTTTTTCCCTGTCTGCTTCTATGTCGTGCCGTAGCGCGTGGAGCATGTGTCATCCCTGCTGCTGTCGTGTACTGCTTCGCTTGAAATTCCCTCAGGAGTGCACGTGGCCCTGTCCCTGCCCTCGCCATGTCCTTTCACGTTTCGTGTGCGTGTAGGCGTGCAGCTGAAGGCCACGATGCGCCATCCTTCCTTGTTCCCCCATGTCGCGCTTATGAATTGGTGGCGAGCTCGCATAAGGTCCTTGTTTTTCCTATTGCACGGTCTACCTCCGTAGGTCTCTGTCTCTGCCTGTCCTACCGAGCCGAGCTACCGTGTGTGCACCAACGCCACAGCTCTGCTCTCCCTCCCTAGCTCACCCTCCCTCTATTTGCCTCGTGCCGATGCCGCCGTCCACGCGTGCCCTCGGCCCTGCGTCGGACTTGCTGCTCCACGGCGCTGCCCTCCCAGGCACCTCATCCGCACCTATAGGCATGCCCAAGCTCATGTGTCCCGCGTCACCTTGACGCTGCCCCTCCCATGCGTCCGAGCTGGGCTACCACGCCCGCACCCAGTTGAGCCATAGCGCCTCACCGGTCCGTCCGCGCCGAGCTCGACCATCGCCTCTGCCTCTACACCTAGCCGCCAGTGCCGGTTGCTGCCCCACGGTCCCGCGTTGTATCCATGCTCCTGCTTGCCTTCCCCGCTACGCTGTCCCACCGTCGTAGCGTCCCGCACCGACGCCCTCGCCACCGTCAAGGCGCATGTCGAGCGCGCTCGAGCCGCTGCGCTCCACTGTGCTGCTCTCCCTCCATGCTCCATGGCCGACCGCAGCGCTGCCCCTCCTCTTCCACCTCGATGTCTCCGCCTTGCCAGCGCCGCGCCGCTCGTCCACCGTCACTGCGCCTTCCGCAGTTCACCGCCCGGCTCTCCTTTGCGAGCACCCGCGTGTTCCACGCCGGCGCCCCCTCTTCTTCCTCACCACCTCCAACGTCGTCGAGCCAGCACCTCCACCAGCGCCGCCATTGTCGCCTCCCCTACTACGGCCGGCGTGCCCGCCTCCATGGCTCGCGTGGTCAGCCTGAGGCCACGTGGGTCCCCATGCGGCTCGCCGCTGGGTGGTCCGTCGCCTCTATGCCTTCCCCGCTTGCCTTTCCCGCCCCTATCACGCTATTTTGCCATCGGCAGATTGCTCCTCGTCTGTCCTCTGCTATTGAAGATGAAGTGAAGGGTATGAATCCAAGCAGAAATATTATACAGGGTTGTCATTGTGAAATACGTGACTCATGTAAATAGTGTATTCTAGACTGCGGATCGGTTTAGTACAACTATGGGGTCTTTTCTGCATAAGTGGCGCGCACCTCTAGGCCTTGGCCGCGTGGGCCGCAGTCGGCCTTGCGCCGCTGGGCCACGCGCGCCACGTTGCTGGACTACCGTCGTGCCTGGGCCATTCGCCGCGTTGGGCCGCTGCCTGCACCGCTTGGGCCACCCTGGTGCCGCGCTGTGCGCTGGGCCATGCGCCCCTGTGGGCCACGTCACGTTGCTAGGCCAGTTAGTGGCCGCTGGCCCTTTCCATTCCGAAATGCTTTTCAAAAATAGGTTTCTAGTTTAACTTGTAAAATCAATATAAAATGGTATAGGAATCCAAAAATTGTAAAACCAATTTTGTTAGTCTACTAAAATAATGATCTACTTGTTAGTATATTTTGTTCACATAGTGTGATAATATTCTTGAAAGCTATATAATTAATTTAAGGTACTTAATATTGTAAAAATATAAACTTGTAGGAATTATTATGATAAATTAGTAATATTGTCGAATCTAAAAATTTGTATAGTAGGCTCGTAGCAATATTAGGTACTCACTGTAATTTTTGTAGCTCTAGAATAATTAGTTTGCTAAATAGATAATGATGCCCTATTCCGAATAAAGATTAAATGGATAAAATGGGATAAAGAAACAACTTGGGTTGGTATAACGAAAACAATTGTTGGGAAGTAACGTCTTATTCGACAACATGGATACGTAGACCAGCGTTAGAGCTATCTCGTTAGCTTATGAGACATGATTGGATTTCTAAGTGTTTCGGCTGTCGTTGGTTATTTATATCTATGCATTTGCATCAATGCATATCATATAGGTATGATGATGAATCAACGGATCAATTGAAGGGTGATTGAGAATCCAAAGACGGTGTAATGGTATTCTCTCTAGGAGATGATGCAATGGGCTTTCTATTCAGTTGATGGTGGATGATCTGAAAATGCAGATACTAACTTTTTATTATATCTTACCCAGGCAAGCCCCGGAGCATAACCCCTACTTTTCTGCAGTTTAAATTATATTTGGGCATTAAGTTTTAAGGAGTTGAATGAAACCCACCTGCATATATATATATATATATATATATATATATATATATATATATATATATATATAAACTATGAGTCTTACTAGTATGACAGGATCGTGTAGATTGCTATGCTATAAGACTCCGGTAGAAGCCGAGTGATGGTTGTCACTCGTGAGAGATAGGAAATATATTATTGGATTATTATCACTTGAAATATATAAAAATGGTAGAAAGGAAATTGGTGACCGGACAGGGATATGGTTTGGGTATTGGTGGGTGCAAGAGGTTGTGTCGCCATGGACGTGGGGCATAGCTTGGTTACACTGCTTTCCCTGTTTATGTCGGTTAAGGACCGGCCGTTGCATAAGATGCTAGGCAAATCACAGACTTATTATCCTAAGCACATACTTGGGTATGGGCGCTTGGAAGACTTGTTCCTCTCTTGTCGTGGATCTAGCTCTTTCCAAACTGACTATCTTGGTGGTTTTTCTTTTGGGTAGGAGGTCCTTGCACCGCACTAAGTCCGAGACTCAGGGGCGGGGGCTTGGAGTCCCAGTTTGGACGGGGACCTGGACACCCAGGATAGAAGGGTGATGGGTTGGTCCTGCTTGTGCCTTGAGTACAAGCGGGGCGTGTGTTTTGGGGGTACCCAGCTGGAGGCATTGATTCGTGAATCGCCGGCATTCCGGTGTGACTTGTCTTAACTCTAGCACTAGTAAGAACTGAAAGATGAAAGATGGCAAAAGGAAATCTGATTGCTTACCACTTGCTTGAAAGTAGCATAGGTGCTTACATAGAATGGTTAGTTAATGAACCAATGTGGCTGTTAATAAAAATTGAATATAAGGACGCATAATTAGTAATGCTTACTGCAGATGCAATAAACCCACAAGCCAGATAGTCTTGCATATCCTTGGAGTCTTTTTTTCCTCCTATCGGGTAAGTCTTGCTGAGTATAATTGAGTACTTAGGGTTTTTATTCCCCCTGTTGTAGGTGACAGGTGGAGGCTAGAGCTGACCTTTGTGTGTGGATACCTCCTGGTGGGCTCAGCGATGATTCCTTTACGCTGCGATCGTAGTGTTATTGATAACTCTCACCAGATGCTTTTATAAATGAAAGTTTTATAATCTATTGTCGTAGTTTATATATCAATACTTCATCATGTCATGATTAGATATTCATTTCCGCTGTAATTTTGATCACATGTTTATATTCCGCTGTTCAATTAAATTATTTATAACCCTGATAATATGATTACATTCCACTGCTATAATAATAAATATTATACTCTGATGTTGTATTAAAAGTGATGTAAGAAATGGTTAAGAATGATGTAAGCTTTATTCTCTCATTTGTGATCCTGATGGAAAAATGTGGATTTTTGGGTTCTCCCCTGGGGTGTGCCCGACGGAACTGAGTAATTTAGTGTTCTCCTCTGAGTGCTTAGTGTCTAATGAAAGATGAGCGCTCCTAGGAGGCATTAGATTAGGTGATTCTGCCACACTCAGCTTCATCGATCTATGCCTCCAGTGACCGGATCTACAACGTAGGTACTTCAATCTTCGATAAATGGTTCGATGCATGATATTTATTCAGTATAGTGTGCTGTGTGTATGTTAAAAATGATGGCATGGTATTATGGTAATTTAGAAAGTATGAAAAAATTGCTTTGTTTGATTCAAGAATGGGTGACAAGGCAAATTAGAGTTATTTCTTTTCGAAGCATTTGATTGGTATCTGCAAAGGGGAGATAGAGGCTAGGAATAGGCCCCTGGGACTTTTCACTACTATTGGTTGGGAAAATCTTGTATCTAAGTTTGAAGAAAGAACCGATGACAAGTGAACAAAGATACAATTGAAGAACAAATTAGACAACATAAAAAAGGAATATCGATGGTTCATGGAGTTCAAGAATTCTGCCACCGTACTTGGATGGGACGTGGCAAAGGGAACTGTTGATTGCCCTCAGAAATGGTGGACTGAACACCTTGCTGTAAGAACTGAACTCTCACTATTGATATTTTTCATACTTTGATATGGTGTGTCTTGCTAAAATTTTTCATTCAATTTCAGAGATGCGATAACCGTGAGAAAGGACTAAAATGCAACCATGTGAGGTTCAAAAAACAAGGACCAAAGTACCTTGATGATCTTGATCTATTTTTTGGCAAGGTACATGTGACTGGGGCCACTTCATTCTATCCTAGAGATATATCCTCTGATGAGGCAAGTGATGAGGACGTGACCGAGGTACCAAAACCTCCGAATAATGATAATGTCAAGCTAGCCGCTTTGAAGTAACCAGGAAAAAAGAAACACAAAAGCTCTTGTATTGGAGACAAAGAAGAGAAGAGTCCATTTTTCGCAGGTACAAAAACACATGTTTAAAGATAGAAAGTGCAGCAGACAAGATCTCCTCAAGTGTATCTGCATCATCAGCTCCTCCAACTAATTTAGTTCCCACTATTGGAGAGGCTATGAAGATGGTCGAAAAGTGTGGGGTGGAAGAAGGAACTGCTCTAATGCACACTGCCGCCATGCTGATCATGAAGCCTAAATTTAGAGAGGTCTTCAGTCATATCAAAACAAATAAAGGAAGGCTGGACGTGATTGAGAGGGAGCATGCTGAAAAGGAGATGATAAGGCGGTAGTGAACTAATTTTTATTTCTATTGCTATCGTGTGAACCAATTTTAATTTCTATTGTTGTCGTGTGAACCAATTTTCATTTCTATTGTGAAAACTATTAGTTATATGACTGTAACAAATAATTTGCTTGTGCTGAGACTATTTGCTTGTAACATCCTCGGTATTCTACCCTAAACCAACTACTAAATCATATCACGAGCATCGTGTTTGTGTAATAATGCATGTGATAGAAGGTGTTGATAAATTCTTGTAGCCTAAAATAATCAATAAAAATGTTAAATCAATGTTGATGCAATAGCTCATGTATATCAAGTAGGGTCTAAAACCAATTTTTATTAAGCAAAAATGCTATAGAACATATATGCGATACCTTAATAAAGTCTGAAGTACACACTTTGTAGAAGATAGTGCAACTTTTGTTTTAACATGATAATAACGCTAGCTAATGTTTCTAATAGCATGGAAATCGAATTTGAAACAAACATCAGCCAAGACTTAGTCAAATTCCTAAGTCTGAAAAACAGAATGACAAGGCTATGTTTGAGGATTTATTCTAAGAAAATTAGTTAGAAAATGGTGTCATGTGTAATCTCTTTTCGATAGCCTAATGTGTTCTCCGTGATGTAGCAAAGGTGGTTTAGTCTCAACTCGCATGGATTAGTTGCTACACACGCTATAAATATCGTGCACGTCACATGTCTTGGACTGGTTGTCCCTGTGTGCGCGGTCACCTCGTGTGGGAATTCAGCGTCGCCATGCTTGGGTGCACCACGTCCACGTGCACTACCACGCATTGGCCGACCTAGGCCGTCTTGGCCTAGCCGTGGCTCGATTGTGCCTTGGCCGCTCTAGCCGTAGCACCTGCTATCGGCCGGTCGCAGGCCACGGTGCCCTGCTGCCGCCCTGCACGCTGCTCTCCTGCCTAGCTCTGTGCTGCTGCTACTGCGCTGCCTCTGCCTCGCACTACTGAGCTGTTGTGATCCTTCCCCCATCGCATTGTGAATGTGGGCTTGCCTCTCCTTCCCTGTTGCCATGCATGATGCTCCGCCATTAATGGAGCTGCAGCAGCACTCACGCCATGCTACCCCACCGCCTGCACGTGAACATTTTGGCTTTGGTACCTATCGGGTTTATAAACCTAGGGTCCCTCGAGGACCGGCTTCCACGCCCTGGCGTGGCCCAAAAAAACAACATATATCTCATGAGACGGCCCAAAAAACTAAAACACAGCAGGCCAGAAGGGCAGTCCGGTAGTTGACCGGAAGGTCTACCCGTAAGAACAGGCGCCCGCTCATCAGCTTCTTCGGCCCACCTCTCCGACCGGAGCACTCGCTTCAGGCACCAGCCGTCTCCAAGCAGTCTCTCCAATCGGAAGGCTTGGCCCAAAACGATGCTTCCTACTCCGACCCCACGACTTCGACCCCACGACTGGGGCTCGCAGGAAGCCTACTCACCGCTCTTCTCCGACCGGCGCACTAAGGGCCGACTGGAGCCATCCGACTAGGGGCTCCCTGTTCGGAAGGAACCAGAAGACGTGCGGAGAAAGGCAAGGCATGGCTCACATGTCAAAACCACTGTACCAGAGACCATACCCTGCATGAAACAGTGCTCTGTAGCCACCCTAACACAAAGTATTGTAGGGGCCGCTAGAAACTCTCATACGGTAAGCCCCCCCCACGTGTCTCTGAACACCGATCATAGTATGGGCTCCAGGATCTGCCATACCAAGTGAACATAGCGCGGCTCCTCACATGCCACTAGGCATCCAGAAGTATTTGTAGGTACCGGCGTCCATCCTTCCTAAAGAAGATATCTCAACCCCCCATGCACATCTGACATCCTACAGCGACATCCATAGTATTGGGAGGCTTCAACCATTATCCAGTTTTCATCACCGTAGGCAGCAAGGCTTAGAAATATCTGTACCCTCTCCCTCTCACCTATAAAGAGCCATCCCCTTCATCTATAAAAGGGGATGTGCTCCCTCCAACCAAGGGAGATCGACTTCTTCAAGCTCAGACTTACTAGATAGACATCAACACTCCCAACCGTAGGACCACCCAGTTCCGACCGCAACCCTTCTGGTCGGAGTCAACCGAACCTCTTGTACACCCCTTCTTCCTCCTTCTCGTTTGTACCCCCACAACAGACTTTGAGCACCTAGGCTTAGGAATAAAGTCACTGACCGACCCCGACTGGACGTAGAGCATGTTGCCTGAACCAGTATAAATCCTATGTCATTGAGTGCTAGGCCACCTCCGATCATAACATACATCAAAACTATAAATATTTACTAGTTGGTCACTTTCTGCACCGATAGTTGGCATCGTCTGTGGGGAAGACGCTGCACGTTCAACACTCTTTTGGTCATCGGATGGCCCATTTTTTTGCCACCCCCGCCGTGGTGGGCTCAAACGATACGATTCATTTTGGCTCGCTGAAGTTCCCCGCACTCTCGCCCGCTAGGATGCCGGTTTCACCCGTCTTCGAGCTAGCCCAGGCCTTCCGCTTCAGGAGCCTAGACTTCATCGCTGACAGGCTTGGCGTGCTCCACCTCCATGAGGAGGCTCATGATCCGGCACCCATCGGAGGGACGTCCTCCATTGACTCCGGGACGCACGACTTCAATGGCGCGGCATCTGTGCTTCTTTCCGAGCAAACTCTTTGCTCAAACCCCATTCCGCCATACGGCCGTTTCCCCTATGGCCTCCTGTCTTCCACGGACGCATACGCCCGGGGACTCCAAAAGGTGCTAGCATCGCATCCTCTCACGTCTGAGTTCATGGGGATGGCGAGCTATGCTCCCACCTGTTTCCTCGACATCATGGATGATGACGTCAGGAGCGATGGCTCCAGCATCGGCGACGTGGCACCTAGCCACCGTCGGTCCCAGGAATACGCTGTGGCGGATGCCCTAGAATGGCCACCAGGGGTAATAGAGTCCTTCTAGACCCACGCCCTGCCAGGCCCTCTCACGGAGACCCCCGAGCTCACATGTGAGCACGGGGAGGATCTACGACGATAGTGGTCGCATCAGCCACCAACTGCACCAACACGCTCGGCGCACCACACTGCGCCCCGTGCGCATAGACCGACGAGCGGCGCTCGGGGTCATGCTCGTCAGCCCTAGCGCAACGCTCCGGTTCGGGGGACCAACCCCCCACAGTTCGCTCGGGCCAGTCAGAACATTGCCGCCATGGCAATGCTCCTGCGTGACTTGCCCGAGCCGAACGACCCTCGTGGATGGGCTATCCACTAGAACTGCTAAGCACTGTTGGAGACCACCGCCGTTCAACAGGTGGAGTACTCCATATTGTGACGTCGCCTCACGACCTCACTCCCCATCCGGGAACAGGGACACAGCACATGGGGCACTACACCCTGTCATCGTCTCAACCATCGATTGCGGCACAAGAAGCCACAACCGCTCCTTGTCTTGACTTGATGACCACCCCGTGTCGACCGCCTATCTACGCGTGGCTCAAGCTGAACCAAGACACGCGCAGCTTCAACCGGAGCCCTAGCCCTGACAGTCTAGAACCACGAACCTTTGTCCAACACCCCCAGCAAGCGCCTTTTCTGCCACGCTTCAACGAGGGCCACGACAAAGGTAAGGCCAGGCGCTAGGATCAAGACGAGGGCCCCTCCACACAGAGGGGAAAAAGAATAGAAATGATCACCGCCAACTGGCTAACTTTGCGTTGGTCGCCGTGGCCAATCACACGAGCACGCAGCCCTAGCAAGACCCTCTGGGCCACTTCCACGATCTCATGGAGAGCTCGTGCACCAACCACAACTATCCCATCAACCATCTCTACAAGGACTACTAGCTCCTCAGGCGCCTACTGAGGTAGGCCGATAGGCTAAGGGAAGAAAAAGGCAAGGAGGCAGCGACTGAAGAAGGGGCACAGCGGACAAGGATCCAGATGACTGGAGCATGAAGGGATCCGACCGGAAGCCTTCCAACTGAAGAACAACGATGACGACACTCTCTTCGACGACCTTGGAATAGCTATGTCTCTTCTTCTCTTCCAAAGTTTTAGTCTTACCTTTACTTAGCGAACACTCCTATAAGAGCACCCCGACCCGAACACTTTTTGGCTCGGGGTGCTCGGGGGCTCTACTACCCCTTTGTTTTTGTTTTTACCTTAAGTACTCTTCTGGTTTTGTACGAAGAAACTTCTTCGTACCTGAACAAAAGGATAGTTCGTTCCTTTGTTTTACCTTACGTAACTTTGCTTTAGAACATTCTAACTGATCGCACCCCACCTTTTCCTACGGTTATGACCAGCCAAGCCCCTTTGAGAGCACGTCGCTATTCATAGGACTTGGCCAGCTCCTTAGCGTTCTGGCTGAAGCTCACCTTGGATGTCTCTAGGTCTTGCTCCAGCGCCTTCACCTTTTCACCTAGCTCTGGAGGAAGGGCAACAAACTTAGAAACAGGCTGAGGGAAAAATCAACACCATGAGAAAATAAAAGGGTACGCACCGGTGCGAGAGGCCT
Source organism: Miscanthus floridulus (assembly GCF_019320115.1). Classification (NCBI taxonomy): domain Eukaryota; kingdom Viridiplantae; phylum Streptophyta; class Magnoliopsida; order Poales; family Poaceae; genus Miscanthus; species Miscanthus floridulus. The sequence continues at coordinate 92,395,912 of NC_089582.1, read as the reverse complement.
CAAGGGTGGAGAAATCCTCTGCCCACCGAGCCACCTGCTCGCGTAACCGGGTACTCGCGTCTTCCATCCCCATCACCTAGCTCCGGAGCATGAGCATTTCCTGATCCGCCTCTGACCGAGCCATCTGCTCCGCCTCTAGGGCCTTCTGTGCCCTCTCTAGGGTGGCCCGCTCCGGCTCAAGGGCCGCCAAGGCCTCTTGAAGTGCCACCTCAGGATTAGCCAGGGACGTTCGTAGCCCTGCCTTGATCTCCTCATGGTGGGCCTTCGTCATCTCGAGCCCTTGCTCGGCAGTAGTCGCCCGCTCCGCCACACGCTGCCCCTTCGCCTACGCCATGGCCGCCTCGGCCATCCGGATTTGGGACTCACGGCAAGCGGACTCCGCCTAGTGCTCTAGCTCGGCCATCCGAGCGTGTTCCGCCTGGAGGAAGTGCGACTTGCGAGATGACACCTTTCTTATCTCCTATAAAAAACAGGCATTATAAAAACAATCAACAAAAGATTAAAAGGGCAAGGGGAAGTACCAAAAACTTACCTCCATGGCAAGCTGCAGGTCGACCTCAACTAGCTGACGGGCAAACTAAGCCTACTTCTAGGCGCTCTCCAGCTTCGTGGACAGCTCGGTGAGCTCGAACACCATGGCATGCCCTTGTCCGCCAAAAATTTCCCAGAGCTAGCACTCCTGGGAATCCCAGAGGATGAACCTCGCCTTCGACGGATCCTCAAGGAAGGGCCACTCCAGGTCACCCTCCGATGAACTACCAGAGGGCCCAGCCTCCGACCGGACCACCACCAGCTCCCGTGGCGACACCACTGGTTCCGCCACGGTATCCACCTCATCGTCAGATGGGTTTTCCACCACCATGTTCGCATGAGATGCCGCTGGGCGTCCTAGCTCCGCCCGGCCATGCTTCCCTCTAGCGGCTTCGGCTCTAACGGCAAGGATAGGTCATGCAGCCCTCCACCCGGCCAGATAGGGAGTTCGCTCTAAATCATCTCCTCCACCGCGACCGCCAAAGAAGGGGCCGTGGGAGTCACCTCTGCCGTTGGCACCAGGATTGCCGCCAACACCACCGCCGCCGCCGCTGCCTTATCAGCAGCCCCCCAGGGGGCAACGCCCCTAGGAGGGAAGGCCTTGCTGCCACCACACGCTACAGTGTGGGCCTCCAAACCTCCTACATGGGGGTCGGGGCAATGCTCAACCTCGACATCCCCCAGCCGCTAACAAAAATCGTGGGTAAGCCACACTCCACAAAGACTCGACTAGCAAGAATCGAAGAAGCAAGGAAACATACCGGGTGGCGAGCGGCACAGCGTGGAAGGCAGGCTCTGACGACCATGGACCTATGGGCCGAGGACTGCTCCTAGGCTATGACCCGTGCCCGCTTGCTTTGAATGGGGTCGGAGTCATCCCGACCAACTCCTGCTCGGCCTACAGGTCGCTGCGACCTCTGGCTCGGGACTCCCCGACCGAAGCAACGGGCAAGGCGTCCTCTGACTGCAAGTCACGTATCGATCGGGCGCCAGTCTGCCCCTCAGACCACCTAGATTGCTTGACTGTAGCCATGACAGGCAAGGCCTCCTTTGGCTGCAAGTCCGTCATTGGCACCGGTTCTATCATCGCGCAAACGCCCGTCCGCTCCTCGGACCGCCCGGCTCGCTTGGCCACGCCCGCCACGGACGACGACGGGATCAGCGATGCCGTCAAGGGGCGCGATGACCACGGCCGCTTCATCGCTCGCTCGCCAACGACATCCGCACTCGCTGCGTGCTTCCTCGACATAGGAACCGCTGCACACCGCACGGCCTCCTGCTCACCACCGGCGGACATCGCCGCAGGGCCACGACGCTCTGCCAAGGTCACAATGACCTCCTGACTCTCCTCCTCGTCGAAGAAGACCATGTTGTCCAATTCTGTAGGAGGGTCATCCGACGCGAGTTACGACTCGACGTCGCTCCTATGTTCCCTAGCCCTCATGCACCAGGTGACCTCCTTCTTCTTCTCTTCCTTCTGCTGAACCTCCTCAGTTCTTTTCTTCTTCTAGGCGTCTGTCGCTTCCTTCTGAGCAGGCTTGCCGGGCCTAGCCCTCCGGTCCCTTGGGAAGGTGTGGCCAGGACTTGTACTTTCTGAGCCCCTACGGAACGTACGACCCCCAATCAAGAAATAGGACAAGAAGAGAAAAATACGCGGATTAGAGAAAGGAACAAACTAGGTGGGACATGATCGAAGAGTTGAAAGGTATGGGCCTCCCTTCGACCCTCTCCTTGGGCCTCAACTGCAGCACCCAGCCAATGCAACTCTAGACCTCATCGTCCAATAGATCCTCCGATGACGTATGGTCTGGGTCCGTGAGGCCGTCGTACATCCACATCAGCCGCACCCTCTCAGCCAACGGCACGACCCAGTGGTAGTACAGGGTGTGGAACACCCACACCCCATTGAGACCACTCTTCATGAGCTTCTGGAGCTCTGCCTCGATGACTCCCACCTTGTGCTTCTCCTTTTTGGCGTAGCCCCACGTCCAACTTTCTTTTTTCTCTGGCCTCTACCGGTGAACATTGGGAATGGCGCCGCCGCTGGATTCCTAATGTAGAACCACTCCCCATGCCACCCCCAATTGGAGTCACAGGGGAGGTACCCGGGATATGAGTCTCCCACACCTGGCTTCCTCTGCAGCGCGAATCCTCCCACTGGCGTGATCTCAGTCGAGTCCCCCGCCATCAAGGCTCTCGGGGAGAAGAGCCGCCGGAAGAAATCCATGTGTGGCTCCATCCCAAGAAAAGCCTCACAAATAGTAACGAATCCGGCGAGGTGCAGCACCCCCGTCGGATTAAGATGCTGTAGCCCTAGGCCCCACTCATTGAGAAGCCCACGCAGAAACCAGTGCGCGGGGTATCCCAAACCTCGCTCGTGGAAGGTAAGGAATGAAACCACCTCATCAGAACAAGGTTGTGGGAACTCCTTTCTGGGGACCCTCCAGTGCGCCACCTCCTACGGCGGTAGAAACCCCTTCTAGACGAAGGCCTCTAGCACTGACTTCCTCACGATGGACGACTTCCAGTCTGACATCTTCACTCCGGATTGCAAAAGGAATTAGTAAGTTCTTCTATTCTGCTCTCACCCTCTCCCTTCTTTTTCCTAGAGACCACCACGGCTCTCAGGAACACTCATGGCAAGAAAAGAAAGGGGGTGAGAGAAGAAGAAGAACAGGCAAAAGAACAGAACAAAAACCTCTCCCTGCTCCTACTTAAAGGAAAAGGGACGACGGTTGGGGAAAGACGTGCCAATTGGGGAAGGCAGAACGGCGGAGCGAGAATTTTTCTCTCTTTCCCATTTAATGCAGATGGGACGCCCCTTGACCGATGGGACATGCCCAGCACGATGAAATGGCTCCTGATCAGGCGGGACATGGCCTGGCCATGGCCCACCACTACCGTGCGCTGGGCACAAAAACCGAAGCACCACCACACGCGGATGACTCCCCGTCTCCCTAGGCCAGACCTAGAGAGACCCAACAGTGAAATCTCCACCGAGAGAGATCAACCGGCCTCCTGAGTCGATTGATTCACTCAGGATAAACACCTGAGATACAGGTCTCAGTCGGGCATCTCCGACCGGAGCTCTTCGAACACCGTCTCTCTGGTTGCCAAGGTGAGCATGTGTTCATTAATACAAACAGTTCACACAAGGGCTAACCCACGATTGACAAGCGTAGGTACCGGTCGGACATTTCCGACTGGAGCTCTTCGAACTCCATCACTCCAGTCGTGCAGGTGCCACCACATGAAATCTCGGCCAAGAGACAACCAGACCTCCCTGAGTCGATCGAGTCACCTAGGATAGATCAACCGACCTCCTGAGTTGATCGGTTCACTCCAGATAAGCACCTGAGAAATAGGTAGGAAGCGAAGGGGTGCCCCGTGTGGGCCATGCCAACTCCATCTCGAATGACAAGCATGGGTCCCGGTTGGACATTTCCGACTGAAGCTCTCTAAACCCCATCTCTCAGGTCATCAAGGTCCCAGATGGACATTTCTGACTGGAGCCCGATGAACCCCGTCTCTACAGTCTTCAAGGTAAAACACTATCAAAGCCCCTCTATTTCAATTTAAAACATTCATACATCCATACGCGCATTTCATAAAACATTCATACATCCATATGTGCATTTCATAAAACATTCATACATCCATATGCGCATTTCAATTTAAAACATTCATACATCCATACACACATTTCATAAAACATTCATGCATCCATACGCGCATTTCATAAAACATTCATACATCCATACGTGCATTTCATAAAACATTCATACATCCATACACGCATTTCATAAAACATTCATACATCCATATGCGCATTTCATTCTATACACCTGAAACCCCCGGACGGATAGCGCATGAACCGCCCGAGGGCTCAGGAACTAAGCATCGCACGTGCAGCGAAATTCACCAGAACGCTCCGTGTTACGCTATGAAGCAGCGGCTTGCCTCATTCGATATGAGCAACCGAACAGAGCTAGGGGAGAAAACCGTAGATGAGCACCATGCGGCCTTTGCTCGGTTTGGCAAACCGGATCATCTCAACCTTCTCGTTCGATCCTGAACCTCTCGCCAAGCCCACAGAATCTCCATCTAGGGGAGGCCGTTAGGCCACCCGGGTCGCTCTATAGAACGACATAAGCATCTGCTGGGTTGTAGGTAAAGCAGTAGTGAAATGCCACAAGAGGGCTACGCCAACCCCATCGCGAATGATGGACCCAGATTCCACTCGATCACACCCGTTAGCGAGCTCACCGAGCTAGTCTTTGAGCCCGAGCGATCAGGATAGGCGACGAAACTCAGCCCCTCCGGTTGTGAGGAACTAGATGGGGTAGCACAAAACAACTCACAGCCCCCACGAAGGCCCGATAGGGCTCGGGGGCTTAAATACCATGGGACTGCGACTCTAAACTCGTGTCGACGAGATAGGTGACATCCGGCTATGGCTCTTGGGACCACGACTCCTAAACTTGCGTCAACAGGATCGGCGACATCTGGCTATGGCTCCTGGGACCATGACTCCTAGACTCGCGTAACGGCTTCAGACGGCTTTACTAACTAAAACTAACTCTCTCGATCCACGGCGAGCACCGATGCCTGGGTCTACTCGTGACTCCACCTTACTCGATCCCACGGCGTGCATCGACACCAAAGAGCAAACTCTGTTACATCCAAAAACTAAAACTCCTTGCTGGATCCCCGGCGTGCACCGACGCCGGGATCAATAAGTTCTGTCTCAACCCAATCTCCGTGTTTAAAAACACCTCAGCTGCACAACGACGCCATGGTTAAACAAAATCACGTCTTAAAACTCAAAACACACACACCCACAAACATAACACAAAGAACCCCCCAGCCGGTTCTATCCAAACCACCCAGGGGCTCAGGGGCTACACCCGTGGGTGCGCTCGCGCGCACCCGCCAGCAGGACAATAATCCCTCGGACGATTTGGCTTAAATCGCCCAGGGGCTCGGGGGCTCCTGTCGGGTTTATAAACCCAGGGTCCCTCGAGGATTGGCTTCCACGCCCGGGCTCAGCCCAGGAAAACAACATATATCTCATGGGACGGCCCAAAAAACTAAAACACAGCAGGCTAGAAGGGTAGTCCAGTCGTCGACTAGAAGGTCTACCCATAAGAATAGGCACCCGCTCGTTAGCTTCTTCGGCCCACCTCTTCGACTGGAGCACTCGCTTCAGGCACCAGCCATCTCTGAGTAGTCTCTCCAATCGGAAGGCTTGGCCCAAAACACTGCTTCCTACTCCGACCCCATGACCGGGGCTCACGGGAAGCCTACTGACCGCTCTTCTTTGACCAGTGCACTAAGGGCCGACTGGAGCCATTCGACTGGGGGCTCCCTGTTTAGAAGGAACCAGAAGACATGCGGAGAAAGGCAAGGCATGGCTCACAGGTCAAAACCACTGTACCAGGGACCATACCCTACGTGAAATAGTGCTCTACAGCCACCCTGACACAAAGTATTATAGGGGCCACTAGAAACTCCCATATGGTAAGCCCCCCACATGTCTCTAGACACCGATCACAGTATGGGCTCCAAGATCCACCATACCGAGTGAACATAGCGTGGCTCCTCACATGCCACCAGGCATCCAGAAGTATTTGCAGGTACCAGCATCCATCCTTCCTAAAGAAGATATCTCGACCCCCCATGCACATCTGACATCCTACAGTGACATCGACAGTATTGGGAGGCTTCAACCATTATCCAGTTTTCATCACCGTAGGCAGCAAGGCTTAGAAATATCTGTACTCTCTCCCTCTCACCTATAAATAGCCATCCCCTTCATCTATAAAACGGGATGCGCTCCCTCCAACCAGGGAAGATCGACTTCTTTAAGCTCAGACTTACTAGATAGACATCAACACTCCCAACCGTAGGACCACCTAGTTCCAACCATGACCCTTCCGGTCGAAGTCAACCGAACCTCTTGTACACCCCCTTCTTTCTCCTTCTCGTTTGTACCCCCACTACAAACTTTGAGCACCTAGGCTCAGAAATAAAGTCATCGACCGACCCTGACTAGATGTAGGGCATGTTGCCTGAACTAGTATAAATCCTATGTCATTGAGTGCTAGGCCACCTCCGATCACAACGTACAGCAAAACTATAAATATTTACTAGTTGGTCACTTTCTACACCGACAGTACCAGAGCGTGTGTCGCCCTGGTCGTGTCCCGCCAAGCCAACATCGCATCGAGTTCTAGTATTCCCCTCCCCTCTCTTCTCTCTCCCACCATGGCCGACTAAGCCATGACTTTAAGTGCGGTAGGGAGAGGTCATATCAGGTCATGTCATGGTGTCTCTAGTGCCGCCATCAAGTCGCCTAGCCAGCTGTCCTCACCCACCCTGATTGGCACCCGGCTGAGCTCCAATTTTGGAGCTTTTGCCCTGCCACCATGCCATTAAGGCTGAGCCACCCATCACCGTGGACAGCTCCCATCAGATCGCCTAGCGCCAAATTGGATGCACCGCTAGACTCGCCTCGAACCCCTCCTCGCCATGCATACCTGAGCCATACACCTACCACTGACCCAATGCTGTTGACGCAGTTGTGTCCATCATGGCTTGTCGCCGAGCTCACCATGTATATGTGGCCAGCCTTGCTCGGGGTGTCTCCGGCTGAACCATCGCCTCCGCCAGGACCATGGTGATTCCCTGATACTCACCCGCTATCACTACTGCCCCATGAGTGTAGCAGCTCATTGAAATGCGGCTGCCACTGCTGTAGGTTGCCCGACACCATGGCGGAAGTCATCGTACCTTATCTCTAGCCTCCAAACCATAGCCCGGTGCCACGCATCAACCCCTAGGTGAGCATCGACCCTCTAGGTGAGGCGTGGAGGTCCCAAGTCGGCCGACGTGATCACCCTATGCTGGCTGATGCCGTATCGGCAAGCGTGAGGGTGTCGGGGACCTATCCGTTGTAAAGAAGAGGAAATGTGATGGCCTTTGTGCATAAGTGTTGTCTCTAGGAATAGTAGCATGAACTGCGGGTTGTTTGTCCAAAAGCCAAGGGCTTTTCTGCAAGAGCGTCAGCGCACCTGTGGGCTCCCCGCATGGGTCGTCTTCACATGTGGGCCAAGTCCGAGATGGGCCGCGTTGGGCTGTTTTGGTCTTTTTCTTTTTCTAGTTGAATTAGTAAAGCTTTTCTATTTCAATTCTGAGTTAGATTTGTATATTTAATATAAATTTGTAAGAATGTCCAAAAATCACAAAACAAATTTTGTTATGTTCCTAAAATTGTGATTTATCTACTAGTATATTTTGTTCACATAGTTTTATAATATTTTTAGGAGTTATATAATTAATTTGAGATGCTTAATATTGTAAGATATAAACTTGAAGGATTTTTTGTGATAAATTGATGATAGTGTTGGCTCTAAAACTTTTACAGTAATTCCCTAACATTATTAGGTGCTCACTGTAATTTTTATAGCTTCATAATAAATAGTTTGCTAAGGTAGCTAAATGAGCCCTAGTTCAAAAATATATATTTAATCAATAAAATGCCAAAGCACCTTGGGATTTTAAAACTAGAATATTTTTTCAGAGACAAAGCCTTACTTGATGACATGGATATGGAGACTAGTATGTTCCTTATTAAATCTGGCTCGTTAGCTTGCGGAGTGTAATCGTATATTTAAGGGTTGCGATTACCATTGATTAATTATGCCTCTGCGTTGTATCCACATATATCATAATAGAAACAATGATGGATCATGGAGTTGACTAAAGTAGCAGAAAAGATGATGCCTTGATGATCACGTCACTATGATGGAATGCGAACTTTTAGTTATATCTTACTCAGGCAAGCCCCGATGCATAACCCCTATCATTCTGCACTTTATCTTATGCTTGTGCATTAAGTTTTAAGGAGTTGAATGAAAATCACTTACATATATATATATATATATATCCTTATCCTATGAGTCCTACTAGTATGTCTGGATCGTGTAGATTGCTATGTTATAGGGATCCGGTTGAAGTCGAGTGATTACTTGTCACTCGCGAGAGATAGAAAATGTATTATTGTTGTTATTATATTACTATCACAGGGAATATATATAAATGATAATTAGAAACCGAGCAGAATGATACTTTGGATCTGGACTTGGTTTGGCATTCGAGCGAGGCTCAGATTGCACTTGTTCCGCCTGTGTCGATTGAGGACCGTCCGTTGCTGTGGATGGTAGTCAGGTCACAAACTTATTATCCTAAGCACATACTTACTTATGAGAGCGGGAAGGCTCGTTGCTCTCTTGTCATGGGTTCTGGCTCTTTCCAAACCAACTAATTAGAGGCAGGGATGGTGGAGGTCTAAGCACCACACTAAGTCCGGGACTCAGGAGTGGGGGCTTGGAGTCCAAGTTTGGACAGGTGATATAGACTAGGCCTGATCTTCCGAAAGGTATGATAGCATCGATTAGTGGAGACTCGATGTTCATGATCTAGGCTTCGAACCAAGGCTGATTTGGACCCCCGCAACCATTACACCACTACTCCATTGGTTATCAACCACGCGAACCCGATTGACCTCACCGAAAAGGCTTTCCTACAAGCGAATCGAGAACACAAGCAAGAACAGGATGAACACAATCTGAAATTGTAAATAAATATGAGGCTTATGATAACAAGGAGTTCAAGTCTTTATTCGAAAGGACTAATCGCCATAGGCGAACAAGATCAAGAACTGAGGCCCTGGTTCATAGCAAGCAGCCTTGGCGGCACAGTTGCAGCAAAACGATGTCTGTTTCACGAGGAAATCAAAAACTAAATAAAAACCCAAACCCTAAGGAGAGCGACGGCTACTATTTATAGATTCTTGGGCGTCACCCCCTAGATGTGCCCCCTAATGAGCCCAAACACGATACATGGTCCAACGGACCAAAAGACGGTGTCGTAGCACCCTAATAGATTCCGGACGCTGACTTGTTTTGATGATTCCCATTGATTCCGAAGGTCTTTTGATGTGAGACCACTTGGATTGGCTTACTTATCAAATTAGCTTTCCAACCATATATGGATCATTGAAAACAGAGTTCGGATGCATCTTAGGTGACTAGTTTAAGGCAGACTGGTCCTGGAGGCCGAGGCAGACTCGAACTTGAGTTGCTTTAGGCCTCCACCTCAAGGACTCGAACCAAATTAGCCTCAGACCTCCTTCTTGACTTGGACACCCTTGCTAGCCTCCTATCCCTCCATACCATGTGCCAAACATGGTCATTTGCATGGGTGTCATGTCCTCATCATCCTCCCCTTCTTGACGAAAAGTCGTCCTCGGCGTCGATTGTGCTTGAAACTGATCCTGCACAACATAAAGGAGAACGGAGTTGCGAAAACAAAGGGAACTGAAATAATTATGAGAAGGAACATGACCATGTTTCCAAGTTTGTAGCATGTCATCTCGCATAAAAATTTCATCAAGCATGTAGACTCCATGATCCGAATGCACACGATGTATGTCAACACTATCCTGCAAAAGGTTAGAACTAACCAAAGACAATGTAGGAATAGATGGTCTAGCAAACATAGGTAGCAACCAACAATGCTCCCCTTCTTGGAAGTGAACTTATTTCTTTGAGGAACATGAGAAAATATTTGTATTATTATGACTGCCCTCTAAATGATCATAATCTTGTACAACAAAAAGAAAATTCATATTACTACGAATGTATACTCGATGTATCATATATTGTCCCTTGTTGTTATATTTGCCAATAACATGATATGTGTGTTTAGAAAACCAAGGCAAATCAGCATATTTAAAAAGGCTCTCCTTCAAACAATCTAGGTTACACAAAACATCAAATTCAATGTAACCTAAAGTATGTAAAGAAGACAACAGTTTGAGCTCATCAGTTTTAGTAGCAATATGAATAACATGTTTATTTTTAGCACAAGTGACTAGTTCCAAAATATGTAAAACTAAAGCATCATCAACCAATGCATCTTTATCATAAGGAACATCAAGCAAATTATCATGGTGAAAGCTCTAGTTTGGTTTTGGTGAATTGATGAAACCCTAAGTGCTAACCTAGTTTATCAAGTGATCATGACATAGGTAGCACACTTCAAGTAGAAGAAGCTAATGAAGATCATAGCATGACAATGGTGATAGCATGGAGATGATCAAGGGCTTAAACTTGAAGAGAAGAAAGAGAAAAACAAAAAGCTCAAGGCAAAGGTATAAACCATAGGAGCTATTTTGTTTTGGTGATCAAGACACTTAGAGAGTGTGATCACATTTAGGTTTGATAGCCGTACTATTAAGAGGGGTGAAACTCGTATCGGAATGCGGTTATCAAAGTGCCACTAGATGCTCTAACTTATTGCATATGCATTTAGGATCTAGTGGAGTGCTAACACCCTTGATAACATTTGTGAAAATATGCTAACACATGTGCACAAGGTGCTTGCAGGGTTGAGATGGGTTTGGGTCCCTCTCTCCCTCCCGCCGAGCTTGCGAGGCGGGATTCGGCGCTTTTGGAAAAATGAAATGTCTATTTTCTATTGCGCCGGATGCAAAATTCTTGGTGATTGGCTCATTGGAGCAAGGGTGAAGAAGTTAGAAGTGAAAACAAGTTGGTCGCAAAGATGCCAGCGTCGGTCAACTGACCGGACGCTAGATCTGAATGCACCGGACGCTGGCAGGCTGCGTCCGGTCGCGCTGACGTACGGTGACACAGTAGCTGGAATGTGACCGGACGCTGGCTGCGTCCGATCGCATTCGACCGGACGCGTCCGGTCATGCTCGGGAGCTTACTGGAAACGACCGGACGCTGGGCCTTCAGCGTCCGGTCAGTTTATACCGGAGCGTCCGGTCAGGTCAAGTGACCGTTGGAATCAGGACACGTGGTCGTCTGCGAGCGACCGGACGCTGGGGTCCAGCGTCCGGTCAACACGACTGGAGCGTCCGGTCAGAACGCGTTTTGCCCAGTGAAGGGGTATAACGGCTCTATTTGATGGGGGCTCTATTTATAGCCCCATGGCCGGCTCAAGGGACAGCTCTTGCACATTTTCATTGACATAGCAACCTTGTGAGCCTAGCCAAAGGACTCCCACTCATCTACATCATTGATTCATCATCATAGTGAGATTGGGAGTGATCCAAGTGCATTGCTTGAGTGATTGCATCTAGAGGCACTTAGTGTTCGTGTTTTGCTGCGGATTTCTCTTGTTACTCTTGGTGGTTGCCGCCACCTAGACGGCTTGGAGCAGCGAGGATCGTCGAGCGGAGGTGGTGATTGTCTCCGGCTCCGATCGTGGTGATTGTGAGGGGTTCTTGACCTTTCCCCGGCGGAGCGCCAAAAGGAACTCTAGTGGATTGCTCGTGGCTTGTGTGATCCTCATCTTGTGTTGGTTGTGCGGCACCCTATTGAGGGTTTGGCGTGTGAAGCCAATTAGCGCGTGAACCTCCAAGTGAGTGAATCGCCACAACGAGGACTAGCTTGCCGGCAAGCAAGTGAACCTCGGTAAAAAAAATCATTGTCTTCATCATTGATTCCGAGGTGATTGGTCATCATTGCTATTCATCTTCGTGATTGATTGGTTCATTCATCTACACGGCGGTATAACCCTCTTAATCACTCTCTTTACTTTACCGCAAACTAGTTGACAAGCTCTTTAGTGTAGCTAGTTGTGAGAGCTTGCATGCTTGGTTGGTGTGGCTCTTTAGTTAGCCTTTGAGAGCACACTAACATAGGGTAGTGTCATTGCTCTTGTGTGAATTGACACTATCTAAACTAGAATTGTGTTAGGTGGCTTGCATTTTGAGTAGGCTAGCGCAACACTCGCTTCGCCTCATAATTGTCTAACCATTTGGTTAAGTGGTGTTGTAGAAATTTTTATTAGGCTATTCACCCCCCCTCTAGCCATTAGGACCTTTCACATGGGACAAAGATAAATCAAGAGAGGGTTTCACTAACAATTGCTCTATGATAACATGGTTTGTGGAAAAATTTAGTACATTAAGACAATTTTCACCTTCCGTGAGTGTAGCACCATGGGCATTACCTGTGTTTTCAGCAGGAGTAATAGGTGCATTGTGAAGTGATGGTTCTGAATTTGCATATGAGGTTGTGAGCTTCTCATTTTCTTCCATGTCATCCTCTCGCTTATGTACATTATCCTGCAGAAGGTTAGTCATAGCAAGAGGAATAACAACAAGACTCTTCCTCTAAATGGTGCACCTCATCATATGAAGTCAAAACAGGAGGTGGATTAACAAATGTTTCTCGCATAAGAAGTTTCATATCATTCTAAGTTTGAGGTTTATCAGAAGGATCTAAAGACTCCCACCAAGATAAAACAGAATATCATAAAACACTAGCTACATTTTTTATCTTCCTCCTTGGACACATAAAGCGAGTAGGAAAAATGTTATCGATGGCAATTTCCCACTCCATGTACTCATCAGCACCTATACCATCATAAGTCAGTGGATACGAATAACCTGTCATTGTTAGAAGACAGCAAAAGACAACATAAATAATATTATCCCTACCAACTACTTAGGTTGTGGACAAGGAAAAATAAGGCACTCAACTCTCAAGCGTCTTATCACGGTCTTACAAGTGTTCTTACTAAAGCAACAGGCGGTGCAATCGGTCGGTGACTGTGATACCGTTGTAGCTTGAGTGTAACAGTTGCAAGGCGAATCTGTACTTGGTTAGAAGAAAGTGGAGCTTGGACAGGCATAATATAGTAGCAAGGAATAGCAAAATTCACAACTGAATAGCAAAGCTGAATAAGTATCCCAAGTACTTATCTTAGTTGCTGGCCTACTCACGTTCCAAGTACCAGATATATTAAGTGATGTGAATAGCAGGAATATAATTAGAAACAAGGTAAAAATCAGCACACGCAAACACAGCTCAAATGACGCTCTCTATGTGCTCCTCTAGATATTGTTCCACTTTTGCCCCTCTCTTTTTTCTCTATTTTTGGGCTGTCGTTGTTTTTTGGGATTCTTTGACTTTTTATTTTTATTTTTTTGATATTTTTTCTTCACTTAGGAGCACAAAAGAAGTAACCACAGAAAATATGAGCTTAGACAAGTGAAAGACGTGGCCTGTGGAAATTTTAGAAGACATGCTCAAAATCGACAAAAAGCTTGTGACCACGAAAAGATGATCTTGTGACCAGTTTTTGACCAAAATAAAAATCTCCGACCCCGACGAGCCAAGGATGGATGGATCCAAAAAATATTTTAATCAATTTTGATATATGGAACGTTGAAATCCGAGTTTGTATGTGAAAACTAGACCAGTTTTACGAACTGACTCCGAATTAGAGGACAAAATGGGAACAATGCAGGCAAAATTGGTCACAGCAGTAAGGATTTGATGAAAACAGTGAAGACAAGTATAACAAATTAGATGGCATGGACTAGGGTTTGATGGATATAAAGGAAACACAGCAAGACTTGAAGGTGTTCACGGATTATGATGAAAAACACTGGGAAAAACACAAACTGGACTCAAAATCGATCTAAAACTAGCAACTAGAGCTTGACCTAGGGCACAAACTCAACCACGCGACACAGAGACAAAATTGCACGACACAACGAGGCTATAGGACAGAGAATATGTGATGGTGTATATTTTTTTGGCTTTTTGTGGACTATAGGTAATGCAAAAACAGTAACAATCTAAAGAGAAAAACAAAGTTATACCTAACGAGCAACAAGGTCTCTGATACCACTTGATGTAGACTAGGCCTGATCTTCCAAAAGGTATGATAGCGTCGATTGGCGGAGACTCGACATTCACGATCTAGGCTTCGAACTAAGACTGATTCGAACCCCCGCAACCGTTACACCACTGCTCCGTTGGTTATCAACCACACGAACATGATTGACCTCACCGAGAAGGCTTTCCTACAAGCAAATCGAGAACACAAACAAGAACAGGATGAACGCAATCTAAAATTGCAAATAAATATGAGGCTTATGATAACAAGGAGTTCAAGTCTTTATTCAAAAGGACTAATCGCCACAGATGAACAAGATCAAGAACTGAGGCCCTGGTTCACAACAAGAAGCCTTGGCGCACAGTTGCAACAAAACAATGTCTGTTTCATAAGGAAATCAAGAACTAAACAAAAACCTAAACCCTAAGGAGAGCGATGGCTGCTATTTATAGAGTCTTGGGCATCACCCCCCTAGATGCGCAACCTAATGGGCCCAAACACGATACATGGTCCAACGGACCAAAAGACGATGTCGTAGCACCCTCGCAGATTCTAGATGCTGACTTGTTTCGATGATTCCCATTGATTCCGAAGGTCTTTTGATGTGAGACCACTTGGATTGGCTTCCTTATCAAATTTGCTTTCCAACCATATATGGATCATAAAAAACGGAGTCCGGAAGCATTCTGGGTGACCAGTTTAAGGCAGACTGGTCCTAGAGGCCGAGACAGACTCGAACTTGAGTTGCTTTGGGCCTCCACCTCGGGGACTCAAACCAAATTAGCCTCAGACCTCCTTCTTGACTTGGACACCCTTGCTGGCCTCCTACCCCTCCATACCATGTGCCAAACATGGTCATATGCATGGGTGTCATGTTCTCAACAACAGGGACCTAGACCCCTTGACAGAAGAGTGGTGGGTTGGTCTTGCTTATGTCTAGGGTACAAGCGGGGCATGTGTTTTGGAGTACCCAGCTGGGATACATTGGTTTATGAATCGCCGTGTGATATGGTACGACTTGGCTATGATCTAGCACCGTAGTAAGATGTGGAATATGAAAGATGATAAAATAGTTTTGATTGCTTAACACCTGCTTGAAAGTAGCATAGGTGCTTACATAGAATGATTAGTTAATAAACTAATGATGACTGCTAATAAAATTGAATATAAGGACACACGTTTAGTAATGTTTCTGTGGATGCAATAACCCACGAGTCAGATAACCTTTCATATCCTTGTAATCTTTTATTTTTCTCCTGTCGGGTAAGTCTTGTTGAGTACAATCAAGTACTCAGGGTTTTATTCCCCTATTGCAGGTGATCGGAGGATGGTTAGAGCTGACTCTTGTGTGTGGAAACCTCCTGATGGGCTTAGAGAGGATTCCTTTCACGCTACGACCATAGTGTTTATTTATAACCCTCACGAAATGTTTTTATAAGAAAATATGTAAAATCTGCTAGCATCTCTTGTATGAAAATGTCCACTATGTTAATGCTCTACCATGTCATTAAATTAATCCTGCTTCCTCTATAACTTTGATAACATTGTTATATTCCATTGTTATAATAAATTGAGATAATATTCTAGTACTATAATAAAGTAATGTAAGAAATGACTTAAGAATGTTGTAAGTTTTATTCTCTCATTTATGATCTTAATAAAAAATATAGATTTTCGAGTTCTCTCTTGGGGTGTGCTCGACAAAACTGCGTAGTTTAGCGTCCTCTCTTAGGTACTTAGTGTCTAATGGAAGACAAGTACTTCTGGGAGGCATTAGACTAGGCGGTTCTGCCACATTGCTTGTGCTGAGACTATTTGTGAGATTCTTTGTGTGAGATTATTTCTTTGTATCAGATTATATCCTTATGTGAGATTATTTCCTTGTGTCAAATTATATCCTTATGCATATACTAATGTCCTAGGTCAATTGAATTAATAAATTTTAATATCCTTTGTAGATGGATGATAACTTGAAAGGTGTAGCCAAAGAAGGATAGAAGGGACTAGTACTCCTAGCTGAGCTTTCCTAGCATGCTGCTGTTTTTGGTCAAATGGGTGCCCAATACACTAAGTGTTATTTTGACAAATGTGAGTACATGGAAACACCAGAAACTAGAATTCAATAGGTGATGAGGTGCTTTGCTCGTCCAAGGTACTTCTATAAGATGTTTTGAATAAGTATTGAGGTCTTCACGGCACTACATGAGTTGCTAGTATCTACTTACGGTTTAACCTCCACAAACAATGTTTCATCAATTGAGTTATTGGCAATGTTCATGTGGATTGTTGAAGGCCCACAATCATTTTCACAAGCTAAAACTCACTTCACTCGGTCACCGTGGACAGTTCACATTAAGTTTCACGAGGTACTTAAGTGTTTGCGCAAGTTAGCTAAGGACAATATTAAGCCGAGAGATGCTAGTTTTTCTACAGAACATGAAAGAATCAAAGATGAAAGTTTCTGGCCTTACTTCAAAGGCGCTATTGGAGCAATAGATGGTTCACATGTCCAGTGGTTGTGCCAGCCGAGATATGGTTAATTACACGTGCCGTCATGGATATACATCTCAGAATGTGCTAGTTGTCTGTGACTTTGACATGAGGTTTATCTTTGCGGTTGCTGGTTGGCTCGGTTGTGCACATGACACACGTATCCTCAATCATTCATTGGCAAATTTTCCTTCATTTCCCGTGCCTCCTAAAGGTATACACATATCCTTACTAAGGTAGCAATAAAGTACTTGCATTATTATTTGTTTATACTGATTTGATTTTATAGGAAAATATTATCTCGTGGACTCTCGTTTTCCAAACCGAATAGGGTATCTGGCCCCTTTCAAAGGAAGCACATACCATATACCAGAATTTCATAATTGTTCTGGACCACCCCAAGGGAAGTATGAGGTGTTCAATTTCTTGAATTCATCCCTTCAAAATGTCATTGAGCGGTCTTTCGGAGTATTGAAGGAGAAGTTGCGTATTTTGAAGGGCATACTAAGTTTCTCAACTCGTACTCAGAAGCATATCATCATTGCTTATTTGGCATTGCATAATTTTACCCGTGACAACAATTTGCGTGATAAGGAGTTCGTGAGATGTGATGCTAATAAGGAATACTTGGTACAAGAGACAAGTGGCACAACACAAAAACATGGAGATGATGAGTGAAGATGTGGAGAATGAGGATACCATGAATCCCATTCGTAGTAGAATAGCTGATGCTTTGGTTAGTGCGAGGGAAGGATAGTTATGTTCAGAGATGATATAATTGGATGATCTCTTATCTTTTGGTTCTATTTATGTGGACTATATCACTTTGAATGATAAAAAACTTAGAATAAATTATTTTTTTCTTTCCAAAATAATTATTTACATGCGAATAAGTGAGTGCAACAGTTATTTACGAGCAACTTACATATAAATAGTCCCTCAGGCCTTTAGGGGTATTATAGACATTTCTTACACAACCTACATTTTAACAGCTCTTCCAACCAAACGACTTTCAACTTTTCTCATAGCTCTCAGCTCATAGTAGCTTTTCTACAACCCATAGCTCACAGCAGTTTTTTCAAAATTCACAGCTCAATCAAACAGGGCCTAAATGGTTGTATTCTGACGTGCATGTTCGATATATATTCACCTTGTTGCTAAAAGTTGTGGGTATACAACTGCATATAAGAAAAGAAAAATCTTCTAGGTAGCTTTAAATTTAATCGTGCTATACGTAAGGGTTCCTGTTTGTTTCGTTGAAATTTTGCTTATGCTGTTGTTTATGCTAAAATATTGTGAGAAGAAAATATCGTTGAGTCGCTGAAAAATACGCTGCAGAACAGGGCCAATGGATGACCAGATTAGTAACAGAGCAAAGGGAAAACAAAAGAAAAAAAGTGACAAACAAAAAGAATCGATCGATAAAGTAAACGGGGCACGCCGGTCCTGAGCGCAAGCAGGAGTGTCGTGGCCCCGCACTCCCGTGCAAAATCCATCTACCGGCTGCACGTTCTTCCGCCCGGCCCCGGCCACTGCTTTGTGCAAAATCCATCGACCGGCTTGCACGTTCTCGGTTCTTCCGCCCGGCCGGCGCACCGTGCCACCGACAGCTGCACAGCAAAGCAACCGCTGTTGCAGGTGGTTGAATGTTGTTTTTTTTTAAAAAAAAGCACGAATGAGCGGAACTGGGCCAAACTTGGGCCTGGCAAAACCGACGTGACGGCAGTGGCCCGCATAACAAAACACCCACGGCGGCTCCAACAGCTCCAACTTCCAGGGCCCACCACGCGAGCACTCTTTTCCCTCGAACAAATTTCGAAACCCTGCCTGCTCCCTCCGTGGAAAAAAAAAACGCAATTCTAAATCTCGACACGATGGACGGAGGGAGTAGCTCGCTTTCGGCAGCCCACGCGACCCGGGCCCGCTTGCCATCGATAGTTCGGTACGCTTACGCCTCTTTTTCAGCTCCTCTCCCCTTCCCCTCGATACAAACCACCTAAGCCGCACCCACGCTCACCGCTATCTCCTCCGAATCCTCCGGCCGCCGGCGAGCTCCTCCTCCTCCACGACCCGCGCTTACCCGGTAAGCCGCCTCACAGCCCCTCTTCAGCTTCATCTCCCGTGTTTTTTTTTTGCTTGAACTCGTGCATCCTCGCGTCACCCACGAATCTGCTCCCACTGCACAGCCCCGTGCGCCCACATCGCGCGAGATGCAATCTGCCGCTAGGCTTCTCGTTGCGGCCGCGCCGCGAAGCCGTTCTCTCCTCCTCCTGCGCGGCCTCTGCTCCGCCTCGCCCGCCGGACAGCCGGATCCGCGGCCCCACACGGCCCCGGACCCCGACCCCGACCCCGACCCGCGGCTCGTCGGCGCGCTCTGCCGTGTGCTCAGCGACTTCCGCGGGCCGCGGCACGACCTCCGCGCCGCGCTCAACGGATTCGCGCCACGCCTCACGCCCGCGGCCGCGGCCGCTGTCCTGCGCCGCTGCCGCAACCTTCCCGTGCCCTCGCTCCGGTTCTTCCTCTTCGCCGCGGCGCTGCCGGGGTTCACCCATCTTCCGGAGTCGCTCCTCATCCTCGCCGGCTCGCTCGCGGGGGCGCGGCTCTTCCCGCTTCTGCGCTCCCTGCTCTCCGATCTCCCGCGACCCGCGCTCTCGCGGGACCTGTTTCCGCTGCTGTTCCGCGCGTACGCCCGCGCCGGCCTCCCCGACGACGCCATCCGAGCTTTCTCCTCCATGGAGGGGTTCGGTTTCCTGCCGACGGTCGCTGATCTGCACTCCCTGCTCTTCACGTTATCACATAATGGCCTGGTAGAGCACGCCGAGGCATTCTTTAGGGAGTCGCCACTTCAGTTTGATGTCTCGGCCAAAACCTATACCATCCTGATCTCTGGGTGGGCTGTTGTTGCGAAGCCAGAGAAGGCTCAGAAGCTGTTTGACGAAATGATTGAGAGAGGGGTCCAGCCTGATGTGCCTACCTATAACGCGTTGATTGACGCCTTGTGTCGAGGAGGGGATGTTGCGCTTGCACAGGAGCAGCTAAAAGATATGCAACGCAGCCGTGGGCTTGCCCCTGATGCTGCTACTTATGGCCCATTCCTTCGTTCAGCATGTGCGGCAAAGGATGCTCGTGCTGCTCTTCGTGTGCTAGATAGGATGCATGCACGCAGCCTTACACCAAATGTATTCACCTATAATGCTGTCATTCGGTTACTGTGCGAGATGGGAGAGGTTGACGAGGCTTATAATATCCTCAATGAGATGGCAACCCATGGGGAGAAGCCCGATGTTTGGAGCTACAACACTCTGCTTAATACACATTGTAAGCTGAAAGAGGTGAACAAAGCGTTACGGCTTATTTCAAGGATGGATGAAGGCTTGTGTTTACCTGATCGGCACTCTTACAACATGATTCTGAAAATGTTGATTGCTATAGGAAGGGTTGATAGGGCAATTGAGGTTTGGGATGGGATGGAAAAACGTGGTTTCCACCCAGGAGCAGCTACTTACGCTGTTATGATCCATGGGCTCTCTTGCAAGAAGGGTAGAGCAGAGGAGGCCTGCAGTTACTTTTTGAGGATGGTAGATGACGGTATCCCTCCTTACCAGGCTACTTGTCAGGTGTTGAGGGATAGGTTGCTCAGGCTTGGCTTGCGAGATGATCTTGAGATGCTCACTGATAGGATGCGCCGGAGCACGTCCTGCACAATACAAGATTTGGCAAGTATCATGTGCAGTAAGAGGGCAGAGGAAACTAGAAATCTGAAATGTGACCATGAATTCTCTGGCCTTGATCTTGCTGAGAGCCAGTGGAGGGAGAAATGGAAAATAGGAGACACCTCGTAGGGGGAGGTTTAATGTGTATAAGAATCTCTGTGATCCCATTGATGAATGGCACTCGTAACATGGCTCTGCCATTTCTTACTGGGTATTTTTCTAGTGTATAATTACATTTTTTCCCCTACGCAATGTTTTGGCATTTGCTATAGACTTGCCTGTTAGGAATGTTGAATGTTTCCATCATTAAAACTATTTTGTATTCCCTGTAACAAGTTTTATATAGTGTTCACTTTGTAACTTTACAGTTGTCTTACAAATTATGACCAGACTTGAATTTCATTATTTCCAGTCCTTTTATATTTCTTGGTATGGAAACTGAAAAACAATGAGCTATCCTGATGCATAGTTTATTTTGATTTGTATGCAAGTCTGCTGTGGTATACTGCTGTTTGTTCACTCATTTTCTGAACCTGGTATTGTAGGCTAACATGGATTCAGAGCCGTCATCACAGAACCCAACAGATATGACTGCATTTGTAAGTTCTGATTCTTTATGCGGTTATGCATCATAAAATCTGTTAGCATGCATTATTTATATGTAAAATTTTACTGTTTTCTGGCACAGTAGTGGGATGGAACATAAACTCTGGGTCTCTTAAACAAAGTCTAAACACTGCTTCTAATATCATGTGGCAGTGTAGTTTGGACCATTTAGTTAAGAAAATGAAGTACAAAATTGAACTATTAATAAAGACAGAAAATAGGGTTAAGATATTAACATTCGACTTTATTTTTTGGTTTTGTACTGCCAAAAAGTGTTTTTCTTTTGGAGGAGTCTATATAATTGCTGATTGTTAGCTTTCCATTTCAGGTCCAGAACCTCCTTGGACAGATGGTGAGTGCCTTTGGAAGATATGGTTTCATTAGCATCTCCTTCAAATAATTTGCCACCATCTCCCACTCACTTGAACGCTGACTATTGCAGCAAACGAGGTTCGAGTCCATGTCGCAGAACATTGTGTCAAAGAATATCCTTATCTGCTTTTATTTTATTATATCTTTATTCTGTTTGTCTTTTCAAAGAAAATGTGAAAAGTAGAGCTCTGAGACTATAGTTTCTACCAGTTTAGCCATTATTGTTTTGATGTTTTCTAATATAGTAATATCTGATGCCATGCTTCTGTAATGCCAATATGCATTTTGGATGCTGATATATGTAACAAATCATTGCCCATGGACGATTTTTTTTTTGAGGTGTGTTTGTGCTAGCTTATAACATTCTATAAGTGAAACTTAAACAAACCAGCTATACATACACACAAAATACACCATTATCCATACAATATTCTTGTTAGATTTTGAGAAAATCTGTCTCCTGACCTTGATAACTATTTTGTTGGTGTTTCTTTTTTCTTTGTGCTCTTCTGTTTTATATTAAATTTTTATAGCCCCATAGTTATTGTTTTCTTGGAGCATGCACATGCTCGATACAAAATAACGAAAATGATGATCATATTTTGGTTAAGTTTTTCTTAGTATATTTTTTCCAGCCTATAAAAGAATAAATCAGAATTCTGAGACGTGCAAAAGAATACCTCTTACAAAAGTAACATTGTATGATTTTTTTATGCGAACCTTTCCATTAGAATTGAAGGAAAATACCACTTTTGCTGTTATAATTGTATCATCATGATTTATTAAACTGCATGATGGCCATTGTTCAGTTACACTCAGTATGTTCAAGAGAAACTCAAATATGGTTAAATTGAAGCTTTTTATTAAGGTATCGCTAATATATTCATGTAGTATAAGCTTGAGTCCGCTAGTGCACTGAGATTCCACGATTGTTTTTTCGTCGCACTATCACAGTATGATCCAATCACACCATTTTACTTGTTAATAATTTAAAGCACTTATTTGTGAAACTTACATAGGAATGGCTGAAGTTATTGAAAATCTATTTTGGCATTAGCTATATATATACACTTGTGTGCCACAAGATTCTGTTTTCTATAACTACATTGCACTAGATGAAATGGGAACCAAGATCGACGAGCTTGAGCAGAGCATCAACGATCTCAAAGCTGAGATGGGCACTGAGACGCCGGCCAAGAAGCCTGATGAGCCAAAGCCTGCCGACTCCGCATAACTTGGGTGTAGCCCAGAGATTGTTGAGTAAAGATTTGGTGATGGTGTGACAAATTTCAGCATTATGTGTATCTTCTGAGGATCATCTCTGTTGCATGAGTCCTGTCAACTATGTAGACACTAGCCCATCATATGAATGATGAATCCATAGTTTGGGCTCTCCAGAGTCCAGACATCAACGCAGGTTCCTAGTTAGTTTTTCTGTTATCTTTCGGCAACTATTTGTTTGACTGTTATAAGATGTGCGACATCTATTCCATCTAAAGTGCCCTATAATATTTGATCAGGTTTGTTGCTAGATGATACCGGTGCATAATCCTTGTGGTACTGCAGTCTGTTGCTTCTTGATCGCTGATAACTCATGGTGGCTGTTGTCTGTTTTGTCCAAATGATATCTATTGTGCCCTATAATATTTGATCTAATATAGGAGTCATACGAGCTTATGGCCCCGTTCGCTTCGCTGAAAAAACAAACTGAAACATTGTTTCGGCTGATTTGTTGTGAGAAAAACATTGTTCCAACTGAAAAGATAAGCCAAAAAGTATGGATTATAAGACAAGAGGGCATATGTCAGTTGTGCCGTTTTCTGGCAGAATCTAACAAAAACTAATGGAGCCTGTTCTCAGCAATGGTTAATTCTAGGGTGTACTCAGCAATGGAGGCCAAGCTATCTGCAGAATCGAACCTTTCCATTATGATGTACTCCCTCCGATTACGAAAGAAGATAACTATGTGTTGCGTGTTGCCAAAAGTAGTCCGTGTTTGACTATATTTTAAGTAAATACTATTCACATTTATGGCTACAAAATAATTTATTATGAAAATACATTTTATAATTAATCTAATAATATTTATTTGATATCATAAATATTGATACTTTTTATCTATAATTGATTGAACTTAAAATAATAAACCATGATACTGTGCTAGAATTGTATTCTTTCCTGGACGAAGGGACTACTCAGCAGTGCTAGGGGAAATTTACCCTGTGGTTGCGGTGGACTGATACTTTGGATATCTGATGAAGGAAGATCCTCGAGGCCCGAGCTGTGGAGTGGGGAACCATGACAAAAAGACAAGCCTCTCGAGGCTTCTCATGAAACAAGTGGGTTGTAAGTTTATAGTAAATTTATACATAAGAAAAAAAAACTTTATGAGAAACAAGTATGTTATAGATGAACCAATATATGAGTGTGTTGAAAGATAGACCGTAAATATATATATAGCCAGTTGCGAGATATATTATTAGGCTTGCTCATAGGGAGAGAGAAGGTGGTTCTTATAAGAAAAGAAGAGAATAAAAGTGACACATGATGAAAGAAAAAGATGCTGTGGGACTCACAAGTAGTGATAGTTTACATCGTGTAAATAGTAGTCTTAATATTTTCTAGTCCATGTGGACAACTTTATATGTACTACAATGTTAGGGGTTGTGATGAGGACATCACTACTTCATCGCATACAAGCCAAGTAGAGGAGGAGGTCCAGTATGGACGTCCAATTCATCTTTTTCATGGTGGAAGCCCAGTCCAACTCAAGTTCGAGTCCGGTTCGAGCTCCAGGACCAGTCTGCCTTAAACTGATCACCCAGGACGCATCCGGACTCCGTTTTCGACGATCCATATATGGTTGGAAAGCTAATTTGATAAGGAAGCCAATCCAAGTGGTTTCACATCAAAAGACCTTCGGAATCAACGGGAATCGTCGAAACAAGTCAGCGTCCATAATCTACCAGGGTGCTGCGACACCGCATTTTGGTCCGTTGGACCATGTATCGTGTTTAGGCCCATTAGGGGGCGCGTCCAGGGGGGGTGACGCCTAAGACTATAAATAGCAACCGTCGCTCTCCTTAGGGTTTGGGTTTTGTTTAGTTCTTGATTTCCTCGTGAAACAGACAACGTTTTGCTGCAACTGTCGCCGCCAAGGCCGCTTGCTGTGAACCAGGGCCCCAGTTCTTGATCTTGTTCGCATGTGGCGATTAGTCCTTTCGAATAAAGACTTGAACTCCTTCTTGATTTCATAAGCCTCATATTTATTTGCAATTTCAGATTATGTTCATCCCGTTCTTGCTTGTGTTCTCGATTCGCTTGCAGGAAAGCCTTCTCGGCGAGGTCAATCGCGTTCGCGTGGTTGATAACCAACGGAGCAGTGGTGTAACGGTTGCGGGGGTACGAATCAATCTTGGTTCGAAGCCTAGATCGTAAACGTCGAGTCTCTACCAATCGACGCTATCGTACCTTTCGGAAGATCGGGCCTAGTCTACATTAGCCTGTTCGCTTGCTCGTAAACGATCGTAAATTTCCAGCCGGGAACAGTGTTTTTCTCTCACACCAAACCAGCCAGCAGTAAATAATCCACGATACGATACGGCCTCCCGAGCAGGCTGAGGTTGTTTGGATGAAAGTTTAGTCCATGTTTTGAATGCCAAATAATAGACCTAAATATTAAATAATCATGATCTAACAAAAACTAATGAAGGCTAATTAATAAGTACGTACAACCTATTAGAAAAAGTAATTATTAATTAGTCCACATTTAGCCTGTTATCCAACGATGAATTAAACTTTAGTTCGTTGACCCAAACATGCTCTTAGCCTGCACTGCTCGTGCCCTTACGATTCCGTTGTGGAATACAACAGTTTCATCCTACCAAGTGCCTAAGGTTGTGAAACCAAATGAAGAAGCACGTAGGTGGAGCCAGCAATTGAAGGCCCTTCTTGCCCCGTGCGACTTACACAATCAAATGAATGAAGTGTTGACAAGGTAGGGACTTAAATGGCTCATGCAAACATTGGGATATGAATGGAGGTCAGGACGGTATATTTGAAAGGCTGTATATAAGATCAGTAACATAGAAGAAAATAAGAGCCTATTTGGCATGGCTTCTCACGTGCTCTCTAGAACAGCCGCAGCATGCCAGGAGAAGCCACTTTTTGCGGTTTCAGCTGCTCATCCAAATACTACTGTCTCTTCTACTATTCATTAGAAGACGACTTCTCCTAAAAAAAAGTGTTTGATCGGCTTCAGCTTCTTCACAGAATGTTGTTGGTGCCAAAGCCGGAGCCATGCTAAACAGACCCTAAACGATGGTGCTCTTTCCTGCAACTATAAAAGGTGATCCTTGGTGGAAGAGATTTGTTCATATTTTCATATTTGAGTTAAAATTTCACAGCTATAAAAATAGAGCATGAAGCACTCCAGCAGAGAGCAGCATTGGCCACAATCATCCCTTTAGTAGCAATAATAACCAACCTCTATAATATAGTCGTGTAAGAGGTCCCACATTTTTTTTATTGTTGTGTTGTTGATATTATCTACATCCTTCTAGGTGTAGCGTTCTGCATTTATTTATATTAGAGTTTTTACGAGGCCGTTCGATTCTAAGTTAGATCTGCCTTGCCTCGTCTCGCCTTTGCGAGCAAGCCTTGCCTTGCCAAGCCAGACGAACTGAATTGGCTCCTTGCACCTAGCAAGCACTTTGTTATTTTCATAACATAAAATTGGATTCAAAGTGCTCAAAATTATGTTGTTATGTTGCCTGGGTGACCTTTGGTTTCTCATAATGTCTCAGGAGCAGTTTGGTCATTTTATGTGCCACTTAACGGTGTTAGAAGCAGGATATGACGGTAAGGCTAGATTGTAAAACGAAACTTCGAGTGAGGCTAAATAGGTAAACAATTTTATTTAAGGGTCTAGAAAAAAAAACAACTTTAAACCAGGGCTAAATAAATTTTTTTTTCCTCAAACAAAGGCCAACGGCGTCCAAACCATATAAACGA
The DNA here is from genome assembly GCF_019320115.1 of Miscanthus floridulus. Classification (NCBI taxonomy): domain Eukaryota; kingdom Viridiplantae; phylum Streptophyta; class Magnoliopsida; order Poales; family Poaceae; genus Miscanthus; species Miscanthus floridulus. The sequence continues at coordinate 92,369,465 of NC_089582.1, read as the reverse complement.
CCAGCAAAAGCAGCAGAAACCCCTGCCACCTCCGGTCCGCCGTCGCCTCCACCAACCCCCGCCTTCTTCAAAAATTTTATTCGCCGAAACCCCTTGCCACCTCGCCGCCTCCGCCCAACAAACAGGCGCGACGACCTCTACCTCTACCTCGCCGCCGCCGTCGTCACCGCCGCCGTATAAGTAGACCCTCGCCTCGTCCTCCTTCCAGACCCTCCACCCTCCGCCTCCGAACACATGGCCCACCCGCGCCTCGTGCTCCCCTCCCCGAAGCCCCTCCTCCCCGCCGCCGCCACCGCCACTCCATCGCGCCGCGCCGTCGCCGTCCGCGCGGCGCTCTCCACCGCTTCGCCGCCCGCCAAGGCGGCGGCGGGAGCGGAGGCGGTGCGGTCGATCCGCGCGCGGCAGATCGTGGACAGCCGCGGGAACCCCACCGTCGAGGTCGACCTCGTCGCCGGGGACGGACGCCTCCACCGCTCCGCGGTGCCCAGCGGGGCGTCCACGGGGATCTACGAGGCGCTCGAGCTCCGCGACGGTGACAAGGCCGTGTACGGCGGGAAGGGCGTGCGCCAAGCCGTGCGCAACATCAACGAGGTTATCGCGCCCAAGCTCGTGGGCGTCGATGTGAGGTGAGCTGGAGATCACTATCTCGGATTGATTGGTGGATCTGTCTGTTTGATCACCAGTGTGACTGCTGCGAAGTGGGTAGTTGGGAAACGTGGTGTGTCATTTGTCTGTGATCCATGGCTGAACTGCCTCAGTTTATGGAGTTTAGTGAGCTGACTAGTTTGACTCCTATCTGACTATGATGCTTTGGATCTTCTAGTGACCATTCATCCTAAAAATTAGAAGTAAAACGTGGCTAAATTGGTCGAAGTGCATATTTATGTCATACTTAGTTTATTCACATATGCTGGGAACTTATTGGCTTTGTTGGTAATGGAGCAAACTTGCGTGTAGTTTGGTTATTATATAGGAGTTAGGTGCTTTTGTACTTGTAATATGCATTCCCGAACAACATTTTTTACAGAAAGCAACAAGGAGAACTGTAATGTCCTAAATAACTTGATGTGAAGGTATGTTTTGTGTGATGTGTAGAAGCTTTTCCAGTATTTGGATTATTAAGGGTTTGCTTACTGTGCAGGGTGTGAAGTTTTCATAACTAACAAAGTACTGTGTAGTAGTAAGTACCCATTTTAGTCCCTTTAGTTTAGTGAACACCGCAGTTGCTTTCTGGTGGCAAAGACAATTGCTGATTATTATTGACCACACTGTTCCTACTAGAAATATATTTTTAAAGCATATGACTGTTACTACTGATCCTCCATGTCCTGTTCGCTAATAGGTTAGCATATTAGTCGTTTGGTGGCCCTTTGCTTAGAATATGAAACTTACTGAAATGTATTAATTTGTATTGTTATAGTTACGGTTATTAAAGATTTGAATGCTTTACCTACAGTTATTCTGGTGCGAAATAGTGAACTGTAAACTGTAGGTGCTGCATGGAACATTTCTCGTGCAAGCTCATAATGGCAAGTCCACAATCGAACAATCCATTATTCAAGCAAACTTCTGTGTGCTTTTCTAGTACAGTTTCTGTTTTGTGTGATTACGTTCTCAACTTCCACAGTAATTCTCCAGCTAATATTTGGAACGGGGCTAGCCAATTCTAGCTTGAGCAGCCACTATGTGTTTGCAGTGGAGGATCTAATATCATGGGGCTTCAGCTAAACCCCCAAGCCTTTTACAATCTGAACAATTAATACTAACTGTTCTTGTTTATTTAATATATAAACTTTAGATGCCACGTATGCACCTTTGGGCAGCTTTGAAACTTGATAATCTTGTGTCAGAACAGTAGAGCACACACAACAGATAAGAGGATAGTATGGTAGGTCCAAAGACGACCTATTTAGAAACTTCTGTGCTTTTTATGCTATGATATGATGCATAGAGCATGATTTCTGGGGTGCCAATTTAATTTCTTTTCTAATAGCTAATTGGATTTAGACTACCAAAGTTACTACATCCAATTGATATGTTGAACTTATGCTACAGTTACAAAAGGCTCTTGGGTATTGAAGACCACCAATTCTGGTGGACTTCATTCCTCATGTTTTTATGATAATTAGCTAAAAGGACATACATTTGATCTTATGTTATACTTATTGAACAGTTTTTTATATGGAAAATCACCATTTATGGCGGACTCCGTTCCTCGGTTTTTATAATAAAAAAATTGCCAATTTTACTGAAGGACAGGGAAGAAAGCAATACAATACACTGCCACCACATCTCATTGCCATCAGAAGAAATGTAAAAAAGAAAAATGCCAACTCATAATATAGTCTTATATTTCCACTGGCATTTTGTATCCATGTTGGAAGGTGCTGCAGCATTATTCATTACCATATCTTCTATGTCATGTCTAATACAAACTGCACCCACTATTTTATCAGGAACCAGAGCGATGTTGATGCAATCATGCTAGACATCGATGGAACTGAGAATAAATCGAAGTTGGGTGCCAATGCTATTCTTGGAGTCTCCTTGAGTGTATGTAGGGCAGGTGCTGGTGCAAAGGGAGTTCCTCTGTATAAACATATTCAGGAGCTAGCGGGAATTAAGGAGCTTGTCATGCCTGTCCCTGCTTTCAATGTAATAAATGGAGGTAGCCATGCTGGCAACAATCTGGCCATGCAGGAATTCATGCTTTTACCTGTTGGAGCAGCTACTTTTGCTGAAGCTCTTCGTATGGGCAGCGAAGGTAATGATGTTTTGGTGTTTTTCTATAAGATGGTACTCCTTCCGTCCCAAAATGTAGGTCCTTTTAGTTTTGCCCTAACTCAAACTTCTAACTTTAACCAAGTTTTATGTTAAATTATGTTAACATCTACACTACCAAATAAATGCACTATGAAGGCATATTTCATGGTAGATTTAATGAAAACTAATTTGTTGTTGTAGATGCTGGTGCTTTTTTCTATAAACTTGGTCAAAGTTAAAGAAATGTGACTTGTAGACAAAAAAAAAACCTACCTACATTTTGGAACAGTGGGAGCAGTCTACTTTAGTAATTTTATGATCTGCTAGCGGACTATTTTGCTCTTTTATTTTTTTTATGAGGATTTTTTGTGCTCTTTTGAAGGGCGGACCTGGTGCAAGCGGTAGAGTCTTACCGCCTGTGACCGGAAGGTCCTGGGTTCGAGTCGTGGTCTCCTCGCATTGCCCAGGCGAGGGTAAGGCTTGCCACTGACACCCTTCCCCAGATCCCGCACAGAGCGGGAGCTCTCTGCACTGGGTATGCCCCTTTTTTTATTTTTTGTGCTCTTTTATTCATGCCATACCTTTTAATTTCCCAGTGTATTTCATGTTTGTTTAAAGTCATATTCATTGTATAAGTAAACAACTATATTAGGAATATTTGTTTCTAATAGCTGGTCACTTCATTTCTATCCTCACTTGGAATATCGTTGTTCTGGTAACAGTTTACCATGTCCTGAAGGGCATCATTAAGTCAAAATATGGTCAAGATGCATGCAATGTTGGAGATGAAGGAGGTTTTGCTCCAAATGTTCAAGACAACAGAGAGGGTCTTGTCTTGCTTATGGATGCCATTGAGAAGGCAGGCTACACTGGAAAGGTGTGACACCATCTAAATAGTTTCATTGGCCACTTATTTGATTGCTCTCTTGTTTTTTTTTTAATGTTAAAAATAAATCTTAATGTAGATCAAAATTGGAATGGATGTCGCGGCATCAGAGTTCCTTACAAAGGATGGGAGCTATGATCTAAACTTTAAGAATCAACCAAATGATGGAGCTCATGTTCTTTCAGCCCAGCGTCTGGGTGATCTGTACAGAGATTTTGTCAAGGATTTCCCTATTGTATCAATTGAGGACCCTTTTGATCAGGATGACTGGAGTTCATGGGCATCATTGCAGTCCTCAGTCGATATCCAAATTGTGGGTGATGATTTACTTGTCACAAACCCAAAACGTATATCAGAGGCTATTGGCAAGAAGGCTTGCAATGCTCTGTTGCTAAAGGTAACCATTTACTCATTTACTATTTTTTCTGGTCATCAATAAATGATGCTAGAACAGGATAATTAGTGCAAACATCATCTTTTGATGACTGGAGGAGTGGAGGGAGTACTATCTTTTGACATTTGCTTCTACTGTGATAACAAAGACATGTATATTTGCACTTTTGTAGTTTTATCATTTTTGTTTAACATAGTCTGGTGTAGGATGTGGTAGCCTTGCTCTGAATTCTGACATTGACATATAGTTGCTCAGTATAATTTCTTTTGATTGAAAATAGCAGCTAGGCTAAAGGGATGTAATGTAAAGCACTATATACCTTTTTTTCTTTTCTTTTAGCTTCCTTCCAGTGCTGAACATCGTGACTTTGCCAAAGAGTATCTAACTTGAGATAACCTTGCACTGTAAAATATATGTCGTCGTTAAAATTGGTGTGCCTTTTCCAGGTCAACCAGATTGGTACTGTCACTGAATCAATTCAAGCTGCTCTCAATTCGAAGGCTGCTGGTTGGGGTGTGATGGTCAGCCACAGAAGTGGTGAAACCGAAGACAACTTCATCGCAGATTTGGCTGTTGGCTTAGCAAGTGGGCAGGTAAAGGACTGCCAGAAACTCTAGCTGAGTAGCTGAGACATTGTATTTCTACCTGTCTTCCTCAGATGATCATGACGGAACTCATTATATGTTTCAGATTAAAACCGGGGCTCCATGCCGCAGCGAGAGGCTGGCCAAATACAATCAGGTAAGAACACCCTCTAGATTTCACCATTTGTGACATTTTTCTCTGTGGACCTTTTATTTGCCTTTGTTCCTTTGCAAATCATCCTGTACAGCTTCTGCGGATTGAAGAGGAGCTTGGCGACGTGCGCTATGCAGGGGAGGCATTCAGGTCTCCATAAGAAATAGACTTCAGAATCTCAGTAAAGCGTAAATTATGTGTACTGCCCAGTAGAAATAAAAGAACTAGATCATGGCCAGTCATTCTTTCATATATATATTAGCATATATCAATAATAAATTTATTTTTTATAGAATACTATAACATATATAAATACTAAATAGATATTACATCAAAATATTTTATGGTGAATTTAATAAAACTAATTTGATGTTAATTTTAATACACTTGCTTAAAGTTTGAAGAATTCATCTTAGAAAAAACTTCGATGACCGACATTTTCCAAGGAAAAGGAAGGGTAGATAATTGGAAAGGTACGCAGCTCCCATGATATATTGTGCTAGTGTGAGCCGTTGACCGGTAACCGTATGTGTTTCTTTGTACCACATGATACCAATCATGCCAGCAACGGCTGGTCACACGCTCCAGGAGTGTGTTTGGTTTTGAAATAGAGATGATTTTTTTTGGATTGGGGTGGTTTGTTATTTGGTTGGAGAGACGAAATCATTTTTCTCACCCTGTTCGCTTGTTGGTTTCAGCTAGGTTTATTCAACCAACTAATAGTGTTTTTCTCTTACAACAAACCAGCACCGGCCAGCCCAGAACCCAAACCAGCGAACACGCCGTTTGTTTAGTTGAGGGGACAAAGAAGAATGGGTTGAAAAACCATTCTGCGTCTGTTAGAAGCTATCTAGGTGAGACCCACATGTCATACTCTTTTTTTCTATGTTCCTTCTTTCATATACCAAAACCGAGCACAGAAAAAACACATTCTTGTTCATCACGTGTCATTCGAGCTCGCTGGAGCCAGGCAAGGCCGCCCTCACCGGTGTCGGGGCCGAGCTCGCTAGGGCCGGGACGTGGCCGAACACCCCGCGAGCGCCCTTAACCCCGCGAAGAATGGAAGGCACAGATATAGAAACTGGATGGTGTCAGGGGAGGGACGAGCACATACCTCACTTTTTTTTTTTTGGACGAATCTTAAGGAATATTTCCTGTTGGGGGCAGTTCGATCACACCTGTTTCCTAACCAAAGACTAGGAGAAACTGGATATGTCCTGCCCCTCAACCAAACACATCCTAATAGGATGGTAATTGATGAATTAAACTATTTATACTACCGACAATACCTCGGGCCTATTTGAGCATAGCAAGTTTGCATAAAAAAAAGCTCGTTTAATGTACCTACGGTAGAGAGCCCTTGGCATCGACCCATGATTCGATTACACATAAAAACAGCTTCCTACCCTCTGTCAGCAAGTGCTTCACTGTGCCAAGTCACGCCTAGCAAATTCATTGAAAATGATCAGGTGAAGTCTGATAGGTTTACACCTAAGAATTTTTTTTTGTCAGGTAAACCACCCAGTGAGACTGAAAAACTCTGAAAATTAGTAACTCCCCAAAGTCTCTCGAGTGACATACACACACGGCTACACGCTACTAGCTAGAGGTCGTCGACCTTCAACAGACCAACATAGGGCGTGTCGACGGAGCCGTGCATGTGCAGCTTGCCGGTCGGCCAGTGACATTTGTCCGGTCTATATGCGGTGCGGTCAATAGTATCAGTACACAGTGTGGTCGGTTGCTGGTTCGTATTGTTACTGGTTCATGAAGAAGTACTGCTAGCCGATTTATATGAGAGAAAAATACTATTTTGGTTAAAAATTTACGATCGTTTACGATAAACCACAGCCAAACAAACAGGCTAGCAGTCAATGAGGTGGTACAGCAACAGCAGGCACTGAGTGCCTGGACCCACAATGAGGTGGTACAGCAACAGCAGGCATTGAGTGCCTGGACCCAGAACAATTGAAGGCTTTGCCGCGCCTGCTCTGCTCCGGATATGTGTATATGTGTGTTGGTCTTGTCAGATCCGCGACACAAAAGTAGATTACTCCGCATTCTAGGTACGGTTGCATTGTTTGGATTTTCCGGTTACAATACAACAACAACAATTCAAGGAGTGGAGACACAACATCGCAACGCCGCCCTACGTACGATGAGAGACTAAGTTGGGCAAAAATGGAAAGCTTGAGAACTAAAATGCACTTGATAGTTCACCGATGAGATCGATCCCAAAGGCAAAAGTTGAGGACTGATGTCCCAGGATGATATAGAGCTCGAAAACAAAGTTTAAGAATTAAAACAACCATTTTAAAAGGGACGAAATCAAGCCTTATGAATAAGTTTTTTTTTTGATAAAAAAGCCTTATGAATAAGTTAAGCATGCCATATCCTTATTTTGGCCATACAGTGGCCCCGTTCGCTTCGCTGAAAAAACAAGTCAAAATACTGTTCCGGCTGATTTATTGTAAGAGAAAAATACTGTTTCGGCTAAAAGCACAAGCTGAAAAGTACGGATTATAAGATAAGAACCGTGAAAAAAGGGCCGTGAAAAAAGAACAGGTTACTCCTACGTATTTGTATGTCAAACTTACAGTATATTTGAACCATTCTCATATGACAAGTCTGAAAAACAGTGTCATGTTAACGCAGCCAAGATTCCTCAGCTTTAACGCAGTACAGTGCATACTGCAAATGTACTCCATTTGTTTCGAAATAACTGTACATCTTTTTTTTTTGAGAAGCCAAGTTTTTTTAGATTTAATCAAATATATACAAAATATGTTGTTTTGCACAGATTGATTGATTTGCATCTGATATGTTGCCTGATTGATAATTTCTAAGTTTGCATAGGTTGATTAATTTGCACCTGATATGTTGCCTTTTTGCATACTCCTATAGTAAATAAAAGGGAGTTAAAAGACACGGCGCATACACAACATACTACTCGCAGTAATAATAAATTAAGGGCTTGGTCAGCTGGCCAGGTTTAAGTTAATTTTGGATAATTTAATAATATTCTGTGAGAAAGAATAAGCTAGATCAAACGGAACTGACCAGCCGAACGGGCTGTAAGAAGCTAGCTGGGGCGCAGGATCGGGCGTACATACCTCCGCTGGTACGTGGCGCTGCTGTCCGTGAAGTAGACGTGCCGGGTCTCCTGGTCCACGTCCACGCCGTTGACGAAGTTGAGTGGCGCGCCACCGGTCTCTGGCTTCATTCGCGTGCTCTTAAATTTAACTTGATCTATTTTTTTATTATTCGAAACAGTATTTTTTTTTCCACAAATTTCTTTAGATTCATCTAAATTTTTTCATATTCTTTTAAAATTCCTCCAAACGAACGGGGCCAGTAGAGGTCCCGGACGCGCGGTGGAACTGCAGACCCAGCGGCCGCCCGCACGCGCTCTCCGGCAACACCAGCCTCTTCTTGGCCGCGCACATCGCCACCGTCCTGCAGCTTGCTTGTTACTATCATTAGTAGCAGAGACAGACCAATATATATGCAATGGCGCGTCACGCGTGTACATGTGCCGCGCGCCGGCCGTGCACGACGCCGGCGTGACATTCTTGTGCAGCTGCTGCTGCTGCAGCTAAGAGCATGCAATGCAAGGCGTACGTACTCGTGCTTGTAGTTGTGGGCGAACTCGGTCCACCCGCGCCGGGCGGCGCCGCGCCAGCGGAGGACGCGGCCGTTGGACGGCAACTGCAGAGCCAGCAGAGAGGAGGAGAGGGAGGAGAGCAGCAGGGAGGTGGAGGAGGGACAACACTTGGCGTTGGCGACCGGCTCCATGTTCTCCGGAGAAGAAGAGGCTACTAGCTTGCCTTTGGGTATTACTCGTCGTCTTTTCTCTGTGTGGCCGGCCGGACAGTGTAAGGGCGGGCATGCATGTGGGTGGCTCTTATAGAAGCTGTCAGGCGGCTCATGACTCGGGCGTCAGAAGAGCTCGGAAGTGCACGAAGGAACGACAAGTGTGCCCATGACACAGCAAGACACTGGATTATCCTAGCTATTGGGCATGTAAAAGTCGGCCTGCGAGGCGTGTGGTCGGGCCAGAGCCTATTTTCGGCCAGCGCACCACCACCAACACTCATGACAAGGATGGCCGTTGCTAAAAAAAAGGACTTGGCCACGACGAAGGAGAAAATCCATGGTCTAAAGGCACATATGACCTTCATGCTGAAGATGCATGATGGAGGCTTTCAACTGTTGGCGAACGAAAGCGGGCAAGTTCTCCACCGAACTGCATCAAGCTATCAACACTTTTACATAGCACACCGAGGCATTCGAAGCATGCACCTCGTATGCTCTGCCATCCTGCCACATGCCCCATTTTGCTAGGAGGAGGGACGAGCAGGCCCATGGCCACCGCGTTGATCTTCTTGCCTACGGGTCAGATGCTCGAGCTTTGCTCCTGCATCAGCCCCTAGTCAAGGGTTAGTCTCACAATGCATGGCTACTCTGTACATACCATCAGTTTGGGTGAATCTACTCGTAGGACTATAGCCTTTTTGCTACACAACCTCATCATAAGGAGTTGAGGTTACCCAAGGTTGATTTCCGAGGGTGACCATCCAAACGTTCGGAAGAGAGAATGTGCAAAAAAAAAAAAAAAAAAAATTTTTTTTGCCGGAGTTACTATACCTGTGTTAACATGTAGGCTCAATTTATGTCGTGCATTTTTCATGGAAATGTTGCACCACGACTTCAAAACTAAGAAGCTCAGCACGGCGTGGATAGCTAGGTCGAGCTCTGTGTTGATTAGACACCAAGTCAGGTAAGCAGACCCACAGGATCTAGGGTGTGTATCCTCGACGAGTAAAAAAGAAAGTTTTTATAGCCTCCAAGGTAGAATTTGGTAGATATGTGTCAAATATTGATTCAATTAGGATTTGAATTGTATTATCAGTTATGGTAGAGTTTGGGTCCCACTCTATAACCTAAGAGGCTATAAATATGCATCCGACTCTTCTTATACCATAAGACAACTTGCTGGCTGGTTTGGATGGAAGCGTGGCCACGGTAACACCGTCATGCTAGTGTAGCTATTGCTTAAGGGAGAGGAGCGTCCATAGTCATTGCCATGTTTGCTTGACTGATAAGCCATGACTGAAAGTACTGTTGCCTGATTTGTTGTGAGAGAAAAATATTATTCGTTGGCTGAAAAAGTACGACTTATAAGCCAAGCGAACAGGAAGCATGTTTTAAAATGTAGACAAGTAGCCAAACCAGGTTAAAAAAGACATCTTATCATGCCTTGACGTCATTCTCATGTGTGATTTCTTGGCGTGTCGTTCTCGTTAAAAAAAACATTGATCGGAGACCATCAGGATGTGGGTACTATTGATGATTTTCATAACACAATGCATGGACCATGGACCATGGACCACGGACCAGAGACCAGAGACCGACAATGTGCAGGTGACATAGGAGTACCACTAATGTCCTGACGATGGATGTGTCATTAGAGCACGCTCAACGCACCAGCGTGGCGTGCAGCCCTGCAGGGCCATGTAGGCTCGGATGCCTACTTGGAGGAGAGAGGAGGTGAGATGGTGGCCCTGCAGAGAGTCAATGATGCTTGCAGAGGTGCCCATGGCCTGGTCAGAAAAAAGGTGTGGCTCTAGCAAAATGTAGAGAGAGAAGATCATCATTTCTTTAGATCAAAATCTGAGCAGTAAAAAAATAGTGTACCATGTTGTTTTTGTCTTGATCTACGTGTATTGTGCTTTTTGTGTGAGACCACCGGAGCTGTGTAGCCCCGTTGCTGTTGCCCTCCAATCGCCTTAATTAAAGAGAAAAAATCCACACCAGCGTTACGATAACCACCTGACACTACTTTTTAAAAAGAGTGACAAGAGTTTGCCGTCATTCTTATTTGGCGAGAGAATAACAAGCATATTTAGCCAGGAACCAATCACTAAGAAAAAAAACCCTTAAAGCCAACTTAAACAAATAAACCCCATAACTACTGAAAAACTCCACTAGACCCAGCTGAACCGTCACAACCCAACTTAAGAACACAAGAACCCCAATAAAATGACTTGTCTCAGTTGCAACTTCTTTTGTTGAAAGGTTCTTTCATTGTATTCTTTCGGGATGCGGCACCAAAAATAGATCATAACATCCTCAAAGTATCTCTGTTGGGATTTGTCAAAAGTAGAGTGACACCTGCGCCAATACTTGTAAATAGTCCCATTTTGGCTTATGGTTTGTATGTTGGATATTCCACACCAATTCTGAATTATTGTCCAAAATTCTTGGTGTAGGGGCAGTCTTTATAGATGTTGCAGTATTTTAGGTTCAACATTGCACAACCTACGTATTAGATAATTGGACCATCCACGCTTATTAATCGGATTGTTGGCGTGCACAGCTAGGTCAAGCTCTGTGTGGATGTAGACACCAAATCAGTTAAGCGGAGCCACAGAAACTAGAGTGTGTATTCAAAATTTCGACGAGTAAAAAAGAAAGTTTTTATAGCCTCCAAGGTAGAATTTGTTAGATATGTGTCGGTGCAGAAAGTGACCAACACGTAAATATTTGTAGTTTTGCCACACGTTGTGATCGGAGGTGGCCTAGCACTCAATGACACAGGGTTTATACTGGTTCAAGCAACGTGCCCTACGTCCAGTTTGAGTCGGTCGGTGACTTTATTCCTGAGCCCAGGTGCTCGAAGTTTGCAGTGGGGTTATAAACGGGAAGGAGAAAGATGGGGTGTGCGAGTGGTCCGGTCGGCTCCGGTCGGAAGGGCCGAGAGCGATAGGAGCTCCCCTATGAGCTAAGTGTTCAAGCGTGTGCTTGAGGTCCGAACCTGGCGGTTCTGTGGTTGTGAGCTAGTGAACTTGATCGATCTAGATTAACTTGTATGAACTTGAATCAACTGAGTCTCTTGGGAGAGAGCGCATCCTCTTTTATAGATGAAGGGGATGGCCTTACAAGTGAGAGGGAGAGAGTTCGTATGCTTCTAAGTCTTGTTGCCCACGCCGACGGGTACAGGAGGATGGTAGGTGCCCACAACACTGTTGGATGTCGGTTGTATGTGGGAGGTTACGTCGTCTTGTTTTGGGTATGGCAGATGTCGGCACCTGCATATACTATTGATGCCTAGAGGCATGTGAGGAGTTTCACCATTTTCACTCGGTACGGTAAATCCCGGCGCCCACAACACTGTCGATGCCCAGAGGCATGTGGGGGGCCTTACCGTATGGGAGTTAACGGCACCCATAATACCATAGAGGAAAATGTCGGCGCCCACAATGCTGTTTGTGTCAGGGTGGTTGTAGAGTACTGTTCCTGCAGGTCAGAGAGGTGGGCTGGAGTCGACAAGCGGGCGTTGTTCCTCCTCGGTTAGACCTTCTGGTCGGTGACTGGACCGCCCTTCTGGCCTGTTGTTTAGACTCTTGGGCCGGCCCATGAGTTGCGCACTGTCTGCTTGGGCTGAGCCATTGCGGGGAAGCCGGTCCGCGAGGAATCCTGGGTTTATGAACCCAACAGGAGCCCCTGAGCCCCTAGGCGATTCAGGTAGAATCGTCTGGGGATTTTTGCCTCGACGACGGGTGCGCACCCGCGGGTGTAGCCCCTGAGCCCCCGGGCGGTTCGGGCAGAACCGTCCGGGGGGTTTTCCGTGTTGCCAATGGGGGAGGTTTTCGTTTCGTCGGCGGGTGCGCGCGAGCGCACCCGTGGGTGTAGCCCCCAGGCGGTTCGGGCAGAATCATTCGGGGGTGTTTGTCAGCGGACGTGTGTGCGTGTTTTTTAGTCGAAAAATGGAGCCATCAACTAAGGCGTCGTTGCACAGCCGTGGTGTTTAGTTGCTTTAGAGATTGGGTGAGACAGAGCTTGCGGATCCTGGCGTCGATGCACGCCGTGGGATCGGGCGAGGCATTTAGTCAAGGGTTTGGACGAAACGGAGCTTACTGATCTTGGCGTCGGTGCGCGTCATGGGATCGGGTGAGGCGGCGTCGTGGATCCTGGCCTCGGTGTAGCCCGCACAACTAAGGTAGTTAGTTTAGGTAGTTTGGGATTGGGCCAGCCGGAGCTCGTAGATCCTGATGGGGCGAGATCGGGGTCATAGACCCAGGTTGTTTTTGGAGCATGGTCGGAGCGTAGCCGGATGGGGCGAGATCAGGGTCATAGACCCAGGTGTTTGGAGCGCAGTCAGAGCGTAGCTGAATGGGGCGAGATCAGGGTCGCAGACCCAGGTAGTTTTTGGAGCACAGTCAGAGCGTAGCCGGATGGGGCAAGTTCGGGGTCGTAGACCCAGGCGTTTTTGTGTCTTGAGCCCCCGAGCCCTGTTGGGCCTTAGTAGGGGTCGGTGTGAGTTTGTGTGCGTTACCCCATCCTCGGTTCATCACAACCAGAGGGGCTGAGTTTTGTCGCTTGCCTCGATCGCTCGGGTTCGAGTGACGCGCTCGGTGAGTTCGCTAACGGGTATGATCGAGTGGAATTTGGGTCCGTCGTTCGTGACTAGGTCGGCATAGCCCTCTTGTGACATTCCACTGCTCCTTTACCTACAACCCGGTAGATGCCTAGGTCGTTCCAAAGACCAACCTGGGTGGCCTAATGGCCTCCCCTCGATGGAGATTCTGTGGGCTTGGCAAGAGGTTCATGATCGAACAAGAAGGTTGAGATGACCCTGTCTGCCAGACTAGGCGAGGGCCGTATGGGTCTCATCTGCGTTTTTCTCCCCTGGATCTATTGTTGCTCATGTCGAATGAGACAACTGCCGCTTCATGACGCAACACGGAGTGTTGTGATGCATTTCGCTGCACGTGCGATGCTTAGTTCTTGAGCCCCCAGGCGATTCAGGGCCCGAATCATCCGGGAGGCATGGGCGTATGGATGTATGAAATAATTATAAAGAAATAGAGGGGTTAGTAGTGTTTACCTTGATGACTTGAGTGACGGGGTTTGGAGAGCTTCAGTCGGAAACGTCCGGCCAGGACCCGTGCTCGTCGTTCGTGATGGAGTCGGCATGGCCTACATGGGGCGTCCCTTTGCTACTTACCTATCCCTTGGTATTTTTTCCTAAGCCGTTTGATTGACTTAAGAAGCCCGACGATCTCTCTGGGCGGAGATCTCATTTTTGGGTTTTTTTCTGAGTCCCGCCTAGGGATGCGGAGAGCCGCCTGTGTGCGGTGGCGCTTTGGTTCTTATGCCCGGCGTGCGGTAGTGGTGGGCCATACCCAGGCCACGTCCCATCTGATCAGGAGCTATTCCATCGAGCAGGGCATGTCTCACCGGTCAGGGCATGTCTCATCTGCGTTAAATGGGAAAGAGAGAGGGTTTTTCGCTCCGCCGTTTCGTCTTTCCCGATCGGCACGCCATCCCCTAACTGCTGTACCCTTTTCCTTAAGTTGGAGAAGGGAGAAGGTTTTCACCTTGTTCTTTTGCCTTTTCCTCATCTGTCGCCTCCTTTCCTTTTTCCTTCTTGTCACGAGCGTTCTTGAGAGCCGCGGTGGTTTCTAGGAAAGAAAAGGGAGAGAGTGAAGGGGAAGAGAAAAACTCACCAATCCTTTTGTGATCCCGGAGCGAAATGTCGGACTGGAGGTCGTCCATTGTGAGGGAGTTGGTGTTGAACGCCTTCGTCGTGGAGAGGTTCCTGTCGCCGAAGGAGGTGGCACACTGGAGGGCTCCTAGGAGGGAGGAGTTCCCGCAACCTAGGCCTGACGAGGTGGTGTCCTTTCTCACCTTCCATGAGCGTGGGTTAGGGTACCACATGCACTGGTTCCTGCGTGGGCTCCTCAATGAGTGGGGTCTGGAGCTGCAACACCTTAATCCGACGGGGGTGCTGCACATTGCTGGCTTCATCACCGTTTGCGAGGCTTTCCTCGGGATGGAGCCACACGCAGATTTCTTCCGGCGGCTGTTCTCTGGGAGAGCCTTGATGACGGGGAATCCGGCCGAGATCGCGCTGGTGGGGGGTTTTGCCCTGTAGAGGAAACCGAGCATGGGAGGCTTGTATCCCGCGTACACTCCCTGCGACTCCAACCAGGGGTGGCATGGGGAGTGGTTTTACATTAGGAATCCGACAGAAGCACCGTTCCCGGTGTTCACCGGCAGGAGGCCGAAGAAGCAGGACAGTTGGTCGTGGGGTTGTGCCCGTAAGGAGAAGCATAAGGTGGGGGTCATCGAGGAGGAGCTCCAGAAGCTCATAAACCATGGCCTTGATGGGGTGTGGGTGTTCCACACCCTCTACCGTCGCCGGGTTGCGCCGTTGGTGGAGCGGACGCTGCTGATGTGGATGTACAACGGTCCGTCAGACTTGAACCGCGCGTCACCGGAGGATCTGCCGGACGACGAGGTATGGAGTCGCCTTGGCCGGGTGCTGCAGCTAAAGCCCAAAGAGAGGGTCGATGGGAGGCACGCACCTTTCAACTCCACGATCGTATCGAGACTAGTATGCTCCCTTCTATTTCGTCCATGCTTCTTCCTCTGCTTTTCCTATTTCTTGATTTCGGGCCATCCGTTCCATAGGGGCTTGGAGTTTACAAGTCCCGGCCGCACCTTCCCAAGGGACTAGAGGGCGCGGCCTGGTAGGCCACCCTAAAGGAGGCGGCAGACACCAAGAAGAAGAAGAGAACCAGGGAGGTTCGGTGGAAGCAGGAGAAGGAGCAGGAGATCGCCTGGCGCGTGAAGGCCGAGGAACATAGGAGCATCGTCGAGTCAGAGCTCGCGTCAGAGGATTCCATAGATGTGGGTGACATGGTTTTCTCCGTGGAGGAGGAAAGTCGGGAGGTGGTTGTGACCTCGGCGAAGCATCGTGACCCTGCGGCGACATCCGCTGGTGATGAGCAGGAGGCAGAAAAGCGCACGGTGGTTCCCATGCCGAGGAAGCGTGTGGTGAGTGTAGACATTGCCGGCGAACGAGAGGCAAAGCAGACGCAGTCACCATGCCCCTTGGTGGCGTCGCCGGTCCTGTCCCTGCCTACCATGGACACGACTGAGCAAGCCAAGCCATCCGAGGAGTGGACTGGCACCAGCACATCACCGGGAGCGGTGCCAGCGCGCGACTCACAGCCAGATGATGCCCCGCCTGCCAGTCTGCTTGGGGAGTCCCGAGCCGAGGGTCGTGATGACCCATAGGCCGAGCAGGAGCCGGTTAGGAGGACTCCGCCCCCACCTAAAGTGAGGGGGCATGGGTCGTAGCCTGGGAGCGGCCCTTGCCCTATAGGCCCATCGACGTCGGGTCCTGCCTTTAGAGTCATGCCGCTCACCTCCCGGTACATTTTTCTTTGTCCCTTTTCGATCTTTTGTTGTTGAGTCTTTTTGGAGCGTGACTTATCTGCACTTTTTGTTAGTGGCCAAGCGATGTCGGGGTTGAGCATCGCCCCAACTCCTATGCAGGAGACTTGGAGACCCACCCTGCAGCGTGTCGCGGTGAGCGACGAGGGGAATAGGGTGGCAACGGTGAAGTCTTCCCTTCTAGGGGTGGTGTCCCCTAGGTCGGTTGCTGGTATGGTGGCAGCGATGGCGTCGGCATTGGTGGCGATCCCTTTGCTTACTGCGGAGGTCTCATCGGAGGTAACTCTCGTGGCCCCTTCTCCACCGGCTGCGGCGGAAGAGGCGAGGGAGGCTGAGCTCCCTGCCTCGCCGGGTGGAGGGCTACATGGCTCACCCTTGTCATCGGAGCCGAAGGCGTCGGTGGGGGACATGGCCGGGACAGAGTTGAAACACTCGGCGATAGCCCGTGCAACCAAGGTGGTGGACATCCTGTCGGACAACGAGGCTGATGACATGGTGGAGCTACCAGTGTTGTCGTGGGAGCTGGTGGAAGTTCAGTCAGAGGCTGGGACCTCTGGCGGGCTGCCAGAGGGTGACCTAGAGTGGCCCTGCCCTGAGGACCCGACAAAGGTGCGGTTTGTCCTTTGGGATTCGCAGGAGGGTCAGCTCTGGGACATCCTTGGGGAGCAAGGACATGCCGTGGTGTCCGAACTCGCTGACCTATCCACGAGGCTTGGAGACACCTAGGAGTGGGTTAAGTACGCTCAGCAGTTAGTCGAGGTCGATCTGTAGCTTGCCGCAGAGGTGAGTTTCCCATACTTGTCTTTGACCTCTGAATCTTTTGTTGGTTGCCTTAGCTTGCTTGTTTTTTGTAGAGTCTGAAGGGGATGTCGTCCCACAAGTCCCACTTCCTACGAATGGAGCATGCCCAGATGGCTGAGCTTGAGCATTAGCTAGAGTCCGCTCATCGCGAGTCCCAGGACCGAGCGGTGGAGGTGACGATGGCGTGGGTGGAGGAGCAGCGTGTAGTAGAGCGGGCGACTATCGCCGAGTGAGGGCTTGAGGCTGCGAAGGCCCACCAAGCGGAGACCGAGGCGGGGTTGCGAACATCCCTGGCAGACACCGAGGCAGTGCTCCAAGAGTCCTTGGTGGCCCTTGAGTCGGAGCAGAGCGCTTTGGTGTCAGAGCGGAGCACCCTGGAGTTGGCATGGAAGGCCCTAGAGTCGAAGCGAAAGGCCCGGTCGGAGGCGGGCCAGGAGGTGCTTGCGCTTCAGGACCGGGTGATGGGGACGGAGGAGGCGAACGCCCGGCTATGTGCATAGGCGACTCGACAGGCGGAGGAATTCTCCGTCCTTGAGAACTTCCACGTCGGTACATACCTTTTCTGTTTTTCGTTGTGTTGGTTTTTTCCTTTAGCCTGTTTCTGAGCTTGTCACCCTTCTTTCAGAGCTAGACAGAAGGGTAAAGTTGCTGGAGTGGGACCTGGAGATGATCAAGGCGACCTTCAGCCGAAATGTAGAGGAGCTGGCCAAGTCCCATGAAGAGCATCATACTCTCAAGGGGGAACTTGACCAGATCCACAACGTTGCCTAGCTCATCATCTTAGAAGTCTTCGGGTTGGTGCCAAGCACTAGCGCGCCTGTCGTCCAGCTGGCGGAGGTCCCGGATGTAGTCTGGGACCTTATCACAAGTGTCCTATTCTACGAAGCATAGGGGGTGTTGATGTCGGTGGCGACGCACCACCCAAACCTGGACTTCGCCACTATCTGCAGTGGGTATGCTAAAGGCTTGAGCATGAAGGACATCCAATCGATCGGGGAGGGCTTGCTGTTGCACGCATGGTCGGTGGCTGAGCAAGTCTTTGCCCAGTGGGTGACGGACGTCTGCCGTGAAGACATGGCCAGAAGCATGCGTGGGGAGGACGTTGCCTAGCCTGCAGATGGCACGGAGCCTGGGTCAGAGGTGGATGTCGCCCCGGCTTCGATCGAGCTGAATGTCGTGCCGCCGGGGAGTGAGCAGCCTACGCCTTCACCGGTTGCACCGACAGCAGATGCCGCCGAGCCGGTCCAATAGCTTGTAAAATATAAGTAGTTTAGTGAACGTAAAAAGTTTAAGTTCATGGGGGAGCCCCCGTGTAAATGTTCCTGTGTGCTTAATGACTATGGTTGGTTTCGTTTTCTATGATGGAGTCACTCCGTTCAGGGAAGCTTGTTCCTTAGTTTTTTCCTTAGCATAATTTTGTTTTTATTCTTTCTTTCTCATACCTACCCGTTTGTTTCATAGGCTGCAACCTTGGGAGCCCGGGGCATGGCCCGCGAGGCTTGGCTGCTCGTAACCGTAGGGAAAGGCGAGGTGCGATTGGTCAGAATGTTTTAAAGCAAAGCTACGTAAGGCAAATTAAAGGAACGAACTACCCTTTTGGTCGGGTAGGAAGGAATTTCACCATATGATAGTAAACAAAATAGAGAGGTAGTAGTGTACCCTAGTGGAGCCCCCGAGCGCCCTAGGCCGAAAAGTGTTCGGGTCGGGGTGCTTTTATAGGAGCATACACTAAGTAAATAATGGTAAGACTGAAACTTACGGGAAGAAAAACGACATAGCTGTTCCAAGCGTTCGGAGAGAATGTCATCGTTGTTGGTAGGCATCTGGTCGGATCACTTCAACCTTTAGTCGTCTAGATCCTTGCCCGCTACGCCCCCTTTCTCGGTCGCTGCTTCTTCGCCTTTTTCTTCCTTTGGCCTGCCAGCCTGCCGCAGAAGGCGCTTGAGGAGCTGGCAGTCCTTGTAGAGGTGTTTGACGGGGTAGTCGTGGTTGGTGCATGGGCTCTCCATGAGCTCGTGGAAGTGGCCTAGAGGGTCCTGCTAGGGCTACGTGCCTGCGTGATCAGCCGTGGCGTCCAACGCAGAGTTGGTCGGTTGGCGACGATCCTTTCTGTTCTTTTTCCCCCTCTGTGTAGAGGGGTCCTCGTCCTGATCCTGGCGCTTGGCCTTACCTTTGCCCCAGCCTTCGTTGGAGCACGGCAGGAGTGACACTAGCTAGAGGTTTTGGACATAGGTCCACGGTCCTGGGCCATCGGGGCTAGGACTCTAGTCGCTGCTACGTGTGTCTCAGTTCGGCCCAAGCCACGCATAGACAGACGGTCAGTACGGAGCGGTCGTCAAGTCAAGGTGAGGTGCCAATGCGGCCTCCTATGCCGTGCTCGATGGCCGACATGGTGATCGGGTGGAGCGACCCATCTGCTGCGTCCCCATTCCCCTGGTGGGGAGTGAGGTCACGAGTTGGCGTCACGATATGGAGCTCTCCGCCTGTTGCATGGCGGCGGTCTCCACTAGTGCCCGAAGGTTCCGGTGGATCGCCTATTCATGAGGGTCGTTCAACTCGGACAGGTCGTGTAGAAGCATTACCGCGACGGCGATGTTCTGACTGGCTCGAGAGAACTATGGGGGATCGGTCCCCCTGTCCATGGTGTTGCGCTGGACCTGACGAGCGTGACCCCGGGCGTCGCTCACCGGTCTATGCGCATGGGGCGTAGTGTGGTGCGCCGAGCGCGCTGGCGCAGTCGGTGGCTGATGCAGCCACTTTTGTTGTAGTGCCTCGCCGTGCTCCTGTGTGAGCTTAGGGGTCTCCGCACGAGAGTCCGGTGAGGTGTGAGTCTGTGAGGACTCTGCTTCCGTCGGTGGGTGTCCCAGAGCATCCGCCGTGGCGCATTCCCTGAACGGGCGGTGGCTAGGTGCCATGTCGCCGATGCTGGAGCCATCACTCTCGCCATCGTCATCCATGAGGTCGAGGAAACAGGTGGGAGCATAGCTCGCCATTCCCACGAATTCGGATGCGAGAGGGGGCGACGCTGGCATCCTTCAGAGCCCCCGGGCGTATGCGTCCGCGAAAGACGCGAGGCCATAGGGGAACCGGTCATTTGGCGGTCGCATCGAGGACAACGGGGTTCCTCTGGGTAATCGGCGGAAGATAGAGAATAGTAAGTAAATAACAACATGTACATTACTCATAGCGGGATTTGAGCAGAGAGTTTGCTCAGAATGAAGCACAAATGTCGCATCGTTGAAGTCGTGCATCCTAGAGTCGATGGAGAGCGCCCCTCCAACAGGTGCCGGGACATGAGCCTCCTCACGGAGGTGTAGTACGCCGAGCCGGTCGGCGATGAAGTCCAGGCTTCTGAAGAGGAAGGCCTGGGATGGCTCAAAGACGGGTGGAACCCACATCCCAATAGGTGGGAGCGCGGGAAACTCTAGTGAGCCGAAGCGAATCGAATCGCCAGAGCCCTCCACGGCGAGGGTGGTAGAAAAGTGGCCATCCAATGACCAAAAAAGTGTTGAACGTACAACGTCCTCTCCACGGACGACGCCAACTATCGGTGCAGAAAGTGACCAACAAGTAAATATTTGTAGTTTTGCCGCACGTTGTGATCGGAGGTGGCCTAGCACTCAATGACACAGGGTTTATACTGGTTCAGGCAACATGCCCTACGTCTAGTTTGAGTCGGTTGGTGACTTTATTCCTGAGCCCAGGTGCTCGAAGTTTGCAGTGGGGTTACAAACGAGAAGGAGAAAGATGAGGTGCACGAGTGGTCCGGTCGGCTCCGGTCGGAGGGGCTGAGAGTGATAGGAGCTCCTCTATAAGCTAAGTGTTCAAGCGTGTGCTTGAGGTCAGAACCTGATGGTTCTGTGGTTGTGAGCTAGTGAACTTGATCGATCTGGATTAGCTTGTATGAACTTGAATCAACTGAGTCTCTTGGGAGAGAGCGCATCCCCTTTTATAGATGAAGGGGATGGCCTTACAAGTGAGAGGGAGAGAGTTCATATGCTTCTAAGTCTTGTTGCCCACGCCGGCAGGTATAGGAGGATGGTAGGCGCCCACAACACTGTTGGATGTCGATTGTATGTGGGAGGTTACGTTGTCTTATTTTGGGTATGGCAGATGTCGGCACCTGCATATACTGTTGATGCCTAGAGGCATGTGAGGAGTTTCACCATGTTCACTCGGTACGGTAAATCCCAACGCCCACAACACTGTCGATGCCCTGAGGCACGTGGGGGGCCTTACCGTATGGGAGTTAACGGCGCCCACAATACTGTAGAGGAAAATGTCGGCGTCCACAATACTGTTTATGTCAGGGTGGTTGCAGAGTACTGTTGCTGCAGGTGACTAGGTACGGTCCCTGGTATCTTGGTTTGACTTGAGCGCCTTGCCTTGCTTTCTCCATTCGTTCCCTGGTCCTTTCTGGGCGGGCGTCCCTGGTCAGTTGGTCCCAGTCGGCTCTGGTTGCGCCAGTCAGAGAAGAGCAGTGAGCAGGGTCTTTGCATACCCCGGTCAGAGATGTGGGGTCGGAGTCGGAGGTAGTGCTTTGCTAGGCCTTCCGGTCGGAGAGACCGTCCGGAGGCGGCTGGAGACCGAAGTGAGCGCTCTGGTCGGAGAGGTGGGCCGGAGTCGACAAGCGGGCGTTGTTCCTCCTCGGCCAGACCTTCCGGTCGGTGACTGGACCGCCCTTCTGGCCTGTTGTTTAGACTCTTGGGCCGGCCCATGAGTTGCGCGCTGCCTGTTTGGGCCGAGCCTTTGCGGGGAAGCCGGTCCGCGAGGGACCCCGGATTTATGAACCCAACAATATGTGTCAAGTATTGATTCAATTAGGATTTGAATTGTATTATCGGTTAGGGTACCGTAGAGTTTGGGTCTGACTCTATAACCTAAGAGGCCAAAAATATGCATCCGACTCTTCTTATAATCACAAGAGACAACTTGCTGGCTGATTTGGGTAGAAGCGAGGCCACGGCAACAATATTATGCTAGTGTAGCTGTTGTTTATGGGAGGAGCGTCCGTAGTTATGTTTCAAAACATAGACAAGTAGCCAAACCTGATTAAAAAGACATGATGCCTTGACGTCATTCTCGTGTAGTCGTGTGTGATTTCTTGGCGTGTCGTTCTCGTTAAAAAAACATTGATCGGAGACCGTCAGCATGTCGGTACTATTGGTGATAAGGGATGGAGGAGCGCGTCATGCCGTCATGGGTCTCTGGAGGCTCACATTGCCATTGGCCATCGGCAGTCGCGACTGATGGAGCCTCCGTGGTCGATCAAGTCCTATGGTCCCGCAATTAAATTGCATGACCGCGGCACGTCCAGCGGCCACCGCCCTTGTGCTCTAGGCAGCTGTGGCCTGTGGCTGCGGCCGCCAAGGAGCATGGACCGGCACCCTACAATAATGTCCCCCAGTCTTTGGGGACGTGCCAACAGCCGAACAGAGGTCCTGCCAATCGCCATTCTTGATCACCAGAGACCAAACAACTAACCACTAACCGTTCCACAAAACGGAGTCCACATCCACAATTGCGACGAATGTTAAGCTACGACGACGACATGGCACACAGGCACACCGTACGTCCGTACCTATCAAGAGGTACGACGTACAGTCAAATGCCTTGCATGATGCCGATCAGCTGATGCCACCACACGCATGCACATACAGTTGCATATGACAGTCATTACTCGATGGCAAATTAAAACGGTGCGTACGTGCACGGTAGTTCACTGTACCACAGCCCAAAGTAGCGTCGAACAGAGGGTCGGTAAAAATATCAAAATACCGTTGGATGGTCGGCCGGTATAGATTAGTAACATACGGTTGGTCGCTATATCCTATGTTTTCGTCAGACCGTCGGTCGGTATTTTTATTTTGGTTTACCGTTAGACGGTGGGTCGGTAAATCTAATTATTTGGGTCTACCGGTCCGTCGGTATATTGGATTGGGCCTGCGCGCATGCTTAGCCCAGTTCGCGCCTAAAATTTAGTAGAGCCCACGTGTCAGAGCAGAGTTGACGTCTAAAATTAGCGGATCCCACCTGTCATACCACATCCTCACTATGTTTTGGAAAAACCCTAGTGGCTGTCCAAATTTCCCTACCTGCCGCCACACTCCCGCACGCGAGCGCGACCCAGATCGAGGACGCGACTCCCCGGCGCCCCCACTCCCCCTTCCTCGGCGCCCCCTCCCCCTTCCCCGGCGACCCAGGCGCGCCCCCGGCTGCTCCGTGGCGGCCATCCAGTGGTCCCCACGCGGCCCCCAGGCGCGGCACCTCGGCCACCTAGGCGTGGCTCCCCGACGACCACCCCCCCCCCCCCCCCCCCCCCGGCGACCAGGCGTGGTTCCCCCGCTACCCAGGCACCCCACCCCACCCTTGGCGGCCCCCCAGGCGCGGCCCCCCATCTCCTGTTCCGTCGTCGCGATTCTCTTCCCCACGTTCATTAAGGTGACCTCCTCTGCTTCACTTCGATTGGGATTGGTATATTAGTATTGTGCAGCTTCATACTCCGTTGCCCAGTTGCATCGAGTTTGTTTGGCTGTACAGAGTTTGGCAACACCAAAGTTGAGTTTTCTGTGATGTAGAGTTTTAATGATGGTCTACTTGTTCCTATTAGATGCGCTGTTCCATAAATGAGCACATGGTGCAACATGATTTCTGGTTAGGACTAATGATAGAGTTTAATGGCTCCAAGCTATATTTTAGTTCTTGAACAAACAATTTACCTACACCAATCAATCTTTCGTATATAAAGAGTACACCCCTCTGCAAGATAAATACAAATCACTATTTCAGGGTTGCGTGGCATATGTACCCATAGTTCCGGTTTGTATTTAATTTGAGCTAGCTTATAAATATTCACATGCTTGGTGTTCTCTGTAACTCTGTAACTCAAAATTTAGAGAATTCCCATGTGCTGAAAACAACAGGAGGGAGTAGGAGCTGTGAGGTGTCGTCCTGCTTGAACTAGGAGTTCAGATCCGGTGTCCTGCGGACAAGCAGGAGTTGTGGTTGTCGTTGTGTGTTGGGCAGGAGCTGGAAGAAGTCATCGTGTGTGTGGATTTAAAGCAAGAGGACCAGGTGATGCTCTCCCCCTTTGGTCTGTATGCATGCTTATTTTAAGAAGCATTATTTTGTGGTACCCCAAGTTTCATAGATGGATTATATAATTTGGACAACATTTTGTTCTCGCCCTCGTAACAGGATAAATCTTGGATTGATGACGATGCTAGGTAAAAAATAATATCTTCATAAATACTGAAAGTGGTATATGTAGCTATGTAAAATGGCTTTTAACATAAAGGTTTCATGTAGGCACAGTAACACATATTTGCAAGGAGTGAACAATTTCTTAGCTTTTGCATTTAGTAACTCAGCTGTTGGTAGAAAGATATTATGCCCATGTAGAAAGTGTGTCAATTCTTTTTGGAAAGAGGCTAGTGAGGTCCGTGAACATTTGATATGTGATGGGTTTCTAAAAGGGTATAGAACATAGAATCTACATGGAGAACCTACCCCTTGTGTGAATCAAGGAGACTTTGATGGTGATGATGTTGAAGTTGTGGACGAGTCCAATGAAGATGATGACATATCTGACTTGCTTAGAGACTTAGCAGCTGGCTTTAGATGATATGGGAGATTATGAGGAAAACAGTTCAGTTCCTGATCCTTGTGAGGAGCTAGTTGTCATTCAGAAGTTAGTCACAGAAAACAACAAAGAATTGTACCCTACTTGCAAGAAATACACACAACTTCGATTTATTATTAGATTACTCCACATCAAACTCCTTGGATGATGGTTTGACAAATCTTTCAACTTGCTACTAGATCTACTTAATGATGCGTTCCCTGAGGGTTCAGCACTAGCTAAAACATTTCATGAGGCTAAGAAATTGGTGAAAACTATAGAAATTGGGTATATTAGTATTCATGCCTGTGAAAACAATTGCATTCTCTATTGGAAGGAGAATGCAGATTTGGTGTGGAAAGAGATGCAGTCTTGCCTCGCCCTTATGTTGGTGTGGAAAAGATGACCGATGCAAAGCACCTGACAATTGCATGGCCATATAATTGGGTAATAAACAACACCTGTTCTTGTTTCTTGTTATCATATGTGATGAGTGATAAGATTTTCTAATTAGTGATGTTTCTAACAGCTGAAGCTTAACAAGACATCAAAATCATCCCATGATACATGTATGCAATTTCGAATTTCCTTAATCTTCATTCACAACATCACATAGTTGATAGCTTCATGTGACTAGCATTTTGAATATAGTGATATAAAACAACCTTGTACACAATTTAATTAAAAGAGTTTGCTGCTTGAGCAATCAGTACATAACTACACATGTACACAATTTAATTAAAAGAGCAATGCAAGATGCAACTGTTGACTTGCTTGCCCACCTACCTGAATGCCTGAATGGCTGTGTGCAACAGCTATGCTGCCAACAGGGTGGTACTCACAGCATTCACTGCAATGATAGGATGACAGGATCAACACACATCATACAGAGCAACTGTACACTAAGATGCATGGGAGCATTTGGGCATCTGTGATTCAGTGTGATGCATGGGAGCATTTGGGCATCTGTGATTCAGTTTTATGCTGCATCTATCTGTTAGCTAGTCTGCTTTGCATGTCCTAGTTGGATCTTGAGCAATCATGTACACAATTTAATACAGCTTTGTAGGAATGATCGACTAACTGCTCTTATGATGCTCAGAACTTTGTAGGAGTTGGATCTCTAGCTTTCAGTTTACATGTTTATTTCAGCTTACATTCCTAACATAACTAAGAAAATTAGCGAGGCAATTAGAAGTACTGCTCAGTTTACATGTTTATTTTGGCCTTCCTATACCTGCATGGATAGGCTAAGTTTTATTTGTTTGGCAACAAAGAGGTAGCGATATTTATGGAAGAACTTGAATGTAGTTCCTTATACCTAATTATGTTCGATCTGGAAGAGTGCCATAGCTGAGGTGCCTCCTGGTGCCAGATTTATGGTAGTCATTTTTTTTGAACTTACCAATGTCAAGTTTCTGGTTGTACCACTGATGGATGTAATCTTTTATTTTCAGGTGGAAGGTAATGGCTAGAGGTAGCCTGATGCATGCAGGAAGCAGTTGGATCGAAGTGCGCATGGCCAGTGCATTATTTTGGACATCCTAACTAGAGATGAATGCTTTTGTTAAGACTTACTAGTGATGAATCATTTTGTAATGAGTGCAAGCAAACCATATGAGATGTGAGTTGTGCAACCAGTGCAAACATCTTTGAGCTATATATGCATTATTCTAGCTTGATGGCCAAACTGCCTTGATATAACTTGTTTCTGCAAGAGTTGTGGAAAATGACACAAGACAAATGCTTATGGCTATAATATAATTGTGAGCTATGATGAGCTTCTGTGTCATGATTATGTATTATCCAAAATGGAAACGTTAATTGTATGGTTCATCGATTATATGATTAGTATTGATTATGAGGCTAATGTATAAACAAATGATATTATGTTGTTATTTTCTTGTATCAATAGCGTCTAACAGTTGGACGCTATATAAATATATAGCGTCAAATCATTGGTCGCTATATCTTTAAAATACTGTCGGACGGTCGACCGCTATAAGTGGGTCGGTCGCTATAAGTTATAGCGACGCCACTATCAGCGATGTAACATGTTGGTAGCTATATATCTATAGTGACCGACCGTAGGTCGTTGTAGCCACTTATACCGACCGACCGTGGGTCGCTGCAGATAGGTTGTGGTATAGCGGTTGTAGAAGACGAAAGCACTAGCTGGTGCGCCGTTTCAGCTCGCCGGCGTACGGCGTGTTGACGGACCCGACCCAGAGCGCGCCACCCCGCTCGGCCACCTCGCTCACGGACACGAAGCTGAACCCGTCCAGCGCCTCCGTCACGTTGCCCTCGCGGGAGACCCTGACGGCGACCGTGGGCGCCGTGGCCGCTTCGCCGACTGCGAAGTCCCTGCTCAGCGCCACCCAGTAGCCGCCGTGGCCGTCGGCGCGCACATTGTCCGGGTACCCTGGCAGCTCCGCGAAGGTCTCGGACGTGCCCGCCCAGGCGCCACGGACCCAGTACCTCCGCAGCTCGCCCAGCGCCGTGTGTGCCACCACCACGTGCGTGCCGTCGGCGCTCACCGCCACGCCGTTCGGGTAGGAGAGGCCCGCCTGGAGCACGGCGACGCGGCGGGTCCGGCGGTCGTAGCGCAGCAGGCGGCCCGTCTCGTCGCCCAGGGCCACCACCAGCAGGTAGTCGCTGCATTGCAGTTTGCAAGAGTAAACACACAGGTTGGCATCAGTGTTGGTTCCCCGCTGGGATCATTATAACTGTCAGATAGAGATACTATTCCACGAGCTTATCTGAGATGCTGCAGGCCAAGTAATAATAATCAAAATAAAATTAATTGAGTTGATATGACCTTCTTAACGAAAATTGGAGGGGCGGTAGGGGAATAGATATTTTTTTGGGAAAATTTTGTGAAAAAGCTTTTTTTTTTGTGCTGATGCTGATTTGTTGCGAGAGAAAAATACTGTTGGCTGACTAATAAGTTCTGGCTGAAACCAACGAGCGAACAGGCCGAAAGTCGTTGGAGGGCCTACGAGGCTACCACGGCACAACAACAAGTGCTTTATCGATGTTTATGTGAATTGCGTTTCTAGTTTCTTGTTATCAGTTAGGGAAATAGAGTACTACGTACTATACGTACCATTGAGGAATATTGGCCCCTTTTCACCTTGCTGCCAATGGGTTTTTATGTATGCAATGCAGCTCCGGTAATTAGCCCGTACCTCCTGCTGTACGTGGTGCTGCTGTCAGTAAAGTAGACGTCGCCGGACCGCTGGTCAACGTCGAGCCCGTTGAGGAAGTTGAAAAGCTCGCCGCCGGCCTCCGTCGCCACGACCTCCGCGAGGCCGCCGCGCGCGGCAACCCTGAGCAGCCCCAGGTAGGCGTCGGCGATGTAAAGGTCGCTGGACTGCCGGTGGAACTGCAGGCCCAGCGGGCGCCCGCACAGGCTCTCCGGCACTACCAGCTTCTTGTCCGGCGCGCACACCGCCACGCTCCTGCATGACGTTCGCTCGCACGGGTTAAAATCGTGTGAGCCGTACGTGTGTATTCATTCGATTCATGAATGTGCATGCAAGCAAGAATGATCAAGATGAAACGAAACATGCTCGCTTAGCTTAGACGCTTACCTGTGCTTGGAGTTGTAGGCGAACTCGGTCCATCCCCGGAGGCGACCTTGCCACCGGAGGATGCGGCCGTCGGAGACGCCGGAGTATGGCCCGCCGCCGCGCCCGTCGAAGGCGAGACTCTCCGGCCCGGACACCGGCTCCGGCAGCGTCATCACGATGAGTCCAGGATCTATGGACTTGGTTCCGTACGATGACGACGCTGCAGCCGCAGCCGCAGGCAACACGAGAGGCAACAGGAGAAGAAGCGCAAGGAAGGAATGCAGTGAACGAGTGGCAGCCGCAGCAGCTGCCATGTCAAGCTTGCTGTGGCCTTCGTGCTAGGCAACGCACGCAGGGGTAACTGCCGACAGCGCTTCGCTCGCTCGGGCAGCTGAACAAGCACTCCACACATGCAGCAGCTTGATCAGCTTGTGCATTTTTATAGGCGTTGTCAGGTCAGGGTGCAGTGAACACTGTTGTGCACAGGACGCAGCTGCTGCACAGGATACAGTTCGCAGCTGATCATAGTTGATGGGTCAGATAGAAATTCCACGATTCTGATGAAGCGCGTCACAATTGGTCTTTTTTTATGTATTCGGCAGTGGATAGATCAAACAAGTGGACACATTCAATGAAGTAGATGAAAAATTAAATGGCCATGCATGCAAGGACAATGTACTTTGCGTGTCGGAGGATGCAGAGGCGTCGGCAGAGCTGGGCTCCACCATGGTCCTCTCATGTAAAATGGTGCTCCTTCCTCTTTCTCTCTCTCGTGTAAATGGCAGGCGGCAGCAGCAGCTTGCTCCTCTACTCCCTCTTTCACTCTCAGCAGCGGCGTAGCAGCTTTGGCGCGGGCAGGCGGGTCCGGCGCAGCGGCCACCGGCACAGGAGGCCCCAAGCACGGGCGAGGCCTCGCTCCCGCTCCCGCTCATGGGTGGCCGGCGTGGGGGCCCTGGCTCGGGCGGTCCAATGCGGCGGCGCAGCGGCACGGGAGGCCCCCATCGTGCGTGGGCCTCAGTCGCTGGCGTCTCCCAGAAGGAGAAACCGCAGGGGATAAGAACTGGGCCTGCCCGTTCCGGCCGTTTTCAGGTGCGAGCGCTCTCCTCTCTGCATCCTTTTCCTGCTTTCATTTTGCGAAGTTTCTTGCGTAGTGGGAGCTGGGGCGGGAAATGGAGGTGCGGTGGTTGGTGCGGGAAGCCCGGATCTGACTTGCAAATAGGCGAGGAGGTGGGCAGCGGAAGCCGCTGCGAATCGAGGCCGCCATGAGCTACACGGTGGTTCTTGCTAGGCGGCGCTGTGGGTGGGAAAAGGAGGTCCGCCGGCCGGGGCAGGGAGGCCGAATCTGCCTTGCAGGTAGACGCCGCCGCCCGTGGAGACTGGCGTTGCGCCTCGCCAGCACCGCAGACTGCACGAAGGTGGTGGCTGTCCTATGAGAGATACTGCCGTGCTCCTCGGGACTGGGGCGGAGGCCTCGCGGGGCACCGGGCGCTGGGCGTCGGTGGCGAGATAGGGGGGGGGCGTAGAAAATAGATGCCATTGTAGTGATTTGTGTTTGAGTTGTATAATCTTGTGCGTCTGATTGTTGCAAATCGTGCTTTGGTTGTGCCAGTATTCTTTTGGAGAGGATTGTTCTGAATCGTACTTTCTCTGTGTTTCGTCATTCAATTGATTATTCTGAATCCTACTTTCTTTGTGTGTTGTCACTCAATTTTTGAAGGTGCGATTCCTGTGGAGGGTCACCGCCTCCGCTCGCTTCGTGCTCGGCGGCGTCGATGGCTGGGAGTCCCTTCCCCGCCTCTCGCGCCACAAAAGTTTCATCGCCCGCAGGTGTGTGCGCGTGGGCATCGCGTCGGTGCCTCCTCTGGCTCCTCCCGTTCCGTGCTCGGCGGCGTTGACCACATGAAGTCACAGCTGTGCATGTGGCATCGCTTCTTGTAGCTATGGATGTGAGGAATAAAGATCTAGCTCCAGCGCGCGGCCCTGCTTCCTAGAAGATATTTTGGTTTTGATGATGCAGGTGGCGAATGGCTCTCTGGTCACCAACGTTTCCCAGTCCCAGCAGTGGTGCAACGGCATGGGAAGGTGGACAGGATCAACACCTGTGTGGAGGCTAGAGTGGGGCTTCAAGCAAAAGGTCCGTACTGTGTTGTGGCCCTGGATGAGTGGATGTTGCAGGCATACAAAAGTGATTCGGACACGATCTGTTGGGATAATGCGATTTGGCATGTGATCTTGCACGCCATGTGTTTGTAATCTTGGCTATGAAAGGTTAAGTAGTTTTCCGTTTACTATTTTTAATGTTCTATTACCCCTTAGTTTCCTGCAGGTTATGGCTGAGGTACGAAGAGAAGGCATTTGTGATTTATGGTTGCATGCATCAGGTATGATCTCCATCCCTTTCATACCAGGTGCTTCTGTTTTTGTTTAAACCAATCTTTGTTTCCATCAAACTATATGGAATCAATAAGAGCATATTTGCATGCTTGCAGCAATAGGAGGAAGCCAAAGAATAAAAGGGCCAAGTGGCGGTTCATGTGCTGAAGGTGATCGCCAAGAATAGGAGAAGATCAATGAACTTTTTAGGAAGACTCTCTATATGCAATATAGACCTTTGGGCCGGTCCACAGGCTCGCCCCTTTGCCTATGCGTAAAAAAATCATTTTGTTGAATGCTTTAGTTCTAGGCTTTCTGTCCACCTGAGAGAGCATTAGCATCAGACATTCGCATTACATTGAATCTTTAGCTGATACATACATCTATCATTGTTGTAGTGAATTTGTGATTTTTAAGAAGGTTCAACATTTCGGACCGTGATGGTTTCTAATATACACCTTATGCAGAGACTTGCCATCATTCTAGAATCTTTTGGCGACTATGGGTTCTTACCTGCTGGTCGTGATCACATTACCCCCTATCCTTCAGGTGATGTTGTTCTTCTCTTGTATAGTTTGATACTCTGGATTAAAGAGAATTTGGCTCTGTTCATTCTTTGTCACCATGTATAAGTTGCTTGTATATTTTCAAGCCAGATGATTGACAATGATATGTTAAACCCAAATTGCGGTCACAGTTCATGTAACAAGATGTTCCTAGGCACACAACATTTATTGTTTCTTTATCAAACTTTAAATTTTACCATGACTACATAAGACATATCAGATAATTCTATGCACTCTATAATCATGACATACATTTCCTCTTCCTCTGCGTGATATACAAACAAAATGCACTTATAGTGGCTGCCGCATGGACATTACCACATGGATACTTGAACTTTCAGTTTGATTGTTTCAGCATTCTTCTAGAGAAAAACTGTCATAACTTTTGATTGCTCTATTCAGTAGATGTATAAACTATATACTAGCTGCAGTATACCTATGCATTTTGGAGGATGACTATGAAATTAGTGTTTCTATGTTGCAGCTGCAACATCTGTGCATCCATAATTTCTGATTTTACATTTTGAATTGGCTCTAATGCTGGGTTTCATGGTGCAGTTAGAACCCTGGATTTTTGTAGGCTTGCAGTGATGCAGCCTGCAGGTTAGGACGGGCAACCTAGCAATGGATAGCTGCTTGCATCCTGCAAGGCAGGCGGAGCAGGCAGGAATTGTAGGTCCATAATCAGCTCTCAATAGCAGGTATCATATATATATTGTGCCTTATATATCGTTGTCTTGAATTCTTGATTCTTCATATGTAGCTGGCCTGCACCAGACTCACTGTGCCTTTTTCTAATATGCATATGCAAAGTTGTCACACTATTAATAATAGTCTACTCCACCATATCAGATCAGATATAAGGAGAACGTGGATGTTCTAAAGCCTTCTTTTTATACACAATTCAGTTTACATTCAATTTTCATGGGCGCATGCATCGTATGTCTTATCATAGTCGTGTCCATCCTGGCTATTAAACATCTCTGCTTATTAAACATGCCAATAGTACTTTGGTTTTTTACTTAGCAAATTGTCTTCTTGGTATGGCTAGAGGACATTGAAGTGTTAGCATTTTTGTGGTGCAGGTTAGATTGTATGCTTTCTGCTCAGGCAGATCTGAAGTAAATAAATCTAAAAGGCATTAAGACATAACTTTTTTTTGCTTATTACACATACCAATAATCTTTCAAGTTTTTTACTTACGATATGTAAGCATGCTAAGAGGCGTTAAAATCTTAGCATTTGATGCTTACAAGGATGTTGTAGTTGTCTGCATGGAAGCCTGGAGTAGTCTGCATGGAAGCCTGGAGTAGTCTGCATGGAAGCCTTTTAGCCTGCTTAACTCTAGGCGGCAAGGATATTGGAGTAGTCTGCATGGAAGCCTGGCGGACAGCAGCTTGCTTTAGCAGCCAGGCAGGCTGCTATATACCACAGCCAGCGGCATGGAGGGCAGCCGAACACGCTAAAAATCTTAGAATTGCATGCTTCTTGCAAGGATGTTGGATTGGTCAACATGGATGCCTATAAGACAATTTCCTTGGTTGCAGAATGCTCTCTGTGATGGATGTATCAATGATTTTTTTGTGACAAAGGAACTATAATATTCCTTGCATGAAGTGGTTCAGCAACAATGTCGGTGATATTGATCAATTGATAAGAGAATTATAGTGTGTTCTTTTTATATGTTACATATCTTTAAATATAGATTAAGTTTCAGTTGTCCTATATGTGTTTTAGGTTATGTCAGCTATCTTATGACCAGTGTTATTAATGTGTTAAGTTTGTAATCTTCAAACATCTCGGATCTACTTTGTACTTTTGTTTCATATGCCATTATTTATAATCAATTGTACTTTTACTAAAAAAACAGTGGTGCCAGCTGCGCGCAAGGGCGCGCGCTAATCACTAGTGCCTCATGAGTTGTGACTGGATTCGGCTTGATCATGCATGGCGATTTAGCCCACCGGCGGATGAAAGTTGTCGGTCTATTTTTTTTCACTCAACCACGTTAAGGCACACTCATGTACTGATACACAGATATCTACGCATGACAACTGCTCCACGAGCTATGTACATACACACTATGACATTCCTAAGGCTACCGTCGCATTCTGCGACATCATCTCGTCGGTTTTCATGTCCATGGATCCCATACACATTGACGAACCAAGCACATTGAGTTGTACACGCAAATTCATTCGAGAAAAAGTTTACTCTCAGGATTTTTAGAGACACGCCTCTTAACATGGCCGTTCTGTAAATGCCCATTTATAGAGACGGCTAAATTAAGGTGCTCGCCTCTAAAAATCTATTTTCAGAGACGGGCATATGCTTTGAGCTTCTCCTAAAATCTCTAGTCTCCTAGAATCATTTATAGAGACAATTGGACAAATGTGTCACCTTTGGAAATAAAAGACATTGTCTCCGATCCTAATGAAAATCATTTCTGGAGTAGTTATAGTCATGGTCTTAACACGCTGATAAGTCATCTTTCTCCTATGTGCATGTTTCAATCGAGCTATGGCATGGAATATTAAATGCTCTAATTTTCATATTCTTCTCTTTTTTTAAATAATACATGTGTCATAGATTGCAAGAAGGTACATTACATAGCCATAGTCCTAATAGTTAAGTGAGAAACAAGGCAAATATTATGCCATGAGCAATGCAAAATGACTGTGCGGCCTCCCAGGGTGTCCACATATGTTCCATTTAGTTGGTGCGTTAGATAGAAATTCCACGACTCAGATAAAACGCGTCACAACAAGCCTTCCTCCATGCATTCGGCAGTGGATAGATGAAGCAAATGGATGCATTCAATGAAGTAGATGAAAAATTGAATGACCATGCATGCAAGGACAATATAAACTGTAGGTGTACTTTGCTTGCAAAAAGTTACTATGGTAGGGGGATTTACATCACTGTGCTTTCACGTGTCCTTTACATAAAAAAGTAACTATGACATGAGGAATTCACATCACATGTGCCTTCTCCTTTTACATTAATGAATTTACTATCAATAGATACTGCCAGTAATTTTCCATGTATGCACAAGTGCCTCCCTAAGCTATCTAGAAATTCACTTAGTAAATTTGAAAGCACTGGACATCTTCACCTACGCAGGGTGGGTCGAAAGTAGGTGGACACATTTAAGGCCTCCCCTTCATGCTACCATCACATAAAAACAAGTCAGCGCATGTCCACGATGCCTCCACGGCCACAACCGCCACGTCTATGCCTGTGCGCGCGGGAACGATGGCGCTGCGGGATGGGTCAGCCATGCAGAACATGGCCACCTCCGTCTCGAGCGCCCGGAAGTCGAACGCCTAGGGCCAGTCGCCGTACAACGCGAGGGCGAAGAGGTCACCCGAGGCGGACACGGCGGCGCACATGTCCATGATGCCACGTGGGGTGAGCCTCTCCAGCTCCACCTTCGGCTCGCCGCCCGTGCCTACCCCCACCGCGTACATGGCCGCCAGGCTCTAGAGCGTCTGATCTTTGCTTTGTCTGTCTCCCTCTGATTAAGCAGCATACTGATAGTGGTTTCCTTCTTGGAATGCGATTTCACATTCTTTTTCTATCGAGCCGTGATGTGCATATCCTGTTTTACCTCGGGGACAGCTTACAAAATTGATGTGCATGGCTTGGATTTGGGGGAGTCCCTGCTACGCTGAAGGAACTCAATGTCTGGATTTGATCCTGCAGTTCTGAATCCCAACCATCTTAGCTTCCATTGCTACCTCATTACCCATAATTTCCCCCTTTTTCAATCGTGTTTGGCTTGATCAGGAGAGGGCGCTAAGGGAGATGTCTAGATCATCGGTGTTACTGCCAATGGAGGACTCCTCTACTGCCAATGTTAGTCTTCTTAAACTGGATTTGCATAACATTGGCCTTGGTACAAAATACCAGCTGTTGGTGTATCAATTTATTTGGGTTTTGTGATTGCAAAGTTATCGGATGATGAAAAATTGGGCGATGCTGATGAATTTTGTCAAGCTCGTCCTCACCATGGAGGTGAGTGGACTGAATTCAACCTGTATGGTCCGGGTTATTTTCCTTTTGCACTTAACTGTAATGGGGCATGTTTGTTTTTGATGTAGCAAGCGGACACAAGTAAAGCTGCATTCCGGTGGCTAGGCCAGGCAAAGCGAAATCAAGAGAACAATGTCATGGTTGCTCTACCTCCATCCAGGAAGCAATGCCCAATAAGAGAGCATTAGAAATTGTTGATGCAAGTCTAAGTCTTGGATTAGTTTCACTAGAGGACAAGGATGTAAGAAGAGTACCACAGAGCGCTGGATTCTGATATTTTTGTGACTAATCCATGTGCAAACATGCCTTTATACTCGAAAAGTGTTGATCAATTGATGATTGATGCAACACTAGATATATTTGTGATCATTGTTTTAATTAATTCGTGGTTTTTGTAGGGCACGTCGCTCTGCTCTTTCCATTCTGGATCTCACATGCATCCAAAGATCGATCGAGATTAGGAAAAGAGTTTTCTTTTTCTTTTAATGTTGGCGGAAGAGAAAGTGTTAATAATTACGCCAGTTATCTGTTGCTCTGACACACCAGCATGCCTATGGACTACTTTTCTGCAACATTGTGGTTGCTCTTAGACTATGTTTTCGATGGTGTTCCAATTACAAGACTAAGTAAACAGTAGCCTGCTCACAACATAAAAGCAGGCAACCACGGAACATATATAATATGTCTACTGGTTGTGCTTCAATGGAACGTTGGCATGGTTAAGATGGTCGAATTAGAGACACATGAGCAAGAAATAAAATGGTTTTGATAACTTGGTCCTTCGTTGCCCGATGCCCGACAACGGCGCATGCACCGACCCCACCACCATCACTGCCGCAGCGCACAAGCGCCCGGACGGCCCTCGCCGACTGCAACAGCTCGCACGCCGCCATGACAGTGGGTCCCACCTCCCATCTCCCCCCTCTCCCTTCTCCATGCATGGCAGCAACACGAGCAGCACAACCGTATATGCGCAGCAAATAGAGCAAGGCAAGCACGCACGTAGACAACCACCACATTTAAAAAAGAATGGAGGTGACCAAATTTGAACTAACTTTTTCAACGCCTTGGAAGCGTAAACCGTGTCTGTAAAATTTTGTATGGTCCTGACAAAGTAGAAGGCAATTCCTGAGGTTCACATCATGCTATCTCTAGTCGCGTCTTTAAAACCACACCCTCTATCTCATTGATTAGATTTAAAATTGTCTGACATATTGAAAAGTGAGAATTTTATTCATTTTAGGACGGAGAGAGTACTTAAGTGTTAACACTCAAAATTGTCCACGAATAAAGTTTTATAGTCCACTAAAAGCACAATAAAGACCCGCCAAAAAAAGCATGGTAAAGATGAAGCAATAAATGGTGGTCCCCGCAGAATTTATACGAGGAGTGCAATAGACTGAACGTGCAAAGTATATAAAACAAGATGGTGAGTGCCTCCCTAAGCTATCCATAAATTCACTCAGTAAATTTGAAAGCACTGGACATCTTCAACTACGCAGGGTGGGTCGAAAGCAGGTGGACACATTTAATGCCTCCCCTCCATGGTACCATCACATAAAAACAAGTCGGGCAGGTGGACACATTTAATGCCTCTCCTCCTTACCATCAGATAAAAATAATTCACTGACCATGCAAGAACATTTGTACTTACACATGTATCCATGCATCTAAGAGACGGCTTGGGTTGCGTGCACGTTGCTCCCAAGGTGGTCGGTGGTTGGGGTTGGTCGCCATTAATATGGCTCCCTAGCCAGTGCAGGTTCAACTTCCCAATCGTGCTGCGTCCCATCAACCCTTAGCACCTCCGTATCCACCTCACCATGGCAAACATCAGGGCGATCGCTGTGGACTATGGCCGAAGATCTGCTGCCTTCCTTGCACCACTCGTGTGCCCTACACTACCAGCAGCACCATCAGCATAAATGAGGAAATAAAGCTTTGGAACCTTTTTCTAAACTAAAACTTGACAACAAATTCTTTTCAAAAAGTTAGGATGTTGCATGCGAAGTTATATAAGTAGCCCTATTACTATGGTCATGTATCCAGGATAGATGGCACTCTGCTGACTTAGGTAGGCTTAATCAAGTTCTGTGTAGGTACACTGACCCCGAGCATAATCCAATAGTATCGACTAGCTACAGAGAGAGATCGGTGTGCCAAAAATCTAAGAACGATTGCCCTATAGGTTGGCAACAGTAGAAGGACGTATAGGATGTACATTCATGCATATCCTATTTGTGCATTGTAGTGCCCGTATTGCTTGCAGATACGCCATCCATAGGTGTCACATGTATCGTATGGTGCATGCCTGACTCGTTCCTATTCTGGAGTTAATGCTAAACTGTGGCTTTGTGCTTCGTGTCGCCTATGGTTCACACCTGCCGTGACCCGCGTGTCCCCGTACTCTTTTCTAGGCTCTTGTCGGAACCTTGTCTTGCAACCATATTAGTCATTAATGGCCTCGAACATCGCTCGCCTTGAACGCGCGAAAAATTCGGTCGATTCATTTGTAGTGATCTCGTGCTGGAACCTTGGTGGACCATGCTAGGACCACTAACCACTCTGCCTTTATAAGCAGGGTCTGGCTTAGCTATTGGTACCACCACCCGGTGCACTTTAGCTCGCCTAGCTTTTCCTTTTGAGCTAGCTTTTCGCTCAGTCCTTCCTTGCAACCACCGCCAGTGATGGCAGGAGCCTAGGTTAGTAGTTACTGCCTGAACACTGAGGGTTTTCCTAAGATCCTATATGCCACCCTACAAAAGCTCGGAGTCAAAGATTGTCCGAAGTATGAGGGCCGTGAGTATGAAAAGAATGGCACTGAGCGGTGTGAAGTTACCGTCTACATTGGGAAGAGTGAAGAGTTCCCCGACATCACTAAAGCCTAAAATGTGACCGCAATCGGGTTTCGCTTCATTGACACCTACCAGGTTGTGGCCCGCAAAGCCTTATGGTACCTTTGCCAGATCTATGAAGAGCCCATTGCCCAAACCCCCATGAGGTTCTTTCCACCTTTGGAAAAGAATTGACGGGCATGGAGGGCTCGCATGGAGGCTTTGCAAGGGCGGGATGCGCAAGAAGATAGTCCTACCATGGTGCACTTGACCACGTACCTGCTTGCTCTAGATGAGCAGTATGACCGGCAAGCCTCAGAGCTGAGGAAGTGCCTTCGGCGAGCCGAGGAAGCCGAGATCTTCTCCAGGATGCTCTAGGTGCAGCTTGCCAAAGCGCATGCTAGTGCGGCAGCCGCTGAGAGTCGAGAGACTGTCATGTTGGAAGCTCTGAAGGAGGCTGAAGATCGATATGCCCATCAGTTCGGAGAGGCCTACCTTGTCACCAGAGCCAAGCGGAGGACGCTGGCTGCTGAACGGCAGGATCCCTTGATCGTGGAGGGGATCCCTATCCACCCACCAGAAAGAAGGAGAACTAGTGTTGTAGTACTGCCAGCACCTCCACCCTCAGAAGTGTAAGAAGTAGAACCCTTGATTCCTCTCACTCAGCCATTGTCAAGAGAGGAGGCAGATCCATAGCCAGGGCGGTAGAAGAATCCACCCAACCCAGGAATGAAGATGCGTGGTCTAAAGTAGATTAGTTTCCTTGGGATGATGTACCCGTAGTTAGTAGTGTCTTTCGTCGCTGTCCACCGGTATTGTAATATTTCCATTGTATTTTGTCCATAGTTGTTGAGGTAGTCCGATCGTAGGAAAGGTGAACAATGTGTCGAGAATGGGAGAGTAAGTGCATGTATGTTGTACCAGCATAAGGACGTTCGGAATATGCATTTTATTTATTTCACTGTGTTATTGTGTCCATCTACCTTAAGTCTTGTTCAGTGTTTTCCTAAACGCTAAACAGTAAATAGCCAATCACCTACCGTTTAGCCATTATTCGGGCAAAACGTCCCATTAAACGGGCTAAATGGCCAATTAAATGGGGTAAACAGGTGATTAAACAGAAACGGTGCACCACTGTGTAGCGTTTACATGGTGTTTAAATGGGCTAAATGACCATTTAGGCGAACAGAGGTCTCGTTAGACGTGCTTAGGGTTTTCGAGGGCATTGTTAAGTGGGTTACAAGAGAAATTACCATTCGGATGTGAGCAAACTAGCCATGATTGGATAACATAGGACACTATATCGACTAATTGTGGATGTCCTAGCAGAACACTTGAATCTCTTTAAATCAAATCCGTTGTTGGATTTGAAGTCCTTGTCCCTTGTTGCGAAAGGAACCCTTGTTGTTTGAATCTTCCCTTGCAATACTCCTCTGATTCTATGGTCTATGACCCCACCATCTTTATTGTGTGTAAGTTGGTAGTAGTTGCCTGGTTAATAGCTTATGGTGCCACGACGAAACCGAGGGTCCCTATGGAACAACTGCCATATGGTGACGCTGCTCGGCATGCACTGGTATCGAGGTTGTTGACCAAGTACCTTTACCAAGTTACACCGCCATACCACTTTTGATACCAATATTCAGGTGTTTGAACAGGAAATCCACAATGGGTTGATGAAATAGTATTCTCCCAAAGTAAACAAGAGGAGGTGGTTTCGGAGGAAGCATGTATGTTGCAATCTCACTTCATACAAAGGTTGGCGCATATTGTGGACAAGGAAGGGAAGGAAAAAAGAACACCTAGGAAAAGTTAGCCTTGGGTAGTAGGGAGTGCATAGAAAAGCCTGAGTGGATCTAAGTCCCAAGCACTGTGCCTAGCTCGACCACGCTATGCACGCCGGGTCACTGTCGCCATGTGCCCCATGGATACCGTCGGTGTCGGGCCCATTAGCACGTATCCTTGCATGTCCACGACATCATGCCACACTCGCTGTCCTCGTGCACTGTGTGCTTCTCCTTTTCTTGGCCTCCGGTCCACTCTTGATCCTCACCCTCATCCCCGTACCGGGCCCCCCTCCCTTCTTTCTTCTTTTGGGGACATGGCCGCCCGCACGCCTCCCTCGTCGAGCGAACACTCTCTCCTTTCCTTTATTCCCCCCTCCGCTCGCTTGTGTAGGGAGCATGCCATGGCCAACTTTATCCCCACAGCGTTAACCGGCAGTGTATCCCATCCATGCCGTCTCCACTTCTGGTGCGTTGCACCCCATCTCCGTTCGCCACTATAAGATGCCCTTGGTCCTTGCTCTTCTTCTTCATCCCCATCCCTCTCGAATCTAAAGCAGAGCTACGAGATCTAGTCGTCTTTGTGGAACTAGGTTCATTTGACAGAGGCGATGGTGTAATCTAAGAAGAAGGGATCTAGTTTTCGAAGAAGTTCAAGTCTACCCTTGGTTAGTTTGGTCTTAGGGTTCACGATGTTTGACTTCTTAGTCTCCTATTTCTAGATCTGTTGGTCATACGCCATGTTTTGGATAATCATTATCTTGTTGTTTCTCCATTGCCCTCGTCTATCCTGACTTCTAGAGTAAGCTTTGATTGTACTAGGTTGCTCTTAACCATGTAACTTTAAATCTCGGTGTAATTTAGTATTCGACGTCGTGTAATCTTTCGTGTAATTTTAGATTTATGAAATGTGTTGTACTTTCGCCTAAGTGGAGTGGATCCTAATTCACTCTTTTGTAAACCCTCATGTTAGGAGATGTACTTGTGTTGTAGTTTTTGCTCTTTCCACCTATAATGTAATCCTAGCCAATGTTGTGCTTTGAATCTAAGTGTGTTAGTTGCTTGAGCCCAACTCCATCGAATACTTTTTTCCACTAACATGTCATTGATTTGCTGGCCTAGAATAGGCATCATGTAATGACAACCAACCTCTATGTTCATTTACAATATTGTAATGAAAAAAACATGTTACCTTTCCTTCCTATATTTTCCCATTTAATGTACCAAAGAGACTAACCTTTCATAGCAATGCGATGAGAAAACATATTCGACATATGAGCCATATTTTCCAAGATTTTTCCTATACCAAGCACATCACCTATAGCGAAGCACGGGTAGTAGTGGCTAGTATAATTGAAGGCATGCCATTTTCAGTTTCAGCATTCCTGCCACCCCCAAACGAAAGCTCAAGGAGTTAAGGAACCCGTGGAAATTTCTTCAAGCTTCACAGAGGTTAGCGACATTTGACAACCATATATATATTCACTTTGTCCGACATGCATCATGTCTCTGACACTCCACCCCCTCCAGCTGATCCCAATAGGCCACAGACCAATGAGCCCATTTTAGTCCCTTCTAGTCCCTATTTTGCCAAACATGAGGGACTACTAGAGGGACTAGAATGGGTTTGGCTATCCCCTTGTGGGTGGCTATTTGGGACTATTGGGGTCAATTTGACACCCCGTGCTCCTCAATTATTGCCGGTCCCCACCCCTCCCCTGCACAAGTCACGCGCCCCTACTTTTCGCTCATGTCGAGCACGCCTGCTCCTCCGTCATCGCGGCACTATGTCTTGCGCCACCATCGAGCTTCGCAGCCAGGCGCCGCGCCTCCCCAAGCCGACTGGTCGTGCCTCCCTTTTGCGCCCACCCATTCTCCCT
Source organism: Miscanthus floridulus (assembly GCF_019320115.1). Lineage (NCBI taxonomy): Eukaryota > Viridiplantae > Streptophyta > Magnoliopsida > Poales > Poaceae > Miscanthus > Miscanthus floridulus. Next base: position 92,327,971 of record NC_089582.1, on the reverse strand, counting down.
CTCACGCGTGCATGTGCTCTGCTCACGTCCATGGGTCTGCTTGTCGCCACTGGGGTCTTCTTCGCCGAGATCGCCGTCATTTCTTCCTCACCGTCCTCATGGCCATCTCTGGTGACCTCATGGACGTCCAGTGACCCTCCCTGGCATCTTCCTTGGCCGGCTGGAGCTTCTCCTTTGGTGAGCACCTTCCCTGCTCTGCAGGTGTTCGACTAGGGGTGTTTTGGTCTTTGTTCAACCGCCTTAATGGTTTTTAGTCCTTTTTAGTCTCTGGAACCGAACAGGGTAAGGGACCACAATTTAGTCTCTATTTTAGTCTCTAGTCCCTGGACTAGAAAACCAAACATGACCTAAGTCCCATCTAAATCAACATTAAATGGAGAGCATAGTGTATACCCAAGTATTGCTAGTACAAAAATGATTATTATATATGGTGTATACCCAAGTATCTCTAATACTAGCAAATGAAATTTGCTACCACCAGTGCGGCAAGCAAGAGTGGGCACAGTTAGAAACTGTCACTTGAAATAGATTTACGGATGGATGACTTAATTGTACCATGGATTTTATAGAGCCACCGGTGAAGAATGGCTGAAATACACTATGCCAGAGCCTCTAATCGCAAATAAGCATAAACTTTATCATAGGCACAAAGTTTCTAGGTATGGGAGTTTACAACTGTGTCATTGATGACTGCTATCACAGATAAGCAAAATCATGTATGTGGTGTGACCATTATCACATATGTAAACTCTAAGATGGGGATTTCATGCACTAGTGATGATATCGAAGTCCGTCTCTAATGTTTTCTACACCACAGGCGAGGTTTTACATCACACATCCATGGAAATTTTTATATTCAAAGACGGTCCTTATAGAAAGAGGCTTGTCAGTGATGTAAGCTATCTTAGATGCCGATAGGTGAATTTATGTCTCTAGTGACTGACATCACACATGGAGGGAAATCACGTCTATAAATTACACTTAGTGTCTCAGTCATCAAAGGTGTGGTTCAGACCTCTTTACATCTCTCATCAATGTTGACGGTCAATAAATGCCTATTTTAACCATCAATATTGCACCAAAAATGAGAGTAAACAACAAAATAAAACAACATAGGTAGTGATTTATGTTTATAATTCACATATTTTCACTTGTACTTGGAGATCTTTGGTCATGTAGGAAAACCATACAAAAATATCAAAAATCAAGTACTAGAAGCTATTTGGAGCAAGGTGGGCCACCATAGGCCACTTGGTGGTGCCACCTGGCCCCACAAGGGCACCGCTCGGTGCCCCACCTGCCCTTGCCATGTCACTGGTCTATGGGAGAGGTCCTCCAAGGCTTCTTCACCGCTGATCTCAAGTCGGTTCAACATCAAAGGCACGAAAGGAGCATCACACGGATTGCTGACGTGTCATGGTTGCACAACCAACGTGACAAACATCTCCAAGCACCCACACCCACTCATGACATGTGGGCCAACACTACTACATAAATCTTATTGGAGGCGGGCAAAAAGGGTTAATGGAGGCGGGCATTGCAACCGCCTCCAATCAAAGGTCACGGTTAATCGTGACTTACGGAGGCGGTTGTCCTGCCCGCCACGGTTAATCCATTAACGGGTGCCTGCCTCCATTAATCGTTTAAAAAAAAGCCCGAGCGAGCCCAATTGAGCCCACGGTCGAGCCCAATCGAGCCCGCTGCCATCGCGTCCACGCTGCCGCATCTAGGCCGCTAGCATCCATGCCACGCCGCCGCGCCGTTGGTCCTCTTCCACGCCGAGCTCCTCCACACCGAGCACCTGCGCACCACCGCCGCTACTCCTCATGTGAACATGTCGCTGTTGCTACTCTTGCGAACACGCCACCGCTGCTCCTGCTGGACGCACCTTCCTACCATGAAGAGAGGGTGAGCGAGATGGAGAGGAGAAAATAAGGGAGGGAGCCACCGGATCTGCCCGCCCGCTCGCTCCTAGCTGTGCGCTGCCGAGGGAGAGGGAGGGAGGTAAGGAGGGAGTCATACCTAAGGCAGATCTAAGCGGAGGAGGTGCAGCGAGCCCAATGTCGAGTGGGAGCCCGCCGCCGACGAAGAGGGAGGGAGCCCGCTGAGGGAGAGGGAGGGAGGAAGCCACCGGATCTGAGCAGAGAGAGGGAGGGAGGGAGGACGCCGGATCTACATGGGTGAGTGAGAGGGAAGGAGGATGGGTGAGTGTGGGAGGCCACCATCTGTAATGGGGATGGGGTTCCCGATCTTCCGTCTGGTAGGGGTAACTATCATTGTGGCAGAAAATGACACACCGATCCGGCTTCAGATCGAAAAATCGAACCTTGCAATCTTAGCACCACAACTCCTCTGGTTATCAACCGAGACACGGTTCCGGTTCACCTCGCCAAGAAGGCTAACCCCTACCTGCGCAATGAAGAACACAAGCAAGAACAAGAAAGAAAATAACCAAATTGCAGATGGATGATTAATCTTATGATGTTGGGGTCTCACAAACCGATGAACGGCGAAACTGTTCTTAACAGATTATTCTAAGCAAAACCTAAACCCTAATGGAGGGGTGACGGCTGTTTATGAGGACTCTAGGGTCGTGCAAAGACCCCTGGACGTGCCACCTAATGGCTCACTGATGATACACTACCCAACAGACCAAAAACGGTGACGTAGCACCCTGACAGATTCTGGACTCTGATTTGCTTCGACGATTCCTGTTAATTCCCGTGGAATTTGTTCCTCAAACCAAAGCCATTAGTTAGCTTATGGAATTAGCTTTCCATCCATAGGTGGATCATCGAAAATAGAGTCCGGATGCGTCCTGGGCGTCCATTTTACTGCTGACTGGTCCTGAAGGCCGAGGCAGAGTCGAAGTCGAGTTGGGCTGGGCCTCCAGCTTGTGTTGGTCATCCTTGCTGGTCTTCTCCACCTCTATACCTTTTTCCAAGTTCCTCATGACCCTCTCCTATGTTTCTAAGCAAGATAACATCATTAGGTAGTAGTCTATTCTCAAAAGTATGAAAAGGATCGCTTAAGAACGAGCTCACCTCTAAATTGAGTTGACGCATTTGAGCTCGGGTCATTGAACCTTGCATAACGGTTGGAAGATCAGCGGGTACATCCAAGGAGTGATGTCCTCAGCATCCTCCCCTCTTGAAACTAAGTCGTCCTCGACTCAAGCTCATCTTCTTCTTCCAAATAAGGTTTCAAATCTGCAATATTAAAGGTAGGACTAACCCCAAGCTCGGGTGGCAACTCAAGTTTGTAGGCATTATCATTTATTTTCTCAATTATCTTATGAGGGCCAGCTGCTCTTGGCATTAATTTAGACTTACGCAGCTCAGGAAATCTATCTTTTCTCAAATGTAACCAAACCAAATCACCCAGTTCAAGTTTAATTTCTTTTCTACCTTTACTACCAGCAATTCTATAATTATGATTCATTCTTTTTAATATTTGCTTTAGTTGTTTCATGCAACTTATGAATGAAATCAATAGGCTCTCTAGCATCACTATGTGTTCTCTCAGTGGTAGGTAAAGGCAAAAGATCAATAGGAGCATGGGGGTTAAAACCATACACTACCTAAAAGTGACTTACCTTGGTGGTGGAATGTTCCGCCCTGTTATATGCAAACTCCACATGCGGCAAACACTCTTCCCACATCTTCAAATTGCGCTTCAAAATTGCTCTCAACATGGTGGACAATGTTCGATTCACTACCTCAGTTTGCCCATCAGTTTGGGGATGACATGTTGTAGAAAACAGTAGCTTGGTCCCCAATTTATTCCACAAAGTGCGCCAAAAATGACTCAAGAATTTTGCATCGCGGTCTGAAACAATAGTAGAAGGCATACCATGCAAGCGAATGATTTCTTGAAAGAAAAGGTCAGCAATATGAACAACATCATCACTCTTATGACAAGGAATAAAATGTGCCATCTTAGAAAAACGATCAACCACCACAAAAATACTATCCCTCCCCCTCTTAGTCCTTGGTATCCAACACAAAATCCATAGATATATCAGCCCAAGGAGTAGAAGGAACAGGAAGAGGCATATACAAACCATGTGGGTTCAATCGCGACTTAGCTTTTTGACATGTGGCACACCGAGCCACGTACTATTCTACATCTCGCCTCATCCTTGGCCAAAAGAAATGTGTGGATAGCACCTCCTCCATCTTCTTGGCACCAAAATGTCCCATCAATCCACCATCATGTGCCTCCTGCAACAACAAAAGACGAACGGAGCCAACTGGAATGCATAGGCAGTTAGTTCTAAACAAAAACCCATCATTGATCATAAACTTGTTCCATGTACGTCCCTCTCTACAATTCAGCAACACGTCCTTAAAATCAGGATCAAGCACATATTGTTCTTTTATTGATTCAAGCCCAAAAATCCGACAATCAAGTTGGGACAGCAAGGTATATCGTCTAGACAAAGCATCAACAATCTCATTATCCTTTCCTTTCTTGTGTTTGATAATATAAGGAAAAGATTCAATAAATTCAACCCATTTAGCATGCCTACAATTCAGATTATGTTGAGAGCGAAGATACTTAAGCGATTCATGATCAGAATGAATAACAAATTCTTTAGGCCACAAATAATGATGCCACATCTCTAAAGAACGGACAAGTGCATACAATTCCTTATCATACGTGGAATAATTTAGAACAGGGCCATGCAATTTTCACTAAAGTAAGCAATGGGTTTACCATCTTGCATCAAAACACCCCCAACGCCAACTCCACTAGCATCACATTCTAGCTCAAAAGTCTTACCAAAGTTTGGAAGTTGCAGCAATGGTGCGTGTGTGAGCTTGTCCTTCAAAGTGTCAAAGGACTCCTCATGTGCCTTTGCCTAATGAAACACCACCCCTTTTTTCGTCAACTCATGCAATGGGGCAGCAATGGTGCTAAAATCTTTGACGAAGCAGCGGTAGAATCCTGCAAGACCAAGAAAACTCCTCACCTATGTGACGGTTTGGGGAACCAGCTAGCTCTTTATGGCTTCAATTTTCATCTCGTCCACCTGAATTCTCTGTGGAGTTACAACATAGCCAAGAAAAGAAACTCGATCCGTGTAAAAGATGCACTTCTCAAGGTTACCAAATAATCATGCATCACGTAAAGCATTAAAAATAGCTCGTAAGTGATCCATATGTTCAACAAAAGACTTGTTGTAAATCAATATATCATCAAAGTAAACTACCACAAAACGATCAATAAAAGATCTTAAAACCTCATTCATTAAGCGCATGAAAGTGCTAGGTGCATTTGTCAAACCAAAAGGCATCCCTAACAACTCATACAACCCGAATTTGGTTTTAAACGCGGTTTTCCATTCATCTCCAAGTTTCATTCTAATTTGGTGGTAGCCACTTCGCAAGTCAATCTTGGTGAAAATTATAGAGCCACACAACTCATCAAGCATGTCGTCTAGCCTAGGAATTGGATGACAATACCAAATAGTAATATTATTGATGACTCTACAATCAACACACATACACCAAGTTCCATCTTTCTTAGGAACCAAAAGTATAGGAACGGCACAAGGACTAAGTCTTTCACGTATATACCCGTGGTCCAAAAGGTCTTGGACTTGCCGTTGAATTTCCTTAGTCTCCTCAAGATTGGTTCGATAGGCAGCACAGTTGGGCAAGGTTGCTCCCGGAATCAAATCGATTTGATGCTCTATCCCTCTCATAGGTGGCAGCCCTAGGGGTATCTTAGCTAGAAACATTTCCTCATACTCCTGCAAAAGGTTAGTGACAACAGGAGGCACCGAGCTAACAATATCATCAAGCAAAAACATAGCTCGTTTGCATACCAAAGCATAGGAAATATCATCATAAAAAAATTCAGCAAAGTCACATTTTGTTGCAAGCATAACACCACCCTTCAATTTAATCCCCTTGGCCTTAGAAATAGATGTAGACTTATCATTTTTAGGTGGGAGAATAGAATTAGCAACTTGCTAATTTTCAGATTGAACATCATTTAAACTAGCAGCGCGTTCTCTATCAGCTTGTATAATTTGAGCAAAGGTCAAAGGTACCAAAGTAATTTTCTTTCCTTTATGCACAAAAGTGTATTTATTACTTCTACCATGGTGTGTAGCATCATTGTCATATTCCCAAGGACGACCCAATAAGAGTGAACAGGCTTGCATAGGTACCACATCATAATCAACAGAATCAACATAAGAACCAATGGAAAATGAAACTCTACAAGTTTGTGTTACCTTTGTTTTTCTAGAATCATTTAGCCACTGAATATGGTATGGATGTGGGTGCAGGCATGTGGTTAAGCCAAGCTTCTTGACCAAATCAGAACTCACCAAATTATTGCAGCAACCTCCATCAATAATGACACGTGCTCGATGGTTGCTAATGATGAAGAAAATCTGGAACAAGTTACGGCGTTGTAGCTTCTCAGGTTGCTATACTTGTGTGCTGAGCACCCGCTATACAATGATGCTCCTATAGGCCGTCGTGTCCTCGTCACCAAGGACTTCATCGCCCTCCTCATCTTTATCTTCGTCTTCTTCATCTTTAATGTCAGAGGTGCTAATGTAACCATCTTCTGTAGCAATGTATGCCCGCTGACTTGGGCAGTCCTTCTGCACATGGCTAATTCCATGGCAGCGGTGGCACTGAATGCCCGGAGTGCGTCCCATCGATGCAACGGATGAGGCACTCTTGGTAGGCACCTGCAAGGAATTTTTACCTGAATCTGAAGGTCGTGTGGGAGGTGCTTTAGGTGTAGCGGTAACTCTAGAGGCTGCTGGTCGCTTGCTCGCTGGTGGAGGTGCCCAAAAAGTGGTTGGCTTGGTTAGCCCCAAAGATGGTGCCGAGCGTGGCGTGTATGTGGTGCTGACCTTGCACTTGCTCTGCTGTTCATGCCCCTACAATTCCTTTTCTATAAGCATAGCAAACTGAAACAACTAGTTGATAGTGTGAAATTCTTTATAATCAACAATGTCCTAAATCTCGTGCCTCAAACCCAAATAAAAATGACAAATAGAATCTTCATTCCCCTCCACAACACTACAACGCATCAATCCCTTTTGGAGCTCACCATAGTAATCCTGTACAGATTTGTCTCCTTGTTCTAAATGCATCAATTTCTTATGCAAGTCTCTATGATAAAAAGGAGGAACAAAACGATCACGCATAGCTATCTTAAGTTCCTCCCATGTACTAGGTAAAGCATCCTGTGCAGCTAGCCCATTCCACCAAATAATGGCAAAGTCCTTAAACTCACTAGTAGCTTGTCGAACTCTATGTTGCTCAGGCACAAGGTGGGCACTAAACTTTTGTTCTACCATCATCTCCCAATCAAGATATCCTTCAACATCATAATGACCCAAAAAAGATGGTATTGTGAACTTAATCTTAGCATAAGGATCATTAGGCACACGATGATTATCACCTTGATGGTGGTGGACACCACCCATACCTGTCATGTTGCGGTGAAGACATCATCATATTCTTGCTTGTCGGGAGGTTGCTCGATCTATGTTCCCATTGGCATCATACACCGTGTCTTCTGGCAAGAGACCATCGGTGTTGCTACCGGAGACGTCGTTGTTGGCCGCCACAAAGGTTTCCAACTTAGTAACCTTGTCGGTTAGCGTGTAATTTTTTTGTCCAATCTCTCCATGTTGTTGCCAATGTTGAGTTCAGTGAGTGCGTCAATGATGGCCTTCCTAATGGCCTCATTCATCCTTTTTTGGGCATTCTCTACAGCAGCTTGCAGTTGCTCTTGGCTAACACACTCATTGAAATCCTTAGGATTGTTATCTTCGGTCTGATCATCTCCTGCCATTGTAAACACAAAAATAGGAACAAACAGTGAAAGTTATCCCTACCAAATGACTACTTGGTTGAAGTGGTGTCACTTTTCACAGCAAGTGGAAGCGTCTTACCAAGCTCTTACAAAGTTCTTACCAATGCAAGTAGTGGGCGGTACAACCGGTGGCTAGTTTGTGATACCTGTGAGGTAGTGGCACCGAGATTGCAAGGGCCTTTTCTGTACTGATCTGAAGAGTTTGTGGAGCTTGGAAGGCACACAAAGAATAATATGTATATTTGGCACACAAGTCAGTAATAGAAAGTACTGCTGAATTATAGTCCAAAGTACTTGTTCTCGTTGCTGGTCCAAAATGTTCCAAGTGCCAGGTGTGTGACAAACAAGTATGGTGGATAGCAAGAGCAACACGAACAAGGCACCAGATAGCATACGCTAACACAGCTCACTTTGGCCTTCTTTATGTGTTCCTTTAGATATTGTTCCTCTTTTGCCCCTCTCTTTTCTATTTTTTGGGGCTGTCGTTGTTTTTTTGGGAAACTTTGACTTTTTCTTTTAATTTTTTGATATATTTCACTTAGGAGCACACAAGAAGTAACTACATAAAATTTGAGCTTAAATAAGTGAAAGACGTGGCCTATGGAGAATTCAGAAGATGTGCTCAAAATTTAGAAAAAGCTTCTAGACTCGGAAAGGTGGTCTTCCAAGCTATTTTTCGAAAAACTAATTTCGCCACACGGTTCTAAAATTTTTTTCTGATCGATTTTGGTATATGGAACATTTCAATTGAAGTTCGTATGCCAAAGTTATGGCTGTTTTAAGAACTGGCTCTGAAATAGAGGACAAAACAGGAACAATACGTGCAAAATTGGTCACACACTACTAAATTTTGACCTTGTTGCACCGGCCAATTTTTTATGTTATAGGTCTAAAATAGATGCAATAGTTCGGTGTCGCATCAATTTCTCGTTTGATGCCAGCCGATGCAAGTGGTCTTGATGCAATAGCCTTTCGCATCGGTTACTTGTGGTTGATGCGAGAAGCAGCTATTGCATCGTCCGTCCGTTGTCTATTGCATCAAAATTGAGAGATGCAATAGCTTGTTGCATCCAAATCATGTTGATGCAATACATCTATTGCAACGGCCAACGTTCGGTGCAATAGACTATATTGCATCGATATTAGGTTCGATGCAATAGAACCTATTGCATCACCATTTTGGTTCGATGCAATACGAACTATTGCATCGAGTTTATGTTTGATGCAATTTGAACTATTGCATCGACTTTATGTTTGATGCAATTCGAACTATTGCATCAACACGAGGTTGGATGCAATACAAACTATTACATCGACATGAGGTTGGATGCAAGAGGTTCTATTGCATCACCATTTTGGTTCGCTGCAATATGAACTATTGCATCGACATGAGATTGGGAGGACAACCAATTATTGCATCGGATTCATTGCACAGAAATTCATAAAATTACAAAATTCAATGGCACAAAAAGGCAATCATATTAATAACTTGGATCATAAGCATTCAATAATTTGTACAATGTGAGGAAGTCAAATGCCTTCCTATTTCCAAATAGGTAATTGCAAAGTTGAACTGCATTACAAACCACTAACTTATGCTACAAATAGGCAATCATAAACAAAAATACATGTCTCTTAGCACAGATCAACATGATATCTTTCTCGTTGCACAATATTAGATTCATTTCAGCTTGCCAAGACTCCCTCAAGGTTGATCTTCCTGAAAAAGTCAAAATGACATGAATTAGTAATATATACAGTTGATCACACAGTTGGAATCAAACATAGACAGCATGGTAGATGCTAATCAAGGTTTTACTCATGCTTACATGAGAACAGGGGAGTTGATTAACATTGGACACTTTCTGCAGGTTTGAACATAAAGAGCATAACACTAGAATCCAGTAAGACCATCTAGGGAATAAAATCAGTAACTTGCAAAATCCTAATGATTGTAGTACCATACAGCCAAACATCAGTTGTTCATTGCAAAGTAGCATCACTAAAATGAAGTCCCCAAAGACTAGCAGCAGCATAGGCACAGGGACCAATCCAACCGGGTCATGGCACTACTAGAACTCACCAATCCCACCGGTGTGGAAAGCAACACTCTACAGCAGTTTGACACTGTCAGTTAAAGTTGTTCACTATCTAATCAAAATTGGAATGCTAGCAGGAGCAGCAGCAAGGACATGTTTAACTTTTCTGTGCTCTCGCTGCAAAACTTATCAAGTTTCATGTATTTCTTTGCAAAATTTACAGCAGCAGCAGCAAGGACACATGATTCATGTATAAGTGAACAAAGTTCATGTTAATAATATGGACAACAACTTAAAATGACACCTGATTCATGTATAAGATTTTGAGCTCATACCTTTCCTCATTTATTTCTCAAAACTCACTTTTTACTTGCAGCATTATTCCTCAGTGTATGTGAAGTAATAAACTTCAAAGACTCATTACTGCCTTTGTCATTTGGGAAAAGTGATCTGTTGGCATTGCTGCGAGTGAGGTGACTAGGTTGGATACTCATCTTATTGCTCACTAATTCACTGTCTTCTACAGTCTGCAAAAACAAGAAGATTTGAAGGAGCAATCACCACTTAGCAATTTTAAGAATCTATTAAAGTACAGGTGATATTTTTGAAGTATATTACCTTTTGCACTTGTTCTGGTCCTTGGCTAGGAGTGGGAACAACAGCAGGCCCATTAGAAGGTGCATTATGTATGCCCAGCGTAGATTCTGTACCAGCCTTCATTTAAAAAAAAAGATGCACATCAAGATTAAATGTAGGTATCCTTTTTCATTACATTACTGTTTTCATTTATCAAAAAATAGTACCTGTGCTGAATTTGCAACTTCATTTGCACTAATAGCAGCCTTCGTATTTAAAAAAAAGATTCACACATTATGTCAGATTAAATGTAGGTATCCATTACATTGCAGTTTGCATTCATCAAAAAAATAATACCTGTGCTAAATCTGCACCTTCATTTCCACTAACCATATTTTCAATACCAGTAGCATTGGTTGTGAATTCTGAAGGATGAGTGGCTGTTTCTGCAGGCTGAGGGGCTGTTGTGGTTGGTGCAGCATTCTAGCATTGGAGTTATAAGGAGAAACATTAGCAATCAAGCTTTACTAAAAACAATGATGTTGGTAACAATTAAGAAGTAGTATTAGTACCAAAGGCGGTGCTTGATTCTGTTGTTTGATTAGTGCAAAAAACTCTTGCCTTAGTTCTTCTCTAATCTTGCTACTTGTACTCTCCAGTTGATGTTGCAGCTGCTGAATTTTTTCCTTGTCGCTCTCCCTCTCAGCGGCTTGAACGGTAAGCTGTTCTTTTAACTTGTCTACCTCAGCTTGCATCTCAATATTCTTCTGTTGGGCTACTGCTGCTAATGCAGATGCACGAGCCTGCTCTTCATTTCGCTCATTCATAAGTTGGCTTCAGGTCAGATACTTTGCCATGTATCCATGTCCAGGACCTTTCCTGCTCCCGCATCCAGTGGTTTCCTTGTAGGTTTCATGAAGAATGTGCCTTTCTTGTTCTTTTGAAATCACAGAAGCTTCCAACTCAATTCTCTCTGCAACTTTGGAGAAGGCACTTTCCTAAATTTAAGAACACAATTAGTGTATTCAACTTTAGCAAGTAGCAACAACAGTTCCAATTCAAGTATAATAAGAATTAGGTAAAATGGATACTTCAGAGATATGTATGACATTGGAGATAAATGAATAAAACATGTTATGAGAAAGCAATGGACAGTTGAACACTAGCATTTCAGAGATATGTATGACATTGGAGATAAATGAATAAAACATGTTATGAGAACATACATCACTGGACACTCGTTTTACCAAGTAGCCCAGCTCTATTCAAATCACTTTAAAGAACATAACTTAACTACATAAAGCATAAGTACGATATTAGGTACATGAGATGAGTCTACATATTAGGTTGTTGGAAATGACAAGGCAAGTAAATGGATGAAGACAACAATAGTAACCACGATAGAAACACGTTGAATTCGAAAAGCTAAACAAAACTACAAGCTGATGACATGACCGGACGCGTAGTTGCACATGACCAGACGCGCTGGTCACAACAATACAAGTTGAAACAGTACAGCAGCAGAAAATAGCCGTTTGAGCTGACCGGACGCGCATGTGCGTCAGGTCACTCATCACCGGACACGTCCGCTCAGCAAAAACCCTCTCTGGTCACTCTCTGTTCGTGACCGGACTCCAAGTCTCGGTGCATCTGGTCATGCACTCTCTTCGGCGTCTGGTCAAAAAATGGACCACAGCCACTCTGCAACACTGACCGGACACGGAAACTGTGCATCCGGTCCAGCATCCGGTCGCACTTGACACTCAACAATGCTCTACAAAAATTACAGCAGCTAGCATATGCTACCAGGAGACCACAGAAAAAGTTTGGAAGCATTTGGCTCATCCTAACTTGCTATACCAAAAAGAATAGGTGGCACAGCTGAAAACTAAAAATAGCTTAAAGATAGAATTGCCAAACCGAACACAAGGACAAGGAGATGATGACCTTTTATCACCCAATCAGGGCATGTACAACCATCAATATAATAATTATGTTATATATAATTGCAACATCACTAAGTACTAATGAACAAAGTAGCACTTACATATATTTCCTTAGCAGCATCAGAAGACCATCGACCCTCCTTGGTGCGTGTACTCCTCCAAAATGTCAAACCATCTGGCTCTTCACCAGTCTCCAGGTTTCTCTAAGATGTGAAAATTGAACATTGTTACTGTTTAGGTAAAAAAATAAAAGAAGAAGATTAGGTTCCATATCATTACCTGCTCAAAACTAACTTGTGAAAAAGGTTTTGATCCTGTAAGATGTATTGTCTATCGATGTTGGGAATTGCTAGAGTTTGTGGTGCTCATTAGCTAATATAAACACAGATATGTTAGTTGCACTACAAAATACAGACAATAAACACATATATGTTAGAGGCTTAGAACCTAGAATTTTTCACTTCCAAAATACAACACCAAGTAGTGCCACTCCACAATGTCCAAATCATCTGGCTTATGTTTCATTCTTTCATGATAACTGTTGTATGCCTTGTATGTGGCACTGAATTGAGCTCGCCATCCTTTGTAACGATACTTTGCAATCTTCCATATCCTAGCCTTCTCTTCATCATTGTTTTCAATGTTCCACCTAAACTGTAGAAAGGGGATGACCAACAAATTGTGAACAATTAAGATATTACAAAGAATTAATTTATCATATGCGGGAGCAAGACTGTAACGTACCATTATATCTCGTGTTATTTTATCTTTAACAATCTGCTTGACATCTCCCCACTTTTTAACTCCAATAAGTGGAGTCCTTTTTCTTGTAAACCGAACTATTTCATCAACAAACGAGCGATAGTTATCTCCTATAGGACTGCCTTTTGTGGATGAGAAATCTATACTAAGTTTCTCAGTGCTAAGTTTAAATCTCTTAGCTTCGACCGATAAACCTTTCAAGGTTCCTCGCCCAATCTTTCTCTTGTCGTCAACCCCTACTGTAAAATTGATGTTACAAAATGGAATGTATGTTAACATTATAAATCAGCATTTTTATGTTACAGTAATGTATGAACACTTCGAACCATTGCATACCTTTCTGAGAGGCCTTTGGCCTACGAGCATGAGCTAGAAACTGCATTGGTGCTGCGCTATTGTCACCACTTCCGTCTTCTTCAATGGTTTCATCATCTAAATATGCATCTGCACATACAAAAAAGTGAAAGTACACAGTTACAATGGAGTTGGAAATATATGTATATATTAAGGCTTCCACTAATGCCAAGATAAAACAAAATCAGATTACATATATCTTTAAGAAGCCCTTCCCTCCTCAACCATTCTTTATATGTTGCAACAGTATTCAGCTGGGTGTCATCCTTAAATTCTGCAAGATGCATATATAGATGTTATATATATAGTGTAAGTTTGAGAACTGTACCTGAAAATCATTGAGATGTATTTTTCTAGTACATTAGTACCTGGGTTGTTTTCATCCTGTGGCAGCTTATTGAGCCACACCTTGTACGCATCAATGTCTTCATCCTGAATTCGTTGTCCACTAACTTTCTCATGTGTACTACGTTGCTTAATCGGTGTGATTGCATATTCTCCTTCCTGATCCAGCTGAGTGTCTGAAACTGCTATCCTAATTTTCTTCTCTTGTATACAATCTTCTATCATTGCTAATGCATCTTCTTCGTAATCTATACGCTGCAGCAAAGCTGTATCGTTGCCACATCTCTTCATATAGTACATGAAGTCCCTCGCAGAATAACCCATCTTAACTTTGAACTTCAATAAGTTGGCAAAGGTAATTTTAGCATGGTCAAGGTCCAATATGGCACGTTTCTAGTCCTGCCCCCCCCCCCCCCCCCAAGAAATCAATAAGTACTTGCCACATATCTCCTGTTTTCTAGAATGTTTTCCTACAATTGTCAGGAAATAAATTAATTGATGCATAGGTATACTTGTTAAATGAATAAACAATGTACTCATACTCAAATAGCATATATGGATGTTCAAGCTATGTAGTGTATGCCAGTAGTTAGAGCAATGACAGGAACAATGTGCCAAATGTCAAAATTTAGTGGATAGCATTTTGTCAATGTCAAAATTTGTTAGCTGCAAGTGCTATGTGCCTACAATAACTTATAAGGGGTGATAGGGATTCCTATAATGGCTATGTATACCATTGGCTACCATGAGAAAAGGAATGCAGGAATTAGAAGGAAAATCTTTCTCTTGCTTGGCTGGCCCCCTCCCTCCCTCTCAACCTAAACCACACCATAACACATCAAATGACACATGTGTATTTCCATGATAGAAAGAAGTTGTTAATGCAACCATTGCATATGTGCAGACTTAAAGGATTTGTGGCTTATCCAGGAGAAAAAAAAAAGATGCCAAACTGTTGCTAGAATGACAAAACAAACTGAGCCATTAAGTAAAATATACTAACACCTTGCACACACTCCTAAGTGCTGCAAGCAACCTGCTTCACCTATTATCCATTGCAAGGCTTCATCTCTGATGTTTTATATCTAACTGTGATTGTGCCACATTTTGTTTGACATACTATTATGTTCTTTATCTCTTTTGAAGTGGGCAAAATCATCATTGTATCAATATGGTTGATGTTCTGAAAGGACTGATTATTTCATATGGCATGTTAAAACTTCTAGTAACATATTCAAATTTCCCCAATATCTAAATTCCTAAATTGTCACATAATTTTTGTAGGGACTGTAACATCATGTTTTCAATCACACATTACACAATAGCAAACATCCAATTCCTCATCCACACTGTTAATTAACTGACTAATTAATTAACATAAATTCTAGTAGTTCAATTAATTAACAGAAATTCTAGTAATAGAATTCAATTACCTGGGTTCGTCATCTTTTTGCTTCTCGGGTCCATCTTGTCGACGATGAGGTGTGTCTATGACACCGTCAGGGCTGGGGCTGGACCGCGTGGAGAACCTCCTGCTGGACGGAGGAGATGGCGATCTCATGGAGGGAGGAGGTGGCAACCGCTTGGACGGAGGAGACGGCGACCTCCTGGTAGGCGGAGGCGGCGGCGACCTCGTGGTAGGCGTCCTCCTGGTAGGCGGAGGCGGCGGCAACCTCCTGGTAGGCAACCTCCTGGTAGGCGACCTCCTAGTAGGCGACCTCCTGGTAGGCGTCCTCCTGGTAGGCGGCGGCGACCTCGTGGTAGGCGACCTCCTGGTAGGCGGCGGCGGCGGCGACCTCCTGGTAGGCGGCGGCGGCGGCGACCTCCTGGTAGGCGTCCTCCGCGGAGGCTGCAGCGACGGCAACCTCCTGGTAGGCGGCCTCCGTGGAGGCTGCAGCGACGGCGACCTACCGGTAGTAGATGACGACGGCGCGCGCGGTCTTCTCCATTGCGCCTCGGAGTGGAGAAGATGCGTAGCGCTAGGTTGGGGGCGGCGGCTCCTCTTCTACCGTGATGCAGATTAGATTAGGATAGGAATATAAACCGCTCTGTATTAGGGAGGGAGGGAGAGTAATTAGCAGCCGGTGTTTTTTCGCTGGACGAGGGCGCGCGCTGCCGAAAGTTTTCGCGGATTCAATTTTGAGCGCCAGGTTTCGCACAATAACAAAAAAAAGTAATAAATAAAAGACTATTCCTGATGTGAATTAAATAAAGAGAAAATATAGAAAATTGTAAAAAGGTTTTAAAATAGTTTTAATAACTATAATATATAACTAGATATATGCCCGTGCGATGCACGGTGTAAAAATAATTAACAAATAAACTAATCTAATTACATGATTCATTTTTGTATTTGTGTGATTTATTTTGTACTTTTTCTAATAGTTGTGTGATTTTTTTTACATTTTATAATTTTAAGATAATTACATCATATTTAGAAAAATAATAAAATGATAGTACATGATTTTGTATTGGAACAATAAACCATTTTCGAATTCACTTAGGCATTTTTTCTCTTCGTATCATTGTTCGTGGTGGGGCGCCCTCGGCTGCAAGTGTCGTCACGGTGGTATTCGTCGCTATATTTGAGTTCCACGATGAGAACCTAGCTCACTCCAAGTCTTGGTGCGTCGGTAGCGGCAGCATCCAGGGCTGGGATGAAGCAACGGTAATAGGGCACCAACATAGTCTTGCTGCCGAGTCAACTAGGGGTGCTTGTCGCCAGGGGCGGATCTAGGACATGAATCAAGGGGGGCTAAATAGTGAAGATTTTGGGCTAAAGCTAAAGATCAATGGTGATTTGAGGCTAAACAATGATTATTTACTGGAGAAATGAGGATCAAAGGGGGGCTACAGCCCCCCTAGCTGGACATGATCGGTATGACGCCCATGTTGTGAGATCTCGAAGGATGCATCAAGTTCACTACGATCGGAAACTCGGTGACATATGACAATTAGGTACTAGCTGGACATGATCGGAAACTTGGTGACACATGACGTGGTAGTACATGAGATGAGTCTACATATTAGGTTGTTGGAAATGACAGGGCAAGTAAATGGATGACGACAACAATATATAGTAACCACGATAGAAATTGTTTTCAAAATTTTATAAATGTTGTTGGAATGTTGAATTTTAAAAGATAAACATAAATTGTTAAAAAAACACGTTGAATTCGAAAAGTTAAACAAAAATTGTTAAAAACACATTGATTTTCAAAAGGTAAAAAAAATTGTAGGAGAAAAGCACAAAAGTAAAAATGAGAAGTCTAATAAGTGAATTGTTAATTATTTTGAAAAAATAACAAATAATGTGAGGGGCAAAGGAGTCGAACCTGTGCCCTTACGATTGCCCAGGTCGTGTACAAACCACTAGACTAGTTGCATGTTGTTGCATGGACTAGTATTTTTATTCTTTTATACTATTATCTAATCATGTTTTGACTTGCATGTATTTACGTAAGAGATCTGTTTTCTCCATGCAGGAGACCAGGGGACGCCGGCACTAGGAGGTACGTCTCGTATCCTCCCGTGACCCTTGGAGGCGCACGTCCTCCTGCTACAGATCAAAGGTGATGCATCCTCCCTGCTGCCGATCAATCTTAGGGCTCAGATCGGATCAGAGTTCCCTTGAATTCTCAGTTCTAATCGTGGTGCTTCATTCTCAGTTCTAATCGTGGTGGTTCATGTACCAGGCGTGGAAGGAATTTTAGGGTTTGGAGTGCATCTCATTGTAAGCCGATCCCTCGCTATCTTTGATCCTTCGTCTAATATTGCTATTGGTTTGTGTTTCGCTGATAAACTACATTTGATCATCCACCTCAATTATGTTTTTGGTCAACACAATTGCCATGAGATTTGTCCAATTTTTTGTGACACAATGGGGCTCGTTCCCTCACTGGTTTAATTATATCTTGGGAGGGACGAAATTGTACCTAGTATTGCTATACAGTCCATGAACTGATCTGTTAAACTTTCAGAGAAAGCAAACAAATTTAAATTGCGTGCACCGTAAAAGATTGGGCAAATGATTAAAAGTAGTAGATGATGGAAATAAAATTCAAGGTGAACACCTAAGTTGTTGGAGTTTTTCACAGATATATGTTTCTTTTTTTTTGTTATGCTTGAGACATATATTAGTGATGAGGGTGAAGATGATGTAGACGCATATATTGATGATGGAGTTGTCGCACCTGCCGTTGCGACAGATGACGAAGCTGATGATGATTTTTTCATTTAAGTATTCACAATTTTTCTTGAATTCAAACACACACAAAGACGCTCTCGTTACCTACTCACCGGCTCAGCGCCGTGGCACCACGACCAGGCCCGTCTTAGAGGGGGGTGCAGGCAGTACGACGGCCGGGGGCCCATGACACTAGGGGCCCACGAGTATATGCATCAATACTACATCCCAAAGTGCGGACGCTAGGCGCTAACACGGTCACTGTAGATCGATCTACAATCCCTCCGTCCCTGACTCGTGACTCCTGTGGCTGCGGTAAGTGGTTTCAGTAATCACTAATCAGTAGTACAGTCTCATTGGCTTCTGTTGCAGTATTTGTAATTTTTTTTACCTTGCAATTCAATCCATACTAGCATCAAGCGACTGAAGCTAATAGTTGATCCATTAATTTAATTGAATTCATCAAGTCATATAGGGACAAAACAACTGAGAGGCTGCAGGTAGTATAATTTCAGTTTTGAAATTATTTAAATTGTATTTAGTAGATATGGCTTCCACTTAATTCATGAATTTAAACCTTATTACCGAATTGGTAAATGGATTTACCGAATTGTGTATGAATTTTTTTGTGGTGCATACCCTGACCTAAAATCCTAGATTCGCCACTGCTTTGTTTCCAATATGTAGCATGTTCTTATTTATCTTTGTGTGTGTTTGTCAGGTGTTCAAATCAATGTCACACCAAGGTAGAAGTTGGATGCGGCTGGATAAGGCATCTGTAGAGTGGCAACAAGGATTAACAGATTATCTTGATAGCACCTTTGGAGGCAGCTCTAAAGGAGGAACGGCACCATGTCCATGTTCAGCATGTCGTTCCATGTCATTTAGAAAACGGTCGGATGTTCAGAATCATTTACTTCAGAAAGGTTTTGATGAAAGCTTCATCCGAGAGCAGGAAAGTATATGTGAAGGTTCAGCTATTGATGATGATGATGATGTTGATGATAGGGCTGGTACCACAGAATTGTTACATTCTTTGATCAGGGGTACTATACATGGAGAAATCGATGAGGAACAGCCAAATGAGATGGCAAAGAAGTTCTTTAAATTGCTACAGGAGGCCAAGAAGGAGTTGTTTCCAGGTTGCACGGAAGCTACCCAGGTGTCTTTCATTGTCAAAATGTTTCAGATGAAGTACATGTTTGGTTGTAGTAATGCTTGCATGGAGTACGTACTTGGGCTGTTCTTACTTATTCTTCCTAAAGGACACTGCCTCCCAGATAGTATGGAGAAGATCAAAAAGGTTGTTAGAGATCTTGGTCTAAATTATGAAAAGATAGATGCATGCTATAATGATTGTGTGTTATTTAGAGGGAAAGAATATGAGGGCCTGGATAATTGCCCAAAATGTGGTGAGACAAGGTGGAAGCAGTCTAAAGAGGTACAGGATGTTGGCAGTAGTTGTGGCTCAAAAAAGCGTGTTCCACGTAAAATCCTACGGTACTTCCCACTGATTCCACAGCTCCAAAGGATATATATGTCAGAGACTAGAGCATCATATATGCGCTGGCATAAGGAAGAATTGGTGGTTGATGGAAAAATGCGACATCCTGCGGACTCCAAAGCATGGAAACATGTGGATGCAACCTATGAATGGTTTGCAGAGGATCCTCGTAATGTCAAGCTTGGTCTGGCATCTGATGGATTCAATCCGTTTGGTATGTTGAATGTGTCATACAATTGTTGGCCTGTGATTTTAATTCCTTACAATCTTCCGCCATGGTTGTGTTTGAAACAGTCGTATTGGATGTTATCGATGATGATCCCAGGAGCGAGATCGCCTGGTGTTAGCATTGATGTGTACTTGCAGCCTCTAATTGATGAGCTCAAAGTTCTCTAGGAAGAGGGTGTCAAATCCTGGGATGCAAAGGAGAGGAAGGATTTTGATTTGCATGCAATTCTACTGTGGACAATCAATGACTTTCCAGCATATGCGATGCTTTCTGGATGGAGTACGAAAGGCAAGTTTGCATGTCCATACTGCCATACGGAAACAGACTACTTATGGTTGAAGCATGGGAAGAAGCACTGCTACATGGGGCATCGTCGCTTTTTGCCTATGGACCACAAGTGGCGCAAAAACAAGGTCAGTTTCAACAAGACAGAATATAGGGAGGCTCCACAACCACTGACTGGAGAACAGGTGTTGCAACACTATGATAGTTTTGACCAAGTCACATTCGGCCCTGAATCAAGAAAAAGGAAGCAGCGTGATGAAGAAAAGAGATGGCACAACTGGAGGAAGAAGAGTATTTTCTTCCAGCTTTCGTACTGGAAAAAATTGCTTATTAGGCACAACTTGGATGTGATGCATATCGAGAAAAATATATGTGAGAGCATATTGGGCACTTTGCTAGACATAGAAGGTAAAAGTAAGGATAATGAGGAAGCTCGGCTTGACATGCAACATCTTGGGATAAGGATGGATCAGCATCCAGAGCATGAGAATGGTAAGTTCACCTTACCACCTGCTTTGTACAAATTAGAGAAAGATGACAAGAAACTTTTATGCAAATTTCTACATGAAGTTAAGTTGCCTGATGGGTACGCGTCCAATATCCGAAGATGTGTGGATGAAAATTGGTGTCAGCTTTCTGGTCTGAAAACTCACGATTATCATATTATATTCCAAAAACTTTTACCATTAGTACTACGCAACATTCTGCCTCAAGAAGTTGTTGTCCCATTGATTGACTTGAGTAGGTTCTTCAGTTCGCTTTGTTCAAAGGAGTTGGATGAAAAGGAGCTTGCTAACATGAGTGCTTCGATTAGGGAGACTCTTTGTCGGCTTGAGATGATATTCCCACCTACTTTTTTTGACATCATGGTACATTTGCCAGTTCATCTAGCTGAAGAGGCTTCACTTGGTGGACCTGTATGCTATAGATGGATGTATCCCGTGGAGAGATATCTACGTACGGTAAAAGGTTATGTGAGGAACAAAGCACATCCTGAAGGCTCAATAGCGGAGGGATATATCACAGAAGAGTGCATGACATTTTGTTCTTTGTTCTTCAAAGACATGCCAACTCACCCAAAGCGTCATGAAAGCGCCGCAGCGCCTGAACCACCATCTGGTTTGAGCGTTTTTGGTGACCTTGACTACAGTACGAAAGGCTATAGTTTCGAGGTCTTGGACGAATCCGAGATACTGAGAATAAGGCACTACATACTCACAAATACCGAGGAGTGTGCTACTTTGCCTGAGTGAGTTAAATTTAACATTTCAGCATGCTATTTTTTTGTTCACATGATATATTACTAATTCTTTGCATTTTGTTTGGTCTGCCCACTGCAGTGCACATAAGGCTTCACTAAAGGAATATAATCCGCATAATGTTGAGAGAAGACACAAGCAGCAATTTGTTGGTTGGTTTGAGGACAAAGTGAGTCACCAGAATTATTTTTTGTTCATATTATGATGCACGTAATGAAAGCATCTTATTAATTTTTGTTAAATGGAAGTACAGACCAAACAAGAATATGACCAAGGAAAAGCTAGTGAGGAGATGTACAACCTTTCTCAAGGACCAGATGATCGTGCTCGTGTATTCAATAGATGTTTCATCAATGGCTTCCTATTTCGGACGGTGTCGGCAGAGACGAGCTTGATCACACAAAACAGTGGTGTCCTTGTCAAGGGTGATGAAAGTATGGGTAATATGGACTGGTATGGAGTTATTAAAAAAATTATCTCTCTACAATTCACTGGTGGAAAGGAAGTGATGATGTTTCAGTGTGATTGGTTCGATGTCCCCGCTCCAACAAAGAACAAAGGTAAAGGGTACAACAAAGATCAATATGGAATTATAGATATTGATACTACCCATCTCAGATATTCAGATGATCCCTATATTGTGGCGACACAAGCAGAGCAGGTGTTTTATGTCAAACACGCAAAGAAATCAAATTGGTGTAGCGTTGTTCGAATCAAACCAAGAAACCTTTTCTCCATGCCGGAATCAGCTAGTGTTGAAGAGGAAGCAGAAATTGATGTTGACTCATTGCTTGTTGGGGTGGAGGACATGACTATTAGAAGCGATCAGGGGGACTTGATGAATTGGTGACGAACGGACATGGAAGGGGAAGCAATTGATACTTCTGTTATTCAGAAAGCAATTGCTCAGTCTGTACCAGAACCAAATGATGAAGATTTAAGTGATGAGGGTGAAGATGATGTAGACGCATATATTGACGATGGAGTTGTCGCACCTGCCGTTGCGACAGATGACGAAGCTGATGATGATTTTTTCGTTTAAGTATTCACAATTTTTCTTGAATGACGTTTGGATGTTCTTAGCTGATCAACAGCATGCTTATGTTAAAACGTGCAGTTGACTTATCCTTCCCTAGGTTCAACGCCAGCAATATTCTACACGGAGGGATACAGACATCTTAAGGGAAGAGTAGTCTAATTGCAGTTGACTTATCCTTCCCTAGGTTCAATGCCAGCAATAGGTCTACAGAATACATGAAGTTGAACTCAATGCTGGCACAGTCACCACCAGCTATGATACACTGCCAGCCATTAGGTCTACAGAATACACTAGCTAATAGCATGTCTAAATACTTGTGTGACTCCTTTTTTAGATCAAATGCTCATGCCAGCTTTATTAGAAAGCGTAAGACAATCCAAGGCCTGGGGCTACTAGGTTTACAATAGAAAACCCAAGCATGCAACGAGAAAAAGGTCCAGAGACAAGCACATACAGTGACCGGACTCGACATCGGACGCACGCGCTGACATGACCGGACTCACACCGTGCGTCCGTTCAACACAGTGAAGCACACAGAGAATGACCGGACTCTGAGTTGCGGTGCGTCCGTTCGTTCCACAGGCTGGCGTCCGACCGAAGGCAGGAGAAGGACAGCACAACACCTCAGACTGGGCAATCGGTTTAAATCGATATTTCGGTTCGGTTTGTTCGGTTTCGCAAAATTTCGGTTCTCAAGAATCCAAAACCGATCGGTTGCAGTAAGAATTGAAAACCGACCATTTCGGTTTCGGTTTTGTACATCGGTTTTTCGGTTTAAACCGTACTAACCGAATCCTCACTGGTTGGAGTCACACATGTAGAGACGCTGCCTCGCCGCTCGATGCCTCGCCGCTACCTGCTCGGTGCTGCCTGCAGCCGTTAGCCGCTGCCACCCGCACGCCCGCTCGGGCTCGCCGCTGCCGCCCCTGCGCGCGGCTCCCTGTCCGCGTCGCTCGTAGCCGCCGCTGCCGCTCCTTCCTCGCGGCCACGCGCATGCGCTCCCTGCTCGCTGTCGCTGCGCGCCCTCTGCCGCCCTGCTTGCGTCGCCGCGCGCACCCTGCCGCCCTCCTCGCGTAGTCGCGCGGTCGCGGCCGTGTCGCGCCGCCACCAAAAGGCTGGGAAGGGCTGCCTGCTACGGTTTGGGACTTCGACTGGAGAAGACCAAGTCGGAGTGAGGGAGTCGGCCTGTGGAGGACGGGATTGTTCTCAGCGATGCATGCGCTCAACTGGGCCGTGGGCTGGGCTGGGACCTGGGATACGTGGGAGAGGGTGGCATGTGTGCGATTCGCGTCTTGCGTCTGGACGGCTGTACGGGGTTGACATTTCGGTTTCTCGGTGTTACGGTTCTGTTCGACGTGGGAACCGAAGCCGTAACCGATGACCGAAGTTCTCAAATACAAAAACCGAAACCGAACTGAAGAACCGAAAAACCAACATTTCGGTTCGGTTTCGGTTCGGTTCGGTTCGGTTTTCGGTTTTCGGGTTTAATGTGCCCAGCCTGAACAACACCGGACTCCTCCGAGCGTCTGGTCATCTCCACCAGACGCATCAGATGGCTCCAGGTGCTCTCTGTTCTCTTTCTGGAGGAGACCGGACGCTACAGAAGCGTTAGGAGAACCACATCGGCGCGTCCGGTCAGGGAAGTTCGAAGCGCACTAAATTTCTAACTGACTGACATCGGGGCCCGCATCTAAATTTCTTCCTCCCGTCCATTCGCCGCGCAACCGCTCCGTTGATTTCCTAACCCTAACGTCGCCATGACCCTAGCCCACGCGCGCGTCCTTGCCCATCCTCGCCGCGCGCCGCACTGCTCCACTCCACCGCGCGCACGCACTCACCTCGCCACGCCTGCACGCAACCGTGCCGCCGTCGGAGTTCTCGTCACAGCCATCATCTTCCTCCTCTCCGACGACTCCGCTCAGTTAGAAAAGGTTGTTTATGCTATGCCTCACACATTTCAGTCTTTCTTGTCTGTCCTTGTGTACTGACAGCCTATTGGATCTCGTTGGAGTGACTGATGCTTTCCTGCTCTAATCTGTTTGATGCACCCATCATGCCCAATTTTAGTTGTGGCTGACTTATTTAGACTTATTAATTGAATTGACTGATTTGCCTAAATTGGTTTGTAACGCTAGAGCTCCAAAACCATGAAGTTCCCAACTCGTTAGGTCCAGGTTTAGAAAACTGCATTACGCCTGTAATTCTATCAGTTAATATTCAGTATATGACACTTGATTCTTAATGTGCGTATACACACTTTTTTCTAATGCATGTCATTTTGACTTTTTCAGGACGATCAACAAGCTGAATTGAATCATCTTTCAGTGTAGTATTTCTTGTCAGAGACAGTTGTGGTAGTTGGTCTTGCAGTGATTGTCAGTGACAGGGGGAGTATGTGTGGCAGTTGACTCACTAGTGGGTTTCTATTGGCAGTTGATCTTGTGCAGCAGATTTCTTGCTTGACAGTTTGTCAGTGCCGGTTTGATCATCAGCTATGGCGCGAACAAAGAACCTTGGGGGGTCCCGGTGATGACAGGCGTCCCCCCAGCCACCTCAGGGCAAGGGGAAGCAGACGATGACGACCAAGGTTACCACCAAGAAGAAGAAGCGGCCGCGTTCTGATATTGAGGCTGAGACGGCCATGGTAGTAGCACAGGCCGCTGAGAGAGCTGAGCAGGGTGGCCATAGTAGCAGTCTCCGTATTGGAGAGAGTTTGTCACCTGCACAGAGATAGGGTCTGGAGCAAGTTGAGAGTTTTCACCGTAGCCC